>NC_088410.1:50782959-51448992 GCF_034236695.1 Oncorhynchus nerka | reverse complement strand
TGCTAGGGCTGCTGACCTAAGTGCACCTACTGCCAACAGCGCGAAACAAATAAAAATAGGCGTTATCGTTGAGTTTTTTTACAGAAATGTTCACGATTGACCAATGCCGTAATGTATTCCAAAGTGGAATGATGTTTTTTGAAATTTTTACAAATCAATACAAAATAAAAAGCTTAAATGTCTTGAGTCAATATGTATTCAACCTTTTTGTTATGGCAAGCCGAAATAAGTTCAGAGGTAAAACAAGTCACATAGTAAACTGCAATAATAGTGTTTAACATGATTGTTTAATGACTACCTCATCTCTGTACCCCACACCAGTGGTGTGTATTCATGGATGCCAAGGGAAGCTATGCTTCCCCCAAAAATTGCCAAGAAAGAAACGCTATTTCAGCCACACCCATTGCTATCAGGTGTATAAAATCAAGCACACCGTCATGCAATCACCATAGACAAACATTGGCAGTAGAATGGCCTTACTGAAGAGCTCAGTCACCTTCAACATGGCATCTTCATAGGATGCCACCTTTCCAACAAGTCAGTCTGTCAAATTTCTACCCTGCTAGAGCTTCCCCAGGCAACTAAGTGCTGTTATTGTGAAGTGAAAACATCCTGGAGCAACGACGACTCAGCCGCAAAGTGATAGGCCACACAAGCTCACAGAATGGGACCGCCAAGTGCTGAAAATGTCAGAACAAGAAATGTTGGTTGGGAGCTTCATGAAAGGGATTTCCATTGCCGAGCAACCGCACACAAGCCTAAGATCACCCTGCACAATGCCAAGCGTCAGCTGGAGTGGTGTAAAGCTAGCCTCTATTGGACTCTGGAGCAGTGGAAACGTGTTCCCTGGAGTGATGAATCAAGCTTCACCATTTAGCAGTCTGAATCTAGAACGCTACCTGCCCCAATGCATAGTGCCAACTGTAAAGTTTGGTGGAGGAGGAATAAAGGTCTGGGGCTGCTTTTCATGGTTCGGACTAGGCCCCTTAGTTCCAGTGAAGGGAAATCTTAATGCTACAGCATACAACGTCATTCTAGACGATTATGTGCTTTAAACTTTGTGGCAACAGTTTTGGGAAGGCCCTTTCCTGTTTCAGCATGACAATTCCCCCGTGCACAAAGCGAGGTCCATACAGAAATGGTTTGTCTAGATCGGTGTGGAAGAACTTAACTTGTTGCTGCCCATAGCATTGAATATAAGGGAAGCCAGCCAGGATTTGGCCTCCCTTAATAACAAAAATATAATATAATAGCCAATCAGCGATAGGGATTTGGCCTTGTGGTTTTACATAATTCTCCTTTACTGGCTAATGTTTATAAAGGCGATTTTGATCCAACCATAATTTCATACATTGTGCCCCTGGCCTGAGAGAATGGAAGTTCAATGTGTAGCTAGGTGTAGTATGCTAATGTTAACTAGCTGGCCTGGCGTATTGTTGCCCAAGGAAGTTAGGCTAGCAAGCAAGTATTTTAGCCAGGTAGCCTAAGACAACAAAAACTAAAAGTGTGTACTGTATGACAGAGGAATAGACTGTTTAGGCAACATGAAAGAGGAGGACAGCATTGGCATTTCTCCACAAGTAGGGTGAGTCAACATGTTTTTTCTACTTGCACACACACACACACACACATATTAATCAGTACCATGGACAGCCACATCATATTTAGCTTACGTTGATTGGACTAAATCGTTTTTGGTATCTTTTAGTTGTCACTGTATTAGACAAAGCATACTGTAGGTGAATAGATAATGTTGAAATGGTGCTGGAATAGTGGAGGCAGCACCTGTTTTCTTTGCGACTTGCGGAAACTCTCCGTGGTTCTATATCAATAGTTGTTTAGTAGTCCAAAAATGTCAGAAACATTACCTCTCTTGACCTTGCTGTAGATCATGTAACTGTTTGTTACATGCAATATGTTTTGTGGACTTCACAGGACAGATGTTGCTCTCTGGTTTTGTAATGAAACAATGGTGTGATTGAATTTACTCTGCCATTGTGTCTTCTTATTGTCTCGACCTTATGCCTACAGTATATATATCACAGTGTCTAGGCATATGATCTAGGTTATAGCGCAAACAACGCAATTATCACAACACATACAGTAGATTGTAATGTGACTTCCCTGGTGGTTTTACCCATGCACTGCTACTGCCCACACATACAATTATCTGTAATGTCCCTTAGTCGATCAGTGAATTTCAGATTCAACCAGAAAGACCAGGAAAGTTTCCCATTACCCCACAAAGAAGGGCACTGATTGGTAAAAAAGCAGACACTGAATATCCCTTTGAGCATGGTGAAGTTACTACTTACACTTTGGATGGTGTATCAATACACCCAGTCACTACAAAGATACAGGCGTCCTTCCTAAACCACTCAGGGATTTCACCATGAGGCCAATGGTGACTTTAAAACAGTTACAGAGTTTAATGGCTGTGATAGGAGAACACTGATGATGGAGAAAGAACATTGTAGAGGAAGCCATAGGTGGAGTTTACTCCGTACGTTTCCCAGTTGAACATCACACTGGCATCACAGGCCATAGTAAAGCACCCCACACCAGTCATTTCCAGTCACAAATTGCAGACTTGTTTACGTGCTGCTGTGTGTTTTATTGCTAACCTTACTTTGTTACCTGACAACTTTACGGTTTTTACTTTTTAATTACCGTTTATATTTTTTGTTTTTCCCTCGTTCAACATTTTTTCCATTCAACTTTTTCACTCCGGACGCATTATCTGGTTGTGGTTCATCAGGACCTCCACCAGCCGAAGCTAAGTAGTAACATTATAATATGATGCCTTCTAATTGCAGTCGCTGTACTCATAATATACAAGAGAACGATCGTCTTTCGGCGAGGATAGCTGTGCTGCAAGCCCAGCTTCAGACGCAATCGTTAGGCAAGGGTAATTTCAGTGTAGGAAAGGATGAAACAGCGTCTGTACCATCCCCTCGCACAGTCCCCGCAGCCGGACAACTTTCTCATGGCTTCTGGAGGGAAATGCTGTAGGAATTGCTCAACCGGTGTCGCTCATTCAGCCGACAGAAACTTTCAACCGGTTCTCCCAATTAAGCAGCAAGTTAGAGTCAGAGGCCGAGCCTTCTCTGGTCTCTACTCCTCCCGTTACGGGGTCTGAGATGCCGAAGCCTCTCACCATTAGCTATGACAAATTGAAAACCCTAGTCATTGGTGACTCTATTACCCGTAGTATTAGACTTAAAACGAATCATCCAGAGATCATACACTGTTTGCCAGGGGGCAGGGCTACCGATGTTAAGGCTAATCTGAAGATGGTGCTGACTAAAGCTAAAACCGGTGAGTGTAGAGAGTATAGGGATATTGTTATCCACGTCGGCACCAACGATGTTAGGATGAAACAGTCAGAGGTCACCAAGTGCAACATAGTGTAAATCAGCTAGAAAGATGTGTCGGCATCAAGTAATAGTCTCTGGCCCCCTCCCAGTTAGGGGGAGTGATGAGCTCTACAGCAGAGTCTCACAACTCAATCGCTGGTTGAAAAATGTTTTGTACCCCTCCCTAAAGATAGAATTTGTAGATAATTGACCCTCTTTCTGGGACTCACCCACAAACAGGACTAAGCCTGGCCTGTTGAGGAGTGACGGACTCCATCCTAGCTGGAGTGGTGCTCTCATCTTATCGACGAACATAGACAGGGCTCTAACTCCCCTAGCTCCACAATGAGATAGGGTGCAGGCCAGGCAGCAGGCTATTAACCAGCCTGCCAGCTTAGTGGAGTATGCCACTAGCACAGTCAGTGTAGTCAGCTATCCTAGGTTGGGCAAAACTAAACATGGCGGTGTTCGTCTTAGCAATCTCACTGAAATAAAGACCTCCTCCATTCCTGAAAGAGATTGTGATACCTCACATCTCAAAATAGGGCTACTTAATGTTAGATCCCTCACTTCCAAGGCAGTTATAATCAATTAACTAATCACAGATGTGATTGGCCTGACTGAAACATGGCTTAAGCCTGATGATTTTACTGTGTTAAATGAGGCCTCACCTCCTGGTTACACTAGTGATCATATCCCCCAAGCATCCCGCAAAGGTGGAGGTGTTGCTAACATTTATGATTTTTTTATATTTTTAAATGACGTTTTCGTCTTTTGAGCTTCTAGTCATGAACTCTATGCAGCCTACTCAATCACTTTTTATAGCTACTGTTTAAAGGCCTCTTGGGCCATATACAGTGTTCCTCACTGAGTTCTCTGAATTCCTATCGGACCTTGTAGTCATGGCAGATAATATTCACATTTTTGGTGACTTTTTAATATTCACATGGAAAAGTCCACAGACCCACTCCAAAAGGCTTTCGGAGCCATCATCGACTCAGTGGGTTTTGTCCAACATGTCTCCGGACATACTCACTGCCACAGTCATACTCTGGACCTAGTTTTGTCCCGTGGAATAAATGTTGTGGATCTTAATGTTTTTCCTCATAATCCTTGACTATCGGAGCACCATTTTATTACGTTTGCAATCGCAAAAAATAATCTGCTCAGACCCCAACCAAGGATCATCAAAAGTTGTGCTATAAATTCTCGGAGAACCCAAAGATTCCAAGATCCCAATCCAGACTCCCCCCGCCTACCAAGAACCTTGGCGTGATCCTGGACAACACCCTGTCGTTCTCAACTAACATCAAGGCGGTGGCCCGTTCTTGTAGGTTCATGCTCTACAACATCCGCAGAGTACGACCCTGCCTCACACAGGAAGCAGCGCAGGTCCTAATCCAGGCACTTGTCATCTCCCGTCTGGATTACTGCAACTCGCTGTTGGCTGGGCTCCCTGCCTGTGCCATAAAACCCCTACAACTCATCCAGAACGCTGCAGCCCGTCTGGTGTTCAACCTTCCCAAGTTCTCTCACGTCACCCCGCTCCTCCGCTCTCTCCACTGGCTTCCAGTTGAAGCTCGCATCCGCTACAAGACCATGGTGCTTGCCTACGGAGCTGTGAGAGGAACGGCACCTCAGTACCTCCAGGCTCTGATCAGGCCCTACACCCAAACAAGGGCACTGCGTTCATCCACCTCTGGCCTGCTCGCCTCCCTACCACTGAGGAAGTACAGTTCCCGCGCAGCCCAGTCAAAACTGTTCGCTGCTCTGGCCCCCCACTGGTGGAACAAACTCCCTCACGACGCCAGGACAGCGGAGTCAATCACCACCTTCCGGAGACACCTGAAACCCCACCTCTTTCAGGAATACCTAGGATAGGATAAAGTAATCCTTCTCACCCTCCCCCCCCTTAAAAGATTTAGATGCACTATTGTAAAGTGGCTGTTCCACTGGATGTCTTAAGGTGAACGCACCAATTTGTAAGTCGCTCTGGATAAGAGCGTCTGCTAAATGACTTAAATGTAAATGTAAATGTACCAAAGGACGTCAGAGTACAAATATGTGTTAACTTCTTTGGGATAGGGGGCAGCATTTTCACTTTTGGATGAATAGCGTGCCCAGAGTAAACTGCCCCCCACTCAGTCCCAGATGCAAATATATGCATATTATTAGTAGTATTGGATAGGAAACACTCTGAAGTTTCTAAAACTGTTTGAATGATGTCTGTGAGTATAACATAACTCATATGGCAGGCAAAAACCTGAGAAAAAATCCAGACAGGAAGTAGGGAAATCTGAGGTTTGTCATTTTTGAACTCAGTCCCTATCGAATACACAGTGGGATATGGGTTATTTTGCACTTCCTAAGGCTTCCACTAGATGTCAACCGTCTTTAGAACGTTGTTTCAGGCTTCTACTGTGAAATGGGAGCAAATGAGAGCTGTTTGACTAAGGGGTCTGGCAGCAGCCTCGATCTCAGTCACGCGTGTTCACATGAGAGGTATCTCTCGTTCCATTGCTTTTCTACAGACAGTGGAATTCTCCGGTTGGAACATTATTGAACATTTAGGATAAAAACATCCTAAAGATTGATTCTATACTTAGTTTGACAAGTTCCTTCGACCTGTAATATAACTTTTTGAACTTTTTGCGCGTTTGGATCTGTTTACCAAACGCCCTAACTGTAACGGCTTTCTTCCGTCGAAGGAGAGTCGGACCAAAATGCAGCGTGGTTAGTTCGATACATCTTTAATATAGAAAAAACACGAACAATACAAAAACAAGAAACGGAACGTGAAAACCTATACAGCCTATCTGGTGAAATACAAACACACTGAGACAGGAACAATCACCCACAAAACACACAGTGAAACCCAGGCTACCTAAATATGGTTCCCAATCAGAGACAACGAGAATCACCTGACTCTGATTGAGAACCGCCTCAGGCAGCCATAGCCTATGCTAGACACCCCTACTCAGCCACAATCCCAATGCCTACTAAAACCCCAATACGACAACACAATAAACCCATGTCACACCCTGGCCTGACCAAATAACTAAAGAAAACACAAAATACTAAGACCAAGATGTGACACTAACAAAATAAGCTTTTTGGACATAAATGATGGACATTATTGAACAAAACAAACATTTGTTGTGGTACAGCGATTCCTGGGAGTGCATTCTGATGAAGATCATCAAAGGTAAGTGAATATTTATAATGCTATTTTTGACTAATGTTGACTGCGCAACATGTCAGATATTTATTTTGGCTGGTTTGGGCTCTGAGCGCCGTACTCAGATTATGCTTTTTCTGTCAAGTTTTTTAAAAATCTGACACAGCGGTTGCATTAACCTCTTCAGTCGACCCTCTACTTTTTTGAACATTTTGTTAAAAATCGCGCAACCTTTCAGCGCCCTGCTACTCATGCCAGGAATATAGTACGTTCATATGGTTAGAATGTGTGGATAGGAAACCCTCGGACGTTTTTAAAACTGGTTAAATCACGACTGTGGCTATTACATAACGTGCGTTACATCGGAAAGCGCAGGAAAACCTGATCACAGAAAATGGAAATAAATATCCTTGCGCCACTTCAAGCAATTGTTAACAGTGAGCCGAATTAGATAAGACCGAGCATTCAACTCCCACAGCATCCCCATGTTGTCTAGAGTCTTGTGAATTGAATCCTCTTTGATTCTTGGTTGAACCGAAAGAGGGGCACGACTTACCTCCGGTCTCCGCCCAGATCATTCCGGAAGAGCTCTCTCCTGAAATTTTTTCCAAGACAACAGCTAATGATTTCTACATCGCCTATGGATGATTTTTATCGCTTATTAACGTTTACTAATACCTAAAGTAGCATTACAAACGTATTTCGAAGTGATTTGTGAAAGTTTATCGTCTACTTTTTGAATTTAAAAAAATGACGTTACGTTGTGAAATCGCTGTTTTTTTCATTTATCACACAGTCTACATATAACGATATCTTGGCTTTATATGGCCCGATTTAATCGAAATAAAGACCCAATAGTGTTTATGGGACATCTAGGAGTGCCAACAAAGAAGATGGTGAAAGGTAATGACTGTTTTCTATTTTATTGTGCGGTTTGTGTAACGCCGAAATGCTAATTATTTTGTTTACGTCCCCTGCTGTGCTTTTCTGTTGTAGTGTATTGGTGCATGCTATCAGATAATAGCTTCTCATGCTGTCGCCGAAAAGCATTTAAAAAATCTGACTTGTTGCCTGGATTCACAACGAGTGTAGCTTTAATTTGATACCCTGCATGTGTATTTTAATGAACTTTTGAGTTTTAACTAATACTATTAGCATTTAGCGTAGCGCATTTGCATTTCCAGAGCTCTAGTTGGGACGCAAGCGTCCCAACTAGAGGCAAGAGGTTAAGGAGAAGTGTATCTAATGTTCCATGCATAACACTTACATTTTCATCAACATTTATAATGAGTATTTCTGTGAATTCATGTGGCTCTCTGCACAATCACCGCATGTTTTAGAACTACTGAACGTAACGGGCCAATGTAAAATGAGATTTGTTATATAAATATGCACTTTATCAAACAAAACATACATGTATTGTGTAACATGAAGTCCTATGAGTGTCATCTGATGAAGATCATCAAAGGTTAGTGATTAATTTGATCTCTATTTGTGCTTTTTGTGACTCCTCTCTTTGGCTGGAAAAATGGCTGGGTTTTTCTGTGGCTTGGTGGGGACCTAACATAACCATTTGTGGAGTCCTAGCCAGGTTAACCACCTAACTGAGGAACTCAATTTAACCTTGTGCAATACCCTAGAACCAAAAAACATTTCTCATAAGAAACTAGCTCACTGGCATTCAGAAAATACCCGAGCTCCGAAGCAAGCTTCTTGAAAATTGGAACGAAAATGGCGCCACACCAAACTGGAAGTCTTCCGACTAGCTTGGAAAAACAGTACCGTGCAGTATCGAAGAGCACTCACTGCTGCTCGATCATCCTACTTTTCCAACTTAATTGAGGAAAATAAGAACAATCCAAAATGAATTTTTGATACTGTCACAAAGCTAACTAAAAAGCACCATTCCCCAAGAGAGGATGGCTTTCACTTCAGCAGTGATAAATTCAAGAACTTCTTTGAGGAAAAGATCATGATCATTAGAAAGCCAATTACGGACTCCTCTTTAAATCTGTGTATTCCTCCAAAGCTCAGTTGTCCTGAGTCTGCACAACTCTGCCAGGACCTAGGATCAAGGGAGACACTCAAGTGTTTTAGTACTATATCTCTTGATACAATGATGAAAATAATCATGGCCTCTAAACCTTCAAGCTGCATACTGGACCCTATTCCAAATAAACTACAGAAAGAGTTGCTTCCTGTGCTTGGCCCTCCTACGTTGAATATAATAAACGGCTCTCTATCCACCAGATGTGTCCCAAACTCACTAAAAGTGACAGTAATAAACCTCTGGAAAAAGCCGAACCTTGACCCAGGAAATATCAAAAATCGGCCTATATCGAATCTCCCATTCCTCTCAAAAATGATGAAAAAGCTGCTGCACAGCAGCTCACTGCCTTACTGAAGACAAGCAATGTATACAAAACGCTTCAGTCTGGTTTTTGACCCCATCATAGCACTGAGACTGCACTTGTGAAGGTGGTAAATAACCTTTTAATGTCGAGGCTCTGCATCTGTCCTCGTGCTCTTAGACCTTAGTGCTGCTTTTGATACCATCGATCACCACATTCTTTTGGAGAGATTGGAAGCCCAAATTGGTCTATACGGATAAGTTCTGGCCTGGTTTAGATCTTATCTGTCGGAAAGAAAGTTTGTCTCTGTGGATGGTTTGTCTTCTGACAAATCAACTGTAAATTTTGGTGTTCCTCAAGGTTCCGTTTTAAGACCACTATTGTTTTCACTCTATATTTTACCTCTTGGTGATGTCATTCGGAAACATAATGTTAACTTTCATTGCTATGCAGATGACACACATCTGTACATTTCAATGAAACATGCGGAAGCCCCAAAATTGCCCTCGCTGGAAGCCTGTGTTTCAGACATAAGGAAGTGGATGGCTGGTGGTTCTAGGTCCCAAGAAACAATCTGACAATTAATCTTGGTGGTTGTACAGTCATCTCAAATAAAACTGTGAAGGACCTCGGCATTACTCTGGACCCTGATCTCTCTTTTGATGAGCATATCAAGACTGTTCCAAAGACAGCATATTTCCATCTACGTAACATTGCAAAAATAATCAACTTTCTGTCCAAAGATGATGCAGAAAAATAATCCATGCTTTTGTCACTTCTTTGTTAGACTACTGCAATGCTCTACTTTCCGGCTACCTGGATAAAGCACTGAATAAACTTCAGTTAGTGCTAAACATGGCTGCTAGAATCTTGACTAGAACCAAACAATTTGATCATATTACTCCAGTGCTAGCCTCTCTACACTGGCTTCCTGTTAAGGCAAGGGCTGATTTCAAGGTTTTACTGCTAACCTATAAAGCATTACATGGGCTTGCTCCTACCTATCTTTCCAATTTGGTACGCTACGGTCACAAGACGCAGGCCTCCTAACTATCCCTAGAATTTCTAAGCAAACAGCTGGAGGCAGGGCTTTCTCCTATAGAGCTCCATTTTTATGGAATGATCTGCCTACCAATGTGGGAGACGCAGACTCAGTCTCAACTTTTAAGTCTTTATTGAAGACTCGTCACTTCAGTAGGTCCTATGATTGAGTGTAGTCTGGCCCAGGAGTGTGAAGGTGAACGGAAAGGCACTGGAGCAACAAACTGCCCTTGCTGTCTCTGCCTGGCCGGTTCCCCTCTCTCCACTGGGATTCTCTGCCTCTAACCCTATTACAGGGGAGTCACTGGCTTACTGGTGCTCTTCCATGCCGTCCCTAGGAGGGGTGCATCTCTTGAGTGGGTTGAGTCACTGACGTGATCTTCCTCTCTGGGTTGGCACCCCCCTTGGTTTGTGCCGTGGCGGAGATCTTTGTGGGCTATACTCAGCCTTGTCTCAGGATGGTAAGTTGGTGGTTGAAGATATCCCTCTAGAGGTGTGGGGGCTGTGCTTTGGCAAAGTGGGTGGGGTTATATCTTGCCTGTTTGTCCCTGTCCGGGGGTATCGTCGGATGGGGCCACAGTGTCTCCCGACCCCTCCTGTCTCAGCCTCCAGGATTTATGCTGTAGTTGTTTATGTGTCGGGGGGCTAGGGTCAGTCTGTTATATCTGGAGTATTTCTCATGTCTTATCCGGTGTCCTGTGTGAATGTATGTATGCTCTCGCTAATTCTTTATTTCTCTCTCTCAGAGGACCTGAGCCCTAGGACCATGCCTCATGACTACAGCAATTTACCCATGAGATGGTGCATTATTAATGAAATACCATTATTTTGTTATTATTTTTACACCTCTGTTTTGTATCTGTCCAACTTTTCCACAGTGTGCGGGTGTCCATCCCTCCTAGTATTCTTGTTTTGAAACCTACGCACCTGCAACAGACACTATTTGATATAAAGGACCTTTGGCACCATCATTTCTATATAGTTCCACAAAACACACAGTGCTGAAAACCTAAGGAGCCATACAAATTTATGGACCACTACTCTGAGACTCTCTTAGCCAAAAATCCATTAACCAATAATGCAGAGGTAAAAACCTGTTGTTCTGCCCCTGAGCAAGGCAGTTAAGCCACTGTTCACCGGGCGCCGGAGACACGCCGAAGACACATCAGTTGAATACATTCATTTGGCCAACTGACTAGGTATCCCCCTTTCCCTTTCACTAATATTGAGTTGCACCCCCCCAGAACAGCCTCAATTCATCGGGCATTGACTCTACAAGGAGTCGAAAATGTTCCACAGGAATGCTGGCCCATGTTGACCTCAATATGCTGGCCCATGTGGACTTCAATGCTTCCCACCATTGTGTCAAGTTGGCTGGATGTCGGTTGGGTGGTGGACCATTCTTGATACACACAGGAAACCGTTGAGTGTGAAAAACCAGTTGCAGTTATTGATACAAACCGGTGTGCCTGGCACCTGCCTGGAACCTACCCCGTTCAAACATACCTAAATATTTTGTCTTCCCCATTCAGCCTCTGCATGGCACATATGTCCATGTCCATGTCTCAATTGTCACAAGGCTTAAAAATCCTTCTTTAACCTGTCTCTTCCCCTTCATCTACACTGATTGAAGTGGATTTAACAAGTGACATCAATAACGGATTATAGCTTTCACCTGGATTCACCTATGTCATGGAAAAAGCAGATGTTCTCAAACCACTCCCAGACAGTCCTTTTCTATGAAGCTATTTTAAGGTACTTAAAAGATATTGAGACAAAAATGGCTGCATTGGACCTTTAATGAGAGAGGTCAGATATGGCTTTTAAAAACAATGAATTGAGTTGACACCAATAAATGTATATTGTGGCAAACCTCTTCAAGGTTAGGAGCGTTTGTCACAAACTAAGTGGTAAACTGTCACCAAATCACCCAAGAATGAGAGTTCTTTCGAACAGGACAGTACCTGTGTGTTTGTTTCTCCGTCCTGGTCCACCCAGGCCGTAGGCGAGGTCAAGGATAGCAGGGTTCGGTACACGAATCGGGTTCTCGGTAGGTCCAGGTCCAAACGCCAACAGGTAAGTCCAAAACAATCCAGCTCATACACGGTAAATCCAGCCAATCTCTATAGTCTCTTTCTCTATTGTTCATAGCTCCTTCCAGCACTCTCTCTTCCTCTTCCTGGTTTTTCTTGACCCTTTATCTGTGAGTCGGCTCCACCTTCTGAGGGTTCCCCTTGCTTCTGGGACTTGTAGTTTTGGCGGTCGGCCATTTTGTGATCTGTAGTTCTGACAGGGGTGGCCATTTTAGTGATCGGGCAGAGCCCGTTTATTAGTTCTGCTCTCACATATCTGCCACTTATCACTCGACCCCCTTCTTTGCCACAATATATTCACTATGAAATTGGGCCCAACATGAAATAAAAACACAAATTGTTACTTTAATCTGCTGAGAAACTCTTTTTATCTACAAATTCATGGCAGTGCTTATTGGATATGAGTGGTATATTGAAACAGACACCTTCATATGAGAAATTTGGAAGAGTAATGGGTCAGCCACACCGAGAAATTTGACTGCCAATACGTACTTGCCTTCTCTGCCCAGTGTTGACAGTTAACTTTTGCTGTTCACACAGCCCAGTTTAACCACAGATCAAAAGGTGTCAGTAGCTTGTTTGGCTTTGTGCCTGCTGTAGACAGGTAATGATAGCTTGCTAAGTAGTAAACTGCAATACTATCCGGACTATTAAAATAAAGTGTGGCCAGAATTTGTAGTAAGCCCTTACTAGCGTAGCTAGCAACATAATAATTAAATCACAATGGATTCAGTTTTGAATGAAGCAGCTGCCTGTATGCTGCGAGAGTCAGTGTAGAAGCTATGTTGTGCTAAGGGAGAGCCGGAACGAAAGCAACATGGTATGAAAGTAACATGGCCATTTTCTCAGCTAAGACAGAAGCTAGAATGGGGTAGTGAAAGCAGCACGTTCCTAATGCGGAGGATGCGCTCCCTGCAAAAAACCAACCCCACACATCACACCTCCTCCTCCATGCTTCACGGTGGGAACTATACATGCAGAGATCATCCATTCACCTACTCTGCGTCTCACAAAGACACGGCAGTTGGAACCAAAAATCTCCAATTTGGACTCATCTGACCAAAGGACAGATTTCCACCTGCTTGTGTTTCTTGGCCCAAGCAAGTCTCTTCTTCTTTTTGGTGTCAGTTTAGTAGTGGTTTCTTTTCAGCAATTGGACCATTGCTGAAAGGCCTGATTCACGCAGTCTCCTCTGAACAGTTGATGATGAGATGCCTGATACTTGAACTCTGTGAAGCATTTATTTAGGCTGCAATTTCTGAGGTGCAGTTAATTAACTCAAATTAACTTATTTTCTGCAGCAGGGGTAACTCTGGGTCTTCCTTTCCTGTGGTGTTCCTCATGAGAGCCAGTTTCATCATAGCGCTTGATGGTTTTTGCGACTGCACTTGAAGAAACTTTCAAAGTTCTTGACATTTTCCAGATGAACTTCATGTCTTAAAGTTCATGTCTTAAAAGCATTGACCCGTGGATCATCGTCAGAGGCTCTGGACTACGGATCCTAGCCGTAGGCCCCGGGCTAGGGACCCTCGCTGTGTGGATCATCGCCGGATGTTCTGGACTGGGGACCGTCGCTGGAGACCCCGGGCTGGGGACCGTTGCTGGAGGTTCCGGGCTGGGGACCATCGCTGGAGGTTCCGGACTGGGGACACGCATCTCAGGGCGAGTGTGGGGAGGAGGAACAGGGCGTACTGGACTGCCGAGGGGCACTATAGGCCTGGTGCCGGAACTGGTGGTACCGAGCTGGTGACACGCACCTCAGGGCGAGTGCGAGGAGCAGGAACAGGGCGTACTGTAGGCCTGGTGCGTGGTGCCAGATCTGGTGGTACTGGGCTGGGGACACGCACCTCAGGGCGAGTGTGAGGAGCAGGAACAGGGGGTACTGGACCCTGGAGGTGCACTGGAGGCCTGAAGCCGGCACTGGTGATACCGGGCTGGGGACACGCACCTCAGGGCGAGTGCGGGAGGAGGAACAGGGCGTACTGGACTGCCGAGGCGCACTATAGGCCTGGTGCATGGTGCCGGAACTGGTGGTACCGGGCTGGGGACACGCACCTCAGGGAGAGTGCGGGGAGGAGGAACAGGACGTACTGGGCTCTGGAGGCGCACAGGAAGCCTGGTGCGTGGTGTTGGCACTGGTGGTACTGGGCTGGTGACATGCACCTCAGGGCGAGTGCGGGGAGGAGACATAGGATACACTGGACCGTGGAGATGCATTTTAGATCTAGAACATAGAGCTGGCTCAATACGTCCTGGCTGGATACCCATTCTAGCCTGGCAAATGCGAGGAGCTGGAATAGAGCGCACAGGGCTAGAATAGCGCACTGGATAACACGGTGCCTGACCAGTTACAGTTACACGCCCCCCACGGTAAGCACAAGGAGTTGGCTCAGGTCTCCTACCTGACTCATGCAATCTCCTCGTGTATCCCCCCAATTTTTTTTATTGGGGCTGCCTCTCGGGCTTCCGCGCTTGCCGTGTACCTTCATATCTTCGCTGTTCCTCTATTCTCCTGTATTTCTCCTCGTAGTACCTCTATCTCCCCCTTAGGACGGCGATACTCCCCCGGCTGTGTCCAGGGTCCTGCTCCATCTAATATCTCTTCCC
This sequence comes from Oncorhynchus nerka, assembly GCF_034236695.1. Classification (NCBI taxonomy): domain Eukaryota; kingdom Metazoa; phylum Chordata; class Actinopteri; order Salmoniformes; family Salmonidae; genus Oncorhynchus; species Oncorhynchus nerka. Next base: position 51,434,366 of record NC_088410.1, on the reverse strand, counting down.
AGGTCCATCTCCCCATTAAGCGCTGTTCCTCCTTTTCACGCTGCTTGGTCCTTGTTTGGTGTGTTATTCTGTCACGTTCGTCATAACGAGGAGAGCAAGGCGCAGCGTGATAAGAATACATTTTACTTTATTTACACGAAGAACACTAAACAAACTAACAAAACAACAAAAAGAACATGAAGCTATAAGACATGAGTGCTGACAGGCAACTACACATAGACAAAAACCCACAAATCCAAAATGGAAATTTGGCAACCTAAATAGGATCCCTAATCAGAGACAACGATAAATGTAGGCCACCATAGACCTACATTTACCTAGACAAACCAAAACCCCATAGATGTACAAAAAACCCTAGACAATATAAAAAACACACATACCACCCTCGTCACACCCTGACCTAACCAAAATAATAAATAAAACAAAGATAACTAAGGTCAGGGTGTGACACTGGTTGAGAGAATGCCAAGAGTGTGCAACGCTGTCATCAAGGCAAAGGGTGGCTACTTTGAAGAATCTCAAATATAAAATATATTTCAATTTATTTAACACATTTTTGGTTACTATATGATTCCATGTGATATTTCAGTGTCATAGCAGGGGATTTGAGGTTTCACAACCTGGACTCAGGAACATGTAAATCTGGGACACTCTAATTAGTATGATATGTTATGTTTTGTATGGCATGTATTAATTTGTGGATGTATTAATCCTCATAGTACACACATTTCAGCTGCACTCGGGTCAGGTGGAAATCCACATCGAGAAACACAAGAACAGACAAACTCTTCTCATTCCTGCAATTAACCACATGATTCAGCCTACGAACATTGACCACTCCAGGAATAGTATTTCAATGTCACCTTCCTCTGACACTCCAGAAATGATTCCTTTGACAGGTGCCCTGCTCCGTAGCTCAAAGCACCACACAGGATAATCATCGACTCGAGTGAGGCCCAACACATTCCTTCTGATCAGCATAAACACAAGAAATCAAGTGCATTCCTCATGATCTTCACCGATTGCACTTTACCCAAAGCTTTTTTCACCATTTTGATTCACCAAGTCAGGCACCAATACTCCCAGAAAACATACTCCTACCAGATACAAGATCCTTTGCCACATTCATCTTGCTTATTTTTTCCATTCTTTAAGACAAAAGTCTATTCATCCTTATTTCCACCGCCATCAGATTCAAGCTCCATCTCAGCTTCCGCCATCTTCCAAATCATATCGCTTATGTCAGCTCCCCCACGTGGAAGTGCTCTCTGATTGGCTCAAAGTGAAGTTGTTGGCCACTACCAAGCGTTACAATTCTACAAGTAGAAACGTCAGGTTCGTCGGTACCAGGTCGGTACGCAGCATGTACGTATTTTGTTCTAGCAAGAGAAGGAACTGTCTCCTACTGTGCTAAGTACCTATCGGCAGTCAGATTTCTCAGCATCTGACTTCGAAGAATATCTGAACCCAATTTGGACCAAATGACTCATTCAAATTGCGGCATCCATTTGGTAGTACTTAGGTTGTTGTTGCCCATTTCAAGATCAAAGAGGTTTCAGAATAAAGCAGAGATGCCCTTTGTGCTATTGTTGTTTGCTGAAATTATGTTGCATTAATGCTGCAATAGCACTATATGTAACCCAAATGTATATTGTTGATGTTTCTGTACATAACAAAAGCAATTCCTAAATGGAAGGAGCCAAAGGAAAATGAATAATGGCATTATTCCGCTACATGCATTCGTCACAGAACAAACTCGCTCATTATCCATCCAAGAACTGGACAACAACCTCTCCCTCAATGTGAGCAAGACAAAGGAGCGATCGTGGACTACAGGAAAAGGCAGGCCGAACAGGCCCCCATTAATATCAACGGGGCTGTAGTGGAGCGGGTCAAGAGTTTCAAGTTCCTTGGTGTCCACATCACCAACTAGGCAAGCTCGAGGACAGGCAGAGGTTCCATAACCAGATTAGAGTCCAAACGGTACAAAATCATAGGCAGCCTCGAGGTCAGGGGCAGGCAGCGTGGTCAGGCAGGTGGGCTCAGAGTCAGGACAGGCAAGGGTCAAAACCAGGAGGGCGAGAAAGAGAGACTGGGAAAAGCAGGAGCTGAGACACAAAAATGCTGGTTGACTTGACAAACAAGACGAATTGGCACAGAGAGACAGGAAACAGAGATAAATACATAATAAGAGACATCTGGAGGGGGTGGAGACAAGCACATGGACAGGTGAAACAACTCAGGGTGTGACACACAAACCTGATATCCCCAAAGACTGATTATTGTCCTCTGGATGTTTTCTCTTCACCATCGTGAAACAAATACATTCTGGTCAGAATAATATGGAGATTGCAATTGGGATAAATTGTTAACCTATCTTCAGCATTGAATTGACATTGTTTGTCAATGATAGAGGTCAAAGCAATTATAAACACTGCTGTTCATATTTTAGAATATAATGGAGATGCGGTGGCCCTAAGGGGAAGAAATAGTATTTGTTGGGAATGTGGAAATTGAACTCTTTTTGGGGAGAATGTCCTTGTCCATTCGTTTTAAATTCTTCATTTACCATTTTTGTTGTTTTTCTGTTAAGTAGAACTTGATGGTTCCAATCCTTTTCACACCCTTACATATTTCACTAATAAAACGGTGTGTTTATGTAGTCACAATAATGTCCTGAGGTAATAAAAAGTTAATAGTCAGACTGAAAACACTTTACTTGACACCCAGCGTCAAAACATGTTATGACACGGTGATAACCATGTCATAACAGCTGACATAACTTGTCATAACCTGTCATAATATGAGCATAATACTGTCATTACACATATTTAGACTTTTGCAGTTTTAGCAACTGCACTTGAAGAAACGTTCAAACTTGAAATGTTCCATATTTGACTGACCTTCATATCTTTTCTCCTTGCTTATTTGAGCTGTTCAAACATGGACTTGGTATTTGACCATCTTCTGTATACCACCCCTGCCTTGTCACAAAAAAACTGATCGGCTCAAAGGAAATAACTTCCACAAATGAACTTTTAACAAGGCAGACCTGTTAATACCTGTTAATTCAACTCCAGCTCACTTTAATAATGGGAATTGATGGAAAAAATGTATCACTAGCCACTTTCAACAATGCCACTTAATATAATGTTTACATACCCTACATTACTCATCTCATATGTATATACTTTACTCGATACCATCTACTGCATCTTGCCTATGCCGTTCTGTACCATCACTCATTCATATATCTTTATGTACATATTCTTTGTCCCTTTACACGTGTGTGTGTATAAGGTAGTAGTTGTGGAATTGTTAGGTTAGATTACTTGTTGGTCGGAACTAGAAGCACAAGCATTTCGCTACACTCGCATTAACATCTGCTAACCATGTGTATGTGACAAATACATTATGACATGACCGTGTCATAACCTGTTTTGACCGTGTCATAACGTGTTATGACGCTGTGTGTCAAGTAAAGTGCTACCAATTTTTCTCAGGGAGATGTGTCTGAATGAAATGTGGCTACTCTACTATGTATGGTATAGTTAGAAAGGTTCTTTCATCTTACACTCCCAAATCAATACCTTCACTCTGAAAAGCAAAAACTGTGTCTAAAACATCAGCCAAATGGTGTTCATTAGTGTTTGGTTTCGGAGTAAATCAATACATATTAATTTAAGTTTAATGGGCAACCTCACATGCCCGGAGCAGTGGGTGAGAAGGTATTACGTGTGGGTAGGTCTAATGGTACTGTTCTTTTCTTATAATAGGTATTTACTATTACTCTCTTTATGAAATGGAGTTCATAATGGGTATGATCAATCTTTGGAATGGATCCTTTTTTTAAGAACACTTCCTACAAGGAAGTGATTCATCTCCATCCAACAGACCATCAGAACATAAAATAGGTCGAACCATATTATTGGTACAGGACAGACAGTACAAACATATGAGCATATGATAACATTCACTCTTATTTGTACAGTACGAGACATATTTGACATATATAGGAGAACATAATGTTGCCAGGAAAAGCATTTTATTTTTAATCTTCTGCATCATCAACAACAACAACAACAAATCAAAATCAATGCAGTATGTATGTACATACATAAAAATTTTAAAAACTTCTCGGAAAAAATGAAAAGACTGCCAGCAACTTGTATGAAGAATATGATGGAGCTTCAAGCCAAGTCAGCTCTACAGTCTGCACTTATTGCTTACTCTGTATACCTCAGTATACCCTACTCAGGGAAACCTGCAACCCACTCACATCTGTGACGGAGTAAAGTCTGTGCTGAAATTAGGACCACCATTTGTATAATGTGTCATGGATCTGTAAGCCTCCATTATATCATATTTACCATGTTTGTGCTGTTACCGCAATCTGTGAGAGTAATCAATATTTGGGATATCAATGAATTCGGAAATTATTGCACCTAATCATTATTACAATGCTTTTGCTTTAAGGCAGGGACAACGGAACTTAAGACTTATGACTGTAAATACATTTTCATATTGAAAAATGATCAATAAAGCCTTGACGCACTTTAGGGAGTTCCACAGTACAGTATCCATGGAAGCATCCACACAAGAAATGTATTGCATTCACAATGATTTTTGTGGTGGCCATGACAAGGCCTCTTTACATTCCCTGTGTATTGTGTCAATTCTCAATGCCAATACAGTAAGAACCGCAATATATGTTGAAAATATATTACTCCTATGAGCAACTAATAAAAAGAGTGGAGTTGTGTATGTCATGTGTGCGTCAGTGTGTGTATGTCATGTGTGCGTCAGTGTGTGTGTGTGTGCACGTGCGCAACTATGTGTGTTTGTTTGTGTGAAAGAGGAGGAGAGAGAGAGAGCGAGAGAGAGCGAGAGCGCGAGAGAGAGCGAGCGAGAGCGTGAGACGCTGCATACAGTCCCTCTGACAGTGGACACTGCATGAGCTCCATGTGATAGATGCTTTAAGCTAGTTACTGCTGAGCCCCCTAAAATATTTACATGCTTTTATGATCTGTAAAGACCTCCATCACTCTTCTGTATGGCAGCAAATAAGTGGGTTTGACTAGATGAATACCATTGACAAACCAGTTAGAAATGGGGAAATTTGGACTTTTCTGACTGAAGTTGGCTATTAAATAGCTAATTGAGAGAAGCTTTGAAGTATTAATACTCTGACAATGATGCTGTTTAATATGTAAAAATAATGTAAACCTTTCATAAAAGCATGCAACTTGGTACACTTGATTAACTCACTTGGTGGAAATTTTAAAGTGGCTCATATAGCGAGGATCAAATCATTTAAATTTATAATCATTTATAAAATGCGTAATCATTTATAAGTATTTGTATTTATAAACATTTATGTAGTGATTATGAAGGCTATCTGAATGCCTTATGAAGCATTCATAAAATGCACTTCAAAGAAAGGGGGACCAGAATTTATAATGACTTATTCATGAAAGTTTTTATAAAGTGTAGATAAACTTCCCAACCCCTTTGGGATAGCAGTGATATCACTGAATTATGTTTGTTGACTCACACCAGTTTTTCTGAGAATTATGCTGAGGGAAGGAGCATCTGTACTCACGATTCTAGGAATAAACAAACATTTACATACATTAAAGCAGATGCTCCTATATCCACAGTGACATGCAAATAAAATAACTCCAAATGTATACAAGCCGATGGCCGCACGCTGACAGCAACAGCGCATACTCATCGCAGAGCTAATATTTTCATAACATTTGCACATAGCTTATCTTCTTTATCATAAATGTAATACATTTCATGATCTGCTAGCCAGTAAAATATAAACAACCCAGGTTGTGTTGCTTAACTGGAGACGTAGCGGCCTTGACACTAGTACGTAAACTGAGATTCAATTGAGCAACTTAAATTAGGAAAAAGTTGGTGGTTGTATTTGATAAACGTTTTAATTAAAAGTATGAATTTCAGCACCCCGTGGAAGGACTGTGGTTGTACAGGATAAACATAGGTACAGGTAAGCATTTTCATAATTGACATTTTTACGAGTATACAAGTATATCAACTGATGGTGACTCAAGGTTGTTGCTAGCAAATCAAACGAACACATCAAAACTCAACTCCACCTTGATATAAGAGAACGGAGATGAGCGTTCCTCAGCCAAATCAATGCCAGACCGGAGAGTCACTGAACCATCTTACTGTGGTCTAGGGGGACCAGCTGCAGTAGAACTTTATGCTTCATCTAGCAGTGACATGTTTCAGGGACGCCACTGAGCATCTCGCCCCAGGGGATCTCTTTGCCATTGTTTGTAATGTGCCTCCAAATGGGTCTTGAACACACTCATTTGGAGGCATGTTACATTGTTAATATACTATTTATGCAGAAGCATACTGGCAGGTAAACTAATTTGTGTGTTAATAGTGTTTAAGAACATTATGCAAATGTACCTGTCATCATTGTTTATTTAGCATAGCCTACTTAAAAACACCACTGTGCTCAAGCATTGCATCCTTTCACCCACACGAATACAGGCTCTAGTAATGTACACACATGTACTACCCATATTGCCACATCTTTGGATATAGTGTTCTGAGCAGTAAGCTGGGAGATCAGCCCTGACAACCAAACCAATTATGCTCACTGCCTGTCTTCAACATGAGCCTGGAGGCCATAGGAGCCATGTTAACATCCTGAGTCAGTAGCCCACAATACTACTCCAGCTACTCCAGTCTCTGGAGCCCAACCATGGACACGTTCAATACCCCACTCCCCTGCAGGCAGGGATTGGAATCGGTTCAGGGAAAAGAACAGACAACCGAAAAAGGAACAACATTTTTGGAGGAATGAAACGTAATGGAAGGAACGTGATCTCTAGTGTTCCAGAACAGGGCCCAGGTTCCCGACAGCGGGAGAATTTAGGCTTACTCGTGTTTTAACGATGCATCGTTCCTACAATGGTCAAAGATGTAACATGAGTTTCCCAAAACACCCCACAGAGAGAACGGTCTCTAAGTGCGTCATTGGAGTATATGTCAATACTGATAGGATTGAAATAAAGGCAGAACTGCTTTCTCCATTTAAAATGTTACCTTAACATAATTATTTCACAATGCTGATGACGGATCAGCTCTCAGAGAGAGATTGCAAATATTGAGGCAACTGATTCTAACGCTTACCCTAAAAATTCACAAAATCACAGTTTTGGCACATCATTAAGCACATGTTAGGCTACACCTCATGAATACAGTGCCTTCGGAATGTATTCAGACCACTTTTCCCCCCACATTTTGTTATGTTACAGGCTTATTCTAAAATGGATTTTATGAAAAAAAGTCCTTAGCAATCTACACACTATACCCCATAATGACAAAGTGAAAAGAGGATTTTAGACATTTCTGCTCATTTAAAAGTAAAACACAGAAATACCTTTTTACATAAGTATTTAGACCCTTCACTATGAGACTTGAAATTGAGCTCAGGTGCATCTTCTTTCCATTGATCATCCTTGAGATGTTTTTACAACTTGAAGGACAACCATCTCTGCAGCACTCCACCAATTAGGCCTTTATGGTAGAGTGACCAGACATAAGCCACTCCTCAGTAAAAGGCACATGACAGCCTGCTTGGAGTTTGCCAAAAAGCACCTAAAGACTCTCAGACCATGAGAAACAAGATTCTGTGGTCTGATGAAACCAAGACTGAAATCTTTGGCCTTGAATGCCAAGTGTCACGTCTGATGGAACCTGGCACCATCATACTGTGGGGATGATTTTCAGTGGCAGGCACTGGGAGAAAAGTCAGGATCGAGGAAAAGACAAACGGAACAAAGTACAGAGAGATCCTTGATGAAAACCTGCTCCAGAGTGCTCAGGACCTCAGACTTGGGCAAAGGTTCACCTTCCAACAGGACAACGACCCTAAGCACACAGCCAAGACAACGCAGGAGTGGCTTCGGGACAAGTCCCTGAATGTTCTTCAGTGGCCCAGCCAGAGCCCTTTTACCGCTGCACGGCCGAGAGCATTCAGACTAACTGCGCCACAGCGTGGTTTGGCAGATGCTCCGTGGCCGACCGGAAGGCCCTGGGTGGTGAAAACCGCCCAGCACATCACTGGTGCCCAGCTCCCTGCCATCGCAGACCTCCATGCCACAAACTGTTTTCTCTCCTACCAGGTCTCTACGTTCCCGCAGGCTCAAGACCAGTTTCTTTCCAGCTACTGTAACCCTGCTGAACACTGTGACATGGCACTAGCCATATCCACCCGCCCACCGCTTAGTACTGCCTCTCAGGGACCTTGTTGCACTACTCTCTTTGCACTCTTCACAGTACTACTGGACTCTGACATTACTTTGCAAAGTCTGATTAAGGATATTATTCTGTTGTACATGTACATGTCTACCTCGGTAACCTCATTACTACTATCCACGAGTTTCAGTTGCATGCCTCCTTGCACTTTCAATTTGCCTTCATTGCACATTTGGACTTACCATTTGTATATTTATAAATCCCACTTAATAACATACATTGTACTTAATTGTTTTACTTGTACATTTTTTGCATTCTCTTATTTGTACTTCTGGTCAGATGCTAACTGCATTTCTTTGTACTGTACTTGTTCAATGACAATAAAGTTGAATCTAATATAATCTAGATGAACTGTGACGTTATTAGGGTTCGAAACGGTTCAGAACTTTTTTACTGGTCAGAACACTGGAACAGAATGAAAAAAATAGGGATTCTGCTCAGAACGGAATAATTTAAAATAATTTTGGTTCGAAGCCCTGCCTGCAGGCCATGGTAAACAGCCCACATTTTGCCCGGAAGTAGGTAATGGTTAGAATCCTGTTTCCTCCCTACTGCATGTCTAACAACGGAGCAAAGAGCACTCCTGCCTGTAGCACTAGCATCATGGAGCTTCATAGGAAACCTCCTTGGAGAGATTTATGGTGTTGGATATCAAAAGGAAAAGAGCAGTAGTTGCTTAACACTGACAGAATTCATTGAGTAGGGGGGGATCAATTGCTTATTGAGAAAAAAATGAATGTGTTAGTGAGTTAGAAAACTAATATCCTAAAAATATTTAAATGTAATTATGCTAACATACATCATATTTTATTTGTTTTATGGGTCAAAAATATACATCTGGTATGTATGTTTGTTTGTTTGTGTACGTGCCTGTGTGTGTGCATGTGGGTGTGTGTGCAACATGCTCGTGTCTATATGTGTGTGTTTGCGAGTGTCAGTTATTTCCATGGTTGATCAGCCTTGGGTGGGTTGATACAGAGGGCAGACAGTCATTACAGCATGACGGGAAAGAGTACACCAACAGGGCTGAGAAACTGCCACCAGGGTTTACATCAAAATAGCCTTTTGGACTTTCTGTCAGATGTGTCGGAATGGTGAGGGCTAAAGGTATTATGTCAAAGAAAGGTGACATTGTGGGGCTAAAGTATGCACACTTGTATCCTTTTCCAGATGCATTGTGGTTCTTTTATGAAATAGAATGAATTGTACATTAAAACATAACATTGTATTGTAGTGTCTGGAGATTTATATCAAGAGATATGGAAAACTACAATATCATAATCCTGATGGGGGTTCAAAAGCAGAACATTAAAATTTAATTGACAGCATTTCATCCATTTGAAAATGCATTTATAAATACATACACTACCTGTCAAAAGTTTTAGCCCACCTACTCATTCAAGGATTTTCTTTATTTTTTACTATTTTCTACATTGTAGAATAATATAGTGAAGACATCACAACTGTGAAATAACACATATGGAATCATGTAGTAACCAAAAAAGTGTTAACACAAATTTAATTTATTTTATTTGACATTCTTCAAACATTCTTTGCCTTGATGGCAGCTTTGCATACTCTTGCTAAGTGGGAGCCTCCAAAAGGCAATCCACTCATAATTCAAGGTCCTTGCTACTAAATGCCTATTTCAGCACAAGATATCACCATCCCTTTAGCACTGTAGCAATTTGTAGTGTACTAAAGAGAACTAGCTGCCATGGCCACAAGTCAATTTTGAGTTCATTTGTCCTCCTTTCCAGTGTTGACAGTGACATTTTATTGGTTTTGGTACTTCTGGAAAAGTTAAATCCGTCTGTATTTTGTTCAGTAAAATCCACTATGGATGTCAAGTAACCTTTATTTTGTTTCATGCGTTTCCAACATGAATGTAACCTTCAGTGTCAGAAAAGAGCAAGGGTTTGTGGTCTCACTAGCTGCCTGCCCTTTTAACGTTAATTCCACTACATGGTTTTGTGGTTCCAGGTAGAACTCTTTTGGGTTCCATGTAGAACCTCTGTGAAATGGGTTCGAAATGGATCCCAGAAGAGTTCGTCAAGAAGTTATCCTATGTGGACAGCCAAAGAACCCTTTAAGGTTCTACATAGCACCTTTTCTTATAAGAGTGTATTTAGGGGACTTTCAGCGGTTCTGGACCGGTTCTAACCGGCATTTGTTTGTATAGAGCGCTCTGTGAACGGTGCAACATCAATTTCTGTGCAGTCCGTGAAAGCTCTGGTTGTCCCACTTCACATACCTCTCTCTACTTTCATCTGAGATGCAGTATGTGAAATCTGACACCTCATTTACATAGAGAGCAACACGTGAAAGTTTCTTGCCAATCCAGGCAAAGGTTTGATTTTCTCTGCCTGTGAACCTGGCAACTCTGCTTACAATAAGGCATATGAAACGGGAGACCCAGCGATTGCAGCAAAAGCTGTCTCATCTCGCCGTGATGTTCTCAGATTAATTTAGAGCCCTCAACATGAAAAAATACCAAATAATTTCATAGAATTGAAACAATACCACCTTGTCTTGGTCACAGAGGGACGGAATGCTTAAAAAGCTGAGGTGGTAACGAGTCAGCAGGCATTTTAATGGTGTCTCTACGTCACTCAGAGGAAGCTGGGAAGAAAATGCTCTGTCGTCAGTTAAATGAAATGGTACCAATTTTGTACTGTCACTAAGTATCATAATATTTATTTTAGTTATAAGAAAGGTGTAATATTATAGTAAGTTGTTTATAAATTGATTGTTACTAAATCATGTCAAGCCCTAGGGAAAATAATAATATTTTCATATTTATACTGTGCACTTGAGCATCTCAGCAATGTATGACTATTTTTACCAGAAAGGTGAGTTTTTAAAAATCTTTCTGGTAGAATAAGTGTAGCCGATGTGAAATGGCTAGCTAGTTAGCGGTGGTGCGCGCTAGTGGGGTTTCAATCGGTGACGTCACTTGCTCTGAGACCTTGAAGTAGTGGTTCCCCACGGCTTTTGTGGAGCGATGGGTAACGATGCTTCGAGGGTGACTGTTGACGTGTGCAGAGCGTCCCTGGTTCGCGCCCAGGTTGGGGCGAGGGGACATGATGTAAAGTCTATACTGTTACATAAGCATTACTAGGTATTGTTTATGGCCCTTTCATTATAAATAATTCCTTTTGGGTATGTCCATTTAGGCATTATCTACTTTTTGACATGACATTTAACAAGTTTGAACCTTTTTATTGATTATCTTGTCATAAGCTTAATGAATCCTAAAATTAATCTCACTAGTCAGTTGGAAACTTGTAACTCACATGTACATTGAATGAACTTTATGGCTTTTTATCCAAATACGGTGTCCATATTAGGACATCCTCAATCTCTGACGATTGAGGCTGTCCTAATATGGACATGTATATCATCAGATATTTCCAGATCCAAACTGATTGCCAATGTGGATGCTAATACATGTACAGTACTTGGCCTGCAACTGACATATTGACAATAGACAAGCTAAAACAGAATTTTCAATGGCAAAATTTTCATAGTGCAGTTTACTATTCCCTGACAGCCGTTTTGGTAAATTCATGTCTTAAGCTGAGTCTCAAATTTAGATATAAGCACTGAGATATAAGTACTGAGAATGGATAGAAATTAGGTGAAATGTCCTCCACTCCTGCCTTGCATTCATTTTAGACAACAGTATCACCTCTAAACTGAAAGCTGCTTTATTATGTCAATAATAATAATGTACATTTCAAACGGGAGAAAATAATAAATATGAAATTCAAAGAGTCTATCATAGAGTCCACCCATCTAAGAAAATGTTCAAGCATAGTACAGGCAGAGAGATTTTCATTTGAATAATGGGAATAAATTGCTTGGGTTTCCTGCATGCTTTGCTCTTAGATTGCATACAGTTGCTGTGTTATAACTGCAATGGTCTCGTTGCTTCAGAACTGGAGGAAAAACAACCTTCCACTCTCTCATTAACAAGGCATTCCAGCAATGATGGCCTGGTGTCAACAAAGTGTTGACAAGATATATTCCACATTTTTCTCTGTTAGCTGAAAAGTTTAGGAGGAAGTGTGGCGCTTGAAGGTGATAAACAGGACACTGCATTTCCTCCCGAGATTCTGTGATCTGTGCAAAGACAGCAGCCCATCCGTTATGTTGTAAGATGGCTGGGGCGAAGGGGGCCAAGTTGTGATTAAACACGGATCTTGTGCCGGACGGGAGAGAGACAAAAAAGTGGAGCGCCATTCCCCATGATTGATGGCCTGCACTTGAACTGACAATAATGCGTCAGGCCAATGCGCCAAGGAAATATATTTCCACCGACACTCTGTTCTCTCTGGGGTCCAGGACTCAAATGAAATGAACATTTTGGACTAGCACATTAACAGGAGAACAGAAATCACTGGAAAGATGCATCTAAAAAACTATCCTACAGAATGTGTGCATCATTTCTGATATTTTCTCTCGTCTCATATTGATACAGTACATATTCTAAAGTTACATCAGAAGTTGTCATATTTCATCACAACCTCAAAGTATTCAAAATTTTGGTCAAACAGTGTTCGTCCAACAGTATTCATAGTATGGCCAAAACTGGGGGCAGTTTCCCCAGCCTGTGGCCAAAATTACAATTAAGCGCATTTTGAACCCTCTATTATCTCTCTAGGGCCTCCCGGCGGCTGTACATCTCCCAGGCCCCTGGGTGGTCCCCTAGGACAGTGGTTCTCAAACTTCTCCTTGGGGGCCCCAGAAGTCTCAAAATGTTGTTGTAACCCTCAAATAGTGCACCTGATTCACCTAGTCAAGGGCTTGATGATTAGTTGACAAGTTGAATCAGATGTGCTAGCTCTGGAATAGATCAAATAGAGGGAATTGGCTGAGGGTCCCTAGGGAGAGGTTTGAGAACCACTGCCCTGCGGGACCCCTGTGAGTGATTGAGGGATGGGCCAAGGTGGCTGCATGACCTGTGCTCCATTAATCTCTCCTCTGGGCCCGTCATGTGCTGTCACTGTGTGTCAGGACCGGAAGCCCAGGAAAGCGGAGGAGGTCCATGCACTGGGTGTAGTGCTAGCTCATTAATCCTGAGGCAGACATCGACGTGGCGCTGACCGTGTTGAAGCTTGGGGTGCTGAATGGAGCCCTTGAGACCACTCAATTACTCTATCTGTGAGCAATTAGCAGCGGCGAGCAGCCAGTCAATGTCTGGCTGGTTACTGAGATGGGGCAGCGAGGGTTTTGCTTAGAATTGGAAATAAACCTCTTGAACGAGCCAAATGGGATTTTTCCAAGGGTAGCTCAATCAGGAAGTAAACAAAGTATATGTAGTCAAAAGCTAGCCCTTTTCTGTTAGTTAGATTTAACAGTGTTACTCTCACAGCTCACACAAACACATGCATACATGTAGTATGTGTAGGTATGATAGGTACACTGTTATAATTCCACCTATTGGTACTGAACCAGTGGCATTCGGTGCCGTTTAAGATGAGGGAGGACATTTATTTTCATGAGCATGGCCTTATTTCTATTAAGGCATTTTGGATGACTCTCATTCATATTCCATACACCCAGTTCAATATAACAGCGATAGGTTTAGGATACGACATCATACTCAAATGTTCCCTATACCCTCCCTATATTATGAAGTTGCTACAACCTAGCCTATGAATGAAGTTTACAACCTACACTACCGGTCAAAAGTTTTAGAACACCTACTCATTCAAGGGTTTCCTTTATTTTTGCTATTTTCTATATTGTAGAATAATAGTGAAGAATTCAAAACTATGAAATAACCCATATGGAATCATGTAGTAACCAAAACAAATCAAAATGTTCTACATTTGGGATTCTTCAAATAGCCACCCTTTGTCTTGATGACAGATTTATACACTGGCATTCTCTCAACCAGTTTCATGATGTAGTCACCTGGAATGCATTTTAATTAACAGGTGTGCCTTCTCAAAAGTTAATTTGTGGAATTTCTTTCCATCTTAATGCCAATCAGTTGTGTTGTGACATGGTAGGGTTGGTATACAGAAGATAGCCCTATTTGGCAAAAGACCAAGTCCATATTATGGCTAGAACAGCTCAAATAAGCAAATTACTTTAAGACATGAAAGTCAGTCAATACGGAACATTTCAAGAACATTGAAAGTTTCTTTATGCGCAATCGCAAAAACCATCAAGCGATATGATGAAACTGGCTCTCATGAGGAATGCCACAGGAATAGAAGACCAATAGTTACCTCTGCTGCAGAGGATAAGTTCATTAGAGTTACCAGCATCAGAAATTGTAACAGACAAGTAACAGACACATCTCAACATCAACTGTTCGGAGGAGAATCATGCCTTCGTGGTCGAATTGCTGCAAAGAAACCCCTACTAAAGGTCACCAATAATAAGAAGAGACTTGCTTGGGCCAAGAAACACGAGCAATGGACATGAGACCGGTGGAAATTTGTTCTTAGGTCTTTGGTTCCAACCGCTGTGACTTTGTGAGATGCGGTGGAGGTGAACTGATGATCTCTGCATGTGTATTTCCCACCATAAAGCATGGAGGAGGAGATGTTATGGTGTGGGGGTGCTTTTCAAGTGACACTGTTTGAAATTGATTTAGAATTCAAGGCACACTTAACCAGCATGGCCACCACAGCATTCTGCAGCGATACGCCATCCCATCTGGTTTGGGATTAGTGGGACTATCATTTGTTTTTCAACAGGACAATGACCCAACACACCTCCAGGCTGTGTAAGGGCTATTTTACCAAGTACGGGAGAGTGATGGATTGCTGCATCAGATGACCTGGCCTCCACCATCCCCTGACCTCAACCCAATTGAGATGGTTTGGGATGAGTTGGCTTGCAGAGTGAAGGAAAAGCAGCCAACAAGTGCTCATGATATGTAAGAACTCTTTCAACACTGTTGGAAAAGCATTCCAGGTGAAGCTGGTTGAGAGAATGCCAAGAGTGTGCAAAGCTGTCCTCAAGGCAAAGGGTGGCTATTTGAAGAATCTGAAATATAAATGATATGTATTTTTTTGTTTAACACTTTTTTGGTTACTACATGATTCCATATGAGTTATTTCATAGTTTTGATGTCTTCACTATTATTGTACAATGTAGAAAATGTAAAAATAAAATAAAACCTTGAATGAGTAGGTGTTCTATGAGTAGTGTAGGTCAGTAGCCCGCCACGCCCATTGCCTGAAGTTGGCGCAGACTGCCCGGGATGTCTCCCTGTGGGCTCGGAAGAAACCTCAGACCTCTGTCATTCCCGCGGAGTACCAGGATATCTGGGAGGTTTTCAGCAAGGCCCGGGCCACTTCGCTTCCTCCGCATCGACTCTATGACTGCGGGATTGACCTCCTACCGTGTACTACACCACCCCGGTGATGGCTGTATTCAGTGTCGGATCCGGATACCAAGGCTATGGAGATGTATATTTCGAGGAGTCCCTGGCTGCAGGGGGTATCCGTCCTTCTGCCTTCCCTGTTGTTGCAAGGTTCATCTTCATGGAGAAGAAGGACAAAACCCTGTGCCCCTGCATCGACTACCGGGGCATCAATGACATCACGGTTAAGAACCGCTACCCGCTACCACTCATCACTTCGGCTTTTGAGCCGCTTGCAGGGGGCCACTATCTTCTCTAAGTTAGACCTGCGCAATGCCTACCACCTGGTACAGATATGGGAAGGTGACGAATGGAAGACAGCCTTCAACACTGCTAGCGGACACTATGAATACCTGGTGATGCCATTCGGTTTGACCAATGCTCCTGCTGTGTTCCATGTCCTGGTTAATGACGTTATCCGGGATATGTTGAACCGGTTCATGTTCGTCTACCTTGACAACATCCTTGTCTTTTCCCGCTCGGCTCTAGAATATTCCGTGGGTTATCAGCCTCTGCTCTTCCCGGAGCAAGAGGTCAACATACCCTCTGCCCAGATGTTCGTCCGCCACTGTCGGCGTACCTGGAAGAGAGCTCGGGCCACTCTTCTCGGTCCGCTCTTCTCAAGCTCCCCGCTATCATCTTTGGGAGAAGGTATGGTTGTCCACTCGGGATCTGCCCCTCCGGGTAGTCCCACAAACTGTCCCCCCTGTTTTATTGACCCTTTCTCCAAGATTAATAGCTCTGTGCTGTTCATCTTCTGTTGCCCTGTGCCCTCCGTATACATCCCACTTTTCATGTGTCTAGGGTTAAACCTATGTCTCACAGCCCTTTATCTCCTGTTTCCAGGCCCACCCCTCTCCCACGTCTCATCCACGGCTCACTGGCATACATGGTGAGGCGCCTCCTGAAGGTTCGGCCGTGGGGCAGGGATTCCAGTACCTAGTTGACTGGGAGGGTTATGGTCCGGAGGAGAGGTGCTGGGTCCCCGCTAGAAACATCCTGGACCCAGCCATCATCGCTGAGTTCCATCGTCGGCACCCCGGTCAACCAGATTATGTGCTCAGGTAGGAAGCCATGTCGCGTCCCTAGAAGGGAGGGGGGGTACTGTCACACCCTGATCTGTTTCACCTGTCTTTGTGCTTGTCTCCACCCCCCTCCAGGTATCGCCCATTTGCAACATTATCCCCTTTGCATTTATACCGGTGTTTTCCATTTGTCTGTTGCCAGTTTGTCTTGTCCCCTCAAGCCTACCAACATTTTTCCCGTACCTCTGTTCTCTCTCTAGCCCCTGTTTTCCCGGTTTTGACCATTCTGCCTGCCCTGACCCTGACATTCTGTAAATTTCGGACTCTGCTCTGGATTGCTGAACTCTGCCTGCCTTTGACCTATCATTTGCCAGACCCCTGTTTTTATAATAAACTTTTGATACTTCGAACTGACTGCATCTGGGTCTTATCCTGAGGTCTGATAGTAAGTCCACACAGGTCAAGAGACACATGAGGTGACAGACATTCAATACCGCGTTGCACACTTTTGCCTGATATAGTCCAACAGTTGCAAACAAGAGTTTCTATTGGACAAATTCAGGTATGTTCCTCCCCATTTTGTTCCGGCAGAATGAATACACCTCTGATCACACATAAACACAGTTCACTCTCTTCACAGCCACATTGTATTCCTCCTCTTCCCTTCGCTTGTGAACTTCAATGCACAACACATCAGCTATATGTGACCAGGCGAAAAAACCTTTCCAAGCCAAACCGCTACACAGCCTACATTGTTGTCTACATATTAGCTAAAGTATCACCATAGTTAGAATAGCTAATAGAAATAATGTGTTAGTAAACCCATTACAAATCATTCAGTAACGTTAGTGTACAGTCAGTAAGCAGTTACACCGGCAGGCCCCGTTGACAATATATTAGTAATACCAAAAGCATACCATGACTTGGAAGAGTTCCAGTGTTGGGTTGGAAAGTCATAGCCAGCTAGCTAACATAGCATCCCTCTTTTTGAGCAGGGTGTTTCAGTAGGCTAAACTAGCTAGCTGCATTTTTCTAGCTAAGTAAGTGAAACTGAAAAAAGATGACAATCTCTCTATTTCTCTCTTGCTTCTCATTCATTTCGGAAGAAATTAATTTGTTCAAAACTTTTAAACTATTGTATTTCTCTCTCTTTGAATCAACTACTCACCACATTTTATACACTGCAGTGCTAGCTAGCTGTAGCTTTTTAGCTTATGCTTTCAGTACTAGATTAATTATCTGATCCTTTGATTGGGTGGACAATATGTCAGTTCATGCTGCAAGAGCTCTGATAGGCTGGAGGACGCCCTCTGAAAGTCCGGAAGTCTATGGAAGGGAGTGAGAACCATGAACCTCCTAGGTTTTGTATTAAAGTCAATGTACCCAGAGGAGGACGGAAGCTAGCTGTCCTCTTGCTACACCATGGTGCTACCCTACAGAGTACTGTTGAGGCTAGTGTAGACCTTCTTTGCAAAATAGTGTTTTAATCAGTTATTTAGTGATGTGATTATATTTAGTATAGCTTTATCGAAAAATGATAAATTAAAATTGTAAAACATTAAAAAAGTTAAGAAATTCACTGAGGAGGGTCCACCCCATCCTCCTCTGAGGAGCCTCCACTGTACTGAACAGCCTTTCAAGAATGTCTGGGCACCTACAGTTTGTTTATGTTGTAGGAGTGTCTGTGCTTGGCTGAACAAGTTAGAATCAATTGATTCCCCTCTACTAAAAGTTCAAAAGGTTGAAGAGGACTCAACAGCTGCAGCAGCCTCTTATTTCTGCTGATTGTTTCACGATTAGGCTATAATTTTGGCCCGCCATTTAAAATCTATATGGAAGCCTTCAATAGTTCATTTGAAGCTGTTTTTATGACTCCGTGGAGGTATGTCAGAGTCTGTGATCAATACTGTGCAGTGCTTCATTGCATGTTGATCTTTCCCCTACTCCACCCCACTCTGACCTCCAGCAAGTACTGTATGACATTTTGCTAAATAGAGCAACATATATTTTTAGGGTAAATTTAATTTTTATTCACAGCTACAGATCAGAATATGATATGGAAAGATAGATGAGAAGGACACAGAAGTCAAAGTGAGTGGCCGAACTGGGGACCGAACTGTTGACTCCAGGGGAATATGTCGTCTAGGGGCAGCAGCACTACTACTAAACCCATCCGGGCTGATAAAGACTATAAGGGCTATAAACAGCCTATACTATATACAGTTGAAGTCGGAAGTTTACATACGCTTAGCTTGGAGTCATTAAAATAAGTTTTTCAACCACTTCACAAATTTCTTGTTAAAAAACTATACTTTTGGCAAGTCAGTTAGGACATCTACTTCTTGCATGACACAAGTAATTTTTCCAATAATTGTTTACAGGCAGATTATTTAACTGTATCACAATTCCAGTGGGTCAGAAGTTTACATACACTAAAGTTGACTGTGTCTTAAAACAGCTTGGGATATTCCAGAAAATTAGGTCATGGCTTTAGAAGCTTCTGATAGGCTAATTGACATAATTTGAGTCAATTGGAGGTGTGCCTATGGATGAATTTCAAGGCATACCTTTAAACGCAGTGCCACTTTGCTTGACATTTTTTTTTAAATCAGCCAAGGCCTCCCGGGTGGCGCAGTGGTTAAGGGCGCTGTACTGCAGCGCCAGCTGTGCCACCAGAGACCCTGGGTTTGCGCCCAGGCTCTGTCGCAGCTGGCCGCGACCGGGAGGTCCGTGGGGCAACGCACAATTGGCCTAGCGTCGTCCGGGTTAGGGAGGGCTTGGCCGGTAGGGATATCCTTGTCTCATCGCGCACGAGTGACTCCTGTGGCAGGCTGGGCTGTGTGCGCTAACCAAGGTTGCCAGGTGCACGGGGTTTCCTCCAACACATTGGTGCGGCTGGCTTCCGGGTTGGATGCGCGCTGTGTTAAGAAGCAGTGCGGCTTGGTTGGGTAGTGTATCGGAGGATGCATGACTTTCCACCTTCGTCTCTCCCGGGCCCGTACGGGAGTTGTGGCGATGAGACAAGATAGTAGCTACTAAAAACAATTGGATACAATGAAATTGGGGAGAAAAAGGGGTAAAATAAAATGTAAATACATTTAGAAATTAAAAATCAGCCAAGACCTCAGGAAAGAAATTGTAGACCTCCACAAGTCTGGTTCATCCTGGGGAGCAATTTCCAAATGCCTGAAGGTACCATGTTCATCTGTACTAACAATAGTATGCAAGTATAAACATCATGGGACCATGCAGCCGTCATACCGCTCAGGAAGGAGATGCGTTCTGTCTCCTGGAGATTAACGTACTTTGGTGCGAAAAGTGCAAATCAATCTCAGAACACCAGCAAAGAACCTTGTGAAGTTGCTGTAGGAAATAGGTACAAAAGTATCTATATCCACAGTAAAATGAGTCCTATTTTGACATAACCTGAAAGGCCGCTCAGCAAGCCACTGCTCCAAAACCACCATAAGAAAGCCAGACTACAGTTTGCAACTGCACATGGGGACAAAGATCTGGTGCACTTCACAAAATAGATGGCATGATGAGGATGGAAAATTATGTGAATATATTGAAGCAACATCTCAAGACATCAGTCAGGAAGTTAAAGCTTGGTCGCAAATGGGTCTTCCAAATGGACAATGACCCCCAAGCATACTTCCAAAGTTGTGGCAAAATGGCTTAAGTAGTCAAGGTATTGGAGTGGCCCTCACAAAGACCTGACCTCAATTCTATAGAAAATGTGTGGGCAGAACTAAATAAGCATGTGCGAGCAAGGAGGCCTACAAACCTGACTTTTACACCAGCTCTGTTAGGAGGAATGAGCCAAAATTCACTCAACTTATTGTGGGAAACTTGTGGAAGGCTACCCAAAACATTTGATGAAATAAATAAATCACTCTACTATTGTTCTGACATTTCACACTCTTAAATAAAGTGGTGTTCCTAACTGACCTAAAACAGGGAATTTTTACTAGGATTAAATGTCAAGAATTGTGAAAAACTGAGTTTAAATGTATTTGGCTAAGGTGTATGTAAACCTCCGACTTCAACTGTATGTCACTCCCGTTGGTTCCTTCCCCATGCGTTATTGTTTCTGGTCTGTGCGTTGTTCATGTTTGTTTTGTTCATTTGTTCATTAAATTATGCACTCCCTGAACTTTCTTCCCGACTCCCAGTGCACTAGTTACAGAATGACGCCTCACCAAAGGGAAGCATCAGGGAGTGGTTTTTTGTTTGTTTAGGAGGTGATGTTGGGTCCAGGTGTCAGAACCGGAGCTACCTGGGAGGCCTCAGCCGGTTTGTCGGATTCCCATGCTCGATAGGGGGGGGTACTGTCACTGCCAAGGAGGGGGAACTGTCACGTATGCTCTTTCTCCGGCGCTCTAGGTCATCATGCTCCCGCCTTAGCAGAGGTTATCCGTCCGCACCCTGATCCCCGGGATCGTCATCTTGTTCGGCTTTCTGCGGCTAGAGCAGTGCGTCGGGAGCCGGTACTGTCACGTGTGCTCCCTCTCTTGCCTCTAGGTCACCAGGCTGCTCATTATGGTGCACACCTGTCACCATCGTTAAGCACATCATGACTCTCACCTGGACTCCATCACCTCCTTGATTACTTTCCCTACACATTTCACTCCCTTTGGTTCCTTCCCCATGCATCATTGTTTCTGTTTCCTGTCTGTGCGCTGTTTATGTTTCTTGTTTTGCTTATTAAATGATGCACTCCCTGAACTTGCATCCCGACTCCCAGTGCACTCGTTGCATAGGGTTTCCTGGAAACAGTATATGCATAATCCTTTTCTTTTAGCCACTTAAAGACTGATCGTCTTTTCTTATCTGCTAAGCCGTTACAATTATAACTGGCTATATTTATTTCACCCGTAACCAAAGCTAGATACTATTGTCAGTCTACATTTACCATAAGTTGTGCTTGTTAAGTTACTGCTATAAAAAGGTATCATGACAGTCAAAAATAGATATTTCAAATGTTTGATGTTTAGAATTAAAGAAAACGGTTCTAGCAATTTGCACAAAGCAACTGGTGTTTTCATGTTCTTTTTGCTTTTTTTATTCCCTTGCCTTTTCGCCTGTGAGCCAATGCCACAGATGTTAGAAAATTGAGTCAAGATATTATGTATGTAGTAGATCTGAGTAGGTTGTGTGTGATATCGGATCTGATTTAGTGAGCGTGTGTATGGTGTCTGGATAAGAGTAAGACTATAATGTGTGATGTATAAAAAAAATTATAGCCCAACCAATTTGCATGGTTGAGTGTGTGTGTAACATGAAGTGAGTGTAGCCTTAATATTCAGGATGATAATTGTTGTATCAAAATCATAGTTACTTTAAAAATAATTTTAATAGAAAAAACACATCCCAGCATTTCCATAGTAATTGACGTTTCACATGATTAGGAAAGAGACATTGCATTACTATAGACAGCTTCACTACAATACAAATGTATGTCGTGTTCCCCAACATTTGTTCTGATATATTCTCATTGCTTGTTGTAAACATAGATTAACATGTAGACAAAAACATACAAAAGATAGATCAACAAAAAACACATGATAGAAAAGTTTGACCGAGAGGGAGAGAAAAGATAGAGATCAAGTGTGCATGTGTGTGCATCCATGTGTGTAAGTGATAGTATAATTGAGTGCATGTGTGTACATATCAACTTCATAGTTTCCTCTGTAACCTGATGTCCCAGTAGAAATTAGGACAACCATGGTATTATGGAGATGTCTCGGATAAGCTACCCATCTATAAAGAGTTTGTCCACAATGAGAAAGGCGAGAATGTAGTGAAGTAAAAAATATAAATAGTAAAGTAATGACTTAAGTAAAAATACTTGAAAATACTACTTAAGTACTTTACCGCACTGGAGAGGATGACGAAAAGGGTCCTTAGGGTGGTAGAGTCCACCCCATAGATTTGCAACTGAAGTAGAACTAAGGGCAAAATGGGAACAACAGAAAATTAGAGCTTGAGCACAAGGAAAGGGAAAGAGAACGTGCAGCCAGACTAGAACAAGAAAAACGTGCACATGCCATTCAATTCAAAGATGCGCGGCAAAGGAGATAGATCTGGAAGTACTCTGAATCAAGTCAGGCCATCCTGCACCTTTAAGGACCTTGAGGATTCCTCCAAAGCTCAGTTGTCCTGAGTCTGCACAACTCTGCCAGGACCTAGGATCAAGGGAGACACTCAAGTGTTTTAGTACTATATCTCTTGACACAATGATGAAAATAATCATGGCCTCTAAATCTTCAAGCTGCTTACTGGACCCTATTCCAACTAAACTACTGAAATAGCTGCTTCCTGTGCTTGGCCCTCCTATGTTGAACATAATAAATGGCTCTCTATTCACCGGATGTGTACCAAACTCACTAAAAGCGGCAGTAATAAAGCCTCTCTTGAAAATGCCAAACCTTGACCAAAAATCGGCCTATATCGAATCTCCCATTCCTCTCAAATATTTTAGAAAAAGCTGTTGCGCAGCAGCTCACTGCCTTCCTGAAGACAAACAATGTATACCAAATGCTTCAGTCTAGTTTTAGACCCCATCATAGCACTGAGACTGCACTTGTGAAGGTGGTAAATGACCTTTTAACCTGTCTAGGACTGGGGTTCCGCTAGCCAATGAAATTGCAGGGCGCCAAATACAAACCAACAGAAATCTCATAAATCAAATTTCTCAAACATACAAGTATTAGGCACCATTTTAAAGATACAATTCTCGTTAGTGTGTCTGATTTAAAAAATGCTTTACAGCGAAAGCTCCACAAACGATTATGTTAGGTCACCACCAAGTCACTGAAAAACCCAGCCATTTTTCCAGCCAAAGAGAGGAGTCACAAAAAGCAAAAATAGAGATAAAATTAATCACTAACCCTTGATGATCTTCATCAGATAACACTCATAGGACTTCATGTTACACAATTACATGTATGTTTGTTCGATAAAGTGCATATTTATATAGTATACATTGGCACGTAACGTTCACTAGTTCCAAAAACATCCGGTGATATTGCAGAAATACTCATTATACTCATTATAAATGTCGATGAAAATACAATTGTTAGACATGGAAATATAGATAGACTTCCCCTTAATGCAACCACTGTCAGATTTTTAAAAAACTTTACAGAAAAAGCATAATCTGAGTACCGCGCTCGGAGCCCAAACCAGCCAGAGAAATATCCACCATGTAGTCAACATTATTCATAAATAGCATTATAAATATTAACTTACCTTTGATGATCTTCATCAGAATGCACTCCCAGTAATCGCAGTTCCACAATAAATGCTTGTTTTGTTTGATAATGTCCATAATTTACATCCATTTATGTCCAATAGCTTCTTTTATTAGGGCATTTGGTAAACACATCCAAAAGCTCGATCTGGTCAATTTGGATGAAACTTTCAAAAAGTTATATTACAGGTCGAAGAAATTTGTCAAATTAAGTGTAGAATCAATCTTTAGGATGTTATCATAAAAGTTCAATAATGTTCCAACCAGAGAATTCCATTGTCTGTAGAAAAGCAATGGAACGAGAGCTACCTTTCAAGTGAAAGCGTGTGACTGAGAACGAGGCTGTGGGCAGACCTCTGACTCAATCCCCTCTCATCCGGCCCCCCTTCACATGAGCAGCCTGAAACAACGTTCTAAAGACGGTTGACATCTAGTGGAAGCCTTAGGAAGTGCAACATAACCCATATCCCACTGTGTATTCGATAGGGGTGAGTTAAAAAACTACAAACCTCAGATTTCCCACTTCCTGTTTGGATTTTTTTCTCAGGTTTTTGCCTGCCATATGAGTTCTGTTATACTCACAGACATCGTTCAAACAGTTTTAGAAACTTTTGTGTTTTCTATCCAATACTACTAATAATATGCATATATTAGCATCTGGGACTGAGTAGGAGGCAGTTCACTCTGGGCACGCTATTCATCTAAAAGTGAAAATGCTGCCTTCTATCCCAAACAAGTCAATGGTGTCAGACCGAGGCTCTGCATCTGTCCTCGTGCTCCTAGACCTGAGTGCTGCTTTTGAAACCATCGATCACCACATTCTTTGAGAGATTGGAAACAAAAATTGGTCTACACGGATAAGTTCTGGCCTAGTTTAGATCTTATCTATCGGAAAGATATCAGTTTGTCTCTGTAGATGGTTTGTCTTCTGACAAATCAACTGTAAATTTTGGTGATCCTCAAGGTTCCGTTTGTGGAACACTATCGGTTTTCACTATATATTTTACCCCTTGGGGATGTCATTCGAAAACATAATGTTGACTTTCACTGCTATGCGGATGACACACAGCTGTACATTTCGATGGAACATGGTGAATCCCCAAAATTGCCCTCACTGGAAGCTTGTGTTTCAGACATAAGTGGATGGCTGCAAATGTTCTACTTTAAACTTGGACAAAACAGAGATGCTTGTTCTAGGTCCCACAAAACAAAGAGATCTTCTGATGAATCTGATAATTAATCTTGATGGTTATACAGTCTCAAGTAAATAAAACTGCGAAGGACCTCAGCGTTACTCTGTTTCAAGGACAGTGTTTTTCCAAACTCGTAACATTGCAAAAATAAGACATTTTCTGTCCAAAAATGTAGAAAAATGTATCCGTGTTTTTGTCACTTCTAGGTAAGACTACTGCAATGCTCTACTTTCCGGCTACCCGGATAAAGCACTAAATAAACTTCAGCTAAATATGGCTGCTAGAATCCTGACTAGAACCAAAAAATGTGATCATAACTCCAGTGCTAGCCACCCTACACTGGCTTCTTGTTAAGGCAAGGGCTGATTTCAAGGTTTTACTGCTAACCTACAAAGAATTACATGGGCTTGCTTCTACCCATCTTTCCGATTTGGTCCTGCCGTACGTACCTACACGTACGCTACGGTCACAAGACACAGGCCCCATAACTGTCCCTAGAATTTCTAAGCAAACAGCTGGAAGCAGGGCTTTCTCCTATAGAGCTCCATTTTTATGGAATGGTATGCCTACCCATGTGAGAGACGCACTCAGTCTCAACCTTTAAGTCTTTATTGAAGACTCATCTCTTCAGTAGGTCCCATGATTGAGTGTAGTCTGGCCCAGGAGTGCTCTTCCATGCTGTCCCTAGGAGGGTTGTGTCACTTGAGTGGGTGGAGACTAAGAGGATTCTGTGTTATGCACTATAGCCCGTTACCATATATGTGATTGAATATTATCTGCTGTTGGCTTGTGTGGATGTATGTATGTGTTATGCAACATAGCTGACTTGAAACATTGTTAACAGTTTCAGGGCCATGGGTTTTTCTCATGATGGAAAAATACAGAATAACATGAAGACAGGAACTGTGCAATGAGTTGGGGGGGCACATTCAGAACGTAGTGTTGCGAAAACAAACGGTCTTTTGTTAGATAACAGGAGCCAGGTGCGAGATAACGATATCGAGCACGAGCGCATAGATATTCTTCACAGCAACAGTTACATCTATCAACTGGAGCGCCTGGGGGCCGGGACCAGCTCTACGCCAACAATCAGCGATAGGCTGGGTGAGTCTAAACCACGCCCAGTCTCTACTCTGACAGGCCGGCTCGGAAGCAGGAACTACTTCTGTCATCAGAGTATATTATAATATCTCTGTCAGGAACAAGTCAGTTCTCAGGTTTGCCCTGCGAGGTGGGACAGAGAGCCCGTATATACGAAAATTGCATTTACCACTTATTGCTTAGCTAATATGACTCAGTGTCATACTTATCCTGATACCAGATTCGAATTGACGCAACCCTAACAAGACACTGACGTGGTCTTCCTGTCTGGGTTGGCGCCCCACCTTGGGTTGTGCCGTGGCGGAGATCTTTGTGGGCTATACTCGGCCTTGTCTCAGGATGGTAAGTTGGTGGTTGAAGATATCCCTCTTGTGGTGTGGGGGCTGTGTTTTGGCAAAGTGGGTGGGGTTATATCCTGCCTGTTTGGCCCGGTATCATCAGATGGGGCCACAGTGTCTCCCGACCCCTCCCATCTCAGCCTCCACTACTTATGCTGCAGTAGTTTGTGTCGGGGGGCTAGGGTCAGTCTGTTATATCTGGAGTATTTCTCCTGTCTCATCCATTGTCCTGCGTGAATTTATGTATGCTCTCTCTAATTCTCTCTTTCGGAGGACCTGAGCCCTGGGACCATGCCTCCGGACTACCTGGCCTGATGACTCCTTGCTGTCCCCAGTCCACCTGGCCGTGCTGCTGCTCCAGTTTCAACTGTTCTGCCTGCGGCTATGGAACCCTGACCTGTTCACCGGACGTGCTACCTGTCCCAGACCTGCTGTTTTCAACTCTCTAGAGACAGCAGCAGCGGTAGAGATACTCTGAATGATCGGCTATGAAAAGCCAACTGACATTTAGTCTTGAGGTGCTGACCTGTTGCACCCTCAACAACTACTGTGATTATTATTATTTGACCATGTTGGTCATTTATGAACATTTTAACATCTTGGCCATGATCTGTTATAATCTCCACCTGGCACAGCAAGAAGAGGACTGGCCACCCCTCATAGCATGGTTCCTCTATAGGTTTCTTCCTAGGTTTTGGCCTTTCTAGGGAGTTTTTCCTAGCCACTGTGCCTCTACACCTGCATTGCTTGCTGTTTGGGGTTTTAGGCTGGGTTTCTGTACAGCACCTTGTGGCATCAGCTGATGTAAGAAGGGCTATATAAATACATTTCATTTGATTGTAAGACACTCTTTCTTCGAGCAGTTCAAGATTTTCCTTCATGAAAGGGTTACTACTTACATTTATGAGCACAATAATCTCCCTCGAGAAAGCAGATGAGTTTGTCTTGACACAAATCTACTTTCACAAACAAAGTACCCAGTAGTTATCCTTACGCAAAAAGCAATCAAGAGAAGTCACTTCCTTTTGCGAGGTTTCAGTCCTTTTCTCTTGACTATTATGGTCGCTGACAATTTTCCCTGAGGGCATTCCACTGAGAAAAATCACAAGAGGAAAGTTACTACAGATATTGCAGGAGTTTTCCCTTGAAATCAGACATGTCTGTGGTAAGGACAACTTGGTAGCCGACTGTCTATCAAGGGTGGGCAGTCAATACGTTTTGTGTTTAGTGTTTAGCCAGTGTGTAGCCCTGGGTCACAATTTGACTGTACGATTTGGGGAGGAGTATTGTTTTGGTTGGGCTCGGTCCAACGGGATGAGTGTTATCCTCTCTGGGATAGGCGGGACGCTTGCGTCCCACTTGGCCAATAGCCAGGGAAAATGCAGAGAGCCAAATTCAAATAAAATACTTTAAAAATCAAACTTTCATTAAATCACACATGTAAGATACCAAATTAAAGCTACACTTGTTGTGAATCCAGCCAACATGTCAGAGTTCAAAAAGGCTTTTCGGCGAAAGCACAAGATGCTATTATCTGATTCTAGCACAACAGTAAACAATGAGAGAGTAGCATATTTCAACCCTGCAGGCGCGACACAAATAAAATATAAATCATGCCTTACCTTTGACGAGCTTCTTTTGTTGGCACTCCAGTATGTTCCATAAACATCACAAATGGTCCTTTTGTTTGATTAATTCACGTCGATATATATCCAAAATGTCAATTTATTTGACATGTTTGATTCAGAAAAATAAAGGCTTCCAATTTGCGCAACGTCACTACAAAATATCTCAAAAGTTACCTGTAAAACTTTGCCAAAACATTTCAAACTACTTTTGTAATACAACTTTAGGTATTTTTAAACATTAATAATCGATCAAATTGAAGCCGGAACTATCTGTGTTCAATACAGGAAGACAACAAACTGACGCTACTTTGAGTCATGCGCCTCTCTCAAAAAGTACACATGATGTGACACTCATTCAAGATGTCCGTACTTCTTCATTACACAAAAGAATAACCTCAACCAATTTCTAAAAGACTGGTGACATCCAGTGGAAGCGGTAGGAACTGCAAACAAGTCTCTTAGAAATCTGGTTTCCCAATGAAACATCATTGAATAGACAGTGACCTAAAAATGTTTTTATCTGAGTGGTTTGTCTTCTGGGTTTTGCCTGCTACATTAGTTCTGTTATACTCACAGACATGATTCAAACAGTTTTAGAAACTTCAGAGTGTCTTCAATCCAAATCTATTAATAATATGCATACAGTGGGGCAAAAAAGTATTTAGTCATTCACCAATTGTGCAAGTTCTCCCACTTAAAAAGATGAGAGAGGCCTGTAATTTTCATCATAGGTACACTTAAACTATGATAGACAAAATGAGAACAAAAATCCAGAAAATCACATTGTAGGATTTTTAATGAATTTATTTGCAAATTATGGTGGAATATAAGTATTTGGTCAATAACAAAAGTTTGTCAATACTTTGTTATAAACCCTTTGTTGGCAATGACAGAGGTCAAACGTTTTCTGTAAGTCTTCACAAGGTTTTCACACACTGTTGCTGGTATTTTGGCCCATTCCTCCATGCAGATCTCCGCTAGAGCAGTGATGCTTTGGGGCTGTTGCTGGGCAACACGGACTTTCAACTCCCTCATGGCTAAGCCACTCCAGGACCTTGAAATGCTTCTTACGAAGCCACTCCTTCGTTGCCCGGGCGGTGTGTTTAGGATCATTGTCAAGCTGAAAAGACCCAGCCACGTTTCATCTTCAATGCCCTTGCTGATGGAAGGAGGTTTTCACTCAAAATCTCACGATACATGGCCCCATTCATTCTTTCCTTTACACGGATCAGTCGTCCTGGTCCCTTTGCAGAAAAACAGCCGCAAAGCATGATGTTTCCACCCCCATGCTTCACAGTAGGTATGGTGATCTTTGGATGCAACTCAGAATTCTTTGTCCTCCAAACACGACGAGTTGAGTTTTTACCAAAAAGTTATATTTTGGTTTCATCTGACCATATGACATTCTTCCAATCTTCTTCTGTATCATCCAAATGGTCTCTAGCAAACTTCAGACGGGCCTGGACATGTACTGGCTTAAGCAGGGGGACACGTCTGGCACTGCAGGATTTGAGTCCCTGGCGGCGTAGTGTGTTACTGATTGGTAGGCTTTGTTACTTTGGTCCCAGCTCTCTGCAGGTCATTCACTAGGTCCCCGCCGTGTGGTTCTGGGATTTTTGCTCACCGTTCTTGTGATCATTTTGACCCCACGGGTGAGATCTTGCGTGGAGCCCCAGATCGAGGGAGATTATCAGTGGTCTTGTATGTCTACCATTTCCTAATAATTGCTCCCACATTTGATTTCTTCAAACCATGCTGCTTACCTATTGCAGATTCAGTCTTCCCAGCCTGGTGCAGGTCTACAATTTTGTTTCTGGTGTCCTTTGACAGCTCTTTGGTCTTGGCCATAGTGGAGTTTGGAGTGTGACTGTTTGAGGTTGTGGACAGGTGTCTTTTATACTGATAACAAGTTCAAACAGGTGCCATTAATACAGGTAACGAGTGGAGGACAGAGGAGCCTCTTAAAGAAGAAGTTACATGTCTGTGAGAGCCAGAAATCTTGCTTGTTTGTAGGTGACCAAATACTTATTTTCCACCATAATTTGCAAATTAATTAATGAAAAAATCTTACAATGTGATTTTCTGGATTTTTTTTCTCATTTTGTCTGTCATAATTGAAGTGTTCCTATGATAAATTACAGGCCTCTCATATTTTTAAGTGGGAGAACTTGCACAATTGGTGGCTGACTAAATACTTTTTTGCCTCACTGTGTCTTATATTCTGGGGAGGAGTAGCAGGAAGTTGAATTTGGGCAAGCTATTTATCCAAAAGTGAAAATGCTGCCCCCTATCCCGAAGAAGTTATAGAAACATACTTTATTTTACCTATTTCTCAAAACGGCTCAATTTCAGGAAACTAGAATAGAATACATTCTGGTGTGCAAGACCTCGGTGTCCGCGACGCGACGTGGCTGGTTTTCCCCTTTGTAGTCCGTGATTGTCTGTAGACCCTGCCACATACGGCTCGGTTGAATTGCGACTCCACTTGGTCTCTATACTGACACTTGCCTGTTTGATTGCCTTACAGGGTTAATAACTACACTGTTTGTATTCGGCCATATTCCCAGTCACCTTGCCATGGTTCAATGTGGTGGTTCGCGCTTTCAGTTTTGCGGGAATGCTACCATCTATCCATGGTTTCTGGTTTGGGTAGGATTTAATAGTCATAGTGGGTACAACATCTCCTATACACTTCCTGATAAATTCAGTCACCGTATAAGTGTATTCGTCAATGTTATTCTCGGTGTCACGACTTCTACCGAAGTCGGTTCCTCTCCTTGTTCGGGCGGTAGTCGGCGGTCGACGTCACTGGTCTTCTAGCCATCATCGATCTATTTTTCATGTTCCATTTGTTTTGTCTTGTTGTCTTTTGGGGGATTTTTTCCCCTCATATGTCCGTACCACTTCCAAACAACATAGCAAACACACTTGAATTCTGATGGCACACCTCTCTTTGAAGAGGCGAGCTCCATCGTGGATCACTTTGGTCTCACACTGCTCCTTCCTGCACATAGGACAGCACTTCCTGCCTGACAACCTCCCAAAGGCCTGCAGACAGGCTCTGTGAAACACATGGGAGCAGGAGAGGAAAACCTGAGTCTGTAAGCAAAACTCCTCCTTGCAGATCACACAGGGCTGCCTGGAGTCCCCTTCATGAATAGGCCTCGACCCGACTCCATTCATCTACCTTCAGTTTCCTGTCCGGGGACTGCACCAAACCCAATTTCTGGGCCAATGTCAGTGGTGGAGCTGCTGGATCAAGCACATACTCTTTCTCCTCTCCATCGTGTTGCTGGGTCCCTTTCTGTTTCACAGTTCCATGGTTCCGTTTGCAGTGTGTTTGTGGAGGCTCTTAAGCACCATTATCACGCCTTGGTCTTAGTATTTTGTGTTTTCTTTAATTATTTGTTCAGGCCAGGGTGTGACATGGGTTTATTGTGTTGTTGTATTGGGGTTTTTGTAGGCATTGGGGATTGTGGCTGAGTAGGGTGTCTAGCATAGGCTTGGCTGCCTGAGGCGGTTCTCAATCAGAGTCAGGTGATTCTCGTTGTCTCTGATTGGGAACCATATTTAGGTAGCCTGGGTTTCACTGTGTGTTTGTAGGTGATTATTCCTATCTTTGTGTTAGTTAGCACTCGATAGGCTGTATAGGTTTTCACGTTTCGTTTAAATTTTTATATATATTTAGTTATTTCATGTATCGTTCTATTTCATTAAAGAACATGAGTAACCACCACGCTGCATTTTGGTCCGACTCTCTTTCAACAGACGAACGCCGTTACAACCATCTTGTTTTCACAGGGTCACACAGTGACAAATTCTGAAGCAGTAAGTTTCGTGCCATATGGTCTTGAAAGGCAACTGAGGTAATTGCTAACTTTCCACTGGTTGCTTTTGAGTTCAAGCCTTCCGCATTGTGACCTGTTGTAGGTAGTGTTTGTATGGTTGTGACTTAGTAACCAAGGAGGCAGTCCTCCATTACCTCTCCATCCCAACTTAATCAATTGAAACCAGGTGAGTGCGACAACCAGACAAAACAAATGGAACATGAAAAATAGATTGATGATGGCTAGAAGACCAGTGATGTCGACCGCCGAACACCGCCCGAACAAGGAGAGGAACCGACTTCGGCAGAAGTCGTGACACTTGGAGGCTACCCGGAACATATCCCAGTTCGCGTGATCAGGATATGTGGTTCCAGTTTGCATAAAGTCCACTAAAGTTCTTTGAGTGCCATCGTGGTATCAGCTTGAGGGGGTATATGCACGACTGTGACTATAAATCAGTTAAACAAATCAAAATACATTTTATAATTGAGATTCTTCAAAGTAGCTACCCTTTGCCTTGATCACAGCTTTGCACACTCTCAATCAGCTTCATGAGGTAGTCACCTGAAATGCATTTGAATTAACAGGTGTGCCTTGTTAAGGTAATTTGTTGAATTTTTTTCCTTCTTTAAATGCGTTTGAGCCAGTCAGTTGTGTTGTGACAAGGCAGGGGTGGCATACAGAAGAAAACCCTATTTGGTGAAAGACCAATTCCATATTATGGTAAAAACAGCTTAAATTAGCAAAGAGAAATTACAGTCCATCATTACTTTAAGACACAAAGGTCCGTCAATCCAGAAAATGTCAAGAACTTTGAAAGTTTCTTCAAGTGCAGTCACAAAAACCATCAAGTGCTATTTAGAAACTGTCTCTCATGAGGAACACTACAGGAAAGGAAGACCCAGAGTTATCATTACTGCAGAGTTACCAGCCTTAGAAATTGCAGCCCAAATAAATGCTTCACAGAGTTCAAGTAACACATCTCAACATCAACTGTTCAGAGGACACTGCATGAATCAGGCCTTCATCATCTAATTGCTCCAAAGAAACTACTACTCAAGTTCACCAATAAGAAGAAGAGATTTGCTTGGACCAAGAAACACGAGCAATGAACATTAGACTATTGGAAATCTGTCCTTTGGTCTGATGAGTCCAAATTTGAGATTTTTTTGGTTCCAACTGCTGTGTCTTTGTGAGACGCAGAGTAGGTGAATGGATGATCTCCGCATGCGTAGTTCCAGCATGAAGCATGGAGGAGGAGGTGTGATGGTGCTTTTCTGGTGAAGCTGTCAGTGATTTATTTAGAATTCAAGGCACACTTAATCAGCATGGTTACCACAGCATTCTGCACCGATACACCATCCCATCTGGTTTGCGCTTAGTGGGACTATAATTTGTTTTTCAACAGGACAATGACCCAACACACTTCCAGTCTGTGTAAGGGCTATTTGACCAAGAAGGAGAGTGATTTTGTGCCGCATCAGATGACCTGACCTCCACAATCACACAACCTCAACCCAATTGCTATGGTTTTGGAGAAGTTGGACCGAAGAGTGAAGGAAAAGCAGCCAACAAGAGCTCAGCAAATGTGGGAACTCCTTCAAGACTGTTGGAAAATCATTCCAGATGAAGCTTGTTGAGAGAATGCCAAGAGTATGCAAAGCTGTCAAGGCAAAAGGTGGCTACTTTGAAGAATCTAAAACATGTATTTTGATTTGTTTAACACTTTTTTGGTTACTAGATGATTCCATGTGTTATTTAATAGTTTTGATGTCTTCACTATGATTCTATAATGTTGAAAAGTAAAATAATAAAGAAAAACCCTTGAGTGAGTAGTAGGTGTGTCAACTTTTGACCGGTACTGACGCATTAGCACGTAGGGCTCACCTTTATTACCACCTTTATTTGGTGTGCCCTATTTTCAGGCAAACAATCCTACATATTTCCTGTATTACTTATTTTGTTTGCCTCTTCTTGGGCAAATTAATTGAGTGCTCATGGTGGGTGTCTTTTAGGTTGTTGTTAGTCCACTTTCAGTGGACACCCCCCATGAGGGTCTTTCAGAACCTCTCCTAAAACCCCACCTAATTTAGTTAGTTCCTCCTTCTGAGTGACATTATTTGGTTGTCTTACAAGGGAATCTAACAATGTGATTCAAATTTCTTAGCGATCATACCCTGCGTTTTAGTTTGACATTGTTGCTGTTATGTGCTTTCATGTGTGGCCTTCTGGGCTGTAGAAGGCCTTGTACACTTGCCTCGTTTACCATTCCACCTAGCTCGCAAATTAAGAGTAAGACGGTGTTCATTTAGTCAATATAAGTGACTCCTACATGAATCAAACACCTTTTTTTCAATAGCAATTGAGACTAAGTAGACCCAGAAATATATACACTGCTCAAAAAAATAAAGGGACCACTAAAATAACACATCCTAGATCTGAATGAAATATTCTTATTAAATACTTTTTTCTTTACATAGTTGAATGGGCTGACAACAAAATCACAAAAATTATCAATGGAAATCAAATGTATCAACCCATGGAGGTCTGGATTTGGAGTCACACTCAAAATTAAAGTGGAAAACCACACTACAGGCTGATCCAACTTTGATGTAATGTCCTTAAAACAAGTCAAAATGAGGCTCAGTAGTGTCTGTGGCCTCCACGTGCCTGTATGACCTCCCTACAATGCCTGGGCATGCTCCTGATGAGGTGGCGGATGGTCTCCTGGGGGATCTCCTCCCAGACCTGGACTAAAGCATCCGCCAACACCTGGACAGTCTGTGGTGCAATGTGGCGTTGGTGGATGGAGCGAGACATGATGTCCCAGATGTGCTCAATTGGATTCAGGTCTGGGGAACGGGCGGTCCAGTCCATAGCATCAATGCCTTCCTCTTGCAGGAACTGCTGACACACTCCAGCCACATGAGGTCTAGCATTATCTTGCATTAGGAGGAACCCAGGGCCAACCGCACCAGCATATGTTCTCACAAGGGGTCTGAGGATCTCATCTCGGTACCTAATGGCAGTCAGGCTACCTCTGGCGAGTACATGGAGGGCTGTGCGGCCCCCCAAAGAAATGCCACCCCACACCATGACTGACCCACCGCCAAACCGGTCATGCTGGAGGATGTTGCAGGCAGCAGAACGTTCTCCACGGCGTCTCCAGACTGTCACGTCTGTCACATGTGCTCAGCGTGAACCTGCTTTCATCTGTGAAGAGCACAGGGCACCAGTGGCGAATTTGCCAATCTTCGTGTTCTCTGGCAAATGAAAAACGTCCTGCACGGTTTTGGGCTGTAAGCACAAGCCCCATCTGTGGACGTCGGGCCCTCATACCACCCTCATGGAGTCTGTTTCTGACCGTTTGAGCAGACACATGCACATTTGTGGCCTGCTGGAGGTCATTTTGCAGGGCTCTGGCAGTGCTCCTCCTGCTCCTCCTTGCACAAAGGCGGAGGTAGCGGTCCTGTTGCTGGGTTGTTGCCCTCCTACAGCCTCTTCCACGTCTCCTGATGTACTGGCCTGTCTCCAGGTAGCGCCTTCATGCTCTGGACACTACGCTGACAGACACAGCAAACCTTCTTGCCACAGCTCGCATTGATGTGCCATCCTGGATGAGCTGCACTACCTGAGCCACTTGTGTGGGTTGTAGACTCCGTCTCATGCTACCACTAGAGTGAAAGCACCGCCAGCATTCAAAACTGACCAAAACATCAGCCAGGAAGCATAGGAACTGAGAAGTGGTCTGTGGTCCCCACCTGCAGAACCACTCCTTTATTGAGGGTGTCTTGCTAATTGACTATAATTTCCATCTGTTGTCTATTCCATTTGCACAACAGCATGTGAAATGTATTGTCAATCAGTGTTGCTTCCTAAATGGACAGTTTGAGTGTGATTGACTTGGAGTTACAGTGTGTTGTTTAAGTGTTCCCTTTATTTTTTTGAGCAGTGTATATTATAACGTTTCAGTTGACTAAAACAATAGGATATAAAATTCTGACATCTAAGTGAACAGGATAAGGCATTTGAGAGTGAACGCGTTTCAGCAATAAGCACAATTAATATTAACAGCACAGATGCGCAGTTCAGTACAGCAGGCAGTGTCGCTATATTTAGCTAGTATTCAGACCCCTCTACCGACACATTTTCAATTAATCTACTAGTGACAAATCTAGCAACTCTTTCTGGTGTTGGAGACTTTGAGACTGACGTGAAAGCACGTCTTGTTCTTACTCTTAACGAGCAGCGGGTGCTGCCGTGGGCCCCACCCGTCCCAAAGCACTCACAGGTGGCCCAGTCCTCGCACAGCAGTCCCTCCCAGCTGCAGTCAGAGCAGGAGATGTTCACCCCTCCACGTCCAGACCGCAAATGAATCGCGCATGCGGAAAGCCGCCGCTGGCTGAGGGCGGCATGTAAATGTAATGTTCTTTGTCTAAAATAAATCACTGCATTTGACTCACACAGCCTCAGTCACTTACTCACCTTGTCCACTGTGTATGTGCCTCTCTGTGACATAAGCTAAACATCTAGCTGGCTAGCTCATGTCTATCTAAACTGTACACTCAAAAATAAGGAAAGGAGTGGGAATCAAACCCTGAATTCAAAGGCTAGTTGAAGCTGTTTATTGGAGACGATACACGGGCATGCTGCCTGTATTGTAAGGCTGATTTCTACGCCAAACTTAGTGATGTAAAAACAGACATGACTACTCAAAAACACTCAAAAGGCAAAGCCTTATCATTATAACAGTTCCACCCAAAACAAACTGCCAAAGGCTGAGGCCATCATGGCATTAGCTATCGCTGAACATTGTTCCATGCTGGCATTGGAGAAGCATGTAGAGCTGCTTTCTCAGACTCCACTGCTGCTATCCACAGGATGAAGTGCACGGAAATTATTAATGGTGATCTAGCACCATACTTTCTAAATAAAGTTGGTCGCAGATGTGGTTGACCAGCGTTTCAGCCTCCTCGATGAGTCTACAGCTGTAAGTGTTTCTAAGTACCTGGGGGTTGTGATAAGGTACTTTAGTGACATCAAGCAGATAATTGTATCAACATTTCTGAGGCTTTTTGAGTTGGAGGGAGGAGATGCCAAATCTATAGCCCATGCTGTTGTTGCTTTCCTCGAAGTGCTGTCCTAAAAAAGAGAAACTCCTGGGGATAGGGACTGACAATGCCTCTTATGACAGGGATTAACAATGGTGTCCATAAAGTGCTGAAGGAGGAGTATGGGCTCAAATATCTGGTTCTTATTCACTGTGTGTGCCACTCTCTGCAAGTCATGCTTCCAATGACACCATCCCCCGTAGTGTGGAGTACTTGGTACGAGAGACTTATAACTGGTTTTCAGTGTCTCCAAAGCGCTGGGGGGCCTACAAGGCCATATATGAGACCATCAACTGTGGGGAGAAAACTTTACAGATAACCAAGGTGTGTGTCACACGTTGGCTCTCCATTGAACCCGCGGTTTCACGCATTTTGGACCAGTGGGAGGAGCTTAGGCTGTATTTCGCAGTCACCAAGTCCAGTGAACACTGCTACATGGCTGAGGTTTTATACTCCATGTACAGTGATCCTTTTTTGAAGTCAGTGCTGACTGAGGTACAGTTGGCCATCAAGGCTTTTGAGGGAGAGCAAGTAGATCCTCTTAAGCTACTTGACAGCTTGGTTAGCCTGATCAAGCCTGTGATCAGCAGGGTGCTGAATCCACTGGCAAATGTTGATGTACTCAAAGTCCCAAACCGTACCTTGGTTACCTTTTTGAGTCAAAGGCAGCTGAGCTCCACCTTGCGCCTGAGGATGAAAACAATGTCCGAAAGCGGTGTGTAGCCTTCACCATCTCTCTCACTAATGAGTTGAGGGTGAGACTGCCAGACAAGATCGAAGATTTGCAGTACATGTTCGTTTTCAATGTGGAGGAAACTCTAAAGCACAATAAGAGCCCTGGAGAAATAGACAAGATTGTCCAGCAATGGCGTGCCATCCATCTTAGTAAATGGAATGAGACAAAAACACACTGGGCTTCTGGAGTGAGATTTGGAAGTTCAGGGATGCAGCTGATATCAACCCATTTCAAGAACTTGCCATGGCTGCTGTGTCTGTGTTGTCCTTGCCACACTCGAATGCTGATGTCGAGAGAGTGTTCAGCCAGATGAGTGTGGTAAAAAGCAAACTTAGAAATCGGATGTTCTTGCAGACTCTTAACTCCATCCTGTAGATTTGATATGGACTGAAGCTGTCTGGTGAGGCTTGCTATGAGCACCAGCTGGCTGATAATGTTTTGCAGCTTTTTGGCACATCAGCTGCTTACTCATTTAAGTCAGCCCCCTCAGTTACTGAACCTGTCATAGAGAGCCTTGACCAAAATGACAATGACCCACTCTTTCTGTGAGCCAGCACAACGTGTGCGTGTGTGGAGGGAGGTCTGAAAAAAAACAATTAACCTGAATTAGGGCCAGACAAGTTACTATAATTTTCTCACATTGACAGTTTTTTCTATTGTCTCTTTTTGGTCCATTTAGATTGTAAACAAAAAAATGTCATGGTTAAAAATTCTCATGTTTTACTGTGACTTGTTGTAGGCTCCTAAGTGGACCATAAGGTTAAAAACCAAACCAAATTAAGAAAACTAAACAAAAATAAAATAAACTAAGTAACTCTGCCAGAGTGTCTCTTTTGGGTCACTTTTGCCGGTCCCAAGCCCAGATAAAGGAGGATTGGAATTGTGACATAAGAAAGAAAAAAACGACAGAAGAAAGTTCATTTGTAGTTCTAAACGTATTTAGGGTGTTTTTTACTTACTTTTTTGTCTATCCCACAACGTTATTCCTCTCTCCTACAGCGTCCATCACAATTACATGCTTGGCCAATTATGCAAATTAGGTGATGGCATCATTTAGCGACTTCTAGCGACTTTTAGGACGGCCAATAGCTACTTTCCTTACCGAGGAGTTGGCAACACTGACAGCAAGGTGAACGACGCACCACACATGGCCTAGCCTACATCAGAAAATATCACCATCCCAAAGACAGGTTCTATAGCCAACGTACTAGCCAAGTCTCCCTCTTTTGCTCAGAGAAAACAGTTTATTCTAGCCGTTATTGTTCAAAAGATATGACCCATAATACCAGCGCTATATATTTGTTATTTCTATCGTGCATTGGCAGGCTGTTCTTATAATTATACTAGGCTACTTGCGAACTGGACTGTTAACCATTTTGTTGAGGCTACACCTTGTTCAGTCATGTTACCACATTAACTAGCTGTAGCTAACAACCTAGGGCACATTTAGCAGGACGCAACGTTTTGGAACGTTCAGATATGGCTATGCTCCATTGCAAAACTGACCCTATATGCAAACATTTGGTGGCAAAGAAGGAAAAGAAAATGGATCGCAAACAATGACTAAATCCCTCTTGCCACTATACTATATCTGACTGGGTAAATAACTTTACATTGAGTTAATTTGGACCCAGTGACAAGACTCGAGCACATTGACTCGGACTTCCGCCATAGCGACTTGGATTCTGGGCACAGGGGACTTGGGACTCGATTTGGACTCTAGGTTTTGTGACTTGACTACATCACTGGGCGAAACAGTCAATAGCCACTGTTCTACTTTTGTGTCAATGTGTCTGCAGCATCTGTGGATTGCTTAGGTACTTTGCGGGCTCATCTGATGATTATGCTGCTGCCTCGCTGCGCTTCTGCGTCTTTGTTTTATATGTAATGTGCGATAACTAACTATGTAGGCTGAATAAGGAATTTACATGGCCAGATAATTTGTATATATTCTTATACTGTGTTTCTCACATTTCTGCTGTATGTAAGATAATAGGATGTGATGCAGAAA
This sequence comes from Oncorhynchus nerka, assembly GCF_034236695.1. Lineage (NCBI taxonomy): Eukaryota > Metazoa > Chordata > Actinopteri > Salmoniformes > Salmonidae > Oncorhynchus > Oncorhynchus nerka. The sequence continues at coordinate 51,394,447 of NC_088410.1, read as the reverse complement.
ACATGTTGGTAGGACAAGGCTATGCATGTTTGTGCTCATGGAAGTCAGTTATTTATGTTTACTATAGGTTGAGGCAATACAGATGTGATGTAACTCAAAAAGGGCATGAAAGACAAAATGGTCCACTCTTTTTGTAATTTTGACACTAAGACTAAATCATTCTTTTACATGACAAGAATCTGTCTAAGACTTAAGGATATTTTAGTCACAATAACTAAGTAGACTAAATCTTTTTTTTTAAGTACAAAAATGAACACTCACTTCTTTCACAATAGCGCTGCTCCCACAAAGCATGAATGCCCTGACTTCTGCGGTGGCTGTATCACTGTAAATGCTACAAGGCCAACGCAGACGTAGGATTGACCACAGCAGTGCCTTTTTAAGCTGATCAAGCTGAAATGACAGCTGTTACATATCACTCTATGATATAGCTAATTTGACAAATGAGGTTGTGACTTCAGATATACTTTGGCGACCCACATGAATTTGAGACGCAGTCACAGCTAGATGTCACCCAGCACTTCAGTTCTAACCCACTGGGCACAGACGTCAATTAAACTTCTATTCCACGTTGGTTAAATGTAATTCAATTGAAATGACGTGAAAACATTGATTCAACTATTTAGTGTGAAGCATTCATATGAATCAGTCAGAGGAAATGCCAGTGTGTGTTCAAACACTGACATCATTTAAATGCAGAGAGGAAAGACTAAAGAGGGGCTGAGGTGCTCAAACAAATATTTAATTCCTAACAGAGAAAGAGTGGAGAAGCCACCACTGTTGGTAAAGTGGAATGAGCAATGGGTAACTGTATGATGAAACACTGTCACACAATAGTATTTATATACTAATTAGTATCTGCAGTTTATTCCAGACCATTTATTCCTGAATTTAAAAAAAATATAATAATAATTTGGTCTATGCGCTGGTAAAGTAAACATTTCCATTAGTTCGTTTTTTTACTAGACTTCAAGATTTTATAATCAACTTCATGAAAATATAGTAATTTAAGATGTTCATTAAATTACATGCATATTTGGTTCTACCTTATGCCTGTTATAGAAGGCATTTGATTGCATTTCATACTGTGGTGAAGCTGTGGGACAGCATGTAATGGAGTATGTCACCAAAGCATGAACTAATTGCTCACACCTGTGCCTGCTTGCAAATTTCTGCCTAGGAAACTGATAAAAGGCAGAGCTGAGAGCACAGACAGGTCTGTTTTGGTCATGTACCAAGTATTTGCAGAAAAGACCATAGCTGTCATAAAAGTGATGAATAAGTGACATGTTGCAATTGCGGTGGGAACCATATGCAGCAGCTGTGAAAAGGGTTGAGGGTTTGAATAGTGCATCAGAGGTGTCCATGGTGGTGGATAGGCCTACACTGCAGGCTACAGGGGTTGCCTTTCACTAGCAGGATCTTGCCATTTTAAAGGTTAAGACTTTGGCCTTTATAGCTATGGTAAATAATGGCAGCGCTTCCTGGAGCTGAAAGATTTACATGGATTATTGGCACAAGCCGTAACACCTTCAGGTCATAGAGCCTGAGAAGGGAGATATTGAGAATTAAAAGGAAGAAGTGGGAGTTTTGTTTGTTTTGGCAATGTACTATTTCTATTAGGGTGGATTAAGTTAGTTACCCTATTATGTATGGATTTAATTTTCTAGGGGGGGTTTCAACCCGTCCAGCTGGTGGCGGCAATACATCTTTTTGGGTTGTAGTAAGCCATAAAACCCACAGAAGAAGCAGGCAGGTCTGGGTGGGGGAGCTGTGCTTTGAACATTGCGCTTGTAGCTTTGGCAAGTATCTGTATTGCATTCACCTTAACAGGGGGAGGTTGTTGTTTGCTGCTGGGTAGGGCAGCTGGCGACAAAGACAAGTAGTAAGGTGGAATTTGGGGAACCAGATAAGATAGTGGTGCTAGGAGTGTGAGCCATCTCCCCTACTTTTGGGAACAGACCGCTCTGTGTGTTGTAGCATGCACTTCGACATGGAACTTAATTAGCTAAGCTTTATCAGTGTTTGTAAACAGAGCACACTGTGAGTAGTGTGCTCCTCTATTCTACATAATTAATCAGGCCAAAACCTACAGTGATCACCCTGAATCTGAGTACAGCCTAGTTGTTCCTGTCCAGAACAGCGTTTCCAGACTCAGTGAATTTGCATGTTTGCACAATAATAGTGTGTCATTGGTGTAATATTCGTTTTGTGGAGCAAGGACCAGGCAGGAGACGGGAGTACAGTTAGTTTCGTTTAGTTTAAACCTCTTGCTCTACAGCCCCCGGCACAATAGTGCGCATGTGCATTTCCTGTTAGGTGTAGTAACGTAATACTGCCGTAATACATAACTGCTTAGTAACAGCATAGTAACTAAAATAAAAAGATGTATATCACATATACTACACTCCTCCCCCTACACTCCTCAACCCAGAGAACAAGGTAAATATGTTAGGGAACTACTAATGCAATAGCTGAACAATGCATTCTTAAAAAAAATTCAACTATTGTGTTGAAGCAGACTTCTCAGAGCCAAGCACAAATCCAGGGGATTATTCTGCCCCGAAGATGGAATTTGTGTCCTAATAACTAACCCAGGTAATGTCCTTTTTTATTTCCTTTTATCTAGGAAATATTAGTGTTTTGTTTTACTGTCTGTTACCTGAGGTGCCCTTCGCTGTCGAATAGGATATCTCCGCTCCTCCTGGGCTTCTGGTGTTGGGCCAAGTGGAAGGTCAGGCTCTGTCTCTCCCGTACGTCCACAGTCAGGAGCATAGTCCTGGTGGTCGTTATTGTTTTTGTTCTCTCGGCATGTCTCTGCTGGAGCGTTGGACCGTAGCTGATGATCCACATGAATGTTGACATGGCGATGACCAATTTAGACTTGGTAAGTCAAAGGTCCTCTGCGTTGCAAGATCACACCTGAGTTCCACAGGCACTTGGGGTGTCTGAAATCGCGTCCCTTCACCTTCTCTTCCTCTTTGAATTCTCTCACAGTCTTTGAGTGTCTGTCATGAGCTTTATTCTGCTGTAGCTTCTGCTTTGCTACAGTGCTTGATAAGTCTGGTTTCAACAATGTCAGATGGGTACGTGGTTGGAGTTTCAGAAACAGTTCAGCTGGTGTACATTCCGTTACTGTGTGTGGTGTGTTAGGTAAGTAAACAGGAACCAGGGAAGCTTTTGGTGGGTGGGCACAGACTGAACCTCGAGTCTAGTCCAGGCCTTCTTAATGGTTTGCACGGCTCTCTCCGATGCTCAGTTTGATGCCGGATGGTAAGATGGTGACAGGATGTGCCTTACTCCGTTGTTCTTGAGGAACATTTCACAATCGTTTGCCGTGAAAGGAGGGCCATTGTCCTACACGAGCTTCTTGACTAATCCAACGGATGTGAACAGGTGTCTGAGAAGATTGATGGTCTTCTCAGCTGTGGTCAGTTGAGTAGGGAACACTTCCACCCACTTGGAATGGACATCAACGACAACAAGGAAGTGTTGCTTGTCAATCTCGACGTAATCCACATGGATGTGTTCCCATGGTGTTTCAGCCCAGGACCATGGATGAAGAGGTGCAGCAGCAGGCTTGTTACAAACTGATTCACAAGGTGAGCAGTGGGGCGGCAGCGTAGCACAGCGTTGGACTAGTAACCGAAATGTTGCAAGATCTAATCCCCAAGCTGATAAGGTACAAATCTGTCGTTCTGCCCCTGAACAAGGCAGTTAACCCACTGTTCCTAGGCCGTCATTGGAAATAAGAATTTGTTCTTAGCGCACCCATAGATTGAAGAGGTTATGTCATTATTGGATAAAAAGACGTGCCCGTTTTAAGCGCAATATTTTGTGACGAAAAGATGCTGGACTATGCATGGAATTGACAGCCTTGGAAAGACAAAACTCTGACGTCTCCAAAACTGCAAAGATATTATCTGTGCGTGCCCCAGAACTAATGCTACAGGCGAAACCAAGATGCAACTTCTAACAGGAAATGAACAGGATTTTTGTCTCCTTATATGGCTGTGAATATGCTGGGAACCAGCTTATGCGCTCTGCCGTTCATCCAAGATGTCTGCAGCATTGTGGCGTATTTGTAGGCATATCATTGGAAGATTGGCCATAAGAGACTACATTTACCAGGTGTCCGCCCGGTGTCCTGCGTCGAAATTGGTGCGCAATCTCCAGCTGCAACCATTCTTCCATGTGATTGAGAGGAGAGAGGAGACTTCCAGGACCGATATATCATCGAAGAGATATGTGAAAAACACCTTGAGGATTGATTCTAAACAACGTTTACCATGTTTCAGTCGATATTATGGAGTTAATTTGGAAAAAAGTTTGGCGTTTGGATAACTGAATTTTCGGGGTTTTTTGGTAGCCAAATGTGACGCACCAAACGGACCGATTTCTCCTGCACAAAAAATCTTTCAGGAAAAACTGAACATTTGCTATCTAACTGAGAGTCTCCTCATTGAAAACATCCGAAGTTCTTCAAAGGTAAATTATTTATTGAATGTTTTTGCTGGTTTTTGTGAAAATGTGGCCTGCTAATGCTAACGCTAAATGCTAATGCTAAATGCTAACGCTAAATGCTAAATGCTAGTTTGCTATGGTAGAGAAGCATATTTTTGAAAATCTGAGATGACAGTGTTGTTAACAAAAGGCTAAGCTTGAGAGCAAATAGATTCATTTCATTTCATTTGCGATTTTCATGAATAGTTAACGTTGCGTTATGGTAATGAGCTTGAGGCTGTAGTCACGATACCGGATCCGGGATGGCTCGACGCAAGAAGTTAACTGACTTGCTCAGTTAAATAATGGTAAAATAAAAATAGAACATGCTGTTGAATGTCCTGATCCAGTCCAGGCCACCACAGATAACTGCGGGTGAGTGCTTTCATTCGAGTGATCCCTGGATGTCGCTAATGCAGGTCAGATGGCAGTCTCCTCTGGAATTTGTGACGTACCACCCCCATTGATCCTCACAGAACACATCCTTGATCAGTGGGCACCTGGTCTTTCTTGTTGAAGGTTCTCATCATCTATGAAGGTTGGCCAACCGCCTAGCGTTAAGTCCAAGACTTTGGAAAGCACTGGGTCTTTCTTCGTTTCCGTTGCTATGTCTGAAGCAGATATGGGCAGTTTGTCGATGAGAGAGAGATCTGGATGACTGCTCTATCATCTTCACTGTTGGAGTCACCATTGCATGGTAGTCTTAGTGCATCTGCATTTGCAGATCACTGGATCCAGATGATCACTGGATCATCTGTACTCGATCTCATAGTCGTAGGCTAGGAATATCAGAGCCCAACGTTGCATTTGAAGTGTAGCAAGGGTTGGTATGGCTGATTTTGGTCCAAGGATGGCCAACAGAGGCTTCTGATCTGTCAGCAGTTGGAACTTCCTCCGTAGAGGTATTTGTGAAACTTCTTCACTCCGAATATTATGCTCAGGGCTTCCTTCTCAATTTGAGCATAATTTTTCCGTGATCCAAATGCAATCGGGTGTTCTTCACCTGACGGCAGAACATGTGAGATGACGGCTCCTACTCTGTATGGAGATGCATCACACGCGAGTCTCAGCTTCAACTCTGTGTCGTAGTGGGCAAGCCACTTGCTCTTTAGCCGACGCTGTTTGCAAGTCTTGAATGCTGCTTTGCATTGTGGGGACCAATTCCACCTTAAATCGGCCTGCAGCAGTTGGTGAAGCGGATGCAACATTGTGGACAAGTTTGCCAAAAACTTTCCGTAATAGTTCAGGAGCCCCAAAAATGACCTCCGCTCTGCACTACAAGGTTCTCTCCAATGGTTGGTGCTGACACGAGGATGTCGTCCATGAAGCACACAACATTGTCTATACCGTCCAAAATCTGATCCATTGTATGTTGGAATATCGCTGGAGCTGTCGACATTCCATAGGCCAAGCGATTTGAATCTGAATAGCCCCTTGTGTGTGTTGATGGTCAGATACTGTTCTGACTCCGGATCCAGCTTCAGTCGCTGATAAGTGAATGCCAGGTCCAGCTTACTGAAAACCTTCCCACCAGCTAGAGGCAAACAGATCTTCAGCGTTTGGTAGGTGATATTCCTCTGTATGCAGCGATTTTCTGTGACCTTGTCGTCTCCGCACATTCTGACGGTCTTGTTTGTCTTTGGCACTGTAACGATCGGAGCAGCCCAGTCGCTCCTCAATACTTTTGTGATGTTGTTCTTCTGAAGGTGGTCCCGTTCCTTCTCTACTGCTTCCTTAAGAGCATAGGGAACTGGACGTGGTTTGTGAAAGATAGGCTTGGTTCCTTCTTGCACTCTGACTATTGCTGTGAAGTCTTGTGTTTCGCCATAGCCATCTTTGAAAAGTTATTTGTGCTTCTCCAGCATGTTAGTGTAGCCTGACTCACTGGTTTGTCATTTTTCAGAGTGAAGATTTCTCCCCAGTTCAACTTTATCTTTTGTAGCCAGCAAGGCAGACTTTTATCCTTTAACAATGACAAGCGGTAGCATCCACTCCTTCCCCTCATACTGGACTGGTACCTGGATCTGCCCTAACACAGGAATAGTGTCACCAGTGTATGAAGAAAGGCTGTTGGATGCTGGCTGAAGAGGGCACTCTTTCGGTTTTTCTTTGTAGAGTCTTTCTGGAACAAGTGATACAGACGCGCCGGTGTCCAGCTGCATTTTCACTGGTTTTCCGCTAACTCCATGCTGAGATAGATTCCATATTTTTGTTGTTGAGCTGTGTACACTGTTTCAGTTGTACCTTCCTCTTCTTGTGCTGTGTCTGACACTTTGTGTGCTTTTGCCATGCGTTTTGGAGCTTTACACACTCTCTGTAGATGTCCAACCTTTCCACAATTGTGGTACTTTTCATTTTGGAATCGACATCCACTGTGTTGATGATTATCTCCTCCACATCTGTAGCAACTTGGCTTAGACCTTTGTGATGTGGACTGCTTTGTTCTTGTGTAATCTTGAGGACGGTACTGAGAAAAGTGTGAGACGAGCCTTTTTCACCACGTGCATCACTGACCTTGTGAACACCTTTCTGAAATTCTGCATGTCCCTATAGCTCAATAGTACCCATTTGGGCAAGTGCGATATCACAGGCTTTCTTAAAGATCAGGTCCTTCTCTGACAGAAGCCTTCTGTGATATGCTTCACCTATGAGACCACATACAAACTTGTCTCGAAGAGCATCATCAAGAAATCATGCAAACTCACATGTACTTGCCAGCCTTTCCAAAGCAAGGATGTAGTCATGACGTTGGCCTGGAGGGGGGGGGGGGTTGGTTTATGACAGTCATACATACCTCTTTCCCCCTTTTTCCTCTCTCTACCCCACTGAGGTTACATTTGCAAAACCATTGGTTAACATAGAGATTCTGGGAACATCAGAAGGTGGGGGGAAATTAACTATATTCTGGTAATCCGATCAATTGAACATATGCGGTGGTACTTAATGAATATGATGTCACTTCGGTTGTCATCTGAGACATTCTCATCAATGATAAGATGACATAAACTCTACAGTGGAAGGTCTACCTACACATCAGAGTTATTTGATTCACATGAAATTGTTGTTCAATTTAAATGTTTGAATATGAAATTATTCGTGATGGGATGAAATGTGAGATTTGGTTTTCATAAGATAGGGATCTGCTCAATCAGTGGCCCACCCCTGTGAATTGACATGGGCTATAAAACTTTTCAAACACGCCCTCCTCTCCCTTCCTATATAAGCCCTTGACGACAATATAACCTCCTGTTCCGAAGATTTGGGGACGACGGTCCTATGTCAGAATGGTTCAGATAATAACTACAGAACGAAGCCAACATCAGCGTGAGCTTTGGTTGCAAATGGTATGAACTTTGAACTCTTATTCACTACAGAAGCGATACCTTCTAGCCGTTGAGTTAGCAACAGCAGATGCAAACGAGGGTTAGGATGGAACAGACCGAGTATCCCGTCTATCACACAACGACGTTACTACAACGTTTCCAATTAACCACCAGAGACATTCTTCAAAGGACTTGGTTGGGCAACACGGCCTTCCATCTACCACCAACCTACCGAAGCGCAGCTCAGAGTAAATATTTATTGTCTTTTCCTTTTCCAAATGGGTGGTAATTTAGAATGCATAAGATACTGTATTTACGATAGCACAGCTTCTTCCCTTTGTTCCTCAGTCTTCCCGCTCTTTGACTCAAACCCATCCCCTTTTCTTTTGTGTAACAAGCTGTCATATCTGTTCCGCCCGCTAGGGACGTTTTCCTTTATGACGTAATGTGTAACCAAGTTATGATTTAAACTATATATTGATAACCAGTTGTTCAGACACACAAAGACTACTCCATGGTTATTTTAAAAATGGCAAAGTTCTCATAGATGAGGAAAATAAACACAATTCTAGCCTGGTTATGGATTGTAACAATACAATAACAAATATAGCTTTTCTATATATCTTCACATATAACTAAATGAACACACAAGCACTAATTCAACATAGAGAAGATAAAAACGAAGTAAACAGAAAGCACAGTATGTGTGGATGGTGTGGTGTATGTTTATTTTGATTTGTTATGTTTGTAAGTTGAGTGAGTGAGTAATGAAATGGTTGCATATCCCAGAGCCAATGTATTGCTGTAGGCCGGGGTACGGGAGGGCTTTCAATGCTGTTCAGATGATGGATATACTTTTATAATGAATTATAGGTCTTATTTATTTATTGTCCTATCATGGTGGAACAGTTTTAAAATAAATGATACATTTAATTTGTTATTGTCCTATCATGGGGAACTACATTTTTAAAATAAATATCTAATTATTTATTTATGATCCAATTTTAATGGTACGGTCCATGACCCTATACCCTAGACACCCACCTGAATGACCCAGAGACTCAGAAGTCCCTAACTGTTTTATGTGCATGCTGTAAGTGGTCTGTATGCAGCCAAATGATGGTCAGAGACCAAGAGCAGCACTGCCCCCTCAAGATTCTGAGCCTGCTTGGCAGGGCTGGTCCTGCAAAGCCAAAGCCCCCTAAAGGGAGAGCATACTATATAGGGAAATTCTCATAGCTACTAATGAGAACCTTGACGACCTTGTACCTAGCCGGTGGGGATTCCGGTGGGGTGCCCCCACCCAGGCAGTGGCAGTGCTGGCAACACTAGCTGCAGTAACCCATGGGGAGGGGTTCACACTCGGACATTCTGAGAGGGGGTATATTATTGTGACCCTAGTGGCACAGAATCAAAGTTGGACTGCATGGAGATGCTTGGGAATATGGTCAATACGGGTGACCGTATTGTGGGGGTTTCAGGGTAGAGGTGTACATTTGACCTCCATCATCTAGGATGTGACAATGGTAAATAAAATCTCTTAATTTTTGCCTAATTTTTTGTGCGGTCTTGGAAGCCTTCTCGTGCAGCTGCAACTGCGAGTACATTTGTAATTCAAGACCTGTCTTGAGTTGGGCTCTGGGGGGGTGCAATTGTTGAGTAAGTGAGTTTATGGTTGTCTAGGGGTATGGGTTGAGTGTGTATGTGTATGTGTGTATCCCACAACTGTTGCGAAGAAGTAAAAGATGTTAGGGACAATAGAGGATGATCCACAGATATATATATAATACAGATCGAGGTGAGGGCGATGGAAATGCATTTGGCAGTTAATCTACTTCAATTCGGTAAATAGCACTGTGTGCTCTTTCCAAAGGATGTTATGGGATACGGGGTCGAGGGTGGTCGAGGGTGGTTTGCCGGGCATTGGGATGACAAACCAACTCAGGATGAGGAGGGCTTTTAGCGGGTGGAATAGTAGGGACCAATTGGAGGTTTACTTAGTAGAAAGGCAAAGATCATGGTACAGCTATATAGACACTTCATCATCATGTTACTTTTTAAGGGTACATTTACAAACATATATTTTGATAAATAGAATTGAAAGTTGTCTCATTATAGTAAGTGGTGAAATAAGTATAGCCAGTTACAATTGTAATGGCCTAGCAGATAATAAGAAAAGACAATCAGTATTTACCTGACTAAAAGTGAAGGAATATAATATTTATTGTTTACAGGAAACCCATTCAACAGTTTTATGAAGTTTTGTGGAAAAATAACTGGGGGGGGGGGGGGGCGAAATATACTTCTCCCATGGGCAAAGAAATTCAAAAGGGGTGATGGTTTTAATTAACAATAATTTTGATCCAAATGTGCAAATTGTCCAAACAGATCCTCAAGGTAGATTTTAAATATGTTATTGGACAATAAACAGATATGGCTTATTAACCTATACGGTCTGAATAATGATGATCCAAGCTTCTTTGAAAATATATATAAGAATCTATCAACTCTACAAGCAACACTAGACTATATTTTTATGGTGGGGGATTTTAATACGGTCTTAAATACCTCTATGGACCAGAAAGGAAATCACACTACAAACTATCACCCTCAGGCATTTAAGGAAATCATGAATGTCATGGATATATTGGAATTAGTGGATATATGGAGACTTAAATACCCTGACCTAGTGAGATATACATGGCGAAGGCTTAATTAAGCTAGTCGCCTTGACTACTTTCTTATACCATTCTCTCTGGCACCAAAAGTTAGTGTTGATAGGGGACAGAATGCGGTCGGATCATCACATAATTGGCATATATATTACTCTTACAGAATTTCCACGTGGGCGAGGATATTGGAAATTTAATCAAAGCCTACTAGATGATAAATTGTTTAGAACTAGGACAGAAGAATTTATAACTGACTTATTCAGACATAACATAGGTACAGCAGATCCCCTTACTGTATGGGACACTTTTAAATGTGCCTTTAGAGGCAATGCAATACAGTACTCATCTATAAAGCAAAAGCAATTTAAATCAAGAGTCCATATTAACAAAGGAAATTGAAGGACTAACAGCACAGTTAGATAGCAATAAAAACGGTACTGTAGAGGCACAGAATAAGGAAAAAAACAAAAAGAAATGGAGGAACTTATTCAAGAAAGATCTAGTGTAATATATTATAAAAATAAAGTGAACTGGATGGAATATGGGGAAAAATGCACCAAATTATTTTTCAATCTTCAATATAGAAATGCTACCCCAAAAAATGTATTAAAACTTGTTACAAATGATGGAGTCACGCATGATTCACCGGATGATATTTTGAAGGAGGAAGTAAAGTACTTTGGGAATATGTTTTCATTTCAGACTCCTCCATCTCCACTAACTGAATCTAATTGTATGGATTTTTTTCCTAATAATATGTCAAATTAATATCTGTACAGAAAGACTCATGTGAAGGCCAAATTACAGAGGAGGAACTGCTTGAGGCAATTGGGGCCTTTAAGGATGGGAAAACTCCAGGGCTGGATGGCATACCAGTGGAAGTATACAAAACTTGTTTTGGTATACTCAAAGGACCATTGTTGGCTTGTTTTAACCACTCCTATATAAATGGTAGATTATCAGACACGCAACAAGGTCTGATATCATTTTTACTGAAACAGGACCCAAGTGGTATATATAAAGATCCAGTCCATTTAAAAAATTGGAGACCTCTTACACTTCAGTGTTGTGATGCAAAAATCCTAGCAAAATGCTTGGCACACAGAATTAAAAAAGTATTGTCAGATATTATTCATCCTAATCAGACAGGTTTTTTACATGGACGATACATTGGAGATAATATAAGACAAGTACTGGAAACAATAGAACACTATGAAATATCGGGGACACCAGGCCTGGTTTTCATAGCTGATTTTTAAAAGGCTTTTGATAAAGTACAACTGGAGTTTATATATAAATGCCTAGAATATTTCAATTTTGGGGAATCTCTTATAAAATGGGTTAAGGTTATGTACAGTAACCCTAGGTGTAAAATAATAAATAATGGCTACATCTCAGAAAGTTTTAAACTATCTAGAGGGGTTAAACAAGGTTGTCCACTATCGGCATATCTGTTTATTATTGCCATCGAAATGTTAGCTGCAAAGATTAGATCAAACAATAATATTAAGGGATTGGAAATCCGTGGCCTAAAAACTAAGGTGTCATTGTACGCTGATGATTCATGTTTTCTTTTAAAACCACAATTGGAGTCTCTCCACGGCCTCTTAGAGGATCTAGATACTTTTGCTATCCTCTCTGAATTAAAACCAAATTATGATAAATGTACCATATTACGTATTGGATCACTAAAAAATGCACATTTTACATTACCATGTAGTTTACCAATGAAATGGTCTGACTGAGATGTAGACATACTCGGTATACAAATCCCAAAGGAAAGAAATGATCTCACTCCAATAAATTAAAGAAAAGTGTGATAAATAAAAACATATACCAATTTCATTTAAGGACCAAAAATATGAACAAAAAATATTCTGACGGCAAACCAGATAAAATTGCTAAATTGTTGGGAAGAGATTTTCGATGTACCCATTCCATGGCACATTGTTTATGAATTGATATGCAAAACAACGCTGGATTCAAAACTTAACATTTTTCAATATAAATTACTATACATTTACATATTTACATTTAAGTCATTTAAAAAAGGTATAAATTTAGACGATATCATAAGTAGGACTTATCCAGACATATGGAAATGTCTGCTCTACTTACAAATTGGTGCATTCATATGTCCTTATTAAAGAATGACATCCAGTGGAACAGTAGTGCATCTAAATCTTTTAAGAGGGGGCACATTGTTTATGAATGAGAAGGATTAACATTTTTCATCCTATCCTAGGTATTCCTTAAAGAGGTGGGGTTTCAGGTGTCTCCTATCCTAGGAAAAGGTGGGAAGGTGATTGACTCCGCTGTCCTGGCGTCGTGGGGAGTTTGTTCCACCATTGGGGGCCAGAGCAGCGAACAGTTTTGACTGGGCTGAGCGGGAACTGTACTTCCTCAGTGGTAGGGAGGCGAGCAGGCCAGAGGTGGATGAACGCAGTGCCCTTGTTTGGGTGTAGGGCCTGATCAGAGCCTGGAGGTACTGAGGTGCCGTTCCCCTCACAGCTCCGTAGGCAAGCACCATGGTCTTGTAGCGGATGCGAGCTTCAACTGGAAGCCAGTAGAGGGAGCGGAGGAGCGGGGTGACGTGAGAGAACTTTCATTATACATACAGATGAGAGGGGATGAGTGAAGCTGAAGGGTGGGACTAATAACAAGATAAACAATGTAGGGCATAAGGGATCTGTAGAATGTATATAGGTTCGGAGCTTTTGTGAAATAGCATAGTTACAAATAGAAATCAAACTGGATGGACATCAGAAATAGAGGAAGGACTAAGAACAAACAAGAGAGAACTATTGTAAAGTAGACTGTATGTAGAGTGTGTATAAGGATTGAAGGTAGAAGCAGAAGTGTTTATTAGTTTACTCCAATTGGGGGATCGGCGGAAGGGTTTGCGGGGAATAATAATAAAGGTATATTCTTTAAAAAAGTATGTATGTCTATATAGGTATGTGTATATATGTGCATATATATATGCATACGTGTATGGATATATATATTTACCCCCAAAATATGGGGGATTGGAAATGATGCAGACAATTACATTGGAAGCAACATTCTTTCCGCTATATTAAGCTGATCCACCCTCCAAAAGTTATGATTTAAATATGTGTATGTGTAATTCTGTGTGAGGTATTTGTGTAATTCTAGTTAGGTATTTAGTAAATAAATAATTAACCCCAATTTTGTATAGCTGATTCAACTTGTTAGCCAGGGTTCGTGCAGACAACTAAGAATTTACAACTTTCAGATGAGACTGAATTAAGATGACGATTAATATTGATTGCTATTGATGTAAAATATTACTAGGTCTTTAAGAGTTTATTCGGAAGATAACAGCTCTATAAATATTATTTTGTGGTGCCCGACTCTCTAGTTAATTACATTTACATCATTAGCTCAATCAGGTAATATTAATTAACGGAGAAGTTATTTAATAGAATAGCATGTCATATCACTTAATCAGGCATAGCCAAAGACATGACATCAGCCACGGTTTCCCCTTGAATCTGAAACGTTCTGCAATCAGAATTGTCTTGAAATACCTTGAAATAGTTTGTCAGTTCTGCATAGGTCAACTCCACTGCTTTTATTGGTTCAATGAGACCTTTCAGCAATCCATACTCAGTTGGACCCAAAATACTGAGAAATATGTCTGCTTTCTTTTCATTTTTTATTTCATTTGCAGCCAGCCAACGCTCTAAATAGGAATCAAAATCCTATTTTGTAGCCTCAAACTCTGGTACTCGACCAATGGTTGCCATTTTCACAGTTAATTGTTCGGTTTCCTCATTTACTTGTATTCCTTAATTTTCTGAATTGTCATCTAATTCTTCACTTTCTTCGTTTCAGAGGTTTCTGCAATTACATCATTCACTGCAACGTTTCTTCCTTTTTTTAAACAATATTTCTCCACTTAGATCGCCTAATATCAATGGGTTCAGTGATAGTTTTATTTAACCACCAGAGGGCAGTGTCGCTATTCTGGACTCCAATAAAGCCTGCTACTTGGCAGCTCCTGAACACTGTACCTGCTAGCCGTGCTTAGCCTTCATGACTGGCGAAAAAAAAATAAAGATAACTGCCAATTTACATAATAATTTTGAGTTTCATTACTCACACAACATTCTTCCCTTCAAGCAATGTCCGTTTAAGAAGCTTAATCACCTCGTCGTCACTGTAATATTTGTGTTGTGGAGAAATGACCAGGCAGGAGACAGGAGTTTCGTTTAGTCAAAACCTCTCTGCTCTACAGCCCCTGCACAATTGTGCGCATGTGCATTTCCTATTAGGTGTAGTAATGTAACACTGCCGTAATATATTACTGCTTAGTAACAGCATAGCAACTAATATAAACAGATGTAGATCACAGATACTACAATTGGGCTAGGCCCGGTTTGCAGTGAAGTAGTAATATATCACAGGTGCTACAATTGGGCTAGGCCTGGTTTGCAGTGAAGTAGTAATAGAATCTTGGATGTTAAGTTCTCCTTAAACGCAAATCTCACGTGTGTGTGTAACTTTTTAGTGCTATTGTCTGTCCCTGACACCACCTTTGGGTCATTGCGGCATTTCTGACTGGATTACAGAGACTGCAGGAATTTAGTAGGTCGCCAAGCATTTCATGCACGCTGTTTTATGAAATTGTATATTTACACTAAATATAAAAGCAACATGTAAAGTGTTGGTCACATGTTTCATGAGCTGAAAAGAAAATCCCAGAAATGTTTTATACGCACAAAGCTAACTTCTCTAAAATGTTGTGGACAAATTTGTTTACAATCCTGTAAGTGAGTATTTCTCTTGCCAAGATAACCCATCTACCTGACAGGTGTGACATATCAATAAGCTGATTAAAAAGCGTGATCATTACACAGGTGCATCTTGTGCTGGGGACAATAAAAGGCCACTCTAAAATGTGCAGTTTTGTCACCAAACACAATGCCACAGATGTCTCAAGTTGAGAGAGAGTGTAATTGGCATGCCGACTGCAGGAATGGCCACCAGAGCTGTTGTCAGATAGTTTAATGTTAATTTCTTTACCATAAGCTACCTCAAGTCGTTTGATAGAATTTGGCAGTATGTCCAACCGGCCTCACAACCTCAGACTAAGTGTATGGTGTCGTGTGGGCAAGTGGTTTGCTGATGTCAATGTTGTGTACAGACATTTTCATGGTGGGGTTATGGTATGGGCAGGCACAAGCTACGGACAACTAACATTTAATTTTATCCAGGCCCACTTGTTGTGCCATTCATCCGCCGCCATCGCCTCATTATTCAGCATGATAATGCCCCATGTTGCAAGGATTTATACACAATACAAATGTCTGTTCTTCCATGGCCTGCATACTCACCAGACATGTTACCCATTGAGCGTGTTTGGTATGCTCATGATCGGAATATACAACAGCGTGTTCCAGTTCCGCCAATATCCAGCAACTTCGCACAGCCATTGAAGTGTGACAACACTCCACAATCAACAGCCTGATCAACTCTATGCAAATGAGATGTCGCGCTGCATGAGGCAAATGGTGGTCACAGATACTGACTTGTTTTCTGATCCACGCCCCTACTTTTTGAATATATACAGTACAATATATATACAAATATGTGGACACCCCTATTTCAGCCACACCCGTTACTGACAGGTGTATACAATTGTGCACACAGCACAGCCATGCAATCTCCATAGACAAACATTGGCAGTAGAATGGAGTGCGACCCTCAAAAACTTTTACAGATGCACAATTGAAAGCATTCTGTCGGACTGTTTAACCACCTGGTACGGCAACTGCACCGCCCGCAACCGCAGGGCTCTCCAGAGGGTGGTGCGGTCTGCCCAACGCATCACTGGGGGCACACTGCCTGCACTCCCAGGACACCTACAGCACCCGATGTCACAGGAAGGCCAAAAATATAAACAAGGACATCAACCACCCGAGCCACGGCCTGTTCACCCTGCTACCATCCAGAAGGCGAGGTCAGTACAGGTGCATCAAATCTGGGACCAAGACACTAAAAAATAGAAGCTATCTCAAGGCCATCAGACTGTTAAATAGCCATCACTAGCTGACTACCACCCGGTTAGTCAACCCTGCACCTTAGAGAATGCTGCCCTATATACAGTGGGGCAAAAAAGTATTTAGTCAGCCACCAATTGTGCAAGTTTTCCCACTTAAAAAGATGAGAGAGGCCTGTAATTTTCATATTGTACACTTCCACTATGACAGACAAAATTATTTTAAAAAATCAAGAAATTCACATTGTAGGATTTTTAATTAATTTATTTGCAAATTATGGTGGAAAATAAGTATTTGGTCACCTACAAACAAACAAGATTTCTGGCTCTCACAGACCTGTAACTTCTTCTTTAAGAGGCTCCTCTGTCCTCCACTCGTTACCTGTATTAATGGCACCTGTTTGAACTTGTATAAAAAAGACACCTGTCCACAACCTCAAACAGTCACTCCAAACTCAACTATGGCCAAGACCAAAGAGCTGTCAAAGGACACCAGCAACAAAATTGTAGACCTGCACCAGGCTGGGAAGACTGAATCTGCAATAGGTAAGCAACTTGGTTTGAAGAAATCAACTGTGGGAGCAATTATTAGGAAATGGAAGACATACAAGACCACTGATCATCTCCCTCGATCTGGGGCTCCACGCAAGATCTCACCCCGTGGGGTCAAAATGATCACAAGAACGGTGAGCAAAAATCCCAGAACCACACGGGGGGACCTAGTGAATGACCTGCAGAGAGCTGGGACCAAAGTAACAAAGCCTACCATCAGTAACACTACGCCGCCAGGTACTAAAATCCTGCAGTGCCAGACGTGTCCCCCTGCTTAAGCCAGTACATGTTCAGGCCCGTCTGAAGTTTGCTAGAGAGCATTTGGATGATAGAAGAAGATTGGGAGAATGTCATTTGGTCAGATGAAACCAAAATATAACTTTTTGGTAAAAACTCAACTCGTCGTGTTTGGAGGACAAAGAACACCATACCTACTGTGAAGCATGGGGGTGTAAACATCATGCTTTGGGGCTGTTTTTCTGCAAAGGGACCAAGACGACTGATCTGTGTAAAGGAAAGAATGAATGGGGCCATGTATCATGAGATTTTGAGTGAAAACCTCCTTCCATCAGCAAGGGCATTGAAGATGAAACGTGGCTGGATCTTTCAGCATGACAATGATCCCAAACACACCGCCCGGGCAACGAAGCAGTGGCTTCGTAAGAAGCATTTTAAGGTCCTGGAGTGGCCAAGCCAGTCTCCAGATCTCAACCCCATAGAAAATCGTTGGAGGGAGTTGAAAGTCTGTGTTGCCCAGCAACAGCCCCAAAACGTCACTGCTCTAGAGGAGATCTGCATGGAGGAATGGGCCAAAATACCAGCAACAGTGTGTGAAAACCTTGTGAAGACTTACAGAAAACTTTTGACCTCTGTCATTGCCAACAAAGGGTATAGAACAAAGTATTGAGATAAACTTTTGTTTTTGACCAAATACTTATTTTCCACCATAATTTGCAAATAAATTCATAAAAAATCCTACAATGTGATTTTCTGCATTTTTTTTCTCATTTTGTCTGTCATAGTTGAAGTGTACCTATGATGAAAATTACAGGCCTCTCATCTTTTTAAGTGGGAGACCTTGCACAATTGGTGGCTGACTAAATACTTTTTTGCCCCACTGTATGTACCATCAAAAGAAAGGGAGAGTGGAGGTGCTATTTTGAAACCACTGTGGATTACATTATGCTTTTGCACTCCACCATGATGGAAGAGATGTGTATCGACCTCAACTGTTGAATAGCTGGAGGTATTTTATAAGCCACTCTCAAGAACAGCAAGTGTGGCTTCAACTGGAACAGTGAAGGTGTTCAAGGTTAGAATGCTCAATGGATTGTTCTGATGTGCATTTATGGCTATACGTTTTCTACACTGAAAAAAATGTTTTAATGAGCTGAGTAAAAGATCCCAGAAATGTTCCATATGCACAAAAAGCTTATTTCTTTCAAATGTTCTGCACAAAATTTATATCCCTGTTGGGGAGCATTTATATCTTGCCATGATAATCCATCCACCTGACAGGTGTGGCATATCAAAAAGCTGATTAAACAGCATGGTCATTACACAGGTGCACCTTGTGCTGGGGGACAATAAAAGGCCACTCTAAAATGTGCAGTTTTGTCACAACAAAATGCCACAGATGTCTCAAGTTGAGGGAGAGTGCAATTGACATGCTGACTGCAAGAATGGCCACCAAAGCTGTTACCAGATGTTAATTTCTGTACCATAAGCTGCCTCCAACGCCATTTAGAGAATTTGGCAGTGTGTCCAGCCGGCCTAACAACCGCACACCGCACACCACATGTAACCACGCCAGCCCAAGACCTCCACATCCTGTTAATTCACGTGCGAGATTATCTGAGACCAGCCACCCACCCAGACACCTGATGAAACTGAGTTTGCACAGCCAAATAATTTCTGCGCAAGCTGTCAGAAACCATGTTAGGGAAGCTCTGCATGCTCACCCTCCTCACTGGTGTCATAACTGACTTCAGTGGGAAAATGGTCACCGTTGATGGCCACTGGCATGCTGGAGAAGTGTGTTCTTCACAGATGAATCCTGGTTTCAACTGTACCAGGCAGATGGCAGACCGCATGTATGGCGTTGTGTGGGCAAGCGGTTTGCTGATGTCAATGTTGTGAACCGAGGGGCCATGGTGGCATTGTAGTTATGGTATGGGCTAGCACAATTGCATTTTATCGATGTGAAATTGATTGCACAGAGATACCGTGACAAGATCCCGAGGACCATTGTTGTGCCATTCATCCACCCCTGTCATGTTTCAGCATGATAATGCACGGCTCCTTGTCAATTCTTCCATGGCTTGCTTACTCAGTCATGTCACCAATTGGGCATGTTTGGGATGCTCTGGATCGACAGCATGTTCCAGTTACCGGCAATATCCAGAAACCTCAGACAGCCATTGAAGACGAGTTGGATAACATTCCACAGGCCTCAATCAACAGCCGGATCCCCTCTATGCTAAGGAGATGTCACGCTGCATGAGGCAAATGGTGGTCACACCAGATACTAACTGGTTTTCTGATCTACACTCCTACTGTTTTTAAGGCATCTGTGATGAACAGATGGTTATCTGTATTCACGGTCAGGCACAATCCATAGATTAGGGCCTAATTAATTTATTTCAATTGACCGATTTCCTTATATGAACTGTACCCCCCCAAACAAGGGTTGTGTAACGTGTACGCAAGTGAATTTAATACATAAATGAACATGGACCAAACAAGAAACAGAAATAATAACGTCTGAGGAAAGAACCAAGGGATATCAGGAAGGTGATGAGTCCAGGTGAGTATGATGAGGCGCATGTTCGCGTAACAAATGGTGACAGGTGTGCATAATGAAGAGACAACTAGTGATGTTGTGCACCGGAGAGGGGGAGTGGGAGTAAAAGTGACAGTTATGGCACACATTTACTTATGTTCCTTTTTTTAAATTAAAGGGCAGTTTAACTACACTGGTACGGATTCAATCATGCCAAGTTTATGTTTCGTAATGTGTGAGAACCATTAGTTTACTATGTTTTCTAATATTGTATCCATCATATCCCTCGTTCAGGTAAAGACGCGTAAGAAAAATAAGCACTGGGCTCGCTATGGACTTGGGGTTGTGAGAGAATTCTGGGTTCAGAATACAACATGGGTTTTCCAATAGGTCTGACAATAATCCAGCAACCCCGCCACAATAGTACAAAATCAGGCTTTCATATCCCACTATTTGTAATTAAAAAAGTAATTTGGTAGATGTCTGTTGGGAATGTGAAAGTATCTTTTTGTTCAAGCTGCTTTAAAGCTGCCTTGTGTTGATTTTAAAGATGGATTTCAGGCAATTAATTTCCTGACAAGTGTAAAGATGTAATTGAATAATATAGAAATGACACAGGATGCTTCTCAAATGGCACCATATCATGGGTTCTCAAACCTCTCCTCGGGGGCCCCCAGCCGTTCCATTTATTTTAACTATTCCCCAGCTAGCACGCCTGGTTAAAATGGTCAACTAATCATCAAGCCCTTGACTAGGTGAATCAGGTGAGTTAGTTCAGGGTTACAGCAAAATTGTGAAAAGTTTGAGAACCACTGCCCTATATAGTGCAGTACTTTTAACTAGAGCCTTATGGGCCCAGGTCAAAAGAAGTGTACAATAAAAGGGAATAGGGTGCCATTTGAAACACATAAAATTCACCAATGGGAAATTACAGCCAAGAAAGGAAATCTAAAGACCAAGCTCTATGCAAAATAGTGAAAGCTCCAGAAATCTGCTTGGGATTATGCATGGTTAGAGCAGGGATGACATTGAGGAAATAGAACCCTTCAGAGAGTTCTAGAAATGTTATGGATTATATAAAAATGGACAAAGCTATATCCACCACACATTGGCTGGCATAATAAATAATGGGGGAAAAAAGAGCTCATCAACCCTTTAACATTGTAAGAAATAGCCTGTTTTAACCGGTATGGTCAGGCGTCAGTGTATTGAACACAGCAAAACTCAGATATAGATTTTTTTTTTATTACACTTAACAAAAATACACTGCTCAAAAAATAAAATAAAGGGAACACTAAAATAACACATCTTAGATCTGAATGAATGAAATATTCTTATTAAATACTTTTTTCTTTACATAGTTGAATGTGCTGACAACAAAATCACACACAAATTATCAATGGAAATCAAATTTATCAACCCATGGAGGTCTGGATTTGGAGTCACACTCAAAATTAAAGTGGAAAACCACGCTACAGGCTGATTCATGATGTAATGTCCTTAAAACAAGTCAAAATGAGGCTCAGTAGTGTGTGTGGCCTCCACGTGCCTGTATGACCTCCCTACAATGCCTGGGCATGCTCCTGATGAGGTGGCGGATGGTCTCCTGAGGGATCTCCTCCCAGAACTGGACTAAAGCAGTGCCATTGGTGGATGGAGCGAGACATGATGTCCCAGATGTGCTCAATTGGATTCAGGTCTGGGGAACGGGCGGGCCAGTCTATAGCATCAATGACTTCCTCTTGCAGGAACTGCTGACACACTCCAGCCTGACACATGAGGTCTAGCATTGTCTTGCATTAGGAGGAACCCAGGGCCAACCGCACCAGCATATGGTCTCACAAGGGGTCTGAGGATCTCATCTCGGTACCTAATGGCAGTCAGGCTACCTCTGGCGAGCACATGGAGGCCCCGCAAAGAAATGCCACCCCACACCATGACTGACCCACTGCCAAACCGGTCATGCTGGAGGTTGATGCAGGCAGCAGAACGTTCTCCACAGCGTCTCCAGACTGTCACATGTGCTCAGTGTGAACCTGCTTTCATCTGTGAAGAGCAGAGGGCTCCAGTGGTGAATTTTCCAATCTTGGTGTTCTCTGGCAAATGCCAAACGACCTGCACGGTGTTGGGCTGTAAGCACAACCCCCACCTGTAGACATCGGGCCCTCATACCACCCTCATGGAGTCTGTTTCTGACCGTTTGAGCAGACACATGCACATTTGTGGCCTGCTGGAGGTCATTTTGCGGGACTCTGGCAGTGCTCCTCCTGCTCCTCCTTGCACAAAGGCGGAGGTAGCGATCCTGCTGCTGGGTTGTTGCCCTCCTACGGCCTCCTCCACGTCTCCTGATGTACTGGCCTGTCTCCTGGTAGCCCCTCCATGCTCTGGACACTACGCTGACAGACACAGCAAACCTTCTTGCCACAGCTCGCATTACTGTGTCATCCTGGATGAGCTGCACTACCTGAGCCACTTGTGTGGGTTGTAGACTCCGTCTCATGCTACCACTAGAGTGAAAGCACCGCCAGCATTCAAAAGTGACCAAAACATCAGCCAGGAAGCATAGGAACTGAGAAGTGGTCGGAGGTCACCACCTGCAGAACAACTCCTTTATTGGGGTTGTCTTGCTAATTGCCTATCTATGCCTGTCTATTCCATTTGCACAACAGCGTGTGAAATTTATTGTCAATCAGTGTTGCTTCCTAAGTGGACAGTTTGATTTCACAGAAGTGTGATTGACTTGGAGTTACATTGTGTTGTTTAAGTGTTCCCTTTATTTTTTGGAGCAGTGTATAAAGGCAACGTGCAACAATTTCAGAGATTTTACTGAGTTACTGTTCATGTAAGGAAATCAGTCAATTGAAATAAATATGGATTCTGTTGGGCACAGATACACTACATGACCAAAAATATGTGGACACCTGCTCGTTGAACATCTCATTCCAAAATCATGACCCTTAATATGGAGTTGGTCCCCGCTTTGCTGCTATAACAACCTCCACACTTCTGGGAAAACTTTTCACTAGATGTTGCAACATTGTTGCGGTGACTTGCTTGCATTCAGCCACAAGAGCATTAGTGAGGTTGGGCACTGATGTTGGGAGATTCATCCCTAAAAGTGTTCGATGGGGTTGAGGTTTGGGCTCTGTGTAGGCCAGTCAAGTTCTTCCACACCGATCAACAAAACTTTTCTGTATGGACCTCGGTTTGTGCATGGGGACATTGTCAGGCTGAAAAAGGAAAGGGGCACAGAATTGTTGAGAATGTCATTGCATGCTGTAGTGTTAAGATTTCCTTTCACTGGAACTAAGAGGCCTAGCCCGAACCGCGAAAAACAGCCCCAGACCATTATTCCTTCTTCACCAAACTTCACAGTTGGCACTAAGCATTCGGGCAGGTAGAGTTCTCCTGGCATCTGCCAAATCCAGATTCGTCCGTCAGATTTCCAGATGGTGAAGTGTGATTTATCACTCCAGAGAATGCGTTTCCACTGCTCCAGAGTCCAACGGTGGTGCACTTTACACCACTTCAGCCGACGCTTAACATTGCGCATGGTGATCGCACATGCTGTGTGTGCAGTCGCCACATGTTCAGGACACGCAGATAGAAATATCTAAACAACCTCTGAACCAACTATATTTGTCAGAGACCATTGAAAAGCATTAAGCATTTATGACAATTTAGCTAGCTAGCTTGCTGTTGCTAGCTAATTTGTCCTGGGATATAAACATTAGGTTGTTATTTTAACTGAAATGCACAAGGTCCTCTATTCCGACTATTAATCCACAGATAAAAGGGTAAACCTAGTTAGTTTCTAGTAATCTCTCCTCCTTCAGGCTTCTTCTTCCTCATACTTTATATGGCGGTCGCCGACCCAACTTTAAGGTGCATTACCACCACCACCACCAACTGGACTGGAGTGTGTACCACAGTTCAT
Organism: Oncorhynchus nerka; assembly: GCF_034236695.1. NCBI lineage: Eukaryota > Metazoa > Chordata > Actinopteri > Salmoniformes > Salmonidae > Oncorhynchus > Oncorhynchus nerka. The sequence goes on along the minus strand of NC_088410.1, from coordinate 51,370,650 downwards.
CTTTCAAGTCACCCACGTGGGTATATGCTCCTAAAAACCAATGAGGAGATGGGAGAGGCGGGACTTGCAGCAAGTCAAGCTTCAAAAATTATATTTTACCGCCTGGCTACGCAGACGCGAGCGACAAGTGTGGGTGCAATGATTGAATAACATGTGTACATTTATTTTGCAACGCTCAAGCACTCGACCCGGGCGGCATGCTCAGCATGTTAGGCCAGTGCGCGCTGCTCGGCCATGGGAACCCATTTCACGAAGCTCCAGATGAACAGTTATTATGCTTCCAGAGGCAGTTCGGAACTCTGTTGTGAACGTTGCAACTGAGGACAGACTATTTTTACAAGCTTCAGCACTCGGCAGTCCTGTTCTGTGAACTTGTGTGGCCTACCACTTCGCGGCTGAGCAGTTGTTGCTCCGAGACATTTCAACTTCACAATAACAGCACTTAGTTGACAGGGGCAGCTCTAGCAGGGCAGCAATTTGATAAACTACTTGTTGGAAAGGTGGCATCCTATGACGGTGTCACGTTGAAAGTCACTGAGCTTTTCAGAGAGGCCATTCAAAATCAAAATCAGTCACCTACATAGCAGATGTTATTGCGGGTGTAGTGAAATGCTTGCTCCAACAGTGCAGTAGTATTAAAATTAAAATTCACAACAATACACACATAAAGTCAAAGAATGGAATTAATAAAAATATATACATTTTAGGATGAGCAATGTCAGAGTGGCATTGACTAAAATATAGTAGAATAGAATACAGTATACACTTGAGTAAAGCAGCATGTAAACATTATTAGAGTAAACAGTGATCCCATGTCTATGTACAGTGGGGCAAAAAAGTATTTAGTCAGCCACCAATTGTGCAAGTTCTCCCACTTAAAAAGATGAGAGAGGCCTGTAAAAAAAATCCAGAAAATCACATTGTAGGATTTTTAATAATAAATTAAAATTAAAATTAATAAATTCATTAAATATCCTACAATGATTTTCAGGATTTTTTTTCTCATTTTGTCTCTCATAGTTGAAGTGTACCTATGATTAAAATTACAGACCTCTCATCTTTTTAAGTGGGAGAACTTGCACAATTGGTGGCTGACTAAATACTTTTTTGCCCCACTGTATGCATGGGGCGGGAAGAGAGAAGGTCTTTCAGCGGATGTCAAGAATAGCACTGAAGAGAACAATTATATATTTCCCATAAATGTTGGGGGCTCCACTCCACTCAAGGCTCCATTCTTCCCCCTCAGAAGGTCTAGGGAAGAGTTGGATCAGTACAGTTATTTTATTAGGGTGAACAAAACTTACCCTCTAGTTCACATCAGTTCAAAGAAGGTATGTTTTCACATCTGAAAGAAATGGGGGTTGGGCAAAATAGTTGTGCTAGCCTTCTCACATGTTATAAGCCTCAGATATTGTAACAACCTTTAAGTGCATTATGAACTTCCCAGAGATTCAAGTCCTGGTTGGGCTATCCTCAGAATTCCATACATCGGTGCCAGAAATGGGATTGCACAGCCTGTGAGGCCAAAGGGAGTTAATTCTCTTGGTTGTGGTTATGTGCTTAATCTTGAAAAAAAACAGGGTTTGAGTCTTTGCAAGGCAGGTAGCCTAGTGGTTAGATCGTTGAGCCAGTAACCGAAAGGTTGCAGGATCGAATTGCCGAGCTGACAAGGTAAAAATTCTGTCGTTCTGCCCCTGAACAAGGCAGTTAACCCACTGTTCCTAGGCCGTCATTGAAAATAAGAATATGTTCTTAATTAACTGACATGCCTAGTTAAATAAAGGTTAAAAAAAGGCTAACCTTGAATTTTCTACAATATATTTCCAGTATGAATAATAGAAGTACATTGGCAAGAAAAAGTATGTGAACCCTTTGGAATTACCTGGATATCTGCATAAATTGGTCATCAAATTTGATCTGATCTTCATCTAAGTCACAGCAATAGACATAGTTTAAACTAATAACACACAAATTATTGTATTTTTCTTGTCTATATTGAATACATTTAAACATTCAGTCTAAGTTGGGAAAAAGTATGTAAACCCCTAGGCCAATGACTTCTCCAAAAGCTAATTGGAGTCAGCTAACCTGGAGTCCAATCAATGAGATGAGATTGGAGATGTTGGTTAGAACTGCTTTGACCTATATAAAAAATATCCCAATTTAAGTTTGCTATTCATAAGAAGCATTGCCTGATGTGAACCATGACTTGAACATAAGAGATCTCAGTAGACCTAAGATTAAGAATAGTTGACTTGCATAAAGCTAGAAAGGGTTACAAAGGTAAAAGCCTTGATGTTCATCAGTCCACAATAAGACAAATTGTCTATAAATGGAGAAAGTTCAGCACTGTTGCTACTCTCCTAGGAGTGGCCGTCCTGCAAAGATGACTGCAAGAGCACAGCGCAGAATGTGGTTAAGAAGAATCCGAGCGTGTCAGCTACAGAAATCACAGAAATCTCTGGAACATGCTAACATCTCTGTTGACGAGTTTACGATACGTAAAACACTAAACAGGAATGGTGTTCGTGGGAGGACACCACTGAAGAAGCCACTGCTGTCCAAAAAAACATTGCTGCACATCTGAAGTTTGCAAAAGTGCACCTGGATGTTACTGGCAAAATATTCTGTGGACAGATGAAACTACAATTGAGTTGTTTGGAAGGAACACACAACCCTATGTGTGGAGAAAAAACGCACAGCACACCAACATCAAAACCTCATCCCAACTGTATGGTGGAGGGAGCATCATGGTTTGGTGCTGCTTTGCTGCCTCAGGGCTTGGACAGCCTGCTATCATCGACAGAAAAATTAATTCCGAAGTTTATCAAGACATTTTGCAGGAGATTATTAGACTATCTGTCCCACAATTGAAGCGCAACAGGACAACGATCCAAAACACAGTAAATCAGCAACAGAATGGCTTCAACAGAAGAAAATACCCCTTCTGGAGTGGCCCGGTCAGAGCCCTGATCTCAACACGTTTTGAGATGCTGTGGTATGACCACGAGAGCAGTTCACACCAGACATCTCAAGAATATTGCTGAACTGAAACAGTTTTGTAAAGAGGAATGGTCCAAAATTCCTCTTGACCGCTGTACAGGTCTGATCCGCAACTACAGAAAATGTTTGGTTGAGGGTCAACCAGTTAACAAATCCAAGAGTTCACATACTTTTTCCACCCTGCTCTGTGAATTTTTACACAGTGTGTTCAATAAAGACATGAACATGTATAATTGTTTGTGTGTTATTAGTTCAAGCAGACTGTTTGTCTATTGTTGTGACCTAGATGAAGATCAGATTCAATTGTGTGACCAATTTATGCAGAAATCCAGGTATTTCCAAAGGGTTCACATACATTTTCTTGCCACTGTAGTTCTCAAGTCCACACACTAAGATAACATTGCATCATATTCATCTTTGCCATTCAGCCCGTGTTTTCATTCCCCATTTGTCATGCTCAGGAACAAAAACTGTGCTGAAGTTAAAAAAAGGAAACCGTCGTAACGGATGATTAATAAACCCCTGGTAATTGCATCTGAAAAATATTTTTGCGTCTAATTTAAAAGACAAATGACCTATCAATAATATTTCAGGCCGAGAAATCTTTGATCTAAGCCCCATGCATGTGTACACATCTATGTACACCAGTATTAATAAGAATACAAAAACACATTAATTAATAAACAGCCTAGCCTAGTCCTACTGCTGACGGATGCACCAACAATATAAAATACAAAGTACATATTTTTCCATTACACCTTGGTGTGTCTGGTAAAGTAAAACCAAGAGGTCAGTGGTTTCTTCATGAAAATGAGATGTACATTTTATTGATGATGGTGTGCACAATATGGACATGCCAGTGACTCCATTATATCTACACTGATAATTTGGCATTAGAAAGTCCAATGCAGCAGTTTCTTCTATCTCAATATCAAATAATTTCTCGGTAAGAATTAAGTACCTTAATGTGATTGTTTTTAATTAAATTGGTCAAAAAGACTGAAAAATGGCTACATAGCAATTTCTCAAACATTTTGCTAGGACTGTCTTGGGAGTTGTCTGAGTGGGGAGGGGAAAACTAGCTGTTATTGGCAGAGCGGTTTGGAACTCTTTCTTATTCGTGTAACTAATTTACTACCTGGTGATGTGACCCCCCCCCTCAATCTACACACAACATCCCATCATGACAAAGCAAAAACAAGTTTTGAGGAATTTTTGCAAATTAGAATGGTATATTTTTGACTCCACAATTATGTCTTTACTATTATTCTACAACATAGAAAATAGTAAAAATCAAGAAAAACCCTGGAATGAGTGTGTCCAAACTTATGACTGGTACTATATAGAGTACCAGTCAATAGTTTGGACACACCTACTCATTCAAGGTTTCACAAGTATACTGAGCACTTGGGGGCTGCTTTTCCTTCACTCTGCGATCCAACTCATCCCAAACCATCTCAATTGGTTTGAGGTCGGGTGATTGTGGTGACTAGGTCATCTGATACAGCACTCCGTCACTCTCCTTCTTGGTAAAATAGCCCTTACACAGCCTGGAGGTGTGTTGGGTCATATTCCTGTGGGGAAAAAAAGATTGTCCCACTAAGCGCAAACCAAATGGGGTGGCGTATCGCTGCAGAATGCTATGGTAACCATGCTGGTTAAGTGTACCTTGAATTCTAAAGACAAACAGTGTCCCCAGCAAAGCACCATCACACCTGCTCCATGCTTCATGATGGGAACGACACATGCGGAGATCATCCGTTCACCTACTCTGTGTTTCACAAAGACATGGCAGTTAAAACCAAAAACCATTTGCACTAATCAGACCAAAGGACAGATTTCCAATGGTCTAATGTCCATTGCTCGTGACCCAATAAAGTCTCTTCTCCTTATTGGTGTCTTTTGGTAGTGGTTTCTTTGCAACAATCCAACCATGAAGACCTGATTCACACAGTCTCCTCTTAACAGTTGATGTTGAGATGTGTCTGTTACTTGAACTCTGAAGCGTTTATCTGGACTGCAATTTCCGAGGCTGGTAACTAATGAACTTATCCTCTGCAGCAGAGGTAACTCTGGGTCTTCCTTTCCTGTGGCGGTCCTCATGAGAGACAGTTTCATCATAGCGCTTAAAGGTTTTTGCAACTACACTTGAAGAAACTTTCAAAGTTCTTGAAATTTCCATATGGACTGACCATGTCTTAATGTAATGATGGACTGTCGTTTCTCTTTGCTATTATTTGTATAGAAAATAAATTCCACAGAAGGCACAGCTGTTAATTAAAATGCATTCCAGGTAAGTACCTCATGAAGCTGGTTGAGAGAATGCCAAGAGTGTGTCACCAAGACGTGTCACCATGGCTACTTTAAGAATTTCAAATAGTTTTTTATATACTTTTGGTTACTACATGATTCCATGTCATTTCATAGTTTTGATGTCTTCACTATTATTCTACAATGTAGAAAATATTAGAAATAAAGAAAAACCCTGGAATGAGTAGGTGTGTCCCAACTTTTGACTGGTAGTGTGTGTCTGTATGTGTAAACACACACACCCACTACCGTTCAAAAGTTTGGGGTCACTTAGAAATGTATTGTGTTTGAAAGAAAAGCACATTTTTTGTCCATTTAAAATAACATCAAATTAATCAGAAATACAGTGTAGACTTGTTAATGTTGTACATGACTATTGTAGCTGGAAACAGCTGATTTTGAATGTGATATCTACATAGGTGTACAGAGGCCCATTATCAACAACCGTCCCTCCTCTGTGCTAATGGCACGTTGTGTTAGCTAATCCAAGTTTATCGTTTTAAAAGGCTAATTGATCATTAGAAAACCCTTTTGCAATTATGTTAGCACAGCTGAAAACAGTTGTGATGATTAATACAACTGGCGGAGAGATAGCCTTACATTCTCCTGCAAAATGTCTTGATAAACTTGAGAATTCATTTTTCAGTGACTGTAAAGCTGTCCAGGACCTGAGGCAGCAAAGCAGAGTGCTGACATAAATTTCTTGCCACTGTATGTGACTTGTAAAGGACATTTCTACTCCTGAGCTTACTTAGGCTTGCCATAGCAAAGGGGTTGAATACTTATGACAAGACATTTCAGTTTTATATTTTTATTACAGGCTCAAAATGACCAGAAACAAAGCACTTTTTTCTGAAACTCGTCAGTCTATTCTTGTTCTGAGAAATTAAGGCTTTTCCATGCGTGAAATTGCCAAGAAACTGAAGATCTCGTACAACGCTGTGCACTACTCCCTTCACAGAACAGCGTAAACTGGCCCTAACCAGAATAGAAAGAAGTCCTCAACTGGCAACTTCATTCAATAGTACCCGCAAAACACCAGTCTCAATGTCAACAATGAAGAGGCGACTCCGGGATACTGGCCTTCTAGGCAGAGTTCCTCTATCCAGTGTCTGTGTTCTTTTGCCCATCTTAATCTTTTCTTTTTATTGGCCAGACTGAGATATGTCTTTTTCTTTGCAACTCTGCCTACAAAGCCAGCATCCTGGAGCCACCTCTTCACTATTGACGTTGAGACTGGTGGTTTGTGGGTACTATTTAATGAAGCTGCCAGTTAATGACTTGTGAGGCGTAGATATTCCATAAAAAAAATCATTTCCAGCTACAATAGTAATTTATAACATTAACAATGTCCACTCTGTATTTCTGATCAATTTGATGATATTTTACTGGAAAAACAAGGACATTTCTAAGTGACCCCAAACTTTTGAACGGTAGTATACATACAAACATACAAAAGTTTAGAATGATCACACCCGTGTGTTGTTACGTGTGAAAGGTTTACCAGCATGATGACCACAGCATTCTGCGGCGATACGCCATCCCATCTGGTTTACGCTTAGTGGGACTATCATTAATTGTTCAACAGGACAATGACCCAACACACCACCTCAAGGCAATTTAAGGGCTATTTCATCAAGAAGGAGAGTGATGGAGTGCTCCATTAGATCACCTGGCCTCCACAATCCCACGACCTCAACCAAATTGAGATGGTTTGGAATGCAGAGTGAAGGAAAAGCAGCCAACAAGTGCTCAGAATATGTGGGAAATCCCTCAAGACTGTTGTAAAAGCATTCCAGATGAAGCTGGTTGAGAGAAACTTCCGTCTTCAACTATGTGTGTGTGTGTGTGTGTGTGTATATATATATATATATATATATATATATCAGTTGAAGTCAGAAGTTTACATACACCTTAGTCAAATACATTTAAACTCAGTTTCACAATTCTTGACATTTAATCCTAGTAAAAATGCCTTGTCTTAGGTCAGTTAGAATCACTACTTTATTTTAAGAATGTGAATGTCAGAATAATAGTAGAAAATTATTTATTTCAGCTTTATTTCTTTCATCACATTCCCAGTGGGTCAGAAGTTTACATACACTCAATTAGTATTCGGCAGCATTGCCTTTAAATTGTTTAACTTGGGTCAAATCTAGCCTTCCACAAGCTTCCCACAATAAATTGGGTGAATGTTGGCCAATTCCTCCTGACAGAGCTGGTGTACTGACACACTCTTTTTCAGTTCTGCCCACACATTTTCTATATGATTGAGGTCAGGGCTTTGTGATGGGCACTCCAATACCTTAACTTTGGAAGTATGCTTGGGGTCATTGTCCATTTGGAAGACCCAATTGCGACCAAGCTTTAAGTTGTCTGACTGATGTCTTGAGATGTTGCTTCAATATATCCACGTAATTTTCCTGCCTCATGATGACATCTATTTTGTGAAGTGCACCAGTCCCTCCTGCAGCAAAGCACCCCCACAACATGATGCTGCCACCCCTGTGCTTCACGGTTGGGATGGTGTTCTTCGGCTTGCAAGCTTTTTTCCTCCAAACATAACGATGGTCAAACAGTTCTATTTTTGTTTAGTCAGAAAGTACGATCAAACAAGTACGATATTTGTCCCCATGTGCAGTTGCAAACTGTAGTCTGGCCTTTTCATGGCGGTTTTAGAGCAGTGGTTTCTTCCTTGCTTTCAGGTTATGTCTATATAGAACTCATTTTACTGTGGATACACATACTTTTGTACAGATTTCCTCCAGCATCTTCACAAGGTCTTTTGCTGTTGTTCTGGGATTGATTTGCACTTTTCGCACCAAAGTACGTTCATCTCTAGGAGACAGAATGCGACCCCTTCCTGAGCAGTATGATGGCTGCGTGGTCCCATGGTGTTCATACTTGCGTACTATTGTTTGTACAGATGAACGTGGTACCTTCAGGCTTTTGGAAATTGCTCCCAAGGATGAACCAGACTTGTGGAGGTCTACAATTGTTTTTCTGAGGTCTTGGCTGATTTCTCTTGATTTGATTTTCCCATGATGTCAAGCAAAGAGACACTGAGTTTGAAGGTAGGCCTGGAAATACATCCACAGGGACACCTCCAATTGACTCAAATGATGTCTATTAGCCAGAAGCTTCTAAAGCCATGACATTTTGTGGAATTTTCCAAGACGTTTAAATGCACAGTCAACTTAGTGTATGTAAACTTCTGACCCACTGGAATTGTGATACACTGAATTATAAGTGAAATAATCTCTGTAAACAATTGTTGGAAAAATTACTTGTCATGCATAAAGAAGATATCCTAACCGACTTCCCAAAACTATAGTTTGTTAACAAGAAATGTGTGGAGTGGTTGAAAAACAAGTTTTAATGACTCCAACCTAAGTGTATGTAAACTTCCGACTTCAACTGAATATATATTTGAAAATCATGTTTTTTTGACTGCACTGGGTCTTTAAGGAATTGAGAAGCATATTTATACTCTGGGCTGATTAAATCCTGCTCTAAGAATGTGCTAATAGTAATGGCAATGTTAACACACCAATATTATATCTTCACATAGGTCCCTTTGAAAGCGTGATTACAAAGTGAAAAATGTTGCTGTTTAACATTGGCCACTCAAGCCCACTAGCTGGCATTAGCCATCCCCTGTAGTCACATGTTAGCGAGTAGGTGTTGTTTACTTAGCCTCACTCCCTCTCACACAGGCACGCACACACACACACCTCCGCTGCCATCTGACTTTGCCGCCCATCGGAGGCTACTTTACAACAATACAGAAACCATCTGCTGTAGAAATGTACTCCACCGCAATTAGCATAGCATTTGCATGCATTAATCCAACCAATACACTGTGTAATATGATTTTTTTTAATGAGTTGTTTTCTGCTGAGTAAAATCTCCCTTTGCCTAATTGCTGCGAAGTCCTCTCCCTGGTGCCCTGTCTCCTTGGGTCAGGGGAAATTCAGTGAGTCAGGAGGCACATCCGAGACAGATGCACGCTGGTCAGTACAGGTACAGAAGTCATGGATGTATTTCACTACTACGGAGTCCATATCCATATCCACGTCCTCAATCTAATCTGTCAGGAGGTTTGAGGCCGTCCTTATATGAACACTGAACAGTGTATAAATGGTCAATAAAACCTGTATTCTATTTGCATTGATGCTTTGTCAGCTCTGCACTAGTGGATCATTTTCTGGCCCAAAAGTGTTCCTAGATATTTCAGCCTCTGTTAAAGCAGGGTCGATACTCCCCACTAATGGAGGTTAAGTCTGCTCTGAAATTTGTAGCGCACTGTGGGTCATGATGATTCCGGATAGAATATCTTTGCTCACTCCTGGCATATCCTTGCATTGTTGGCTACAACTTTTTGGGGGGTGTTTTCAACCATCATATCTCTGTTGCCATGAGCTCCAGGACACACAGGAAACCAAGTTACCTCTGGACTGCATCACTTCCTGCAGTGGCTCCTCATTGAAACCAAACTAGGGTTTATGTATGATACTTCGTTATTGAAGCAGAATAGAAGTCCCTTCAAATAAACTGTATTCATCCTTTGCTAAATGGAAACGTTTGCCTTTTGAAAGAAATACTTCTTGTTACTATTTGAACCCAGGTCTTGATGGCATCTGAGCAATTGTGGGTAGTAAGCAGCCTTATCTGAGACCTGAATAGTTGTATTAGCTTCACAAACCAATGCCCCTACTTTATTTCAGCAGGCTAACACAATCTTGTGGTGTGCAGGAGACCAGGGGTCTCATTTATCAACCATGAATACATTTCTTACTAAATTCTGGCATGTGGAGATTCTAGGATTTGTGTTTATCAAACTGTGGCACACAACACATAGGCATGTTAATTGATAAATCTGAGCCCTACTATATTTGCGTGTTACAAACCCGCCTCCATTCACTTTTTATGATAACAAAAACGACCTCATTTGCTGTATGATTTGGAGATGTTGAAACTGGGCCATGAGGGCTGTTGTAGTGACCATAAAAAGCCACACCTGCGGTCATGACCGAAGTAAAATTCCATGTGGCAGTTGTCATGGTAATCTCCTTTTTATGCACTCTGGACATGCTTTGGTAGTACCCAACTTGCCAACAACCATCAGGTCATAATGGCCTGGTTCTCAGGGCTCTATTGTCCCTCTAACCACTGACATCAGTGGAAATGCAAATGAAAATCACATCAAACACTTATCAAAACAGTAGGCCTATCATACTTAAAACTCACCTTACTGTGGTCATCAATTTGAATTATGAAGTTCAACAGCAGGTTGAAACATGTAAAACATGGATGTTGTTTCAAAGCTGATGATTAATTCAAAACATCCATACGCATATTAGAGCATATGCATAGGCTTAAGGAGTCTAAGCCCCCCCCCCCCCCCTGCATATTAAGCATGGCAGCAAAAACCGAAAGCAAAACTGATTCAAGATGTCTTTGGTAGCCTATATAATTGGTCTAGCCTATATTCCAAAATCAAACACATTTGAGTATGGACATTATGCATATTGTATGGCCTAGTTAACTTATACTTTGCTCCAAAATGTATATTCATGAGTCTAGGAGATAATGTATAGCCCTAGTGTCACGACTTCCGCCGAAGTTGGCTCCCCTGCCTGTTAGCCACCACCGATCCCTTTTTCGTTTGTCTCTTTTTTTTCTTCTTCTTAGTTTCACCTGTGTTTTGTTGTATGGCTTAATGAGCTTCCCTATTTTAAGTACGTGTACCCTCCCTTGTTTTGTGCGGGATTGTCTTTATGTTACGTGTGTGTGTTTTAGGTAGAGCTGGTTATATTTTCTGGACTTGGCACCCTGTGTTTTTGGGTAGTCACTTTGTTGTCCGGGCCCTGTGTTGTTGGGCTTGTCATTTTTGTGTGCCGTATTAAAGAGCACTTTTCCCCAGTGGAACTCTCTGCGCCTGATTCTTTCACCCACCTAGTCCCGCTGTTGGTTCATTGATTGTGCAGAGTGGCTTACAGTTAGTATTTTATTTTGAATAGCCTAGTAATAGGGATTAAAAAAATATATTTTCATAATTAATTGGGTGACATTACCTTTTTAGCTATACAGAATATCTCCCCACCATGCGTTACCATCTCCTCTCAATCCTGTATTTATTTCTTGAGCGAGGAGACGGGCTGTCAACAGTTTAGTGAAATACAGTATATTTTGAAAACATGTTACGATCAATGTTCCTGAACAGATTTCACTTGGTTTCCCAAATAAAGCACTGGGTAGCTGCAGGAACAATGTTGGGGAGCACACGGCATAGGCCTATATTAAATTGATTTATTATTACCTTTTTAAATGTAGGTGTGCATCAGTGGCTTGTATGCATGGTGGCATGGATATGCTAAATGTGTTTGTTAATGAACAGTAAATTACCATTAGAACCGCAGCCTTTTGCATGACAATAACCGTCTGACAAAAATTTAATGACTAACGCTCCGGGTGTCGTGGGTGTGGAGTCAGACGCAGGAAACAGAGAGTGCAATGCTGTGCTCTTTAATGCACAAAACGCAACACAGGGTGCTCACAACCAAACTGCCCCAAACACGGGGGACGAAAATAGTACAACCGAAATACACGACCAGGAACAAACACGTTCCTCTACTACAGAACCGAAGGTCACAATAATTAATCCCACACAAAGAAACAGGCGGGCCGGCTGTCTAATAAAGCCCAACTAATCATTCACGAACAGGTGCTAACAATAAACATACAAGGAGGGGGAGGAAAGACAATCAGTGGCAGCTAATAGGCCGGTGACGACGACCGCCGAGCGCCACCCGACCGGGAAGAGAAGCCACCCTCGTTGAACTCGTGACAGTACCCCCCCGCGCGGCTCCTGCAGCGCACAGACACCGGCCTCGAGGTCGCCCCGGAGGACGAGGTGCAGGGCGATCCGGATGGAGGCGATGGAAATCCCACAACATTGATGGATCCAAGATGTCCCCCACCGGTACCCAGCACCTCTCCTCCGGACCGTACCCCTCCCAGTCCACGAGGTACTGCAGGCCCCTCACCCGGTGTCTTGAGTCCAGCATGGCCCGGATCGTATACACCGGGGACCCCTCGATGTCCAGAGGGGGGGAGGGGGACCTCCGGCACCTCACTGTCCTGCAGGGGACCAGCTACCACCAGCCTGAGGAAAGACACATGAAACGAGGGGTTAATATGATAATAGGAAGGGAGTTGTAATCGATAACACACCTCATTTATTCTCCTCAGGACATTAAAGGGCCCTACACACTGCAGACCCAGCTTCCGGCAGGGCAAGCGGAGGGGCAGGTTTTGGGTCGAGAGCCAGACCCTGTCCCCTGGTACAAACACGGGGGCCTCACTGCGGTGGCGGTCAGCACTCCTCTTCTGCCGTCCACTCGCTTGTTGGAGTGATTCCTGGACAGCCCTCCAGGTCTCCTTGGAGTGCTGTACCCATTCCTCCACCACAGGAGCTTCGGTCTGGCTCGGATGCCATGGTGCCAGGACCGGCTGGTACCCCAACACACACTGAAAAGGGGACACGTTAGTAGAGGAGTGGCGGAGTGAGTTCTGGGCCATTTCAGCCCAGGGAATGTATCGTGCCCACTCCCCTGGCCGATCCTGGCAATACGACCGCAGAAACCTACCCACCTCCTGGTTCACTCTCTCCACCTGCCCATTACTCTCGGGGTGATAACCGGAGGTCAGGCTGACAGAGACCCCCAAACGTTCCATGAATGCCCTCCATACTCGGGACGTGAATTGGGGGCCCCGATCAGAAACGATGTCCTCCGGCACCCCGTAGTGCCGAAAGACGTGGGTGAATAATGCCTCCGCAGTCTGTAGGGCTGTAGTGATACCGGGCAACGGGAGGAGACGGCAGGACTTAGAGAACCGATCCACAATCACTAGAACCGTGGTGTTCCCCTGAGACGGCAGAAGATCGGTCAGGAAATCTACGGATAGATGTGACCATGGCCGTTGTGGAACGGGGAGGGGTTGTAACTTCCCTCTAGGAAGGTGCCTAGGAGCCTTACTCTGGGCGCACACCGAACAGGAGGAGACATAAACCTTAACGTCCTTAGCCAAGGTAGGCCACCAATACCTCCCCCGAAGGCTCCCCACTGTCCTCGTCACCCCAGGGTGACCCGAGGAGGGTAGGACGTGAGCCCACCGAATCAGTTGGTCCCGAACACCAAGCGGTACGTACTTTTGCCCCGCCGGACACTGAGGAGGTGCGGGTTCCGCCCGTAACGCCCGCTTGATGTCCGAGTCCACCTCCCATACCACTGGTGCTTACCAGCCTTGAGGCGGGAAGGATGGGAGTAGGTTCGGTGGACCTAACCTCCGTGTCGTAAAGGCGGGACAGTGCGATCCGAGCCCGGTCTATAAGACAATGTAAACCGGAACCGGGTGAAGAATATGGCCCACCGTGCCTGAGTGGGCTACGTCTCCTAGCTGCCCGAATATACTCCAGATTCTGGTGGTCGGTCCAGATGAGAAAGGGGTGCTTAGCCCCCTCAAGCCAGTGTCTCCACACCTTCAGAGCTCTGACCACCGCTAGCAACTCCCGGTCCCCCACATCATAGTTACGCTCCGCTGGGCTGAACTTCCTTGAGAAGAAAGCGCAGGGGCGGAGTTTTGGTGGCGTCCCCGAGCGCTGTGATAGCACGGCACCCACCCCAGCCTCGGACGCGTCCACCTCCACTATGAATGCTAGAGAGGGGTCCGCATGCGCCAACACGGGTGCATCAGTGAACAGCGCCTTCAACTTGTTGAAAGCTCCGTCCGCCTCTGCTGACCACTGTAACCGCACCGGGCCAACCATTCAGCATTGAGGTAATGGTAGCCGCTATCTGGCCAAAACCCCGGAGGTTTGGTAGTAGTTGGCAAAACCCAAAAACCGCTGCACCTCTTTTACCGTGGTCGGAGTCGGCCAATTACGCACAGCCCTAATGCGGTCACCCTCCATCACCACCCCCGAGGTGGAAATGCGATAACCCAGGAAGGAGACGGCTCGTTTAGAGAACACACATTTCTCAGCCTTGACGTATAGGTCATGCTCCAGCAGTCTACCAAGCACCTTGCGTACCAGAGACACATGCACGGTGTGAGTGTCCGAGTAGATCAGAATGTCATCGATATAAACAACCACTCCCTGCCCGCACTGGTCCCTGAGAATCTCGTCTACAAAGGATTGGAAAACGGCTGGAGCATTCTTTAACCCATACGGCATGACGAGGTACGCATAGTGGCCCGATGTGGTACTAAATGCGGTTTTCCACTCGTCTCCCTTCCGAATATGCACCAGACTATATGCGCTCCTGAGATCCAGTTTTGTGAAGAACTGCGCTCCGTGAAATGATTCCACCGCTGTAGCAATGAGAGGTAGAGGGTAACTATACCCCACTGTGATGGCGTTTAGACCTCCATAATCAATACACGGACGCAAACCTCCCTCCCTTTTCTTCACAAAAAAGAAACTCGAGGAGACGGGTGAGATGGAGGGCCGAATATACCGCTGTCCCAGCGACTCCGTGACATATGTCTCCATCGCCAACGTCTCCTCCTGGGACAATGGGTACACGTGACTCTTGGGAAGCGCAGCGTTTACCTGGAAATCTATCATACAATCCCTTCCCGGTCGATAAGATGGTAATTTAGTCGCTTTCACTTTACTGAAAGCGATTGCAAAATCGGCATACTCGCGGGGAATGCACACCGTGGAACCCTGGTCTGGACTTTCCACCGACGTGGCACCGATGGAAACTCCCAAACACCTTCCAGAACACTCCTCTGACCACCCCTGGAGAACTCCCTGTCTCCACAAAATTTTAGGATTGTACCGGGCCAGCCAGGGTATCCCTAGCACCACTGGAAACGCAGGCGAATCAATAATATAAAGACTGATACGCTCCCTATGATTCCTCTGCGTCACCATGTCCAGTGGAACCGTAGTCTCCCTGACCATCCCTGACCCTAATGGCCGGCTATCTAGGGAGTGTACGGGAAAAGGAGAATCTAACGGCACCAGCGGAACCCCTAACTTAAGGGCGAGTCCGCAATCCATAAAGTTCCCAGCTGCGCCTGAATCGAATAGCGCCCTATGCTGGGAAGAGGGAAAAAAGTGAAGGAAAAAAGTTAAGACAAACATGTGGCCAATGGGGGGTTCTGGGTGAGATTGATGCTGACTCACCTGGGGTGATCGAGAAGCGTTCCACCTGCCATCTCTACTCCCAGACGGACCCCCCCAGCACCGATCGGCCGTGTGTCCTCTCCGACCACAGTTGGTGCAGGGAAGGCCTCCTCCTCCGGTACCCCTCGGCACGCCCCCTCCCAACTCCATCGGAATGGGAGCGGAGGGGCTGGGTGGTGGAACACACAGGACCCTCTCCGAACACCCGCGGGCAGCCAGCTGATTGTCCAGTCGAATGGACATGTCAATCAGCTCATCCAAGGAAAGAGTGGTGTCCCGACACGCCAGCTCCCTGCGGACATCCTCCCGGAGACTACATCTGTAGTGGTCAATTTCCCTGTCGTTCCACCCAGATCCTGCTGCCAAGGTCCGGAACTCCAGTGCGTAATCCTGGGCGCTCCTCCTCTCCTGCCTGAGATGAAATAGTCGTTCTCCCGCCGCTCGGCCTTCTGGAGGGTGATCAAACACGGCACGGAAGTGGCGGGAAAACTCTGGGTAGTGCTCCCTCGCTGAGGCTTGGCCATTCCAGACTGCGTTCGCCCACTCCAGAGCATGACCCGTGAGGCAGGAGATGAGGACACTCACCCTCTCCGCTCCCGAGGGAGTTGGTCTGATGGTGGCCAGGTATAGCTCCATTTGGAGTAAAAAACCCTGGCAACCCGCCGCCGCTCCATCATAAGCCCTCGGGAGCGTCAGACGGAGGGTGCTGGAGATGGGGAGTCCGGAGCCGGGGGTGCCGAAGGTGGAGAGAGGAGACCACTCCTCTCCCATCGGTCCATTCTCTCCATCACTTGATCCATCGCCGATCCGATCCGATGAAGGACGGTGGTGTGGTGGAGAACCCGTTCCTCCATCGATGGGAGAGGGTTGGCTGCTGCTCCTGCTGACTCCATTCAATACGGATGCGGGATTCTGTAACGCTCCGGGTGTCGTGGGTGTGGAGTCAGACGCAGGAAACAGAGAGTGCAATGCTATGCTCTTTAATGCACAAAACGCAACACAGGGTGCTCACAACCAAACTGCCCCAAACACGGGGGACGAAAATAGTACAACCGAAATACACGACCAGGAACAAACACGTTCCTCTTCTACAGAACCGAAGGTCACAATAATTAATCCCACACAAAGAAACAGGCGGGCCGGCTGTCTAATAAAGCCCAACTAATCATTCACGAACAGGTGCTAACAATAAACATACAAGGAGGGGGAGGAAAGACAATCAGTGGCAGCTAATAGGCCGGTGACGACGACAGCCGAGCGCCACCCGACCGGGAAAGAAAGCCACCCTCGGTCGGACTCGTGACAATGACCACCACAGCTCTAGCCATTGCAGTTTCTAAACAAAAAGCCCAATGGCACATTTTATTGCATTATTGGTGTTAGGTTCTAAATAAACTTAGTAAAGCTTAAACCAAGTTTATTCACCGATTGGAAAAA
The DNA here is from genome assembly GCF_034236695.1 of Oncorhynchus nerka. NCBI lineage: Eukaryota > Metazoa > Chordata > Actinopteri > Salmoniformes > Salmonidae > Oncorhynchus > Oncorhynchus nerka. The sequence continues at coordinate 51,353,699 of NC_088410.1, read as the reverse complement.
CAGGGTTTATAATAAAAATACCTTTTCCCCCTTCCACTTGTTAAAGGTTCCAATTGATAAAGTTTTTTAAATATTTTTTTTAATCAATTAGTATATTTGAGTTTAACCAGAATTTTATTTGTATGATTTATTCTGTCTTTTCTGGTGGATTAAACTGAAATTGCAACCAACTTTCTATGGCTTGTTAAAAAAATCACTATATTTTGGAGATTTTGTTTTCAAATAACCGAAAGTGAGCGAGGAAAAAGGCCATTCTTGAAAAGGGGGTGAGACATTCTTACTAAAATAAAAATCTCAGATTTATCAAGACCAGTCCCCATGCTTGTCTCAGAGCAGTGCTGTCTTGACCTCTGAATGCTGTCTTTTCCCCATTCCACTTGCCTCTTCCATTAATTTTGAAAGATTATTTTCCAGTAAGCATGATTTGTTTACCTTCATTAACCTACTTTGTTCCAATATTTCTGTCATTCATTGATATTTATTCCTATAGTAATTCATTATGGATCCATATGGAAAATGACATGCTCAAGAGACGGTGGTAATAGTTTTCCTTTTACAGACTATAATGCATGGTGTCCAGGTCAGGAGAACCCAAAAAAATTCTTTATTAAAGACTATCAGGAAGAATGTTGGAACTTCATTTAGATCCAAAGCCATGAATGACTGAGTCACTCAGCTTTATATAAGTGCCAAGGCTATATTGCTGCGCCATCAACTTGATTATTTAGCAGACCTTAGTGTAACAAAAAGTGTTTTTCCAGGTGTGCGCGTGTAGCACAGAGGAATAGCAATTCTCACAGTATTGTTCTAAATTCAATTTTGAAGTGCACAATTATCAGTTTCTATTTGGTTGATGTCGCGTGTGTAGGTGGCAGGGATGTCAGGCGCAGGAGAATCAAACTTGGTATAAATGGAGTAGTTTAATAACACATAAAACAAAAACTCCAAAACCAAAGTACATAATAAAATAAATGTGGGTACAAGAACCTGTCGCGAACCAATCCATAAATCACAAGCATAACAATAAACAATCTCTGACAAGGACATGAGGGGAAAAACCAAAGACAAAACCAATGGAAAATGAAAAATGGATCAATGATGGCTAGACGACTGGTGACGTTGACCACCGAGCACCGCCCGAACAAGGAGAGGCATCGACTTCGGTAGAAGTCGTTACAGTCAGAGACATATTAGCGCCTTGGGACCCAAAAGCATAATCAGTACTCTAACTCCCCCTTGCGCTGGTCTGGAGCAATGAAGCCGTGACGTAGGGTACCGTACTAAACCAAAAATTACCTCTAAGTCCCGCAGCATAATCTCAAAACTTTTAGTTGAGCAACCACTGTATACTCATCATTAAACTCCTAGACTGGGTTTCTGTGTCTCATCACTTTTTGACCAGAGTGCAGTTCAGTAGACATTTGCTCGGATTAATATGCTTCATTTTAAGAAGTTATTTGGACACTTTAGTTGTGATAAATGTTGGGTAATATGTTCTAATGATGCGACTAATGATTGATTTTTAAAAAGTTGCATGAAAGGCATGATCTCTACTTTGTCTCTCATTCACAATTTGACAATTAGTTTAACTAATTCGAAATTAGTAAAAGCCTCCATCTTCCTTTCTACGAAGGCAAGTCTGAATTTCCCGGCAGCAAGTATATCATTCACAAGTGATAACATAATATTGATTTAATCTTCTCTTTACATATACTAAATAATGTGTGAAATTTATTTTGATTCATCATGCACCTGTCTCGAAGCAGGGAGAAAAAATACATGTAATTGAGGATGCTATTCCCGTGGTTAATTTTCATTCCATCCTGTACTTAATATTAAGAAAGTTGAGAAATAAATATAGTAGTACTAGCCTATAGAAAGCTGATGGGATTCTCTTTTAATAAGAGGCCATCACTTTGTTTTCTCACAATTGCATAGCCTATAGAAATGTTGCGCAACATGAGCTCATGAAGTGTTTGATTAGATTTTGGATTACTTTTGCTTTGATGTCAGAGTGATTAGTAGGTTACTAATGACCATCAGCAGCATCCGAGCTTGGAGAAGCCTAATTACCATGACTAAATGGTCACATGGAATTTTACTGCCATCATGACTCATGTGGCAGTAATACGGTCACCATGACAGCTTTGTGGTCAAGGGTGGTGCATTTTCCATACCAAGCAATTATGCAACCAGTCGAGATGCTTTTGATGGTGCAGCTGTATAACGGAAAATTTAAGGAGCCCATGCCAAATCTTTTCAGACTTCTGAGGGGATTCACTCGACCCGCTCCACTACAGCCCCGTCGATGTGGATGGGGTGTGCTCTCCCCTCTTTCTTCTGGAGTCCACTATCAGTTCCTTGGTCTTACTGACATTGAGGGAGAGATTGTTGTCATGGCACCACACCTCCAAGTCTATGACATCCTCAGTGTATGCTCTCATAGCCATCAGTGATCAGGACTTCCACTGTTGTGCAGTCAGCAAACTTGATGATGTTGGAGTGGTGCGTGGCCACGCAGTTGTGGGTGAACAGGGAGTACAGGACGGGACTAAGAACACACCCTTGAGGGGCCCCTGTGTTGAGGGTCAACATGGCAGAGGTTTTGTTACCTACCCTCACCACCTGGGACCGTCCCGTCAGGAAGACCAGGATCCAGTTACAGAGGGAGTTCAGTCCCAGGGTCCCAAGCTTGGAGGAGACTATGGTGTTGAATACTGAGCTGTAGTCTATGAACAGCATTCTCACAATGCTACAGTGCCTTTAGAAAGAATTCACACCCGTTGACTTTTCCACATATTGTTGTGTTACAGCCTGAATTAAAAATGTATTAAATAGAGATTTTGTATCACTGGCCGACACACACTCATACACAATACCCCATAATGTCAAAGTGGAATTATGTTTTTTGAAATGTTTACAAATGAATAAAAAACTAAAATGTCTTGTCATAAGTATCCAACCACTTTGCTATGGCAAGCCTGAATAAGCTTAGGAGTAAAACAATTCTTTACAAGTCACATACAGTGGCAAGAAATAGTCAGGGCTCTGCTTTGCTGCCTCAGGGCCTGGACAGCTTACTGTCATCGAAGGAAAAATGAATTCTCAAGTTTATCAAGACATTTTGCAGGAGAATGTAAGGCTATATGTCCGCCAGTTTTATTGCTTCTTTAATGAGTACAACAGTTTTCAGCTGTGCTAACATAATTGCAAAAGGGTTTTCTAATGATCAATTAGCCTTTTAAAATGATAAACTTTGATTAGCTAACAACGTGCCATTGGAACACAGGAATGACGGTTGCTGATAATGGGCCTCTGTACATATTCCATAAAATCCTTCCAGATACAATAGTCATTCACAACATTAACAATGTCCACACTGTATTTCTGATCAATTTGATGTTCTTTTAAATGGACAAAAAAGTGCTTTTCATTCAAAAACAAGGACATTTCTAAGTGACCCCAAACTTTTGAACAGTAATGTAGATAAAACGTATCGGTGCTAATCGACAATTGGACATAACATTACACAAGAAGTTGGAAATCGCAAAATTCATCCAAAAATGAGGTTTTGGATGATGTCTTATGCGACTTCATAAATTATGTAGGATGCCAGAGATGTATACTGTAGCTAAGAACGTAATTTTAAGTTTATTGTGTGTAGTAAGCTGTTAGTAGCCCATGTGCCACACCCTAATAATTTGGTCTATTTTCACCAATTCAGTATTGCAAACTCATAGTTCGTGGCCGGTGTGTGCCCGTTTGCCTATAACCTGTTTTAAAAAAATCCTAAATATGATCCTCAATTAGAGGCAACCATTACCAGCTGCCTCTAATTGGAAACCATACAAACCCACCAACATAGAAATACCCCCCCCCCTTCAAAAAAAGGTGCAAACCTGATACCAAACGGGGGGTTGAATAGTGTCTGTGCGGGTCGTCGGATCCGGGAGCTGGGCTGGACGCCGTGCCTGGACTGGCACTGGCGCAGAGGAAGGCTCCTGCTATGGAGCAGTACGGGACGCCTTGCCTGGAAGCTTCGGACCGTGGACCGTTGTCGAGAGGTTCCGGGCCGTGGACCGTCCCCGGGGGGTTCGGGACCGTGGACTGTCGCCGGGGGGTTCCGGACTGGGAACCGTCGCCGGAAGCTCTGGACTGTGAATGCGCACTGGAGGCCCAGTGCGTGGAGCCGGTACAGGTGGCACCAGACCGGTGACACAAACTTCAGGGCGAGTGCGGGGAGGAGGCACAGGACGTACCGGACTGGGGAGGCGCACTGGAGTCCAGTTGTGTGGAGCCGGCACAGGTTTCACCAGACTGCTAACCGGATCCTCTGGTCGAATGTTGAGCAGAACACACTTGCACAACATCTCTCTCAATTCTCTCTCTACCAACTTCTCCATCGCCTCCCTGACAGTCTCTGGCTCTTTAGGGCGAATGCAGGGAACCGGCACATGATGTACCGGGCTGGGGAGGCGTACTGGAGATCTGATGTGTGGAGCCGGCACAGGTTTCACCAGACTGCTAACCGGATCTTCTGGTTGAATGTTGAGCAGAACACACTTGCACAACATCTCTCTCTCTCATCTCTCCAAACTTCTCCATTGCCTCCCTGATGGTCTCTGGCTCTTGCCTCAGCTCGACCAGCCACCCCTTGTGCCTCCCCCCCAAAATCTTGGGGTTGTCCTTGGGCTTTCTGTGGCCACGAACTCTGGTGTTGTCGCTGTCCTCCATTATTACCTTCCGTCTGCCTCTAAGGAAGGGTTTCACATCCACCCATCACTTCTTCCCATGTCCAAAACTCCTTTCCCTTTTGGGCACGCTGCTTGGTCCTGGTTTGGTGGGATTTTCTGTCACGATCGTTTTGAGAGACGGACCAAGGCGCAGCGTGAGTATAGTTCCACATATTTATTAATCTCCGTGAAACAAACAAAACAATAAATAAACAACGAAACGTGAAGTCATGACGTGCACACAGGCAACTAAACACAAACAATATCCCACAAAGCAAGAGGGAGATAGGGCTTCCTAAATATGATCCCAAATTAGAGGCAATGATTACCAGCTGCCTCTAATTGGGAACCATACAAAACCACCAACATAGAAATACACACTCTAGAACACCACCCTAGTCACACCCTGACCTAAACCACTATAGAGAATCCAAGGGCTCTCTATGATCAGGGCGTGATAATAAACTTGTCCCAACACCAGTCCCCAACACCTTACCACTGCTACACCTGGCTTCCAGCGGAGTCCTGTCTGGCAGTAAAACAGTTAATTCAGCCTCATTTACTGCATTTGAAAAAACAGCTGATAGGGTCTAGTTTCCTGAATTTCCGCCTGATTGACGTGCCAAAGTAAACTGCCTGTTACTCAGGCCCAGAAGCCAGGATATGCATATAATTGGTAGCATTGGATAGGAAACACTTTCAAGGTTTTAAAACTGTTATGTCTGAGACTATAACAGAATTGATAAGGCAGGTGAAAATCCGAAGAAAATACAACCCAGGCTCTTATAATGGGAACCTATTGTTTATTTATAAATCCGTCTCCCAGATTGCAATTCCTATGGCTTCCACTAGATGTCAACAGTCCACTAGATGTCAACTAGTTGTCAAATGTCAGCAGTCTTTCGGCGCACGAGGGACAGGGTGCACGCTTACTAATGTTCCTTTCCTATTGAACATACTACTTTCCGTATGAAATATTATAGTTTTACATTTTAGAGTACCTGAGGATTAAATAGAAACATTGTTTGACTTGTTTGGACGAAATGTAGCGGTAGCTTTTCGTCTGCATGTTGAATGAGTGGATTACTGAAATCGATGGCGCCAACTAAACTGACTTTTTGGGATATAAAGAAGGATTTTATCTAACAAATCGACCATTCATGTTGTAGCTGGGACCCTTGGGATTGCAAACATAAGGAGATCTTCAAAAGCAAGTGATTTATTTAATCGCTATTTGTGATTTTTATGAGGCCTGTGCTGGTTGAAAAATATTTTGATGTGGGGCGCCGTCCTCAGACAATTGCATGGTATGCTTTTGCTGTAAACCCTTTTTGAAATCGGACAACGCAGTTAGATTAACAAGAAGTTGAGCGTTTAAATGATGTAAGACACTTTTATGTTCATTGATGTTTAATATTATGATTATTTATTTGAATTGCGTGCCCTCCAATTTCACCGGAAGTTGTCAGCTTGTGTCCCGCTAGCGGGGCGCCTATCCCTAAGAATTCAGACTGTAACATAACAATGTGGAATAAGTCAAGGGGTATAAATACTCTCTGAAGGCACTATTTCACTTCTTGTGGAGGTGGGAGAGGGCAGTGTGGAGTGCAACTGAGATTGCATCATCTGTGGATCTGTTTGGGCGGTATGCAAATTGGGATGGGTCTGGGATGATGTGTGTCATGACCAGCCTTTCAAAGTAGGCCAGGTTTGCACCTTTTGGGGGGGGGGGGGGGTATTTCTATGTTGGTGGGTTTGTATGGTTCCCAATTACATAATTACAGAAGTGAATGCTACAGGGAGATTTTAGGGGAGGGGGTGCTGAGGTGTATTTCTGTCTGTAATAAAACCCTTTTGTGGGGAAAAACTCATTCTTATTGGCTGGGCCTATGCCCTCCAAGGTCCACGCATGGCTGCCAAACATTAGTCACACCATCTGGATAAGGCATTTCTGTGCTGTGCCAGAAACCCTAAACAGGGAGATCGGAAATTAGATTTGTATTATATTTATTTTTCATTTGCAAATCTCATGACGTGACTATGAGACGTAGCTGTATCTAGTGGGATTTTTATTTTATTAATCTAACACAACACTCAACTACTACAAACTAATTTAAATGACAATCAATAAAGGTTAAGTTATTTGTGGGATATAAAGATCAGCGTTTCGTCAGCAACACTAAAGTATTTTCAGGTCACAAAATGTCAGAAATGTTCAAAATAAAAGTCCCCCCAACGTAATAGTAGAAAAGTGTCAACCTGTGTGTATTCATGATATGAAAAATAATTGTGACATTTGCATTAAATTTGGGCTTTAAACATGTTCCAATGCCCCCAATATGAATCACTGTATATGGAATACATAATCACATGTGCGCTTACTGCACTATAGAAAACATTGCAGGGCATGCTCACAGAATTAAAGGGCAACTACACTTTTTCCCAGAACTCAAGTCATCCCCTAATGTGATTTAAGCATTGTTGTGAGCACAGACATATTTTGGGGGGTTTATCTACAATACAAAATAAAAAAATCAGACAAAAATTGAGGGAATCCAAAACCTGGAAAAACAAAACTGAGAAAATGGAATTTGGCAAAATATGTAACTGATTTTCAAAGGCTCTACCAACAAGTTGGCGATTTAGGCATGCGTGAATCCATTTTTTTGTATGGGTGGTCCCGGGAATCAAACCCACTGTCCTGGCATTGCAATGCTCTACCAAGATGCATGACAGGGTTATACATGCTTTGTGAAGCCTCAATTTAATATGATCTAAGGCCTTTATTAAAACCTCTTTAAGATCAGTGGGTCCCCTGTGGGACATTGAGTTAACATAGACTAATGCGATTAGCATGAGGTTGTAAGTAACAATAACATTTCCCTGGACAGACATATCTGATATTAGCAGAAAGCTTAAATTCTTGTTAATCTAACTGCGCTGTCCAATTTACAGTAGCTATTACAGTGAAAGAAAGCCATGCTATTGTTTGAGGAGAGTGCACAGTTTTGAACATGAAAAGTTATTAATAATCCAATTAGGCACATTTGGGCAGTCTTGATACAACATTTTGAACAGAAATACAATGGTTCATTGGATCAGTCTAAAACTTTGCACATGCTCTGCTGCCATCTAGTGGCCAAAATCTAAATTGCAACTGGGCTGGAATAATACATGACCTTTCTCTTGCATTTCAAAGATGATGGTACAAACAAATAATACAAAAGAACGGTTGGGTTTTTCTTTGTATTATCTATTAACAGATCTATTGTGTTATATTCTCCTACTTTCGTTTCACATTTCCACAAACTTCAAAGTGTGTCCTTTCAAATGGTATCAAGAATATGCATATCATTGCTTCAGGGCCTGAGTTACAGGTAGTTAGATTTCGGTATGTCATTTTAGGTGAAAATTGGATTTTTTTGCCCTTTATAAAGCACAGATTTGTCATTATTGACATTGGTGGTTGTCAGTTATGCCACATTTATGAACTCTTTATAAAGCATTATACATACAGTTATAGATTTGTGACACATTACATTTGCCCATTATTCTTTAAAAAAAATATCAAGCTCTGTCAAATTGATTGTTGATCATTGCTAGACAACGTTCAGGTTCAGGTATTGCCATTGATTTTTAAGTAGATTTAACAGATGCATATCGGTTTTCCCAGTCATGTGAAATCCATAGATTAGGCCCTAATGAATTAATTTAAATAGAATGATTTCTTTATATGAACTGTAACTCAGTAATATCTTTGAAATTGTTGCATTGTTGCTTTTATATTTTTGTTCAGTATAAAGAGTAAAGTACAGACCCTAAAAAGTTTTTTTTTACTTAAGTATTTTACACCACTGGGTACAACTCACACTCATCAGTAAAGTTTCATGCACAGTCTTCCCTAATGTGACTGTAGGTGTTTGACCAACCCTGAAAGCAGCCCAAAGAGCACAGCACACAGTTGCTAGCGAGGTTCACGGACAGGTTGCGTTTATCAGGAGGGACCCACCTCATAATTGTTACAGAGCCACTTTAACTTTAAACGCCACAAACATCCTATGCATCCCCGCTGCCTCTCAGCTGTTAAGGGGGCTTAAAATAGAACTCAAGGTCCCCAAGCTATTCAACGCTGAAACCTGAACTGCTATTAAAAGTAGTTACACTCCTTTGTTACTGACTTGTGGGGTCACTCCAAGGTGACAGGAACGGGTGTTGATTGTCTGCCCTTTTCTGGGGACATTTTTTTCTGGTGTGGCCTTTTCCAGGGAACAAGGACTTCTCTCAAGAAGTTCTATAATTATCACTGATACACTTCACTCAGACTAGACTTCATACGTATTATGAAGTCTTTCTGAAAAATACTGTTAATGGACTACTGTACGTTACAGAAGTACATCTGACCGTATTTTTCTTCAATAGATGATCAATAGATGATCAATCAAACCAGATCATTGCTGTTTGGCATGACAATTCCATAAGGAGTTGGCAAGACCGCAAGAAGACTGGCACTAGGCTAGATTATTGGTAGAGTTGTCCTAGAATTAGGATAATACCGTAGTATGCCCATACTTATCTAGGCCATGAACAGGGGAAGACAGAAGCAATGGGACACTAGGACTAACGCAATGTGCTTGCTTTTGCAGCCTTGCTGTGCTGGAAATGCCATTGTGGCTCATTACATAGAAATGAGCCACTTAGTGCGCATTTCTATGCAAGAGCCCACATTAATCCCCCCAACTCCAGGGAATTTTAAATTAGAGCTGGAAGGCTTAGATACAGTCGCTAGTATGCTGATTAATGAAGAGGGTGGTTTGAATTGCCGACCAAATTAATCATGGTTCGAAATGGATGAAACAGCAGTCAGTATTCAGAGTTTAAGTCAAATGCTGCAGCGAGGGATGAGAGAGAAGGAAACTAGAGAAACGGTTTGATGGGGGAGAAACCTGCTGGTGTAAATACTGCATTGGGGAAATAGCAGTTCCATCCATCTCCACTTTTACTAACTATTTGGGGCTCACTCTGGTTCTAATCATGCATTTGCATTTGGTGACAGCCTGAGGGTAACAGGAATTCACCTTTGACCTTCATTTTAGTCTAGTTTAGTTTAGTAGTTTTGACTGATGTCTTGTGTCATGTTTTGCACCACCAGATAATGTTTTGAAATCTAATGGAGAAAGAAAGGTATGTTATAGATTGGTATAGACAGGCACTTCCATACAGTAGACTGGATTAGTAATTTTCCATAAAATAATCCAGAAAAGCCAACCAAAGCAAACTGAACACAGATGGAGAAGGTGTTCGTGAAACATTTCTGGAAAAGAAGCACTGCCATTTCTACTGCGAATAAAACTGCTGTTGTGATTGGTTTAAATTGAACTACTGCAAGACTCTACGAACAAGTGGCAACCAAATTGCTGATCGTGCGTTGTACAGTACATTCAACATACTGAATGGTCCATCTTAATATTTGGTGGTTTCACAGTTTAGAGAACGCAGCACTCCAGTTTATGTAAACCTCTCCTTCGATAAAGGATCTTTCTAGGGAGTGTTTAGCACAAGTGCCATCCAAGCTGCTGCTGCTTGCTATTCAGAGATCAAAGAACAGGCTAATTAAAAAGATTCATCTCCCTTTAGGCCATTAGACGACTTCAATCATAACTGTTCCAAAGCGACAAAACCGAGATCCCCAGTGGCTAGTAAAGTACAACAATTATATCAGCAGCAATTGTAAAAGTGGCTGATTTTGTCATTCACACAATCCCAGTAAGCATAATTAGGTGTTTGCTCACACATATGTACCTGCATGCACACACACACACACACAGACACACAAACAGTATATGTGTTGTTATATAGTAGGTAGATATGTGTAACTGAATGAAAGGTTTGGGTAAGGCTTATGGTGATGCCCATCTACTGTGAGACTCTGATTAGAGAGCAGGCGGAGTCAGATGCAGATCAGTTTAAGAGTCTTTATATATTTTTCAGGTAATGGAGATGATACAGTTGACATGAACATTTCTGGAATCGGATGGACCAGCCGGTGGCTCTGTAGAGTATGTTTGTATGAAGCATGGTTTTTCTACAGAGGAGACCCTAACGAAGCAATGAAAGCAAACATGCATAATTAATTGGCTGTTAATTAGTATAACAGATGAGTACCAATCGCAATATCAGTGTGCAAATGCTGTAAACATATTAATGGGTATTGCAGCAGTTAACTAATGGCGTGCAGCATGGTAGGCCAAAGCTAGAGCAGACTACATGAACAGTAGCATGGCATGTGGCAACAAACCACATACAGCTAACAGGGTCACAAGTATATCCATAAAGCAGGCAGAATTACATCGTAATGCAACTGCATAAAAGGTGTAAACGACAATAAACAAGTCAGTTACTACATGTAACTACATGTAGTTACTACATGTAACACATGTACTACATGTAACTACATGTAACTACATGTAACTACATGTAACAAAATCACATGACTAAATGGTTGCTTGGCCATTAACAGCCCAAATCCCACACAAACAAAACAGAAGTGAGGAAGTCGTATTCTATGCAATAAAATATGTGATCCGTTTCAGGAAACTAGGCGTATGTCGCGGGTCGATACTTCTCAGGTGAGCCATTTGTACGTAATTTTTATTTTAAAATCAAAATGTGTTTTTTTCTAAATCCCTTCTCGACCATCTGAACTTTCAAGTGCCTTAACTTCTTGGATATAGGGGGCGCTATTTTAATTTTTGGATGAAAAATGTCCCAGTTTTAAACAAGATATTTTGTCACGAAAAGATGCTCGACTATGCATATAATTGACAGCTTTGGAAAGAAAACACTGACGTTTCCAAATCTGCAAAGATATTGTCTGTGAGTGCCACAGAACTGATGTTACAGAAAAAAAACATATAAAAATCCAATCAGGAAGTGCCGCATTTTTTAAAACCGCCTCATGGCAATGACTCCTTATATGGCTGTGAAGGATCTAGGAGTCAGCTTACGTTTTCCACATTTTCCCCAAGGTGTCTGCAGCATTGTGACGTATTTGTAGGCATATCATTGGAAGATTGACCATAAGAGACTACATCTACCAGGTGGTCGCTTGGTGTCCTCCGTCGCAATTATTGCGTAATCTCCAGCTGCAGTATTTTTCCGCTTGCTTCTGATGAGAAGCCAACTGACACTACTGATAGATTATCGAATAGATATGTGAAAAACACCTTGAGGATTGATTCTAAATAACGTTTGCCATGTTTCTGTCGATATTATGGAGCTAATTTGGAAAAAAAGTTTGGCGTTGTAAGTGACTGCATTTTCCGGTCTTTTTCTTAGTCAAACGTGATGAACAAAACTGAGCTATTTCGTCTACACAAATAATATTTTGGGAAAAAATGAACATTTGCTATTTAACTAAGAGTCTCATCATTGAAAACATCCAAAGTTCTTCAAAGGTAAATTATTTTATTTGAATGCTTTTCTTGTTTTTGTGAAAATGTTGCCTGCTGAATGCTAGGCTTAATGCTATGCTAGGCTATCAATACTCTTACACAAATGCTTGTGTAGCTTTGTTTGAAAAGCATATTTTGAAAATCTGAGATGACAGTGTTGTTAACAAAAGGCTAAGCTTGTGTTTGAATAGATTTATTTCATTTAATTTGCGATTTTCATGAATAGGAAACGTTGCGTTATGGTATTGAGCTTGAGGCTATGATTACGCTCCCGGATACGGGATTGCTCGACGCTAGAGGTTAAACTTGTCTGCCATCTGTATATACAAATACAATTGTTAAATTACGAGCCTAGTTGGTTAAGCCATAGAAAAAGTCAGCAACCTTCCCACTAGCCATGATTGGCTGAGAGAATGAATCCTGTCCAACGTTGCTTTTTAAAATGTATTGCATAGTAAAACTTAACAAAATACTCCACTATGCAAATATCCATTTCAATAGAATGTCACTGCACCAACTGTTTCACAGCGCTCTCGTCTGAGTGTGCCAGAGCGCAGAATAACTGATGAATTTATGAACGCTCAACAACCGTTGAATATGGCCGGTGTCAGTAAACGTCAACAAAAAAGCGTAATTAAATTGTTGCCAGGAGCAAAGTTAGTCACCATCGCTCTGGATAATATGAAAACAGCCAAACCAGATCAGCTAGGTCGAGGTAAAATTGTCAGAGTTCGGGTGGGGAGACGACACAGGACTTTGTCACGATCTTCTTGATAGGCAAACTCAGACCAATGCAGCGTGCCACATTTTAATTAAAGTGAAACAACCAACAAAAAATCGAACGACCGTGATGTACAATTGAAGTGCTCTCATGCAACAACAAAATCACACAAACCACAGTGGGGAAAAGGCTGCCTAAATATGATCTCCAATCAGAGACAACGATAGACAGCTGCCTCTGATTGGGAACCATACCTGGCCAACATAGAAATAAAAAAACTAGAGTACCCACCCTAGTCACACCCAGACCTAACCAAAATAGAGAATAAAAAGGCTCTCTAAGGTCAAGGCATGACAGACGTCTATTTTAATGAAAGGAGTTGCAGTACGCCGTGAAGATTACATCCAAGAGTAGTAAGAGTCTAGCTACAGTTTCATGTATCTAATTTTGTCAGAAAGTTGTTTTCATTGCTAGCTGGCTCGCTAGCTAACATAACATTACTACACACTGATCAAAAATGTTTTTTATGTATTATTTCTTACATTGTTACCCCAGGAAATCTTAAGTTATTTTACATACAGCCGGGAGGAACTATTGGATATAAGAGCAAAGTCAGCTTACCAACATTACCACCAGGAATACGACTTTCCAACCCAGGACAATGGATCGGATCCCAGCCGGTGACCCAAAACATAGGCGCCGCAGGAGGGGCAGAAGAAGCAGTCTTCTGGTTAGGCTCCGTAGACGGGCACATCGCGCACCGCTCCCGAGTTTACTACTCGCCAATGTCCAGTCTCTTGACAACAAGGTAGACGAAATCCGAGCAAGAGTTGCCTTCCAGAGAGACATCAGAGATTGTAACGTTCTTTGTTTCACAGAAACATGGCTCACTCGGGATACGTCATCAGAGTCTGTACAGCCGCCCGGCTTCTTCACACATCACGCCGACAGAAACAAACATCTCTCTGGTAAGAAGGGCGGGGGTGTATGCCTTATGATTAACGAGACGTGGTGTGATCATAACAACATACAGGAACCCCGGCTGAGGCATGGGAGCCCGGCTGAGGACCCCGACGAGGCCGGCTGAGGCATGGAAGCCCGACGAGCCAGGCTGAGGCATGACATGACGTTGGATGAGAGCCTGACGAGCCAGCTGAGGCCCCCCGGTTCCAGCGGACCCGGACCCGACACCAGCAACAAAATCAAAAACAAAAACTCCCTGAAGCTTCAAGTTGTGGTGTCAGAGTTCTGTAAGCACTGATGGAAGGCTATAAAGACAGTTGTCCATATAGAAGTGCTGCTCCAGGAATAGCAAGACGTCACTCAGACCTTTTTGCAAGGACAGACGATTGGAGATGAGAAGCAAGTACAGGGAGTGAACATCTAATTAATAAACAGACATGAAACAGGACAGGACAGCATCTGGATATGAAAAACATAGCGACATTAATGCTGACACAGGGATGAAACAGACAGATATAGAGAAGGCAATCAAACTGTGAAGGAGTACAGGTCCAATGAAGCGCTGATGTGCATAACAAAGGTGACAGGTGTGCTTAAAATGATGGGCAGCCTGGCGCCTTCGAGTGCCAGGGAGGGGGAGCGGGAGCAGGCATGACACCTTTGGCTGCTCCTCTATCCTCATGTTCCTCCAGATTAACTTCGGTACTGGCTGGTCCTCTGGAAGTAATCAAACCTGATGGAACATGTCTCGGATGTCCCCACAGATGGCAATAGCATGTTGGGAAAAAACGGAGGAATACCCAGGTCTGCGGTGGCTATCAGGCTGGTGTAGTCTGCTCCAATGACAATGGGTGTGCCTTGTCAAAGGCAGGAAGTGGGATGCCTCTTAGATGGCGATAGCACTTCTGCAGGGCTTCCACTGGATAGGACTGTTAGGCAAGGGCCGGTTGGCTGTGAAAGCTCCCTTTATGGTGTACCTCTCTTCCAGCCTGTCCGACGGTGACACCTGAACGTTAACTGATGACACAGTAAGATGAGCAACATCATGGTGGCTTGTCCTCCTGGCTAATGACTCCTCTGGGCCTTCGAAGTGTCTAACCGATGCGGGGAGAATGATTGTCTGTTCTGCTCAGTCATCTAAAATGGCATATGTACTCAGGGACTTCTAACCACTCCTGAGCATGACTGTCACTAGCTTCAAGGAGACTTGTCTGGTCTGAATAGATCGGGCAAGGTAGACCATCTAGATGGGTGACAAGCAGGACACTGGGCTCGACTTGGCTACACAACGAAGGACTTTGAGGTGTACTTAGTTTCATTCTCCATAGGCCTTCATAAGGATGCATGCATCGTGCCCATGGTCAGTGCGGCCACACTTCCTGCAATGCTTGTCGTCCTTGATACTCTTCTTAATCTGCTCTGATAACTGCTTTGCTATCTCCGGGCATTGAGAAATGTAGTGTTTGACGTTGTTCTTACAGTACATCGGGGCGGCAGGGTAGCGTAGTGGTTAGAGTGTTGGACTAATAACCGAAAGGTTGCAAGTTCAAATCCCCAAGCTGACAATCTGTCGTTCTGCCCCTGAACAGATAGCTAACCCACTGTTCCTAAGCCGTCATTGAAAATAAGAATTTGTTCTTAACTGACTTGCCTAGTTAAATAAAGGTAAATAAAATATGATGTGACTCTCTGCCAATAATTACATATAGACAATTATCATATTTATTCCCATAGTAATTCGCTATGGATCCATAACTAAATAAACATTAGCACTTTGAAAGAATATTTATATTATTAATTTATTAACGAAAGCATGAAGCTACCATTATTAGTTTCATTGTTTTAGTTAGAACGTGCAGACTGGCACTAAGAACAGAACAGCGGGAACGTTTCTGTCATGGCTGTTGAAGGAAGAGGACCAAGGTGCAGCGTGGTGAGAGTACATTTTCTTTTATTAATATAAATGACGCTGAACAAAACAATAAACACTACAAAAACAAACCATGAAGCTAAAAGCTATGTGCCCTAAACAAAGTCAACTTCCCACAAAGACAGGTGGGAAAAGGGCTACCTAAGTATGGTTCTCAATCAGAGACAATGATAGACCGCTATCCCTGTTTGAGAACCCTACCTGGCCAAAACATAGAAATGCAAATAATAGAACATAGAATACCCACCCCAAATCACACCCTGACCAAACCAAATAGAGACATAAAAAGGATCTCTAAGGTCAGGGTGTGACAGTTTCCCTAGTCAGCACCATCATTAGTGCAATGGCCCTTGAAGTGTTGCCAGTGTGGCGGGGTGGGGGTCCACCCCCCTACTCCCTTCCCCGTTTTCATCAAGCAAGCTTCTTTCTATTGTGCTACCCATTCCAGGGTTAGGACCACCACGAGAGAATTTGAAAATGAGTGAAACTGAGAGGATCACTAAAGGTATTTTGATTTCAGTGCATTTTCTAAAAATATTTTTTACATAGCCTATCAATGTGGAGGCAGGCATACTGTGTAATAAAATTGATAATTCAATAAAGGTTCAATAAAAAAATAAAAATGTCCTAAAAAAATTAATGTGTTTTTGCAAAGCATACAAACCTGCCAACAACTATCCATGTAGATCAGTGGACAAAGGGCTGGACAACGGGCTGCACCGAAAAAACGCATGGTTACCAAGAAAGAGGTTAGCTTTGCTAGATTCTTAAAATGTGTACACAGCATTTGTGTGTTGGAGTCACTTTTAACCTTTTCATGTGTGAGTTCCAAATATCTCTAACGGTCGCCCCAGTGTGAGTTTTTTATGCATGTGAAGGTAGAATGGCTATGCCACAGTACATTTAATCCACACTGCCTTCAAACCAAGGCACACAGCCTGTTTTTATTTATAGGCTGTTTTCAACTTGACAATTTGACATTATTTTCTAATAACAGATTGATTTGAGGTGTGTTCCACCTCCTCATTCATTCACATAAAAGTAGTCCGTTTTACTTAAGCAGACAATTAATTTTTTAGACAATTCCGACCCGGACAAAATTCCCAAAAGCACTTCCCAATTGTTTGTGCAGTTCAAGTCTGCAGACATTTGCACGTCTCCCATCAGAACAGGATCTGGACACAGGTGTTCATATTTTCCGTCTGTTGCCCGCATCGCAGTAATTGTTGTTTTTGTTACCAATAATTACTTTGGAAACGTGTGCGTTTCAATCGATGAAGTCAAAAGTTTACATACACCTTAGCCAAATACATTTAAACTCAGTTTTTCACAATTCCTGACATTCAAATTCCCTGTCTTAGGTCAGTTAGGATCACCACTTTATTTTACGAATGTGAAATGTCCGAATAAAAGTAGAGAATGATTTATTTCAGCTTTAATTTATTTTATTCCCAGTGGGTCAGAAGTTTACATACACTCAATTATATTTGGTAGTTGCCTTTAAATTGTTTAACTTGGGTCAAACATTTCGGGTAGCCTTCCACAAGCTTCCCACAATAAGTTGGTTGAATTTTGGCCCATTTCTCCTGACAGTGCTAGTGTAACTGAGTCAGGTTTGTAGGCCTCCTTGCTCACACACACTTTTTCAGTTCCGCACACAAATTTTCTATGGGATTTAGGTCAGGGCTTTGTGATGGCCACTCCAATACCTTGACTTTGTTGTCCTTAAGCCATTTTGCCACAACTTTGGAAGTATGCTTGTGGTCATTGTCCATTTGGAAGACCCATTTGCGACCAAGCTTTAACTTCCTGACTGATGTCTTGAGATGTTGCTTCAATATATTCACATAATTTTCCTTGCTAATGGTGCCCTCTATTTTGTGAAGTGCAACAGTCCCTCCTGCAGCAAAGCACCCCCGCCCCTGCGCTTCATGGTTAGGATGGTGTTCTTCGGTTTGCAAGCCTCCCCCTTTTTCCTCCAAAAATAATGATGGTCGTTATGGCCAAACAGTTCTATTTTTGTTTCATCAGACCAGAGTATATTCCTCCAAAAAGTACAGTCTTTGTCCCCATGTGCAGTTGCAAACCACAGTCTGGCTTTTTTAGGGTCATTTTGGAGCAGTATCATCTTCCTTGCTGAACGGCATTTCAGGTTATGTCAATATAGGACTCGTTTATTGTCACGACTTCCGCCGAAGTCGGCTCCTCTCTTTGTTTGGGCGGCGTTCGGCGATCAACGTCACTGGCTTTCTAGTCATCGCCGCTCCATTTTTCATATATCCATTTGTTTTGTCTTGTCCCATACACACCTGGTTTTCATTCCCTAATCATTCTACATGTATTTAGCCCTCTGTTTCCCATCATGTCTTTGTGTGTAATTGTTTGTTTGGTATTGTGGATTATTGTCGGGCACTTTACTTTTGTCATGTTCTGTGTTTTTGGCACGTTATTGTTTTTATGTGCTGTGTATTTTGGAACAGAATTCAAGTGCGCCTGTTCAATACACTCTGCTCTCCTGCACCTGACTTCGCCTCCCGTACACACATTTGACATTTTACTGTGGATATAGATACTTTTGTACTGGTTTCCTCTTACATCTTCACAAGGTCCTTTGCTGTTGTTTTGGGATTGATTTGCACTTTTTGCACCAAAGTACGTTCATCTCTAGGAGACAGAACGCGTCTCCTTCCTGAGCGGTATGACGGCTGCCTGGTCCCATGGTGTTTATACTTGCATACTATTGTTTGTACAGAAGAACGTGGCACCTTCAGGCATTTGGAAATTGCTCCCAAAGGTAAACCAGACCTGTGAAGGTCTACAATTGTTTTTCTGAGGTCTTGGCGGATTTCCTTTGATTTTCCCATGATGTCAGGTAAAGAGGCACTGAGTTTGAAGGTCGGCCTTGAAATACATCCACAGGTACACCTCCAATATACTCAAATTATGTCAATTAGCCTGTCAGAAGCTTCTAAAGCCATGACGTCTTTTTCTGGAATTTTCCAAGCTGTTTATTAATGGCACAGTCAACTTAGTGTATGTAAACTTCTGACCCACTGGAATTGTGATACAATGAATTTTAAGTGAAATAATCTGTCTGTAAACAATTGTTGGAAAAATGACTTGTCATGCACAAAGTAGATGTGCTAACCGACTTGCCAAAACTATAGTTTGTTAACAAGAAATGTGTGGAGTGGTTGAAAACCAAGTTTTAATGATTCCAACCTAAGTGTATGTAAACTTCGACTTCAACTGTAAGTGCCTTATTACATTAATAGTTTCTGTATGTCGTGCTATGCCGTTTGATTTCTCTCTCCTGTCAGGTGGTCCACCTTCCCTGTGGCCGACATGGTTGCTGTATGGACAGTGGAGAGGACATGGACGTCTCGTTTGTCATGCCAATTTACTGCCAGCTGTTGACCGTTATCCTTGAACTCCACCTCTCCTCTCTGCATCTTCCTGCATCCGAATGCTGGCATCCCCTTTCTGTTCGACCGGACTGTACCACAGGCCCCTGTGCTGTTGGGGAGCAGATGCTGGAAGAGTGCGGGACTGCTGTAACAATTGTTTCCCTTGCTGAGAAGAGGAGCCAGCCTGGTGTGTAATGCCCTGGACAAATCCTGTCTTCACATCGCACATGACATAGAACTTGACCCCAAACCTGTGCTTTTTGGAGGGAATATATTGAAAGAATGCCAGCCTACCTTTCCATAACATCAGGGACTCATCAATGCATAGGTCCTTGTATGGCACAAAGACCCGACCAAATGCTGATGTCAGGCTGGTAGAACATATATTATTTTGTATTACGGGTCATTTAGGATAGCAGTAGCATTGTTGACGAAATGCAGGCATCGCAGCAGAACTAGGAAGCTGTCTTCGGCAAAGAAGGGAGTTGCAAACATAGGATCTGTGCTCCAGTATTCTATTAGGGAGTTCTTCTTTACTATCCCCGTGAGAAGGACTGTCACCACTGAGGTTAACCTTAGGAAAAGGGATAGCGTGATGCTTAGCTAAAATGCTTCAGTTATCGCCGACATGACAACTAGATGGACCTGTAAAGTTAACCACAATGGTACAAACCACCAGTTTCGACAAACCATAAGTATCATGACATTACATTTCCTGACCCATGACGGGAAGAAAAAACAAACCATGAAATGCTTACTTACAAGCCCTTAACCAACAATGCAGTTAAGAAAATACAAGAGTTAACTTCTTGCATCGAGCCATGCCGGATCCGGTAGCGTAATCATAGCCTCAAGCTCAATACCATAACACAACGTTAACTATTCATGAAAATCGCAAATGAAATGAAATTAATATGCTAGCTCTCAAGCTTAGCCTTTTGTTAACAACACTGTCATCTCAGATTTTCAAAAATATGCTTCTCTACCATAGCAAACTAGCATTTAGCATTTAGCGTTAGCATTTAGCGTTAGCATTAGCAGGCCACATTTTCACAAAAACCAGCAAAAACATTCAATAAATCATTTACCTTTGAAGAACTTCGGATGTTTTCAATGAGGAGACTCTCAGTTAGGTAGTAAATGTTCAGTTTTTCCTGAAAGATTTTTTGTGCAGGAGAAATCAGTCCGTTTGGTGCGTCACGTTTGGCTACCAAAAAAAAACGAAAATTCAGTTATCCAAACGCCAAACTTTTTTCCAAATTAACTCCATAATATCGACTGAAACATGGCAAACGTTGTTTAGAACCAATCCTCAAGGTGTTTTTCACATATCTCTTCAATGATGTATCGTTCCTGGAAGTATGAGTCTCCTTCTGTAACGCAAGGTACAATGATTGCCACTGGGAATTACGCACCGACTTAGACAAAGGACACCGGACGGCCCCCTGGCAAATGTAGTCTTTTATGGCCAATCTTCCAATGATATGCCTACAAATACGCCACAATGCTGCAGACATCTTGGATGAACGGCAGAGCGCATAAGCTCGTTCACAGCATATTCACAGCCATATAAGGAGACGTTAGTAAAACACAGCGTCAAAAATCCTGTTCATTTCCTGTTTGAAGTTTCATCTTGGTTTCGCCTGTAAGATCAGTTCTGGGGTACTCACAGATAATATCTTTGCAGTTTTGAAAACGTCAGAGTGTTTTCTTTCCAACGCTGGCAATTATATGCATAGTCGAGCATCGTGACAAAATATTGCGCTTAAAACGGGCACGTTTTTTTTATCCAATAATGACATAGCGCCCCCATAGGTTGAAGAGGTTAAGAAACCTGTTGAGTGTAGGGGGCAGTGTTTTGATGTTTGGATGAAAAACTAATTAAACTGCCTATTTCTCAGGCCCGGAAGCTAGAATATGCATATAATTAGGATAAACACATAAAATATTGTCTGTAAGTATAACAGAACTGATATTGCAGGCGAAAACCTGAGGAAAATCCAACTAGGAAGTGCCTCTTATTTTGAAAGCTCCCTGTTCCATTGCATGCCTTCCCTCCATTTAAAGAGATATCAACCAGATTCCTTTTCCTGTGGCTTCCACATGGTGTGAACAGTCTTTAGACATAGTTTCAGCCTTTTATTCTGAAAAAATAGCGAGAACGATCACATCACGTCAGTGGATGCTTAGGTGCCAGCAGAGTTTTGCATGCGCAACAGCTTGGAGCAGACATTTTCTCTCTCTCTACTATTGAAAATGCTACGGTCCGGTTGAAATATTATCGATTATTAATTGTAAAAACAACGTTTGACATGTTTCTATGAACTTTACGGATACTGTTTGGAATTTTCGTCTGCCCTGTCGTGACCGCTCTGGCCTGTGGATTTCTGAACAAAATGCGCCAATCAAATGGAGTATTTTGAATATAAATATAATCTTGATGGAACATTTATTGTGTAACTGGGAGTCTTGTGAGTGCAAACATCCGAAGATCAACAAAGGTAAAGGTAATTTTATTGCTTTTCTGACTTTCATGACCAATCTACTTTGCTGCTAGCTGTTTGTAAAGGTGTTCCTTCAGTCTGCTGAGAGAGATGTGCTTACATAAATGCTTGGTTTGCTTTAGCTGTAAAGCTTTTTTGAAATCTGACACGCCAGGTGGATTAACAAAAAGCTAAGCTGTGTTTTGCTGTATTGCACTTGTGATTTCATGAAAATTAAATATTTTTGTAATTGAATATGAAATTCAGCGGATGTTGACACAAATTATCCCGCTAACGGGATGGGTGCGCCAAGAAGTTAAACGTTTACTAAATAAACTAAAGTTAAAAGATCAACAATAAAATAACAATAATGAGGCTATATACAGGGGGTACTGGTTAGTCAAGGTAACTTTTCAGAATTCTTATGGCTTGGGGGTAAAAGCTGTTAAGAAGCTTCTTGGACCTAGACTTGGCTCGGTACCGCTTTCTGTGCGGTAGTAGAGAGAACAGTCTATGATTGGAGTCTCTGGCAATTTTTAGGACCTTCCTCTGACACTGCCTTGTATAGAGTTCCTGGATGGCAGGATGCTTGGCCCCAGGGATGTACTGGGCCCTACGCACTACTCTCTGTAGTGCCTTGCTGTCAGAGGCTGAGCAGTTGCCATACCAGGCGGTGATGTAACCAGTCAGGATGCTCTTGATGGTGCAGCTATAGAACCTTTTGAGGATCTGAGGACCCATGCCAAATCGTTTCAGTCTCCTGAGGGGGAATAGGCATAGTCGTGCCCGCTTCACGACTGTCTTGGTGTGTTGGGACCATGATCGTTTGTTGGTGATGTGGACACCAAGGAACTTGAAACTCTCAACGTGCTCCACTACAGCCCCATCGATGAGAATGGGGCGTGCACGGCCCTCCTTTTCCTGTAGTCCATGATCATCTCCTTTAGGGAGAGGTTGTTGTCCTGGCACCACACTGCCAGATCTCTGACCTCCTCCCTATAGGCTGTCTCATCATTGTCGCTGATCAGGCCTACTACTGTTGTGTCGTTGGCAAACTTAATGATGGTGTTGGAGTCGTGCTTGACTACGCATTCGTGAGTTAAAAGGAAGTACATGAGGCGACTATGCACGCACCCCTGAGGGGCCCCTGTGTTGAGGATCAGCGTAACAGATGTGTTGTTGCCTACTCTTACTACATGGGGGCGGCTCGTCAGGAAGTCCAGGATCCAGTTGCAGAGTGAGGTGTTTAGTCCCAGGGTCCTTTGCTTAGTGATGAGCTTTGAGGGCACTATGGTGTTGTTCGCTGAGCTACAGTCAATGAATAGCATTCTCACATAGGTGTTCCTTTTGTCCAGGTGGGAAAAGGCAGTGTGGAGTGCAATAAATATTGTGTCATCTGTGGATCTGATGGGGTGGTATGCAAATTGGAGTGGGTCTAGGGTTTCTGGGATGATGGTGTTGATGTGAGCCATGTCCAGCCTTTCAATGCACTTCATGGCAGAGACGTGAGTGCCACGGGTCATAGTCATTTAGACAGGTTACCTTGTTGTTCTTGGACACAGGGACTATAGTGGTCAGTTTGAAAATGTCAGTGAAGACACCTGCCAGTTGGTCAGCGTGCTCGGAGTACACATCCTGGTAATCCGTCTGGTCCTGCGGCCTTGTGAATGTTACCCTGTTTAAAGGTCTTACTCAAATCAGCTATGGTGAGCGTGATCACACAGTCGGCTGGAACAGCTAGTGCTCTCATGCATGCTTTAGTGTTGCTTGCCTCGAAGTGTGCATAGTCAGATCTTTTCTACTTATTCAGTCAAAATTACAAATCTTTCAACTAATTTCATTCAATTCAGTAATGCCCAGAGCATGCTGGATCCCCTACCGGCGAACAATAAACAAAACACTCAAATAAATCATGATACAAGTCTCTCGTTCACCTTAGGGGGATTGTTATTGGAGCTGTCCTTTGTGACTAGGACTTGTAAAAGTGTGCATCAAACAATGTACATTTGTGATTGCTAGGCAATTATTGATACCTTTTGGAATTATCTAGTTGCGGCCGCAACCGGACTAGATGGTGAACGGCTCTTGGCGGAATGACACTGCTTGACTGCCGCAAGGGAGAATAGCACAAAACCGTTTGCGAACTGCAGCAGCCCCCGAACGATTCGTTCGAGTGTTGAGGAGAGGCAGACTGTGTATGTTTTACTTCTACTAAAAGTTGTCCATCGAGTAACATTCAAGAATTAATTCATAGTATTCTTGCATCATATGATCAATTATCAGTTCTTAACATGTATTTTTCTCCTCTATGCTGCCAGCACCCTGATCTATTTCCTCCGGACCCGAATATTAATCCTGCTTTCAAGTCGGTTAAAAGAGTCATTCAAAATAATTAATCATTTGCGAACTGCACATCACTACAAAACAGAAACTCTGTGATACATGTGCGTCTCTCCCAATGACTGTATATGGTCACTCCAGCATAGACGGGAGAGGAGGCGAGACATCCCTCTGGCAATTTTTTCAGGTTAATTTACAGGTAGACCAGACCCAGCTGCTATTGCATTGGTGTCTATGGGAGAGCCATCCCTTAAGTAGACCGGAACTGTGATATATTTTTCAATGGTAAACGGCCTGAGTAAGACATCTGCCTCACATATTACTTATTGACGAACAAAAATAGATTTATTGTCGCTATCATGTGAAAGTGCAAGGCAGATCATCTCAAACCCAGGACTTGGCCCTGAAAGATGGTGGCCACTGCAACAGATTTTTGGGAAAGACAGCATACTATTAACATAATGATAAATTCACTCATCAATGGACAGTTGAACGGCAAGACACAGACACCTTTCCCCCGAAAATTGCCATTGCAGAAAGAACAGACCCAAGAGTTATTTTGGCAGGATGAACATGGTACATTCATGTTTATTATTACAGAGTTGTTTGACTCCTCAGTAAAAGCATTCTTAAATCGTGCCTCCCAGTAGCCTATTCTCCAACTAAATATAACAATTTTAAAGATGTCTACTTTATTGCCTGTTTATTTTCAATGTCATTCTATTAGAAACCTTTATTATAAACGTTTGTTAGTTTCATGTTTTTAACTTTCATTAGGCCGGTGGTGGAAAAAGTACCCAATTTTCATACTTGAGTAAAAGTAAAGATAGAAATGACTGAAGTAAGTGCCTATCTGTCACGTTCTGACCTTTATTTCCTTTCTTTTGTATTTATTTAGTATGGTCAGGGCGTGAGTTGGGTGGGCAGTCTATGTTTGTTTTTCTAGGTTTTGGGTATTTCTATGTTTTAGGCCTAGTATGGTTCTCAATCAGAGGCAGGTGTCATTAGTTGTCTCTGATTGAGAATCATACTTAGGTAGCCTGGGTTTCACTGTGTGTTTGTGGGTGATTGTTCCTGTCTCTGTGTTTGCACCAGATAGGACTGTTTTTGGTTTTCCACATTTATTGTTTTGTTAGTTATTTCATGTCTAGTTCCTTTATTAAAGAACATGAATAACCACCACGCTGCATTTTGGTCCGCTTCTCCTTCACCACAGGAAAACCCTTACAGAATCACCCACCACAACAGGACCAAGCGGTGTGGTAATGAGCAGCAGCAGGAGCAGCAGGAGCAGCAGCAGCAGTGGGAGAGGCTGCACTACTTGGAGAATATGGACTATACTACTTGGGAGGTAATAGACAGGTGGGCGGTCGACCCAGGGAGAGTGCCGGAGCCCGCCTGGGATTCGATGGAGCAGTGTGCGGAAGGTTACAGGAGAATGAGGTTGGCGAAGCAAGCACGGCGGCGCGGACGGAAGCCCGAGAGTCAGCCCCAAAAATTTCTTGGGGGGGACACAGGGGGAGTGTGGCAGAGTCAGGAGTCAGACCTGAGCCAACTCCCCCCGTTTATCGTGAGGAGCCAAGGAGGAGCTCAGAACCAGAGCTGGTTTTGGAGGTGAGCGAAGCAGAGACTGTGAAGGAGTTAATGGGGAAATTGGAGGAGAGAGATATTAGGGAGTTGCTGGTTTGGTGCATGAGGCACGACATTCGCCGGACGGAGCGTGTCAGGGATTTAATGGCACCTGGGTCAGCTCTCCATACTCATCCTGAGGTGCGTGCTAGGGGTCTGGTGAAGACTGTGCCAGCCTCACGCACCAGGCCTCCTGTGGATCTCCCTAGCCTTGTACGTCCTGTGCCATCTCAGCACTACAGTGCTAACCGTGGCAGGCGTGGTGCTGATCAGGCACCGTGTTATGCGGTGGTTCGCACGGTGTCCCCAGTACGCGTGCTTAGCCCGGTGCGCTACACCCCAGCTTCCCACATCTGCCGGGCTAGGGTGAAGATCCAGCCAGGGCGGTTGGTGCCAGCCCTGCTCTCAAGATCTCCAGTACGCCTTCACGGTCCGGTCCATCCAGTGCCACCTCCACACACCAGCCCTCCGGTGGCAGCTCCCCGCACCAGGCTTCCTGTGTGTGTCCTCGGCCCAGTACCACCAGTGCCAGCACCACGCATCCGGCCTACAGTGCGCCTCGCCTGTCCGGCGCTGCTGCCGGAGTCTCCCGCCTGTCCGGCGCTGCTGACGGAGTCTCCCGCCTCTCCGGCGCCGCTGACGGAGTCTCCCGCCTCTCCGGCGCTGCTGCCGGAGTCTGAGGCGCCAGAGCCCCTCAGCCCAGAGGCACAAGAACCCCTGCCCCTCTGTCCCGAGCTTCTGCCCCTCTGTCCAGAGCTTCTGCCCCTCTGTCCCGAGCAGCTGCCCCTCTGTCCAGTGGGGTCATTGAGAGGGGTTGCCATGGTTAGAGAGCCACGGACGCGGACAATGAGGCGGACTAAGACAATGGTGAAGTGGGGTCCACGTCCCGCGCCAGAGCCACCACCGCGGACAGACGCCCACCCAGACCCTCCCCTAGAGGTCAAGGTTTTGCAGCCGGAGTCCGCACCTTTGGGGGGGTACTGTCACGTTCTGACCTTTATTTCCTTTCTTTTGTATTTATTTAGTATGGTCAGGGCGTGAGTTGGGTGGGCAGTCTATGTTTGTTTTTCTAGGTTTTGGGTATTTCTATGTTTCGGCCTAGTATGGTTCTCAATCAGAGGCAGGTGTCATTAGTTGTCTCTGAGAATCATACTTAGGTAGCCTGGGTTTCACTGTGTGTTTGTGGGTGATTGTTCCTGTCTCTGTGTTTGCACCAGATAGGACTGTTTTTGGTTTTCCACATTTATTGTTTTGTTAGTTATTTCATGTCTAGTTCCTTTATTAAAGAACATGAATAACCACCACGCTGCATTTTGGTCCGCTTCTCCTTCACCACAGGAAAACCCTTACACTATCATAGCAAAAACTAAGCCATGAGGTCGTAGGAATTGTTTGTAGAGCTCTGAGACAGGATTGTGTCGAGGTACTCTTAAGGCTGTTGCGAATTTTCGCAGCTTTTTGTTAAAAATCGCGCAACATTTCAGCGCCCTGCTACTCATGCCAGGAAAATAGTATATGCATATGATTAGTATGTGTGGATAGAAAACACTCAGACGTTTCTAAAACTGGTTGAATCACGGCTGTGACTATAACAGAACGTGCGTTTCATCGAAAAGTGCAGGAAAATCTGATCACTGAAAATGGAAAAATATATCCATGCGCCACTTCAACCAATTGTTAAAGGTGACCCAGATTAAATGAGGCCGAGCTTGCAATACCCACAGCTTCCACACGATGTCAACAGTCTTGTCATTTGCCTAGGCTTTGTTTCTTGGTCAAACGAAGAAGAGAGCCCATTTCTTCAGGTATCCAACCGGATATTTTGGTTGAGATTTACCCGGACATTATTTCCAGACGGACAGCTATAGAATATACATCGCCTCGTGATCAATTTGATCGCTTATTAACGTTTACTAATACCTAAAGTTGCATTACAAAAGTATTTCGAAGTGTTTTGTGAAAGTTTATCTTCGACTTTTTTAATTTAAAAAAATGACGTTACGTTAGAAAACGCTATTTTTTTCGTTGTTCACACAGTCTTCATAGATCGATATCTAGGCTATATATGGACCGATTTAATCGAAAAAAGACCCAAAATGATGTTTATGGGACATCTAGGAGTGCCAAGAAAGAAGCTCGTCAAAGGTAATGAATGTTTTATATTTTATTTCTGCGTTTTGGGTAGCCCCGGCTACCGCAAAATCTGTCGTTAGGTGACGTTGCAGTATTTTGGGGGTACATGTTATCAGATAATAGCTTCTCATGCTTTCGCCGAAAAGCATTTTACAAATCTGACTTGGTGGATAGATTCACAACGAGTGTAGCTTTAATTCACTACCTTGAATGTGTATTTTAATGAAAGTTTAATGACAGTTTGAGTTTTATCAAAAACTATAGGTGGCGCTCTGAAACTCCGCTGAGTGATGTTCCTGCCAGGGAACTGTATTCTGCTACATCCTTAAGAAGTTATTTCATGTCTAGTTCCTTTATTAAAGAACATGAATAACCACCACGCTGCATTTTGGTCCGCTTCTCCTTCACCACAGGAAAACCCTTACACTATCATAGCAAAAACCAAGCCATGAGGTCGGAGGAATTGTCCGTAGAGCTCTGAGACAGGATTGTGTCGCGGTACAGATCTGCGGAAAGGCACCAAATAATGTCTGCAGCATTGAAGGTCCCCAAGAACACATTCTTAAATGGAAGATGTTTGGAACCACCAAGACTCTACCTAGTGCTGGCCGCCCGGCCAAACTGAGCAGTCAGGGGCAGAAGGGCCTTGGTCAGGGAGGTGACCAAGAACCCAATGGTCACTCTGATAAAACTCCAGAGTTCCTCTGTGGAGATGGGAGAACCTTCCAGAAGGACAACCATCTCTGCAGCACCACCAATTAGGCCTTTATGGTAGAGTGGCCAGACAGAAGTCACTCCTCAGTAAAAGGCATATGACAGCCCACTTGGAGTTTGCCAAAAGGAACCTAAAGGACTCTCAGACCACGAGAAACAAGAGCCCAAGCTTGTAGCGTCATGCCCAAGAAGACTCAAGACTGTAATCACTCAAGACTGTAAGTACTGAGTAATGGGTTTGAATACTTTTATGTAAATGTTATATCAGTTTATTATAAAAATCTTCTTTTGCTTTGTCGTTATGGGGTATTTTGTGGAGATTGATTAGGAAAAGAACACCTTAATATATTTTAGAGTAAGTCTATAATGTTACAAAATGTGGAAAAAGTGAAGGGATCTGAATACTTTCCGAATGCACTGTACATACCTTTGATCAGAGTGAGAATAAGGTTCTCACCAGTGTTGAATTTGAAGTGAGCTCAGATGTTATTGCCTGCACCCTAAACAGCTGTTTGTCATAGCAAGTGAAGATAGGAATGGTTTATATAGTGTCTTCACATTAGTGTATCCAAACAAGGACTTCACCATTGGACAGCTGACAGAACAACATGATATGGTAGACATGCTGGGAGAGGTTATAAGCACTGATTTTCGCTCATCATGTGTACTTACAAAGTGGTTTGCCACTGACCGACAGAAGGGCCTACCACGTATTCAACCAGATGCAGAGCTAACACCAGGCATGGTTCCACAGTTGTTGTCTTGTGATGTGCTTGTTGGTCCAGCATGTGAAAACACACATTTCTCATGTCATGGCTCGTGTAAATTGCTTCATGAAACATCCAAATTAATATAATTTACAGAGGTTTGGGGCAAGGCATTAGAATCTGTGTCAGAGGCACAGGTTATTCCAGTTAAGAGAATTATGAAGCGCTGTGCATATATATATATATACATATATATATTTTTTTTAAATATTTTTTTCCCCCCACCTTTATTTAACCAGGTAGGCAAGTTGAGAACAGGTTCTCATTTACAATTGCGACCTGGCCAAGATAAAGCAAAGCAGTTTGACACATACAACGACACACATTTACACATGGAGTAAAACAAACATACAGTCAATAATACAGCATAAACAAGTCTATATACGATGTGAGAAAATGAGGTGAGATAAGGGAGGTAAAGGCAAAAAAAGGCCATGGTGGCAAAGTAAATACAATATAGCAAGTAAAACACTGGAATGGTAGATTTGCAATGGAAGAATGTGCAAAGTAGAAATAAAAATAATGGGGTGCAAAGGAGCAAAATAAATAAATAAATTGAATACAGTAGGGAAAGAGGTAGTTGTTTGGGCTAAATTATAGGTGGGCTATGTACAGGTGCAGTAATCTGTGAGCTGCTCTGACAGTTGGTGCTTAAAGCTAGTGAGGGAGATAAGTGTTTCCAGTTTCAGAGATTTTTGTAGTTCGTTCCAGTCATTGGCAGCAGAGAACTGGAAGGAGAGGCGGCCAAAGAAAGAATTGGTTTTGGGGGTGACTAGAGAGATATACCTATATTGCCGGTATAAAGTGCAGTTTGCCAGAACTACAGAGATAGTAACATGTGGTAGTACCAGTTTCAAGCAGGGCTGCTTTTTAAGTATTAGGCTACTTGGAGGTGAAATACTGAGAAATCAAGGGGCCTAGCATTTGACATTTGAGAGCAAAGCTAATGTTTATTTCTTTAAATCATAGTTGTAAAAAACATTTCTTTATAAAATAAAGTGTATCACTTATGTTTTATTGTCAGTTTTTTATTTGGAAATTTGCATTGTACTGTGTAGCTGCTTGATGTGTTAAAATCCCATTTGTCAACCAGCCTTTTTAGCTTGGTCTTTATTCAATGACGCCTTTGTATTCTGTTCTTTGATAACATTTTATCTTTAATTGCCATGCTTGTTTTTTCATTTTGTTTTAAGTGTTGCTATTTTAATTTCACTTCAAACAAAGTTTGGATTGAAGTTTGATTTCATAATGGATCTTTAATTAATGATTGTATGAATATAGACTTCATAGACTATAAAGTTAATCATTCTTATTAAATTAAGACTCTTTTAAAATGAACTATGTATAGGCCTACTAAATAAATATTTGGAGTAGACTGCCTTCTGAGCTGAACTGGGGCGTGATATAAGGACAGTAGACAAGGTGTTAGGGGCTATTATTATGTGTAAAGATCCATGACCTTCCAGAGCCAACTAATCAAGTCTGGTCAAGCTCTGTGTTTATTCTGACTTCTCAGTACTGAGCATCTACTTCTTATGATTAAAGATATTCTGATATACATGTGCACACTCAGAAACAGGCCATATTAAGCAGTGATAGTAGATTACCAACTATAGCCAACTGCAAGTGAGTCTCCTGTTATTAGTGGTTCCTGATGGAATTTGCCAGATACTGTTTTTATTTGCTGCATGATTTATTTCCTCAGGGAAATGTGGGCAGCATCTCAAATGTCACCCCATTCCCTACATTGTGCACTACTTTTGACCAGAGCCCTATTGGCTTTAAACCCTTTCATAAGGTAATTCTGAAATCCATCAAAAAGAGTGGAGTGCAATTTGGTGGATATTAATATAGGTATAGCCGCTGATTTACTCTCCACTAGACGGTTTTATGTGCGACCCCAGTCCATCACGCAGTGTTATAACACTAGGGTAATTGCGCTGGCATGTCCTTCCTGAGCACTCCATATAACACAGTCTCTGGCTCTGCCCTGTTAGGGATTGTATGTACTGTAGCTAACAATAACCTTGTCACATAGTGACTATATAAATGGTATTAAATGTTTCCAAGACGTGTGTGTGTATCGTGGCTAGATGTAGAGATCTCAGTTACTTTGAAAGTGAATTCTTAAAGGAGCATGTTTTTTTTTTGTGTGTGTGTGTGTGTGTGTGTGTGTGTGTGTGTGTGTGTGTGTGTGTGTGTGTGTGTGTGTGTGTGTGTGTCAATCACCAGATCACAACCCAATTAAATACATGGGAGATTCTGGAGCTGTGCCTGAGACAGCGTTCTCCACCACCAAATTACATTTTATTTGTCACATACACATGGTTAGCAGATGTTAATGCGAGTGTAGCAAAATGCTTGTGCTTCTAGTTCTGACAATGCAGTAATAACCAATGAGTAATCTAACCTAACAATTCCACAACTACTACCTTATATACACAAGTGTAAAGGGATAAAGAATATGTACATAAAGATATGTGCCTGAGTGATGGTACAGAACGGCATAGGCAAGATGCAGGAGATGGTATCGAGTACAGTATATACAGTGAAAAAGTATTTAGTCAGCCACCAATTGTGCAAGTTCTCCCACTTAAAAAGATGAGAGAGGCCTGTAATTTTCATCATAGGTACACTTCAACTATGACAGACAAAATGAGAAAAAAAATCCAGAAAATCACATTGTAGGATTTTTTATGTATTTATTTGCAAATTATGGTGGAAAATAAGTATTTGGTCAATAATAATAGTTTATCTCAATACTTTGTCATTGCCAACAAAGGGCATATAACAGAGGTCAAACGTTTTCTGTAAGTCTTCACAAGGTTTTCACACACTGTTGCTGGTATTTTGGCCCATTCCTCCATGCAGATCTCCTCTAGAGCAGTGATGTTTTGGGGCTGTTGCTGGGCAACACGGACTTTCAACTCCCTCCAAAGATTTTCTATGGGGTTGAGATCTGGAGACTGGCTAGGCCACTTCAGGACCTTGAAATGCTTCTTACGAAGCAACTGCTTCGTTGCCGGGCGGTATGTTTGGGATCATTGCCATGCTGAAAGACCCAGCCACGTTTCATCTTCAATGCCCTTGCTGATGGAAGGAGGTTTTCACTCAAAATCTCATGATACATGGCCACATTCATTATTTCCTTTACACGGATCAGTCGTCCTGGTCTCTTTGCAGAAAAGCAGCCCCAAAGCATGATGTTTCCACCCCATGCTTCACAGTAGGTATGGTGTTCTTTGGATGCAACTCAGCATTCTTTGTCCTCCAAACACGACGAGTTGAGTTTTTACCAAAAAGTTATATTTTGGTTTCATCTGACCATATGCCAATCTCCCAATCTTCTTCTGGATCATCCAAATGCTATCTAGCAAACTTCAGATGGGCCTGGACATACACTGGCTTAAGCAGGGGGACATGTCTGGCACTGCAGGATTTGAGTCCCTGGCGGCGTAGTGTGTTACTGATGGTAGGCTTTGTTACTTTGGTCCCAACTCTCTGCAGGTCATTCACTAGGTGTGGTTCTGGGATTTTTGCTCACCGTTCTTGTGATCATTTTGACCCCACGGGGTGAGATCTTGCGTGGAGCCCCAGATCGAGGGAGATTATCAGTGGTCTTGTATGTCTTCAATTTCCTAATAAATGCTCCCACAGTTGATTTCTTCAAACCAAGCTGCTTACCTATTGCAGATTCAGTCTTCCCAGCCTGGTGCAGGTCTACACTTTTGTTTCTGGTGTCTTTGACAGCTCTTTGGTCTTGGCCATAGTGGGGTTTGGAGTGTGACTGTTTGAGGTTGTGGACAGGTGTCTTTTATACTGATAACAAGTTCAAACAGGTGTCATAAATACAGGTAATGAGTGGAGGACAGAGGGCCTCTTAAAGAAAAAGTTACAGGTCTGTGAGAGCCAGAAATCTTGCTTGTTTGTAGGTGACCAAATATTTATTTTCCACCATAATTTGCAAATAAATTCATTAAAGATCTTCTAGATTTTCTGGATTTTTTTCCCTCATTTTGTCTGTCATAGTTGAAGTGTACCATTGATGAAAATGACAGGCCTCTCTCATCTTATTAAGTGGGAGAACTTGCACAATTGGTGGCTTACTAAATATTTTTTGCCCCACTGTACATATGAGATGAGTAATATAGGGTATGCAAACATTATATTAAGTGGCATTGTTTTAAAGTGGCTAGTGTTTCATTGTTTTACATCAATTTCCATTATTAAAGTGGCTGGAGTTGAGTCAGTATGTTGGCAGCAGCCACTCAATGTTATTGGTGGCTGTTTCACAGTCTGATGGCCTTGAGATATACCGCTTCTTTCAGTCTCTCGGTCCCTGCTTTTATGCACCTGTACTGACCTCGCCTTCTGCATGATAGCCGGGTGAACAGGCAGTGGCTCGGGTGGTTGTTGTCCTTGATGATCTTTATGGCCTTCCTGTAAAATCGGGTGGTGTAGGTGTCCTGGAGGGCAGGTAGTTTGCCCCCGGTGATGCGTTGTGCAGACCTCACTACCCTCTGGAGAGCCTTACGGTTGTGGGCGGAGCAGTTGCCATACCAGGCGGTAATACAACCCGACAGGATGCTCTCGATTGTGCATCTGTAGAAGGTTATGAGTGCTTTTGGTGACAAGCCAAATTTCTTCAGCCTCCTGAGGTTGAAGAGGCGCTGCTGCGCCTTCTTCACAACGCTGTCTGTGTGGGTGGACCAATTCAGTTTGTCCGTGATATATACACCGAGGAGCTTAAAGCTTACTACCCTCTCCACTACTGTCCCGTCAATGTGGATAGGGGGGTGCTCCCTCTGCTGTTTCCTGAAGTCCACAATCATCTCCTTTGTTTTGTTGACGTTGAGTGTGAGGTTATTTTCCTGACACTACACTCCGAGGGCCCTCACCTCCTCCCTGTAGGCCGTCTTGTCGTTGTTGGTAATCAAGCCTACCACTGTAGTGTCGTCCGCAAACTTGATGATTGAGTTGGAGGCGTGCATGGCCACGCAACCGTGGGTGTGAACAGGGAATACAGGAGAGGGCTCAGAACGCACCCTTGTGGGGCCCCAGTGTTGAGGATCAGCGTGGTGTTATCTACCCTCACCACCTGGGGGCGGACAGTTAGGAAGTCCAGTACACAGTTGCATAGGGCGGGATCGAGACCCAGGGTCTCGAGTTTGGAGGGTACTATGTTGTTAAATGCTGAGCTGTAGTCGATGAACAGCATTCTCATGTAGGTATTCCTCTTGTCCAGATGGGTTAGGTGTAGAGGTCGACCGATTAATCGGAATGGCCGATTAATTAGGGCCGATTTAAAGTTTTTATACCAATTGGAAATCTGTATTTTTGGGTGCCGATTTGCCGATTATTATAATTTTTTTCATGTTTTTTATTTATTTTTATACCTTTATTTAACTAGGCAAGTCAGTGAAGAACACATTCTTATTTTCAATGATGGCCTAGGAACGGTGGGTTAACTGCCTTGTTCAGGGGCAGAAAGACAGATTTTCACCTTGTCAGCTCGGGGGATCCAATCTTGCAACCTTACAGTTAACTAGTCCAACGCAATAACGACCTGCCTCTCTCTCGTTGCACTCCACAAGGAGACTGCCTGCTACGCGAAATTTAGTAAGCCAAGGTAAGTTGCTAGCTAGCATTAAACTTATCTTATAAAAACAATCAATCAGTATTGTTCATTCAGTATTGTTGTAATTGTCATTATTACATATATATATATTTTTAATCGGCCGATTTAATCGGTATCGACTTTTTTGGCCCTCCAATAATTGGTATCGGTATCGGCGTTGAAGAATCATAATCGGTCGACCTCTAGTTAGGTGGTTGCGACTGCGTCGTCTGTGGACCAATTGGGGCGGTAAGCAAATTGGAGTGGGTCTAGGGTGTCAGGTAGGCTGGAGGTGATATGGTCCTTGACTAGTCTCTCAAAGCACTTCATGATGACGGAAGTGAGTGCTACGGGGCAGTACATTTACATTTACATTTAAGTCATTTAGCAGACAGTAGTCATTTAGCTCACTTACCTTAGCTTTCTTGGGAACAGGAACAATGGTGGCCCACTTGAAGCATGTGGGGACTTGAAGCATGTGGGGACTTGATTGAATATGTCCGTAAACACACCAGCCAGCTGGTCTGCGCATGCTCGGAGGACGCGGCTGGGGATGCCGTCTGGGCCTGCAGCCTTGCGAGGGTTAACACGTTTAAATGTTTTACTCACGTCGGCTGCAGTGAAGGAGAGTCGACAGGTTTTGGAAGTGGGCCGTGTCAGCTGCACTGTATTGTCCTCAATACAGATGTTATTTAGTCTGTCTGGGACCAAGACATCCTGGTCCGCGACGAGGCTGGTTTTCTTTTTGTAATCCGTGAACGCTAACTCTCTCTCTCTGCTCTCAAGACGGAGCCTGTGAACCAACCTCCCCCACCCTCTCCAGGGGCAACTGCTTGACTGTAGACCCTGCCACATACCTCTTGTGTCTGAGCCGTTAAATTGCAACTCTACTTTGTCTCTATACTGACGCTTAGCTTGTTTGATTGCCTTGCGGAGGGAATAGCTACACTGTTTGTATTCGGTCATGTTTCCGGTCACCTTTCCCTGGTTAAAAGCAGTGGTTCGCGCTTTCAGTTTCGTGTGAATGCTGCCATCAATCCACGGTTTCTGGTTTGGGAATGTTTTAATAGTTGCTGTGGGTATGACATAGGCGATGCACTTTCTAATGAACTCGCTCACCGAATCAGCGTATTCGTCAATGTTGTTGTTGTTGGACGCAATGCGGAACATATCCCAATCCACGTGATCGAAGCAGTCTTGAAACTTGGAATCAGATTGGTCGGACCAGCGTTGAACAGACCCGAGCGCGGGAGCTTCATGTTTTAGTTTCTGTCTATAGGCTGGAAGCAACAAAATGGAGTCGTGGTCAGCTTTTCCGAAAGGAGGGCGGGCCTTATATGCGTCGCGGAAGTTAGAATAACAATGATCCAGGGTTTTACCAGCCGTGGTTGCACAATCGATATGCTGATGGAATTTAGGGAGTCTTGTTTTCAGATTAGCCTTGTTATTATCCCCAGCTACAATGAATGCAGACTCAGGATATGTGGTTTCCAGTTCACATAGAGTCAAATAAAGTTTGTTCAGGACCATCGATGTGTCTGCTTGGGGGGGAATATATACGGCTGTGATTATAATCAAAGAGAATTCTCTTGGTAGATAATGCGGTCGACATTTGATTGTGAGGAATTCTAAGTCAGGTGAACAGAAGGACTTGAGTTCCTGTATGTTGTTATGATCACACCACGTCTCGTTAATCATAAGGCCCCTCTTCTTACCAGAAAGATGCTAGTTTCTGTCGGCGCGATGCGTGAAGAAACCAGCTGGCTGCACCGACTCCGATAGAGTGTCTCAAGTGAGCCATGTTTCCGTGAAGCAAAGAGCGTTAGTCTCTGTCTCTCTGGAATGCTACCCTTGCTCCGATTTCATCAACCTTGTTGTCAAGAGACTGGACATTGGCGAGTAGTATGCTAGGGAGTGGTGCGCAATGTGCCCGTCTCCGGAGCCTGACCAGAAGACCGCTTCGTTTGCCCCTTTTACGGTGACGTTGTTTAGGTTCGCCGGCTGGGATCCGATCCATTGTCCTGGGTGGTGGGCAAAACACAGGATCCACTTCGGGAAAGTCGTATTCCTGTCGTAATGATGGTGAGTTGACGTTGCTCTTATATTCAGTATTTCCTCCCTACTGTATGTAATGATTAAACATAACATTACCTGGGGTAACAATGTAAGAAATAGCACATAAAAAAACGAAATACTGCATAGTTTCCTTGGAACACGAAGCGAGACGGACATCTCTGTCGGCGCCGGAAGTGTATCCACCACCACCAACAACAAACAGTGCTGGAAAAAGTACCCAATTGTCATACTCGAGTAAAAGTCTAAAAGTATTTGGTTTTAAATATACTTAAGTATCAACAGTAAATGTAATTGCAAAAATATTCTTAAGTTGAAGTAAAAGTATAAATAATTTCAAATTCCTTATATTAAGCAAAGCAGACAGCACCATTTTCTTGTTTAAAAATGTATAAATAGTCAGGGCACACTCCAATACTCACACATTTATTTACAAAAGATGCATTTATGATTAGTGAGTCCACCAGACCATAGTGGTGGTCACGTGTTCTCTTGATAAGTGCGTGAATTTCACAATTTTCCTGTCCTGCTAACTATTCGAAATGTAATGAGTACTTCGGGTTTTCAGGGAAACTGTATGGAGTAAAAAGTACAATATTTTCTTTAGGAATGTAGTGAAGTAAAAGTAGACAAAAATATAAATAGTAAAGTACAGATACCCCCCCAAAAATACTTAAGTAGTACTTTACACCACTGCCAACAAAATACCAAATTATGAAATTTCTTGTGTAAGAATTGTCTCACATCCCTCCAAAAGAGTTCCAGACAAATCAAATCAAATTGTATTAGTCACATACACATGGTTAGCAGATGTTAATGCGAGTGTAGCGAAATGCTTGTGCTTCTAATTCCGACCATGCAGTAATATCCAACAAGTAATCTAACAATTTCACAACAACTACCTTATACACACAAACAATGTGTCTGCATAGAGAGTCTCGTCAATGAATGGGGAAGAGGTGTATTTATCCAGGGACACACATGGGGCCATTTTGCTGACGACCCTCCCGGCTCCGCCCACCGACATCCTAATAAGGAAAACAAGAACAAAGAGAAAGAAAATGGTAGATGGAGTGGGAGGGTCTTTACAGCAGTTATTCCAAGTCTTCTCAATAGCTGTGCTTGTTGGATGAGATTTATTTGTCTCTTCACTTAAATTTGACCATTACACATAACCGAGAAGCTACCAAATCCATTTTCACTCTCCTTCCTCTCTTGGCACCCAAAGGGCCCTGTGCTGTTGTTTAAGAGGATCCATTAATAAGGGTTTTTCTAAGGTCACATTTTCATGCCGGTTGGTTTATAAATGACATTTTAATCACATTTCTACCCCAGGTGAATATACTGTAATCGTTTTAGGGCAACAATGGTGGAGGCACCTCCGAACCTCGACTCTTGCAATTAGCTTCAGCCACAAATATGAGCCCCAGGACAAGGGAGAACAGGAGTAAACTCCTCCAAATTAGAATTACACGCTTTTGTTAAAACCTATTGAATCTAGGGGTATTTTTTTGGGGGGGGGGTAACGTTCCCAAAGTAAACGGGCTATTTTTCAGGACCAGAAAATAGAATATGCATATAATTGACAGCTTAGGATAGAAAACACTCTAAAGTTTCCAAAACTGTAAAGATATTGTCTGTGAGTATAACAGAACGGATATTGCAGGCAAAATAATGAGAAAAATCCAATCAGGAACGCAGCGGTTTCTAAATAAGAGGCTCTTCGTATGCTTCCCTATTTATTTTTTATTTTTTTATTTTTTTATTTCACCTTTATTTAACCAGGTAGGCAAGTTGAGAACAAGTTCTCATTTACAATTGCGACCTGGCAATTCTATTGAGCAGTGAACGAGATTCCTTTTTCTATGGCTTCCTTAATGTGTCTAGTATCACAAGACATAGTTTCAGGCTTTTATTTTGAAAAATGAGCCTGAACGACAACATTGCGTCAGTGTCCACCTGATGGCTCTTTGTGTATTTCTTGCGCAAAAGACAGAGGTAGCCCTTTTTCCACCCGGTCTTACTGAAAAAAGCTCTGTCCCGGTTGATATATTATCAAATAGATATTTGAAAAACACATTGAGGATTGATTATAAACAACGTTTGCCATGTTTCTGTCGATATTATGGGGATAATTTGGAATATTTTTCAGCGTTGTCATGACCTCAATTTCCGGTAGTTTTCTCAGCCAAAAGTGAAGAACTAACGGAGCTATTTTTGGCTACAAAAATAATTTTTCTGGAAAAAAGGAACATTTGCTGTCTAACTGAGAGTCTCGTGAGTGAAAACATCCGAAGCTCATCAAAGGTAAACGATTTAATTTGATTGCTTTTCTGATTTTCGTCACCAGATTGCCTGCTGCTAGCTATGCATAATGCTATGCTAGGCTATCGATAAACTTACACAAATGCTTGTCTTGCTTTGGCTGTAAAGCATATTTTCAAAATCTGAGATGACAGGGTGATTAACAAAAGGCTAAGCTGTGTTTGAATATATTTCACTTGTGATTTCATGAATATTTTCTAGTAAGATTTTTTGGTCCGTTGCGTTATGCTACTTAGTGTCAGTTGATGACAATTCTCCCGGATCCGGGATGGGTAGTTCCAAAAGAGACATCTAGATGTAAACTTTTCACACTTACTAACACACGGTTGTGATCATTCTATATTGGTCCCTGTAGAGTATGATCAAACCTGTGTGATTAGAAAGCTTATTTAGAACAGTCAGTTTCAAATGACACAACAATCAGCATTTGAACTGGCCACGCTGTTTTTTCAGAAACATTTTGCACAAACACAGTCCTTACAAAGTTATGTCCAGAATGTGAGCAGTTTATTTTTGGATGCAATGTTCAGGCATTCACAGAAATATCTACAGCATAACAGAATCATCCAAACTGAAAAAAGTGTGGGCTACATTTGTCCTAGCGCTAACTGAGGAAAGATTGACGTAACCACAAGCAGTCATATTTTTATAACTCTCAGCTGACAAACTACAATATGAATTAGCTAATAGCAATTACTATGATAATTAATCACATCACGGGTGAGCTCACCATTGATCAAAATAATTGAGAAACACACTTTCTAGAAATCGAAAGTAATCTGAGTTTTTTTTTCTGTGCGCCCCCAGCTTTTTCTTCTCACAGAAACCAAAGATAATAAGAGAAGACAAGATGAGTTTGGTCTGTTTATAGTATGCATGTTGAAGGGGGTGCGTCGTCTACCATCGTTCACATCCCACCGTTCAATTCCGGAAGTTCTCAAAAAATGAGTGAACCCATACTCACCTTATTTTGTCCGACAAACGATTACTTGACACCCAGAATGCATTGTATGTCAACAAACATGGCTCAACACATATCTGGAATTAGCTTAGCCCATCATAGCCCTCAAAAAAGTATTTTAAACACATACAGTGGAAGTCGGAAGTTTACATACACCTTAGCCGAATACATTTAAACTCAGTTTTTCACAATTCCTGACATTTAATCCTGGTGAAAATTCCCTGTTTTAAGTCAGTTAGGATCACCACTTTATTTTAAGAATGTGAAATGTCAGAATAATAGTAGAGAGAAGGATTTATTTCAGCTTTTATTTTTCATCACCTTCCCAGTGCGTCAGAAGTTTGGATACACTCAGTTAGTATTTGGTAGCATTGCCTTCAAATGGTTTAACTTGGGTCAAACGTTTCAGGTAGCCTTCCACAAGCTTCCCATAATAAGTTGGGTGAATTTTGGCCCATTCCTTCTGACAGTGCTGATGTAATTCAGTCAATCTTGTGTGTAGATTGAGGGATTTTTTTTAATTATTCATTTTAGAATAAGGCTGTAAAGTAAAAAAATGTAGAAAAAGTCAAGGGGTCTGAATACTTTCTAAATGCACTGTGTATATACAGTGGTGAGAACAAGTATTTGATACACTGCCGATTTTGCAGGTTTTCATACTTACAAAGCATGTAGAGGTCTGTAATTTTTATCATAGGTACATTTCAACTATGAGAGACGGACAACAACAAAAAAATCCAGAAAATGACATGTATGATTTTTAAGTAATTAATTTGCATTTTATTGCATGACATAAGTATTTGATCACCTACCAACCAGTAAGAATTCCAGCTCGCAGACCTGTTAGTTTTTCTTTAAGAAGACCTCCTGTTCTCCACTAATTACCTGTATTAACTGCACCTGTTTGAACTCGTTACCTGTATAAAAGACACCTGTCCACACACTCAATCAAACAGACTCCAACCTCTCCACAATGGCCAAGACCAGAGAGCTGTGTAAGGACATCAGGGATAAAATTGTCCGACCTGCACAAGGTAGGGATGGGCTACAGGACAATAGGCAAGCAGCTTGGTGAGAAGGCAACAACTGTTGGCGCAATTATTAGAAAATGGAAGATGTTCAAGATGACGGTCAATCACCCTCGGTCTGGGGCTCCATGCAAGATCTCACCTTGTGGGGCATCAATTATCCTGAGGAAGGTGAAGGATCAGCCCAGAACTACACGGCAGGACCTGGTCAATGACCTGAAGAGAGCTGGGACCACAGTCTCAAAGAAAACCATTAGTAACACACTACTCCGCCATGGATTAAAATCCTGCAGCGCACGCAAGGTCCCCCTGCTCAAGCCAGCGCATGTCCAGGCCCGTCTGAAGTTTGCCAATGACCATTTGGATGATCCAGAGGAGGAATGGGAGAAGGTCATGTGGTCTGATGAGACAAAAATAGAGCTTTTTGGTCTAAACTCCACTCATCGTGTTTGGAGGAAGAAGAAGGATGAGTACAACCCCAATAACACCATCCCAACCGTGAAGCATGGAGGTGGAAACATCATTCTTTGGGGATGGTATTCTGCAAAGGCGACAGGACGACTGCACCGTATTGAGGGGAGGATGGATGGGGCCATGTATCGCGAGATCTTGGCCAATAACCTCCTTCCCTCAGTAAGAGCATTGAAGATGGGTCGTGGATGGGTCTTCCAGCATGACAACGACTCGAAACACACAGCCAGGGCAACTAAGGAGTGGCTCCGTAAGAAGGATCTCAAGGTCCTGGAGTGGCCTAGCCAGTCTCCAGTCCTGAACCCAATAGAAAATCTTTGGAGTGAGCTGAAAGTCCGTATTGCCCAGCGACAGCCCCGAAACCTGAAGGATCTTGAGAAGGTCTGTATGGAGGAGTGGGCCAAAATCCCTGCTGCAGTGTGTGTAAACCTGGTCAAGAACTACAAGAAACGTATGATCTCTGTAATTGCAAACAGGTTTCTGTACCAAATATTAAGTTCTGCTTTTCTGATGTATCAAATAATTATGTCATGCAATAAAATGCAAATTAGTTACTTAAATATCATACAATGTAATTTTCTGGATTTTTGTTTTAGATTCCGTCTCTCACAGTTGAAGTGTACCTATGATAACAAATTACAGACCTGTACATGCTTTGTAAGTAGGAAAACCTGCAGTGTATCAAATACTTGTTCTCACCACTGTATATTAGGCATTCAATGGTACAGTGGGCACACGGTTCGGTATGTATCACGGTTTGTGGGCCACGGTAATGGTACGGTTTCGATATCTTTTATGTTTTTAAGAAAAAAATAAAAACACATCACCCTTTATTTTTGCCTATAGACAAATTAAACTTTCCATTCAGAAAAATGGCAGCATGACGGACTAGGCTTGATTTCTGTGTCTACTGTATGAAATCAAGGGGAGAAAAACATTCAAATTAAAAGTGCTTCTTAGTTTTGACAACCTGTATCTCTTCATCTCCCAATCCAGTACATGGTGAACAGTCACAGTGAGGTAGCTTAGAGTTGCTCTGGAGGTCCAACTAGAGCTAGATAGGGTGTCTGTCAATTCGTTTTCATAGAGTTTGGGAATTACTTTGCTGCTGAAATGTGTGCGGGAGGGGACATTGTAACACGGTTAAATTTTTTCA
The DNA here is from genome assembly GCF_034236695.1 of Oncorhynchus nerka. Classification (NCBI taxonomy): domain Eukaryota; kingdom Metazoa; phylum Chordata; class Actinopteri; order Salmoniformes; family Salmonidae; genus Oncorhynchus; species Oncorhynchus nerka. Next base: position 51,310,797 of record NC_088410.1, on the reverse strand, counting down.
TCAGGTGACGAAATCCCGAGTCAGTAAACCACTGAATAGTGCTGCACATCTTTGGTTATGAATACTCCCACTACTTTCGTTATTTCTGAATATGTCGCAAATTGTTGTTGGAAGGCAGCAGCGAGAGATTGCTGTGTTTTCGCTAAAGAGATACTCTTCTTGCTCCAACTCCACCTGCAAGGGGTACGGCTGGGTGATGGCGCTGTAAATGACATCATGTTAGAAGTGTTTCCACTCAAGTAGCCAAAGCAATGATTGTGGAGTCTTCTTAAGTTGGTTTTTTCAAGATGATTGGTGAGAAAAGTATGGGCCAACCCATCTCACTGCACACATGAGGGTGCTATGACTTGAAATATGCAGACAGACGGGTTAAATGTACATTTGAATTGTAATTATTTTGACAGCCAACTTTCTAAATTGGCCCATACATTTTGGACTTCATAGCATTCCCAGAATGCATGGATTATTGAGTCATTGTTAGTTTAAGATGTAAGACATGACACTGCCGTTGTGCTGTAGGATTTGTCCATTTTGTGTCTTGGGAAATATATTCTATACATTACATTATACCTGATAAAGCGTGCATTGTATGTTCCAACATTCCTTCCATCTTGTGCCAATATCAGTCTTGGTTCCAATAGTATATTTTCTTCTAAGAGATTGTCAGTTGGATAGGCTCTCTGCAAGGTTTTGTATATCTTACATATCTAATGAATATCCTTTTATAACTCAAATAGGATTCCCTCAAGATTGCTGGGATGATCAAAAGATTTCAAAAAAAAATATCTACATTGGTAAATCCAGAATTGCTTTTTAATTATGTCATGTAAATACATGTACTTTTTATTACTACACCATTAATGGTTTCTATGCCTTAGTTTTCCATGTGGACCAATTTATTGGTGAATTCTGAAAAGCTATCCAAGGATTGTTCCATAGGGTTGTGTTTTTAGAGTGAGTCATATTGGTTCTTACAGAATACAGATGTCGGATCTTAATTTGACCCTTTTGTCGCAAGAGGAAAATAATCCTGCAGCAGGAGGATTTGAATACATGAAGAAATATTTAGAATTGGAAGTGGTATTTGTATACAATGCATTACCGTATCCAACATTGTACCTTACGTAGGCTACGTGCAGGCTACAGTGCGTCTCGTGTGAATTCTTATGTGGATTATAATAAATGGACAAATTTGTAGGCAGTAGATGTCGTTTTCGTGAGGGAAAATTTGTTTTGTTTGATCAATTGTTTTATTATATGTTGAAGGCAAGCAATAGGCAGAATACATTATTGGTTACCTCAGGGCCTGTGTGGTGCAGCGGTTTACACATATCACACATATCCAGAGTAGGCATGGGTTTGAATCTGCCTCACTGCCCTTTCACTCATGGATGAATGCATTTTTGACGCATTAATTCTTCATGGTTACAGGGTTAATTCCGTGTGGTTACAGGCTTAAAACCGAAACAATCAAAGGTTAATAGTTTAGGCATTAAATCTGAGTAGTTAAGGTTAGGGGAAGGCTGTGGTTTTGGGAAGGCTTAAATAAAAATAATTTTAAAAGACTATGTATGTATCATCAGTGTTCATTGCCTTCTTAGTGCTAGGCAGGTAGCCGAGCGCAGTGGTCTAAGCAGCACACTCAGGCTCCGAGCCTCATGAGTTCGCTCTCAGTGCTTGGTGAGCTAGTGACAAGTCTGAGCCTACATTGGGCCCACAAGTTAATTGCATGTAAACTCAGCAAAAAAAGAAACGTCCTCTCACTGTCAACTGTGTTTATTTTCAGCAGACTTAACATGTGTAAATATTTGTATGACCATAAGATTCAACAACTGAGACAAACTGTACAAGTTCCACAGACATGTGACTAACAGAAATGGAATCACATGTCCCTGAACAAAGGGGGACTCAAAATCAAGTAAAACTCAGTATATGGTGTGTCCACCAGCTGAATTAAGTACTGCAGTGCATCTCCTCCTCATGGACTGTGCCAGATTTGCCAGTTCTTGCTGTGAGATGTTACCCCACTCTTCCACCAAGGCACCTGCAAGTTCCCGGACATTTCTGAGGGGAATGGCCCTCGCCCATACACTCCGATCCAACAGGTCCCAGACATGCTCAATGGGATTGAGATCCGGGCTCTTCACTGGCCATGGCAGAACACTGACCTTCCTGTCTTGCAGAAAATCATGCACAGAACGAGCAGTATGGTTGGTGGCATTGTCATGCTGGAGGGTCATGTCAGGATGAGCCTGCAGGAAGGTTACCACATGAGGGAGGAGGATGTCTTCACTGTAACGCACAGAGATTGCCTGCAATGACAACAAGCTCAGTCCTATGATTCTGTGACACACTGACCCAGGCCATGACGGACCCTCCACCTCGATCTCGCTCCAGAGTACAGGCCTCGGTGTAACGCTCATTCCTTCAACGATAAATGCGAATCCGACCATCACCCCTGGTGAGTCAAAACCGCGACTTGTCAGTGAGGAGCACTTTTGGCTAGTCCTGTCTGATCCAGCGACAGTGGGTTTGTGCCCATAGGCGACGTTGTTGCCGATGATGTCTGGTGAGGACCTGCCTTACAACAGTCCTACAAGCCCTCAGTCCAGCATCTCTCAGTCCATTGCGGACAGTCTAAGCACTGATGGAGGGATTGTGCATTCCTGGTGTAACTCAGGCAGTTGTTTTGCTATCCTATACCTGTCCCGCATGTGTGATGTTCAGATGTACCGATCCTGTGCAGGTGTTGTTGCACGTTGTCTGCCACCTCGAGGACGATCAGCTGTCCGTTCTGTCCCCCTGTAGCGCTGTCTTAGGCGTCTCACAGTACGGACATTGCAATTTATTGCCCTGGCCACATCTGTAGTCCTCATACCTCCTTGAAGCATGCCTAAGGCACATTCCTGCAGATGAGCAAGGCATCTTTATTTGTGTTTTTCAGTCAGTAGAAAGGCCTCTTTAGTGTCCTAAGTTTTCATAACTGTGACCTTAATTGCCTACCGTCTGTAAACTGTTAGTGTCTTAACGACCGTTCCACAGGTGCATATTCATGAATTGTTTATGGTTCATAGAACAAGCATGGGAAACGGTGTTTAAACCCTTTACAATGAAGAGCTGTGAAGTTATTTGGATTTTTACAAATTATCTTTGAAAGACCGGGTCCTTTTTGCTGAGTTTATTTCAATGTGTTCAATAAGTAAAACACAATAGAAAAGTGTCTCAGCTCAATATGTTGTATAATAAATCAAGTACGAGAAACAAGAAGATAAAATATAAGGTATGAATAAAATAAAAATAAAAATAAGATGAAAAAGCCTATAGGGATACAGAAGGCTGTGGACATAGTTTGTCCATGTGTATAGTGAGTGGAAAAGGTACTGTACAGTTACAGCATATCATTTATATGAAAGTATACACGGAAAGTATGTCGGTCAATTTCTGTACACAAAGAAAGACAATGGAGTTACATATGAATCCCAGATGGTCTTAAACAAGTTTAAGAATTTACATATAAAGTGCACAAAACAAATATAACACATTTATATAAAAACGTACTGTGAAGAATGGTAATCAGAAACAAGTTCACGAAACAGGCCTCATCTCCTGCCTATGTGGTGGAGATGGCAAGACTGTTTGACAGAATGCAACGTAGCATCTGCCACACTGTCGACTTTAGGTCCTTGGCATCCATTACAACCAGAAACCTAAGCTGCAAAATAAGTATTAGAAATGGCACTTAACATATTTCCCAAACCTATATTTGATATACCTTTATTATGGCCGTAAAGACAGATGGACAGATATTTCCAATCCTGTAAGTATGTACATTTAAGTTGTTAACAGTAATGTTCTCACCGTTATGTCTACGACCCAAACTTGGCACTTTTGGCCCGTTGTAGTGACTCGATCCTGGCCCTGTCAGAAACAATAACATTACATTGAAATAAAGTACATACTGTGCAAGAAAGAACAGATTGGCAAAGTCTCATCTGGGCTAAGTGAATGTAACATTACCTATCTCATTGGATATCACATCCACATGGTGCTGTGGGGAATATGATGCTGAGGCTGGCCAATGATCTAATGGAAAGAACAGATTAGCTAGCTTCTATAGATGACTAAAGAAAGGGTAAGTTTCTCCTCTGAATGTAGCTAACTAACTACATACGCTACATGACCAAAAGTATGTTGACAAGCTTTAACGTGTAAAAATGGTCTCCCCTGGTTGTAACACTCACTACCAGTTCCAAACTGCCCCTGGAAGCAACGTCAGCACAATAACTGTTCGTCAGGAACTTCATAAAATGGATTTCCATGGCCAAGCAGCCACACACAAGCCTAAAATCACTATGTGGTGTAAAGCTCACAGCCATTGAACTCTGGAGTAGTGGAAAAACATTCTCTGGAGTGATTAATCATGCTTCACCGTCTGAACGTCTGACGAACAAATCTGGGTTTTGCAGATGGCAGAAGAACTCTACCTGCCCCAATGCATAGTGCCAACTGTAAAGTTTGGTGGAGGAGGAATACTGGGGCCAGTTTTCATGGTTCAGGCTAGGCCCCTTGGTTCCAGTGAAGGTAAATCTTAGCGCTACAGGATACAATGATATTCTAGATGATTCTGTGCTTCCTTGTGGAAACAGTTTGGGGAAAACCCATTACTGTTTCATCATGACATTGCCCCCGTGCACAAAGCGAGGTCCATGTAGAAATGGTTTGTCGAGATCGGTGTGGAAGAACTTGATTGAACTGCACAGAGCCCAAACCTCAATCACATCGAACACCTTTGGGATGAATTGGAACGCCGACTGCGAGCCAGGCCTAATTGCCCAACATCAGTGCAGACCTCACTAATGCTCTTGTGGCTGAATGGAAGCAAGTCCCCACAATGTTCCAATATCTAGTGGAAAGCCTTCCAGGAAGAGTGGAAGCTGTTATAGCAGCGAAGGTGGGACCAACTCCATATTAATGCCCATCATTTTGGAATGTTCGACAAGCAGGTTTCCACAAACTTTTGGCAATGTAGTGTACGTTAGCTATAAGGTTAGTCGATGTTGTTAGCCAGGTAGCAAACCATCTAGCGTAACATTAGCAAGCTAGCGAATTAACTCAGCTAGCAAGGACACAAGCAGATAGAAAACTAGCTAGCCAACTTAACCACATTTACCATAATTTCGCTAGCAATGGTCAAGTTCATGTTTCTATCTAGCTAGCTAATGTTAGTAAGCTAGCCACGTAATGTTAGCTAGGCAGGCTAGGTTACATTATTTTCCTTGTGGACGTTACACAAGTAAAACTACTAAGAAATTAAGGAACGCGGTAACATTATAAATGCATTCCAATCTGGTGTATGAACAGATGAGGACTAAAACCAAAAACAATGTTACTCCTCAGGGAGTAAAAATATAATATTTAGCTAGGCTATCTAGCTAACAAGGTCTATTTTCTCCCACAAATGATCCACTGCCTGGCTGCATGTAAGATTCAAAATTTAGGCTAGCGAATTGTTGCGCTATCTCATCGACCGCTACTGTAATCTGTAATCTACTGTAATCTACTGTAAGGGGAAGGACTGCCCGTTCCATGATCTCGCCATCACGGTTGACAACTCCATTGTGTCCTCCTCCCAGAGCGCTAAGAACCTTGGCGTGATCCTGGACAACACCCTGTCGTTCTCAACTAACATCAAGGCAGTGGCCCGTTCTTGTAGGTTCATGCTCTACAACATCCGCAGAGTACGACCCTGCCTCACACAGGAAGCAGCGCAGGTCCTAATCCAGGCACTTGTCATCTCCCGTCTGGATTACTGCAACTCGCTGTTGGCTGGGCTCCCTGCCTGTGCCATTAAACCCCTACAACTCATCCAGAACGCCGCAGCCCGTCTGGTGTTCAACCTTCCCAAGTTCTCTCACGTCACCCCGCTCCTCCGCTCTCTCCACTGGCTTCCAGTTGAAGCTCGCATCCGCTACAAGACCATGGTGCTTGCCTACGGAGCTGTGAGGGGAACGGCACCTCAGTACCTCCAGGCTCTGATCAGGCCCTACACCCAAACAAGGGCACTGCGTTCATCCACCTCTGGCCTGCTCGCCTCCCTACCACTGAGGAAGTACAGTTCCCGCTCAGCCCAGTCAAAACTGTTCGCTGCTCTGGCCCCCCAATGGTGGAACAAACTCCCTCACGACGCCAGGACAGCGGAGTCAATCACCACCTTCCGGAGACACCTGAAACCCCACATCTTTCAGGAATACCTAGGATAGGATAAAGTAATCCTTCTCACCCCCCTTAAAAGATTTAGATGCACTATTGTAAAGTGGCTGTTCCACTGGATGTCTTAAGGTGAACGCACCAATTTGTAAGTCGCTCTGGATAAGAGCGTCTGCTAAATGACTTAAATGTAATGTAAAATGTAATATTATTAAGTATTTCCAAACGTTCGGTGGTGATAAATAAAACCATTAAACTGTTCTTTAGTTACAAAATCTTGTGGAATTTTATTTCCCAAAAGCTAGCTTGCTAATGGCTATTAGCTAGCCAGTATCAGAGATTTGCAACCTCGATGGAGGATTGATTCCACTATCGTTAATTACCACAGCCACAAAATCATTTGGCTAAATCGTAAAAATGTATGAAAAAAGCAATTATCTTTTGGGTCTTAATTTAAGGTTAGGGTTATCAGTGTCGTTAAATTTAGGGTTCTTCTATTTTAAGATTGGGTTTGCAGATCGCCTTCAACTTTTGAGGTGCCAGTCACAGCCTACCTACATTTAAAGGCTAGTCACGGCCAACCTACATTAAATTATCTTAATTAGTCATATTCCTTAACCTGTTAGTACTCTAGGGGCAGTATTTCATTTTTGGATAAAAAGACGTGCCCGTTTTAAGCGCAATATTTTGTCACGAAAAGATGCTCGAATATGCTTGGAATTGATAGTTTTGGAAAGAAGACAGTCTTACGTTTCCAGAAATGCAAAGATTTTCACTGTGAGTCCCTTAGAACAAATGCTTCGGGCAAAACCAAGATGTATGACCGACCAGGAAATGCACAGGATTTCTGAGGCTACGTTTTCCATGATCGCCTTATATGGCTGTGAATGCGACAGGAATGAACGGACTCTTTCTCTTGTTTCCCCAAGGTCTCTGCAGCATTGTGACGTATTTGTAGGCATATCATTGGAAGATTGACCATAAGAGACTACAATTGCCAAGTGTCCCTCTTGGTGTCTGCGTTTGTTCACCATTGTTCCTGTTCCCAAGAAAGCTAAGGTATCTGAGCTAAACGACTACCGCCCTGTAGCACTCACTTCCGTCATCATGAAGTGCTTTAAGAGACTAGCCAAGGACCATATCACCTCCACCCTACCTGACACCCTAGACCCACTCCAATTTGCTTACTACCGCCCCAATTGGTCCACAGACGACGCAATCGCAACCACACTGCACACTGCCCTAACCCATCTGGACAAGAGGAATACCTACCTATGTGAGAATGCTGTTCATCGACTACAGCTCAGCATTTAACACCATAGTACCCTCCAAACTCGTCATCAAGCCCAAGACCCTGGGTCTCGACCCCGCCCTGTGCAACTGGGACTTCCTGATGGGCCGCCCCCAGGTGGTGAGGGTTGGTAACAACATCTCTACCCCTCTGATCACTGGGGCCCCACAAGGGTGCGTTCTGAGCCCTCTCCTGTACTTCCTGTTCACCCACGACTGCGTGGTCATGCACGCCTAACTCAATCATCAAGTTTGCGGACGACATTACAGTGGTAGGCTTGATTACCAACAACGACAAGACGGCCTACAGGGAGGTGAGGGCACTCGGAGTGTGGTGTCAGGAAAATAACCTCACACTCAACGTCAACAAAACAAAGGAGATGATTGTCGACTTCAGGAAACAGCAGAGGGAGCACACCCCTATCCACATTGACGGGACAGTAGTGGAGAGGGTGGAAAGATGTAAGTTCCTCGGCGTACACATCACGGACATACTGAATTGGTCCACCCACACAGACAGCATTGTGAAGAAGGTGCAGCTTTTTGGCTTGTCACCAAAAGCACTCAAACTTCTACAGATACACAATCGAGAGCATCCTGTCGGGCTGTAGCACCGCCTGGTACGGCAACTGCTCCGCCCAAAACCGTAAGGATCTCCAGAGGGTAGTGAGGTCTGCACAACGCATCACCGGGGGCAAACTACCTGCCCTCCAGGACTCCTACACCACCCGGTGTCACAGGAAGGCCATAAAGATCATCAAGGACAACAACCACCCAAGCCACTGCCTGTTCACCCCGCTATCATGCAGAAGGCGAGGTCAGTACAGGTGCATCAAAGCTGTTTATCTCAAGGCCATCAGACTGTTAAACAGCCACCACTAACATTGAGTGGCTGCTGCCAGCATACTGACTCAATTCCAGCCACTTTAATAATGGAAATTGATGGAAAAAATGTATCACTAGCGCCTTTAAACAATGCCACTTAATATAATGTTTACATACCCTACATAACTCATCTCATATGTATATACTGTACTCTTTATCATCTACTGCATCTTGCCATCTTTATGTAATACATGTATCACTAGCAACTTTAACCTCTTGCGTCCCCCCGACACGCAGGCATCTGGAAATGCAAATGCGCTACGCTAAATGCTAATAGCACTCGTTAAAACTCAAACGTTCATTAAATCACACATGCAGGGTACTGAATTAAAGCTACACTCGTTGTGAATCCAGCCAACAAGTCAGATTTTTAAAATGCTTTTCGGCGAAAGCATGAGAAGCTATTATCTGATAGCATGCAACACACCAAAAGACCCGCAGGGGACGTAAACAAAATAATTAGCATAGTTGGCGCTACACAAAACGCACAAATAAAATATAAAACATTCATTACCTTTGACAATCTTCTTTGTTGGCACTCCTAGATGTCCCATAAACATCACTATTGGGTCTTTTGTTCGATTAAATCGGTCCATATATAGCCTAGATATCGATCTATGAAGACTGTGTGATCAAGGAAAAAAACAGCGTTTTATAACGCAACGTCATTTTTTAAAATTAAAAAAGTCGACGATAAACTTTCACAAAACACTTCGAAATACTTTTGTAATGCAACTTTAGGTATTAGTAAACGTTAATAATCGATCAAATTGATCACGAGGCGATGTATATGCTATAGCTGTACGTCTTGAAATAATGTCCGGGTAAATCTCAACCAAAATATCCGGTCGGAGACCGGAAGAAATGGGCTGTCTCTTGTTCGTTTGACCAAGAAACAAAGCCCAGGCAAATGACAAGACTGTTGACATCGTGTGGAAGCTGTAGGTATTGCAACCTCGGCCCCATTTAATGTGGTTTATTTTCAACAATACATTCAAGTGGCGCATTGATATATTTTCCCATTTTCAGTGATCAGATTTTCCTGTGCTTTTCGATGAAACGCACGTTCTGTTATAGTCACAGCCGTGATTTAACCAGTTTTAGAAACGTCTGAGTGTTTTCTATCCACACATACTAATCATATGCATATACTATATTCCTGGCATGAGTAGCAGGGCGCTGAAATGTTGCGCGATTTTTAACAGAATGTTCGAAAAAGTAGGGGTAGGATCAACAGGTTAAACAATGTCACTTTTATGTTTACATACCCTACATTACTCATCTCATATGTATATAATGTATCTACTGCATCTTGCCTATGCCGTTCTGTACCATCACTCATTCATATATCTTTATGTACATATTCTTTATCTCTTTACACTTGTGTGTATAAGGTAGTAGTTGTGGAATTGTTAGGTAAGATTACTCGTTGGTTATTACTGCATTGTCGGAACGAGAAGCACAAGCATTTCGCTACACTCGCATTAACATCTGCTAACCATGTGTATGTGACAAATAAAATTTGATTTGATCCCAGCCCAGCCTCTCTAACCCTTTCACACAGTCTCCCCTTCTACATCATATGTCATACAGTTCACAAAATATCCACTAAACACTCATCACACAGACCTGTTTTCATGTCTCTCTATCATCCACAACATGGCATTCAAAATACCTATGGGCCCAAACCATAGTCTACTCCACACAACTTCTTCTCTTCTACATCCCATACTCCCCACCTCTTCCTTAACTGACCGGTGCACGCGATACAATTGCCTACCGTTGCTACTAGCACCCCACTCCCAAGGACTTCACTTCCCAGCGGCCCAACGGGACCTGAATATGTACCCCCTCTCTCCTCACCGCACTCTTAGCCACCACATCAGCCTTCTTATTAATCTCTACAGCAAAAGCTTACCACCACTCGCATCCTCTCCAATACCATTAACAGCACCATCATCTCCACAAACATGTCTCCCTCATCCGACCTACCCATCACTGCAGGTGAATCAGAGCAGATCACCACTCTAAGTGGTTTCACCTCCTCCACCCATCTCAAATCATCAACTCGGCCACATACACTGACACATAATCAGTTTACCACTTACATACTCTCACATTGAAATCTGGGATATACACCCCTGCCCCCACCCTACCATTGACTGGATCCTTTGAATCATCTGTATATACAGTGGGGAGAACAAGTATTTGATACACTGCCGATTTTGCAGGTTTTCCTACTTACAAAGCATGTAGAGGTCTGTAATTTTTTTACAAAAATCCAGAAAATCACATCACCTAATATTTGGTACAGAAACCTTTGTTTGCAATTACAGAGATCATACGTTTCTTGTAGTTCGTGACCAGGTTTGCACACACTGCAGCAGGGATTTTGGCCCACTCCTCCATACAGACCTTCCCCAGATCCTTCAGGTTTTGGGGCTGTCGCTGGGCAATACAGACTTTCAGCTCCCTCCAATGACTGGATTGAATGAATGGCTGCCTTCGATACTGTGAACCATCAGATCCTCCTCTCCACCCTCTCCGAGTTGGGCATCTCCGGCGCGGCCCACGCTTGGATTGCGTCCTACCTGACAGGTCGCTCCTACCAGGTGGCGTGGCGAGAATCTGTCTCCTCACCACACGCTCTCACCACTGGCGTCCCCCAGGGCTCTGTTCTAGGCCCTCTCCTAATCTCGCTATACACCAAGTCACTTGGCTCTGTCATAACCTCACATGGTCTCTCCTATCATTGCTATGCAGACGACACACAATTAATCTTCTGCTTTCCCCCTTCTGATGACCAGGTGGCGAATCGCATCTCTGCATGTCTGGCAGACATATCAGTGTGGATGACGGATCAACACCTCAAGCTGAACCTCGGCAAGACGGAGCTGCTCTTCCTCCCGGGGTAGGACTGCCCGTTCCATGATCTCGCCATCACGGTTGACAACTCCATTGTGTCCTCCTCCCAGAGCGCTAAGAACCTTGGCGTGATCCTGGACAACACCCTGTCGTTCTCAACTAACATCAAGGCGGTGGCCCGTTCTTGTAGGTTCATGCTCTACAACATCCGCAGAGTACGACCCTGCCTCACACAGGAAGCAGCGCAGGTCCTAATCCAGGCACTTGTCATCTCCCGTCTGGATTACTGCAACTCGCTGTTGGCTGGGCTCCTACAAACCCCTACAACTCATCCAGAACGCCGCAGCCCGTCTGGTGTTCAACCTTCCCAAGTTCTCTCACGTCACCCCGCTCCTCCGCTCTCTCCACTGGCTTCCAGTTGAAGCTCGCATCCGCTACAAGACCATGGTGCTTGCCTACGGAGCTGTGAGGGGAACGGCACCTCAGTACCTCCAGGCTCTGATCAGGCCCTACACCCAAACAAGGGCACTGCGTTCATCCACCTCTGGCCTGCTCGCCTCCCTACCACTGAGGAAGTACAGTTCCCGCTCAGCCCAGTCAAAACTGTTCGCTGCTCTGGCCCCCCAATGGTGGAACAAACTCCCTCACGACGCCAGGACAGCGGAGTCAATCACCACCTTCCGGAGACACCTGAAACCCCACCTCTTTCAGGAATACCTAGGATAGGATAAAGTAATCCTTCTCACCCCCCTTAAAAGATTTAGATGCACTATTGTAAAGTGGCTGTTCCACTGGATGTCTTAAGGTGAACGCACCAATTTGTAAGTCGCTCTGGATAAGAGCGTCTGCTAAATGACTTAAATGTAAATGTAAATGATTTTCCATTGGGTTCAGGTCTGGAGACTGGCTAGGCCACTCCAGGACCTTGAGATGCTTCTTACGGAGCCACTCCTTAGTTGCCCTGGCTGTGTGTTTCGGGTCGTTGTCATGCTGGAAGACCTAGCCACAGCCCATCTTCAATGCTCTTACTGAGGGAATGAGGTTGTTGGCCAAGATCTCGCGATACATGGCCCCATCCATCCTCCCCTCAATACGGTGCAGTCGTCCTGTCCTCTTTGCAGAAAAGCATCCCCAAAGAATGATGTTTCCACCTCCATGCTTCACGGTTGGGATGGTGTTATTGGGGTTGTACTCATCCTTCTTCCTCCAAACACGACGAATGGAGTTTAGACCAAAAAGCTATCTCCCATTCCTCCTCTGGATCATCGCGATGGTCATTGGCAAACTTCAGACGGGCCTGGACATGCGCTGGCTTGAGCAGGGGGATCTTGCGTGCGCTGCAGGATTTTAATCCATGCCGGCGTAGTGTGTTACTAATGGTTTTCTTTGAGACTGTGGTCCCAGCTCTCTTCAGGTCATTGACCAGGTCCTGCCGTGGAGTTCTGGGCTGATCCCTCACCTGCATGGAGCCCCAGACCGAGGGTAATTGACCGTCATCTTGAACTTCTTCAATTTTCTAATAATTGCGCCAACAGTTGTTGCCTTCTCACCAAGCTGCTTGCCTATTGTCCTGTAGCCCATCCCAGCTTTGTGCAGGTCTACAATTTATCCCTGATGTCCTTACACAGCTCTCTGGTCTTGGCCATTGTGGAGAGGTTGTTGTCTGTTTGATTGAGTGTGTGGACAGGTGTCTTTTATACAGGTAACGAGTTCAAACAGGTGCAGTTAATACAGGTAATGAGTGGAGAACAGGAGGTATTCTTAAAGAAAAACTAACAGGTCTGTGAGAGCCGGAATTCTTACTGGTTGGTAGGTGATCAAACACTTATGTCATGCAATAAAATGCTAAATAATTACTTTAAATCATACATTGTGATTTTCTGGATTTTTGTTTTAGTTTCCGTCTCTCACAGTTGAAGTGTACCTATGATAAAAATTACAGACCTCTACATGCTATGTACGTAGGAAAACCTGCAAAATCAGCAGTGTATTAAATACTTGTTCTCCCCACTGTATACTCTTAAAAACGACAATCTATATATCACTCCACACATCATCTCACTTCCTCACCCCATTCTATCCTACCCTCTATCACGTTTTAGGGAAGACCCAGAAGCAGACAGTGTCGAAGTAACAAAAGTTTATTACTAGAACAGGGGGCAGGCAAGACGACAGGTCAAGGGCAGGCAGAGGTCAATAATCCAGATCAGAGTCCAAAAATTACAGAACAGCAGGCAGTCTCAGGGTCAGGGCAGGCAGAGGTCAATAATCCAGTGTGGTGGGGCAAGGTACAGGACGGCAGGCAGGCTCAGGGCAGGTAGAATGGGAAAACAGGAACTATAGTAAAGATAGGCGCAAGGGGAAAACCGCTGGTAGGCTTGATGAACAAACCAAACTGGCAACAGACAAACAGAGAACACAGGTATAAATATACAGGGGATAATGAGGGGAGATGGGAGACTCCTGGTGGGGGGTGGAGACAAGCACAAAGACAGGTGAAACAGATCAGGGTGTGACACCCTCAATCATATCCACATCTACACTTGGTTTCGGAAACCGCCACGGAGGAACAATCCCCAATACAATTGCCGGCCCTATCTCTCTCTCCCTCTGTCCATATCCTACCACCTTCTGCCCAGTTGTCCACCGTAAGCCTTCTGCTTACCTACTCGTCACTCCCAGAATTCCCCAGTTGCCATGGCCGCAGGATGTCCTCCTGAACTCCCTTTCAACCTTGCCCAGTATGCTAATGCAAGTTTGTCCTGCCTTATCCTTAGTGGCAGTTCCCCACTATCCACCTGCAATGCTTCAATAGGTGTCGTCCTGAAGGCACACAATCTCGGGGCCCTTGGCTGTGTCCGTTTTGGCTGCCGATCCATATACAAAGCACCCATAATCCAAATACGACCTGATCAATGCCTGATACGTACACAACAGTGTTTGTCTATTCAACCCCCAATCGTATCCTGCCACTGCCCTCATGAGGTTCAGCACCTTCCTACACTTAATTTCAATATACTCAACATGCCTCTTCCACGGAGACCTCTCATCATATATTTCCAGCCTAATATCTTTAACCTTCCTCCTAGAAAACACTAATACCAGACATCCAAAAACCCCATGTTAGAGACCAGTCTTCCACAACTCCCACAGCTTCTTGCATCTTCTTCTTCACATTCCCACCTCTCTTGCATACAGCCCCATCATCAGCATACAAGGCCACACCCACTCCCTGTCCCACCTCCTTAAATATGTAATCTATCATCAGGGTGAACAATACCGGACTAACCACCCTTCAATCAATCAATCAGTTGTATTTATAAAGCTCTTCTTTACATCAGCTGATGTCATAAAGTGCTGTACAGAAACCTTCCTAAAACCCCAAACAGCAAGCAATGCAGGTGTAGAAGCACGGTGGCTAGGAAAAACTCCCTAGATAGGCCAGTGAAATGCTTACTTACAGGCTCTAACAAATAGTGCGGAGAAAAAAAAGTGTGTGTGAAATGCTTACTTACAGGCTCTAACCAATGGTGCCAAAAAAGGTGTGTGTGTGTGTAGGTAAGTAAAGAAATAAAAAAAACAGTAGAAAGACATTTGAAAAAAGAGTAGCAAGGCTATATACAGACACTGGTTAGTCAGGCTTATTGAGGTAGTATGTACATGTGGGTATGGTTAAAGTGACGATGCATATATGATGAACAGAGAGTAGCAGAAGCGTAAAAAGAGGGGTTGGTGGGTGGTGGGACACAATGCAGATAGCCCGGTTAGCCAATGTGCGGGAGCACTGGTTGGTCGGGCCAATTGAGGTAGTATGTACATGAATGTATAGTTAAAGTGGCTATGCATTTAAGATAAACAGAGAGCAGCAGCAGCGTAAAAGAGGGGTTGGGGGGTACACAATGCAAATAGTCCGGGTAACCATTTGGTTACCTGTTCAGGAGTATTATGGCTTGGGGGTAAAAACTGTTGAAAAGCCTTTTTGTCCTAGACTTGGCACTCCCGTACCGCTTGCCATGCAGTAGTAGAGAGAACACTCTATGACTGGGGTGGCTGGGTTCTTTGACCATTTTCAGGGCCTTCCTCTGACACCGCCTAGTGAAGAGGTCCTGGATGGCAGGCAGCTTTACCCCAGTGATGTACTGGGCCATACGCACTACCCTCTGAAGTGCCTTGCGGTCGGAGGCCGAGCAGTGGCCGAACCAGGCAGTGATGCAACCGGTCAGGATGCTCTCGATGTTGCAGCTGTAGAACCTTTTGAGGATCTCAGGACCCATGCCAAATCTTTTTAGATTCCTGAGGGGGAATAGGCTTTGTTGTGCCCTCTTCATGACTGTCTTGGTGTGTTTAGACCATTCTAGTTTGTTGTTGATGTGGACACCAAGGAATTTGAAGCTCTCAACCTGCTCCACTACAGCCCCGTCAATGAGAATGGGGACGTGCTCGGGGCTCCTTTTCCTGTAGTCCACAATCATCTCCTTGGACTTGGTTACGTTGAGGGATAGGGTTGTTATTCTGGCACCACCCGGCCAGGTCTCATCTCCTCCCTATAGGCTGTCTCGTCGTTGTCGGTGATCAGGCCTACCACCGTTGTGTCATCAGCAAACTTAATGATGGTGTTGGAGTTGTGCCTGGCCATGCAATCGTGGGTGAACAGAGAGTACAGGTGGGGACTGAGCATGCACCCCTGGGGAGCTCCAGTGTTGAGGATCAGTATGGCAGATTGCTACTTTCCCTCACCACCTGGGTGCGGCCCGTCAGGAAGTCCAGTATCCAGTTGCAGAGGGAGGTGTTTAGTCCCAGGTTCCTTAGCTTAGTGATGAGCTTTGAGGGTACTATGGTGTTGAACGCTGAGCTGTAGTCAATGAATAGCATTCGACGCAACAACGACGAGACTGCCTACAGGGAGGAGGTGAGGGCCCTCGGAGTGTGGTGTCAGGAAAATAACCTCACACTCAACGTCAACAAAACTAAGGAGATGATTGTGGACTTCAGGAAACAGCAGAGGGAACACCCCCCTATCCACATCGATGGAACAGTAGTGGAGAGGGTAGCAAGTTTTAAGATCCTCGGCATACACATCACAGACAAACGGAATTGGTCCACTCACACTGACAGCGTCGTGAAGAAGGCGCAGCAGCGCCTCTTCAACCTCAGGAGGCTGAAGAAATTCGGCTTGTCACCAAAAGCACTCACAAACTTCTACAGATGCACAATCGAGAGCATCCTGGCGGGCTGTATCACCGCCTGGTACGGCAACTGCTCCGCCCTCAACCGTAAGGCTCTCCAGAGGGTAGTGAGGTCTGCACAACGCATCACCGGGGCAAACTACCTGCCCTCCAGGACACCTACACCACCCGATGTTACAGGAAGGCCATAAAGATCATCAAGGACATCAACCACCCGAACCACTGCCTGTTCACCCCGCTATCATCCAGAAGGCGAGGTCAGTACAGGTGCATCAAAGCTGGGACCGAGAGACTGAAAAACAGCTTCTATCTCAAGGTCATCAGACTGTTAAACAGCCACCACTAACATTGAATGGCTGCTGCCAACACACTGTCATTGACACTGACCCAACTCCAGCCACTTTAATAATGGGAATTGATGGGAAATGATGTAAATATATCACTAGCCACTTTAAACAATGCTACCTTATATAATGTTACTTACCCTACATTATTCATCTCATATGCATACGTATATACTGTACTCTACATCATCGACTGCATCCTTATGTAATACATGTATCACTAGCCACTTTAACTATGCCACTTTGTCTACTTTGTCTACATACTCATCTCATATGTATATACTGTACTCGATACCATCTACTGTATGCTGCTCTGTACCATCACTCATTCATATATCCTTATGTACATATTCTTTATCCCCTTACACTGTGTATAAGACAGTAGTTTTGGAATTGTTAGTTAGATTACTTGTTGGTTATCACTGCATTGTCGGAACTAGAAGCACAAGCATTTCGCTACACTCGCATTAACATCTGCTAACCATGTGTATGTGACAAATAAAATTTGATTTGATTTGACATAGGTGTTCCTTTTGTCCAGGTGGGAAAGGGCAGTGTGGAGTGCAATAGAGATTGCATCATCTGTGGATCTGTTTGGGCAGTATGCAAATTGGAATGGTGTTGATGTGATCCATTACCAGACTTTCAAAGCACTTCATGGCTACGGACGTGAGTGCCACGGGTCTGTAGTCATTTAGGCAGGTTGCCTTTGTGTTCTTGGGCACAGGGACTATGGTGGTCTGCTTGAGGCATGTTGGTATTACAGACTCAATCAGGGACATGTTGAAAATGCCAGTGAAGACACCTGCCAGTTGGTCAGCACATGCCCGGAGCACACGTCCTGGTAATCCATCTGGCTCCGCAGCCTTGTGAATGTTGACCTGTTGAAAGGTCTTTCTCACGTCGGCTAGGGAGAGCGTGATCACACAGTCATCCGGAGCAGCTGCTGCTCTCATGCATGCCTCCGTGTTGCTTGCCTCGACGCGAGCATAGAAGTGATTTAGCTCGTCTGGTAGGCTCGTGTCACTGGGCAGCTCGCTGCTGTGTTGTGTTTAGTGAGTCCACCAGATCAGAGGCAGTAGGGGTAACCAGGGATGTTGTCTTGATAAGTGTGAATTACACAATTTTCCTATCCTGCTAAGCATTCAAAAGTAAAGTACAGATACCCCAAAAAACTACTTAAGTAGTACTTTCAAGTATTTTTACTTAAAAAATATTTGGGATAGGGGGCAGCATTTTCACTTTTGGATGAATAGCGTGCCCAGAGTGAACTGCCTCCTACTCAGTCCCAGATGCTAATATATGCATATTATTATTAGTATTGGATAGAAAACAGTTTCTAAAACTGTTTGAATGATGTCTGTGAGTATAACATAACTCATATGGCAAGCATAAACCTGAGGTTTGTAGTTTTTGAACTCACCCCTATCGAATACACAGTGGGATATGGGTTATTTTGGGCTCTGAGCGCCGTTCTCAGATTATGCTTTTTCCGTAAAGTTTTTTTGAAATCTGACACAGCGGTTGTATGAAGGAGAAGTGTATCTAAAGTTCCATTTATCATAGTGGTATTTTCATCAACATTTATTATGAGTATTTCTGTGAATTCATGTGGCTCTCTGCAATATCACTGCATGTTTTGGAACTACTGAATGTAACACGCCAATGTAAAATAAGATTTTTGGATATAAATATGAACTTTACCGAACAAAAAATACATGTATTGTGTAACATGAAGTCATATGAGTGTCATCTGATGAAGATCAAAGGATAGTGATTAATTTAATCTCTATTGGTGCTTTTTCTGACTCCTCTCTTTGGCTGGAAAAGTGGCTGGGTTTTTCTGTGAGTTGGTGGTGAACTAACATAATCGTTTGTGGAGCTTTCGCTGCAAAGCATTTTTGAAATCAGACACTGTGGCTGGATTAACGAGAATCTTATCTTTAAAATGGTGCCTAAATACTTGTATGTTTGAGAAATTTGATTTATGAGATTTCTGTTGATTTGTATTTGGCGCCCTGCAATTTCATTGCCTGTTGGCGAGGTGTTCCGCTAGCTTAGTCCGGGTTAAGTACTTTACACCACTGTTAATTTATTGCTAGAAACAAACCATTTAAAGGAACCTCAAATATATAGTAGCTTATATTAAAATCAGTGGTAAAATGTATACCAATTAATACACTTAACCTTTTGACATGTACGAACACACGGGTGTGATCATTCTACAGTGCAGCGTATACTCAAACCGGTGTGATTAGGAAACGTATTTAGAAAGTCCAGTTACGATTGATGCAGCAGTCAGCATTTGAGCTGGCCACACTGTTTTTTCACAGAAACATTTTGAACAAATAGTCTATACAATGTTATGTCCTCAATGTGAGCAGTTTATATGTGGATGCAATGTTCTGATATCCACAGAAGTAGTGAAAGCTCCTGAGTGGCGCAAGGCACTGCATCTCAGTGCAAGAGGCAACACTGTAGCCCCTGGTTCAAATCCAGGCTGCATCTCATCATTGGGAGTCCCATAGGGCAGCGTCGTCTAGGTTTGGCCGGGGGTCGGTCGTTATTGTAAATAAAATAAAATTCTTAACTGACTTGTCTAGTTAACCTCTTAAGTCGACCCTCTACTTTTTTGAACATTCTGTTAAAAATCGCGCAACATTTCAGCGCCCTGCTACTCATGCCAGGAATATAGTATATGCATTTGCTTAGTCTGTGTGGATAGAAAACACTCAGACGTTTATAAAACTGGTTAAATCACTGCTGTGGCTTTACCAGAACGGCATTTACATCGAAAAGCACAGGAAAAACTGATCACTGAAAATGGGAAAATATATCCATGCGCTACTTGATCCCATTGATAAAGGTGAACCACAATTAATTGACTGAGGTTGCAGTACCTACAGCTTCCACACGGTGTCTAGAGTCTTGTCATTTCCCTTCGAGTTTTTTCTTGGTCAAACACATGCAGGGCACCGCACCGTATCTCCTCGGGTCTAGGACCGGATATTTTCGTTGAGTTTCTAGCCGGACATTTTTCCAGACGGACAGCTAATGATCTTTACATCGCCTCCTGATGAATTTTATCGCTTATTAACGTTTACTAATACCTAAAGTTGCATTACAAACGTATTTCGAAGTGTTTTGTGAAAGTTTATTGTCGACTTTTTGAATTTTAAAAAATGACGTTACGTTTTGAAACAATGTTTTTTTCGTTTATCACACAGTCTACATATAACGATATCTAGGCTTTATATGGACCGATTTAATCGAAATAAAGACCCAAATAGTGTTTATGGGACATCTAGGAGTGCCAACAAAGAAGATGGTGAAAGGTAATGAATGTTTTCTATTTTATTGTGCGGTTTGTGTAACGCCGAAATGCTAATTATTTTGTTTACGTCCCCTGTGGGTCTTTTGGGGTGTTGCATGCTATCAGATAATAGCTTCTCATGCTTTCGCCGAAAAGCATTTTAAAAATCTGACTTGTTGCCTGGATTCACAACGAGTGTAGCTTTAATTCGATACCCTGCATGTGTATTTTAATGAACTTTTGAGTTTTAACTAATACTATTAGCATTTAGCGTAGCGCATTTGCATTTCCAGAGCTCTAGTTGGGACGCAAGCGTCCCGAGTAGAAGCAAGAGGTTAAGTAAAGGTTAAATTACACAATTCTCATCCAAACTGGAAAATGTAGGCTACATTAGGTCACTCTTTCCTCGCTAAAACTAACACAAGCGGTCATATATAGCTAACTCTCAACTGACAGAAACCATAATATGAATTAGGTAATACAATTGCCAGTTACAATTCATCACCAAAATCAAAAGTAATCTGACAATGGGTAGTTTGTTCATGCCACCATGTTTAAAAAAATAAGAAAATGTGTCAACCAAAGATAAGAGGTTGAAGATGAGTTGGGTCTGTTTGTAGTATGCATGTTGAAGGGGGTGTGTTGTCTACCATCATTCACTTCTGGAAGTTTACTCGAAAGACTAGTGAACCATCCTTTCACCTAATTTTGTTATAACATCTTTGGTCTGACAGACGTTTACATGACAACCAGAATGCATTGCATGATGGGGCGGCAGGGTAGCCTAGTGGTTAGAGCATTGGACCGAAAGGTTGCAAGTTCAAATCCCCTAGCTGACAAGGTACAACATCTGTCGTTCTGCCCTTGAACAGGCAGTTAACCCACTGTTCCTAGGCCGTCATTGAAAATAAGAATTTGTTCTTAACTGACTTGCCTAGTAAAATAAAGGTAAAATTAAAATGCCAACAAACATGGTGCCACGCATAGCTGGTAATTAGCTTAGCATTAGCTCATCATAATCAGTAAAACCCCCAAAAAAGTATTTTACACACATCATGTGTGTCCATTACAATCTATGTAAGAATCGGAATGCATGATTTGACATCAGCCCTGAAAACGTGAATATAAAAGTCAATACATTATGCACCATACAAATGGTGTGCTATAGTAGAAACAGAAACTATAATGATAACATGCTAGGACGCACGCATGTTCAAAGTTATTATTAGTAGTGAATGCAATGCGTGTGCCAACCGGAAAATGTGCCAGGGAGGAAAACATTTGTGCTTGGGCTCTCATCAAAAAGAGTAGTTTGTCAAGCTCAGTAATGCCTCAAACATAAATTGTCCACAACAGTGAAATGGGCTACTTCTATGTGAATTAATGAGGAGGCAGAACTCCCCTCAATTCAAACTTGTTAGAAAATAATTTGAAATTGACAAATTGAAGCCTATAGTTAATTAACCTTGTTTGTCATCAGTGAGTGTATTCTGACATCATACATCATAAAACTAATGTTGGGGTGACCGTTAGAGATATTTGGAACTCACATGTGAAAAGGTTAAATAAACAGTAAATTATTAGATGTTGGACTGATGTTGACACGTTTTGTGTCATCAGCAATGATTGTAAATGGATTATGTCCACGTGTGGTTGTATTGTGTTTTTAAATTGGCAAATAAATTCAATCAAATTAAAATCACAACAGTAAGTTATTTATAGAAACAACAAAAACAGCCTCTGTCTCAAATATATAGAAGCCTGCAAGGTGGCAGGCTGAATTTGAGATTAGAGAAATTCCTTGCTTTTGTCTTTCAAATTAACTTGTGGCTAAATGGCTTGCCTAAGGCTTATAGCTGTTCTCTGAACGGATGCTAAACGCCAGAGATGCAAAATTGGACTGCTGTGGGCTTGCAACAGATGCAAATCATGTCCAGAACGGCAAACTCCACTCGCCTGCTGGCGGTACAAACGTATAGACTTGGACGTAGCGCCAGCAGAAAATAGCACGTGGGGGACATTTTTGGTTATCAGGGACAATGCTTGAAAATATGAAGTGGTGTGTTGTGTTAGATTGCCCCAAACATAACACTTTGTATTCAGAACAGTTATTCAGGGCGGTTTTACTTTAGTGCCTTATTGCAAACAGGATGCATGTTTTAGAATATTTTTTATTCTGTACAGGCTTCCTTCTTTTCACTCTGTCATGTAAGTTAGTATTGTTGAGTAACTACAATGTTGTTGATCCATCCTTAGTTTTCTCCTATCACTGCCATTAAAGGTAGTCATTCAGAAATCATGTTAAACACTATTATTGCATGAGTCCATGCAACTTGTAACTTGATAAGCAAATCTTGACTCTTGAACTTATTTAGGCTTGCCATAAAAAAGGGGTTGAATAATTATTGACTCAAGACATTTAAGTTTTTCATTTTAAATATTTCTAAGTGACCCCAAACTTTTGAACGGTAGCGTATATATATTGTTTTATCAAGGCATATCAAGGTAAATCGCTTACAAATCAACTTCTGTTAGACCAAATCGCTTCACGACAGTTCTGGCTGATTGCCCTGATTCCCTGTTTCAATTCAGTTGGCTCCGAATGACTCTGTGGTGTTGGGTTACATATCCGCAGCCAGTCGAGGCTCGGGAGTGCCGCTTTAACACTCATTTGCTGTTCAGACTGTCCGTCAGTGTGAGGTGGAATGGTACATCCCAGGCACACAAGCTACATAGCGCTGCAAAGCTGAGATTCTACTGCAGTGATAGGAAATAGGCCATTGTACAATGACAAACATACAAAAAACACAATTTGAAGACGTGAAACAAAAACACTGTGTTCGTCACAGAGGGACAAAGTTTATATTAGATGAAAACTGAGATTGTGATCAGTCAGTAGATTTGCTAGCCAACCCTTTGGTACGTTCATAGGGGGATAGAGACAACAATGAATGAGAGAGCTAGTACCAGGAAATTGTCCCTTACCACGAGTTACTGTATACAAAAAAAATGATTACAGTAGTAAGGCATTTGAAATCGTATAATAGCAAAGTAAATTATAAGTAAATGTAGACTATCAAGAAAAAAAATCTACGCCCTATTCCCCAATTTTTCATGATTATAATTTTAAAATGAAAACTGCAATGTAAAATGATTCATTCTGTTTACTATAACAGTGCATACTAGTGCAAAAAAAAATGCATACAAATCATATATAAAAAATAAATACCAAGTAAAAATGTTGAGCTTTATTACAGTACAAGGAATTACTGGGTACTGTTCATGGCCCTCTCATGAAGATATGTCCACTTAACATTAATATTCAACGGTTCTGGAACTTAGCTTTACAACTATTTGTCAGTTTTGTCTATACTGTCTATTGAGAGGACATATAGCGCAGCTGCCAAAGCAATGTCTGATTCATCTTAGCTGTGCTCAATAAAGACACTTAGTGATCCAATGCACCTGCAGACCGAGCCACTCTGAAGGTGTAAAAAGCAATCAAAAACGATTTCAATGGCTTTCAACATTGGATAATAGCATAGCTTTCTACTTACCTCACATTTGAATCGGTTGCCTGCATTCTCTGTCCTTGGTGCTTATGTGCATAATGGCTGTAGTGTGGTTGTCATGGAGGGGGTAGTATTGGAACACAACAAAACATTATTGTGTCATAAGTTATATTCTCACTCTTCACAGGAACTGCCATGAGATTGTGTGTTCAGTCATCGAGACCCATAGGCTGAGTCCAAAATGACACACTATTCCCTATATAGTGCACTACTTTTGACTGGGCCCTGATCAAAAGTAGTGCATTATGTAGGGAATTAGTGTGTCATTTGGGACATATCCATAGAGAGGCATATCGCCTGATTTTGAAGCCTGCGTCTGTTGCATCTACTAGAGAGGGACACCTCATTTGGAGTCGTCAACTGTGATCAATGTCTCGTATTACTATTCAACACCTGATGTTGTTCAGCGGGAGGGACAAAGTCCTGTTTATGACTCAGCCCAAGAAATGGTGGGTGACCAGCAAACAGATATTTACAAGCAAAGGGGAGTTTTGGGGTAAAAGGATCCATTGCTTCAGCATGGTGCGGGTAACAAAAAGCCCCTGAGTGAGTTCCTGGAAAAGAGGCCACTAATCAAAAACAACCTTTTTGGAAGACATCCCTATTATTATGATGTTGTAGGGGTAGTATGAAAAAGGATACAGGGTCTCTGCCTCTTCTGTGGACTGACAATTATCTCTTCTATCTATAGGAGAAGTTATTATGAACCCTCTGCACTGGTCAATTTCTAGGAATAATAAGAACTATTTTCAACAGAATAAAAAAAACGGTGGTTTTCTTTTAACCAGCAGTACAGTTCTTTCTGAGTCATTACGTATCTCAGAGAGTTTAATTTAACCCTGTGTCACCTTATGATGATTTCCAAATTCAACACCTGTGATTACTGTATGCCTCGCTGTATGTCTCTCTCAGATGTCAATATGCCTTGTATACTGTTGTTCAGGTTAGTTATCATTGTTTTAGTTCACAATGGAGCCCCTAGACCCACTCTGCATACCCCTGTTACCTCCTTTGTCCCACCTCCCACACATGCGGTGACCTCACCCATTACAACCAGCATGTCCAGAGATACAACCTCTCTCATCATCACCCAGTGCCTGGGCCTACCTCCGCTGTACCCGCACCCCACCATACCCCTGTCTGCGCATTATGCCCTGAATATATTCTACCATGCCCAGAAACCTGCTCCTCTTATCCTCTGCCCCCAACGCTCTAGGCGACCAGTTTTGATAGCCTTTAGCCGCACCCTCATACTACTCCTTCTCTGTTCCGCGGGTGATGTGGAGGTAAACCCAGGCCCTGCATGTCCCCAGGTACCCTCATTTGTTGACTTCTGTGATCGAAAAAGCCTTGGTTTTATGCATGTCAACATCAGAAGCCTCCTCCCCAAGTTTGTTTTACTCACTGCTTTAGCACACTCTGCTAACCCTGATGTCCTTGCCGTGTCTGAATCCTGGCTCAGGAAGGCCACCAAAAATTCAGAGATTTCCATACCCAACTATAACATCTTCCGTCAAGATAGAACTGCCAAAGGGGGCGGAGTTGCAGTCTACTGCAGAGATAGCCTGCAAAGTAATGTCATACTTTCCAGGTCCATACCCAAACAGTTCGAACTACTAATTTTGAAAATGACCCTCTCCAGAAATAAGTCTCTCACTGTTGCCGCCTGCTACCGACCACCCTCAGCTCCCAGCTGTGCCCTGGACACCATTTGTGAATTGATCGCCCCCCATCTAGCTTCAGAGTTTGTTCTGTTAGGTGACCTAAACTGGGATATGCTTAACACCCCGGCAGTCCTACAATGTAAGCTAGATGCCCTCAATCTCACTCAAATCATCAAGGAACCCACCAGGTACAACCCTAACTCTGTAAACAAGGGCACCCTCATAGACGTCATCCTGACCAACTGGCCCTCCAAATACACATCCACTGTCTTCAACCAGGATCTCAGCGATCACTGCCTCATTGCCTGTATCCGCCACGGAGCCGCAGTCAAACGACCACCCCTCATCACTGTCAAACGCTCCCTAAAACACTTCTGTGAGCAGGCCTTTCTAATCGACCTGGCCCGGGTATCCTGGAAGGACATTGACCTCATCCCGTCAGTTGAGGATGCCTGGTCATTCTTTAAAAGTAACTTCCTCACCATTTTAGATAAGCATGCTCCGTTCAAAAAATGCAGAACCAAGAACAGATACAGCCCTTGGTTCACTCCAGACCTGACTGCCCTCGACCAGCACAAAAACATCCTGTGGCGGACTGCAATAGCATCGAATAGCCCCGTGATATGCAACTGTTCAGGGAAGTCAGGAACCAATACACGCAGTCAGTCAGGAAAGCTAAGGCCAGCTTCTTCAGGCAGAAGTTTGCATCCTGTAGCTCCAACTCCAAAAAGTTCTGGGACACTGTGAAGTCCATGGAGAACAAGAGCACCTCCTCCCAGCTGCCCACTGCACTGAGGCTAGGTAACACGGTCTCCACCGATAAATCCACGATTATCGAAAGCTTCAATAAGCACTTCTCAACGGCTGGCCATGCCTTCCGCCTGGTTACTCCAACCTCGGCCAACAGCTCCGCCCCCCGCAGCTCCTCGCCCAAGCCTCTCCAGGTTCTCCTTTACCCAAATCCAGATAGCAGATGTTCTGAAAGAGCTGCAAAACCTAGACCCGTACAAATCAGCTGGGCTTGACAATCTGGACCCTCTATTTCTGAAACTATCTGCCGCCATTGTCGCAACCCCTATTACCAGCCTGTTCAACCTCTCTTTCATATCGTCTGAGATCCCCAAGGATTGGAAAGCTGCCGCAGTCATCCCCCTCTTCAAAGGGGGAGACACCCTGGACCCAAACTGCTATAGACCTATATCCATCCTGCCCTGCCTATCTAAGGTCTTTGAAAGCCAAGTCAACAAACAGGTCACTGACCATCTCGAATCCCACCGTACCTTCTCCGCTGTGCAATCTGGTTTCCGAGCCGGTCACGGGTGCACCTCAGCCACGCTCAAGGTACTAAACGATATCATAACCGCCATCGATAAAAGTCAGTACTGTGCAGCCGTCTTCATCGACCTCGCCAAGGCTTTCGACTCTGTCAATCACCATATTCTTATCGGCAGACTCAATAGCCTCGGTTTCTCGGATGACTGCCTTGCCTGGTTCACCAATTACTTTGCAGACAGAGTTCAGTGTGTCAAATCGGAGGGCATGCTGTCCGGTCCTCTGGCAGTCTCTATGGGGGTGCCACAGGGTTCAATTCTCGGGCCGACTCTTTTCTCTGTATATATCAATGATGTTGCTCTTGCTGCGGGCGATTCCCTGATCCACCTCTACGCAGACGACACCATTCTATATACTTTCGACGTCATTGGACACTGTGCTATCTAACCTCCAAACGAGCTTCAATGCCATACAGCACTCCTTCCGTGGCCTCCAACTGCTCTTAAACGCGAGTAAAACCAAATGCATGCTTTTCAACCGATCGCTGCCTGCACCCGCATGCCCGACTAGCATCACCACCCTGGATGGTTCCGACCTTGAATATGTGGACATCTATAAGTACCTAGGTGTCTGGCTAGACTGCAAACTCTCCTTCCAGACTCACATCAAACATCTCCAATCGAAAATCAAATCAAGAGTCGGCTTTCTATTCCGCAACAAAGCCTCCTTCACCCACGCCGCCAAGCTTACCCTAGTAAAACTGACTATCCTACCGATCCTCAACTTCGGCGATGTCTACAAAATGGCTTCCAACACTCTACTTAGCAAACTGGATGCAGTCTATCACAGTGCCATCCGTTTTGTCACCAAAGCACCTTATACCACCCACCACTTCGACTTGTATGCTCTAGTCGGTTGGCCCTCGCTACATATTCGTCGCCAGACCCACTGGCTCCAGGTCATCTACAAGTCCATGCTAGGTAAAGCTCCGCCTTATCTCAGTTCACTGGTCACGATGGCAACACCCATCCGTAGCACGCGCTCCAGCAGGTGTATCTCACTGATCATCCCTAAAGCCAACACCTCATTTGGCCGCCTTTCGTTCCAGTACTCTGCTGCCTGTGACTGGAACGAACTGCAAAAATCGCTGAAGTTGGAGACTTTTATCTCCCTCACCAACTTCAAACATCAGCTATCCGAGCAGCTAACCGATCGCTGCAGCTGTACATAGTCTATTGGTAAATAGCCCACCCATTTTCACCTACCTCATTCCCATACTGTTTTTATACTGTTTTAAAAAAAAAAAATTTTTTACTTTTCTGCTCTTTTGCACACCAATATCTCTACCTGTACATGACCATCTGATCATTTATCACTCCAGTGTTAATCTGCAAAATTGTATTATTTGCCTACCTCCTCATGCCTTTTGCACACATTGTATATAGACTGCCCATTTTTTTCTACTGTGTTATTGACTTGTTAATTGTTTACTCCATGTGTAACTCTGTGTTGTCTGTTCACACTGCTATGCTTTATCTTGGCCAGGTCGCAGTTGCAAATGAGAACTTGTTCTCAACTAGCCTACCTGGTTAAATAAAGGTGAAATAAAAAAAATTAAAAAATAAATGATCAAAGCACAATGTTTTTTAAAGACACCCAGGAGAGCACTCCAATCCTACACCCAAACAGAGCTGCTACACTGCGGGTGTCATGGTCGCATTATTAAAACTCGATGTGGGTATTTAGCTGCTACACTAGCTGCTCTGTTTTCTTCATTTGAGAGACTTTAGGAAGGTTGAATGAGTCAAACAAAGCCACTACAATGAACATAGCAGCTTGTCAAAGAACAGATTGGCCATACAAAGTAAAAGGGATACATTAAAATGTCCCTACACATGGGACATTGCCTGGGTCACAGCTGTCATTGGCTGCCGTGAAGAAGGAGCACATCATGACATAACAAGTAGACAGCAGTCAGTGGCATTTGAACAAATACCAGCATTTGAGCCTCAAAGTTCAGGAGTGAGTGGCACTTCTCCCTTTGGGGAATGGGGAAACATTTGTCGGATCAAAGGTCCTGCCATGCAGTCACTCGTGGTTAACCTCCAGACCTCCCCAAAGGTATTGACCACTCAGACAGCTATGCTTCAGACAGAGTTATGTTTGAATAGTGGGCTCAGTTTTGAACTTAGTGTCATTCTCTCTCAGCCGTTAAAATCCGTGCCTCGCTGTCTTTTCAATCGAATGACAAGTTTTAGTATTTGCAAACTTTCGGTACGGTACGTAAAACGCTCTAAAAATTAAAAGGCAAAAAGAAGCTTTGTTAACTCTGGTATATTTCATAAGCGATTTGCATATACATTATCTGCATATTTTCATGAAATTATTATGCAGTTATCTAGGTATTTTACCCCAATATATGGTTGCACAGGTTAAATGCAAAAAATGGCCAATGATTTTCACCATCATGCCAGTTAAATAACAGTTGTTCCAGAAGTTCTCTCTTCTATTTTTCAACCAGAGCTGAAATCATTATGTACATTCTTAGAAAAAAAGGTGCTATCTAGAACCTAAAAGGAAAAAACGTTTTTGATTACATGTATAGAATCCTTTCACAGATGCTTCTACATGGAACCAAAAAGGGGTTTTATCTGGAACTAAAAAAGGGTTCTCCTATGGGGACAGCCGAAGAACCATTTTGGGACCTTTTTTTCTAAGACTGTACATAGGGGAATCCTTGAGGTAGGAATTGCTTTGAAGCTAATCATGGGTAAGTATGAAATTATAGTTGACGTCTGGCTTTCTCAATCCAGGTAAGTTTGGAAGGAAGGTGTCGGTGAAGGGTGAGTAACAGACTTTCATCTGAGTGAGACAACTCCTTTTGGGTTCCTGCTTTGTACTCCTCAAGTGATACATACTCTGATTGAAAATGGTACCTTGGATCCTAGATTCTCAGTCAATGGTATGGCATCTGTTGCCAGTCACACCATATTAGTCTTTAGAGTTGTGCCAAATTTTGTAGGCCTGACTTGGTCTTGATTTGACCTAAATAATAGTTCATTAAGACGTCCTTTCAAGATCATTTCATCCATAAAGACGTCTCGTTGATGTTCATGTTGTTTAAACTTTCACCCTGCACCAAATACAGACGTCAAAATCCACCCAGTGTAAATATTTCATGGTTCTTCATTCAATACGCTTTTTTTCCACCAAGCTCCTGTCCACACTTTTACAGTGCATCCTGCAGTAGTCATATGAAGGCATTCTTCAAAATTCAATGAAGGAAATTTAATTTACAAGATCATGAGAGGACAGAAGTTTTTGGGGACAGGTAGCTGGAGGCCATCTGTCACCAAGCTCACTTAACCCGTCATAGATTGACTGTATCAGAGGTCTTTGAAAAATGAATATATCAGTCATTATGACTGATTATTAAATTTGTCATAGATAAGATTGCGCCGGAGTAGATGGCCGCTGTTTTACGGTCTCCTAACCAATTGTGCTATTATGTGTTCTTTTTGTGCGATATTTGTAAATGATTTTGTACATACTGTTTCTGCAACCGTATCTTACGGCAGAAAAGAGCTTCTGGATATCAGGACAGCGATCACTCACCTCGGATTAGATGAAGATGTTTTCAACAACAACAGCAGCAAGCAGGACTCACACGATATTCTCCAAACAACCCACAGGGCAGACATCCCAATTATTTGCAAAGGGAAGCGACGCAGAGGAAGAGGAGCCGGATGCCTCGTCCGGATCCGCAGAAAACAACGAGGAAAGCTGCCGTTACCGTCAATATTACTCGCAATCATTGGACAATAAACTAGACAAGGTAAGATCACGAATATCCTACCAACGGGACATAAAGAAACGAATATCCTATGCTTCAGGGAATCATGGCTGAAGGACGACATGGATATTCAGCTAGCGGGATACACGCTGCACTGGCAGGATAGAACAGCACACTCTGGTAAGACGAGGGGGGGGAGAGGATTCCGGGATTCTTCCGATGACATTGAGGAATACACATCATCAGTCACTGGCTATATTAATAAGTGCATTGAGGACGTCGTCCCCACAGTGACTGTACATACATACCCCAACCAGAAGCCATGGATTACAGGCAACATTCACACTGAGCTAAAGGGTAGAGCTGCCACTTTCAAGGTGGGGGACTCGACGAACCATAAAACAGGCAAAGCGTCAATACAGGGCTAAGATTGAATCATACTACACCGGCTCTGACGCTCGTCGGATGTGGCAGGGCTAGCAAACTATTACAGACTACAAAGGGAAGCACAGCCGCGAGCTGCCCAGTGACACGGGCCTACCAGACGAGCTAAATCACTTCTATGCTTGCTTCGAGGCAAGGAACACTGAGCAATGCATGAGAGCATCAGCTGCTCCGGATGACTGAGTGATCACGCTATCCCTAGCCGACGTGAGTAAGATCTTTAAATAGGTCAACATACACAAGGCTGCGGGGCCAGACGGATTACCAGGACGTGTGCTCCGGGCATGTGCTGACTAACTGGCAGGTGTCTTCACTGACATTTTCAACATGTCCCTGATTGAGTCTGTAATAGCAACATGCTTCAAGCAGACCACCATAGTCCCTGTGCCAGAGAACACAAAGGCAACCTGCCCAAATGACTACAGACCCGTAGCACTCACGTCTGTAGCCATGAAGTGCTTTGAAAGGCTGGTAATGGCTCACAACACCATTATCCCAGAAACCCTAGACCCACTCCAATTTGCATACCGCCCCAACAGATCCACAGATGCAATCTCTATTGCACTCCACACTGCCCTTTCCCACCTGGACAAAAGGAACACCTATGTGAGAATGCTGTTCATTGACTACAGCTCAGCATTCAACACCATAGTACCCTCAAAGCTCATCACCAAGCTAAGGATCCTGGGACTAAACACCTCCCTCTGCAACTGGATCCTGGACTTCCTGACAGGCCGCCCCCAGGTGGTGAGGGTAGGTAGCAACACATCTGCCACGCTGATCCTCAACACTGGAGCTCCCCAGGGGTGCGTGCTCAGTCCCCTCCTGTACTCCCTGTTCACCCACGACTGCATGGCCAGGCATGACTCCAACACTATCATTAAGTTTGCTGACGACACAACAGTGGTAGGCCTGATCACTGACAACGACGAGACAGCCTATAGGGAGGAGGTCAGAGACCTGGCCGGGTGGTGCCAGAATAACAACCTATCCCTCAATGTAACCAAGACTAAGGACATGATTGTGGACTACAGGAAAAGGAACACCGAGCACGTCCCCATTCTCATCGACGGGGCTGTAGTGGAGCAGGTTGAGAGCTTCAAATTCCTTGGTGTCCACATCAACAACAAACTAGGTTGGTCCAAACACACCAAGACAGTCGTGAAGAGGGCACGACAAAGCCTATTCCCCCTCAGGAAACTAAAAAGATTTGGCATGGGTCCTCAAAAGGTTCTACAGCTGCAACATCGAGAGCATCCTGACCAGTTGCATCACTCGGCCTCCGACCGCAAGGCACTTCAGAGGGTAGTGCGTGCGGCCAGTACATTACTGGGGCAAAGCTGCCTGCCATCCAGGACCTCTACACCAGGCGGTGTCAGTGGAAGGCCCTGAAAATTGTCAAAGACCCCAGTCATAGACTGTTCTCTCTACTACCGCATGGCAAGCGGTACGGGAGTGCCAAGTCTAGGACAAAAGGCCTTCTCAATAGTTTTTACCCCCAAGCCATAAGACTCCTGAACAGGTAACCAAATGGTTAACCGGACTATTTGCATTGTGTCCCTCCCCCCCAAACCCCTCTTTTACGCTGCTGCTACTCTCTGTTTATCTTATATGCTTAGTCACTTTAACTATACATTCATGTACATACTACCTCAATTGGCCTGACCAACCAGTGCTCCCGCACATTGGCTAACCGGGCTATCTGCATTGTGTCCCACCACCCGCCAACCACTCTTTTTACGCTTCTGCTACTCTCTTTTCATCATATATACACAGTCATCTTAACGATACCCAAATGTACATACTACCTCAATAAGCCTGACTAACCGGTGTCTGTATATAGCCTTGCTACTCTTTTTTCAAATGTCTTTCTACTGTTTTTTTTTATTTCTTTACTTACCTACACACACACCTTTTTTTGGCACCATTGGTTAGAGCCTGTAAGTAAGCATTTCACTGTAAGGTTTACACCTGTTGTATTCGGCGCACGTGACAAATAAACTTTGATTTGATTTGATAGACATAGAACTATCTATGATATGATATGATAGAATTTCGTATTCCAGATGTTATATTGAACATTATACATATTGAGCTCATCAACTTGTAGTTCTAAACCCGTAGTTCTATTAGACGTGTAGTTCTAAATTAGTTACCTCTGGTTCGTTCCGCCATTCCTATTGGGAAAATGAAAGCGGAAAGAATAGGGTTTGGGATAAACGCCGAAAGTAAGTTTTGAGGTTAAATAACAGGTCACAGGCTTAGGAGATCTTATACTGTATGTTTTGTTCAATGAGATAATATCAGTCAGTTAACATGACCTTTATTAATTATGAAGCCTTTATGTGCTTTGTGCCTATTTACATTTGTTTTACATAAATGCTTTAAAATTCTCAAAAAGTGATGCTAATCTTAATAAGCTAACTCATAGAACAAAACTTATAAAATCTCCTAAGCCTGTGTTTACCACAGACTTTTATTTAGGTGTTTATCCAAAAACCATGAACTTTTCCCACAGGCTTTGTCCAACAAACCATGGCGGAGTTAGTGCCTACAAAAAAACACCATTACTATTTTTCTCAATTCTATGGAACTAAAACAATGATTTGTTGCATAGGCTGGCTTTTCAATGAGAATGCTTTGAATTGAGGTTTGGGTACCGGCATTGAGACAGCTCAGTATCCAGGCCATTACACACCCACACACACAGAGGACCTTGCTGATAAAATAGGGAGATGTCAAATACAAGCTAAAGACTCCATATTTACAGATGTACACACATCATTAAAGTACAACATTTGCCTCAACAATACGAAGGACAAATATGTCCCGACTGTGCGGTTGCAAACCCAAATTGTTACTTCCACTCCCTTGTTAGATTTAATGTTATCATTTACGGTTTAGCAGAGTAGGAAGTAAAGGGCATAAAGTGGGCAATAAGGGGTAAAGATTGGATATCCAGAATTCATCAGCCATCTCCTTTTCTAGAGGGTCACGGTAGAAATTAGTTGGAAATGTTTTGGGTAGTGACACCCAAGTGATTATATCATTAATACACATATACAGTGAGGGGGAAAAAGTATTTGATCCCCTGATGATTTTGTACGTTTGCCCACTGACAAATAAATGATCAGTCTATACTTTTAATGGTAGGTTTATTTGAACAGTGAGAGACAGAATAACAACAAAAAAATCCATATAAAAAAATGTTAGAAATTGATTTGCATTTTATTGAGGGACCAATCTTCGGTGAGAACCTCCTTCCCTCAGCCAGGGCATTGAAAATGGGTCGTGGATGGGTATTCCAGCATGACAATGACCCAAGACACACGGCCAAGGCAACAAAGGAGTGGCTCAAGAAGAAGCACATTAAGGTCCTGGAGTGGCCTAGCCAGAATCCTATTGAGAACTTGTGAGCCCTTCTCAAATGTGAGATTTACAGTGTGGGAAGACAATACACCTCTTTGAACAGAATTTGGGAGGCTGTGGTTGCTGCTTCAGATAAAGTTGATCGTGAACAGATCAAGAAACTGACAGACTCCATGGATGGAAGGCTCATGGCAGTTGTTGAAAAGAAGGGAGGCTATATTGGTCACTGAATATTTCTGAAAGGCCAAAAATATTATTTCATTGTCATTTTGTGTAACTTATTTGTTACACTTACTCTAAAAATAAAGTGAGTTGGTAGAAATAAATGTTGTAATTTAGTTGCCTAATAATTCTGCACACTAATAGTTGCCTAATAATTCTGCACACATATATTCCCCTGAGAAAGACAAAACTCACTTTTCCTTTGTTAAACATTCAGGTTTGAGGTTCAATAGCATTTTGGATTGACTGAGAGCATTTGTTCAACAAGAGTGTTTGTTCAACAAGAAAATTAATCCTGAGGAATACAAGTTGCCTAATAATTGTGCACACAGTGTATATTACACTACTTTTGACTAGAGCCCTATAGGCCATGCACTAAATAGGGAATGGGGTGCCATATGAGATACAGAGAGTATGAATCTGTTATTCAATGTGTTTATATGGGATAATAGCCGAATAAGGCCAAATTCAATCAATAAGAAATGTTGGATACCTTGGGAGTGTTTATTAATTAAATTAATCCAAACATGTGTTCTTTCACAAAGGAAAAGGTTTATCTTACCTTAGCAGGGATGTCCTGATACAGATTAAGATTGAGATACTGCCCAGCTTGAAGGCCATTGTGTGAATCAGAACCAATGACGTGCTAAATCAGACTACGAAAATAAAGCTCACTGAACATTTTGATCACACAGTGTTCCATTATTTATCAAAGGGCAGTGGATACAGTCACTCGTCTAATGGAGAGTAAGTGTCTTCTATTGCCAAATTTAATTTAGTAAATAATTGCCACCTTGTATGTTCAAATACAAATGATCCGAGCCAGAAATTTGCCCATGACAAATATACTTAGATTACCCTTCCCTGAAATGGTCACGAAATAATAGGGTGCATGCGCCCCTCTCTTTGGGTAATAACGGGTCTATGAGCGTTCCGTTGAGATTGGCAGAGGATAATGATGATGATGACACATGGTTCCTTGAGACTGCAATGCATATCTGCCAAGTCCATTATGATACGGCCTGGCACACAGCAAAATGGATAAATACATAGTTCCTTAGCTGTCTTTTTTTTGTTCCCCTGAGACCATTAAGAACAATTGTGACAGCAGGAACAGCAAGGAACCATACTGGTGAGTGCACTTAATAATGTTGATCCGGGAACATAAAAGACATGCCATTTAGGTTTATAAAAAGACAGTTACAAAATCCCTGGGGTAGGGAGATGGCATAGTCTCGATGTTCGAGTTGGCAGGCTTTTTTGTGATTGTCAGGTAACTTTGCCTTTCTCTCTGAAATATGTTGGTCCATAGTTTCCATTGTGATAATGGTGTGCACTTATATTTCTACCATATGGATGGAGGAGTTGTAGAGTCATACTGCTGCAACATACACTGAGTGTACAAAACATTAGGAACATAACAGGTGAATCCAGTTGATAGCTATGATCCCTTATTGATGTCACTTAAATACACTTTTATTAGTGTAGCTGAAGGGGAAGAGACAGGTTAAAGAATCATTTTTAAGCCTTGAGACAACTGAGACATTGATTGTGTATGTGTGCCATTCCGAGTGTGAATGGGCAAGACAAAAGATTTAGGTGCCTTTGAACGGAGTGTGGTAGTAAGTGCCAGGCGCACCGGTTTGAGTGTGTCAAGGACTGGAACACTGCTGGGTTTTTCATGCTCAACAGTTTCCTGTGTGTATCAAGAATGGTCTACCACCCAAAGGATATCCAGCCAACTTGACACAAATGTGGGAAGCATTGGAGTCACAGGAGGTTGGTGGCACCTTAATTGGGGAGAACGGGCTCGTGTTAATGACTGTGGCAGAATTAGTGGAATGGTAAATAAAACACATGGTTTCCAGGTGTTTGACATTCCATTTGCACCGTTCCGGCCATTATTATGAGCCATTCTCCCCTCAGCAGCCTCCTGTGATTGGAGCCAACATGGGCCAGCATCCCTGTGGAACGCTTTCGACACCTTGTAGATTCCATGCCCTGACGAATTGAGGCTGTTCTGAGGGCAAAAGGGAGTACAACTCAATATTAGGAAGGTGTTCCTAATGTTTTGTACATACTATTTCTCATTTGTGAATGTAACCTATATATTTCTAGTCAAACCATAAAGAAGGCATTCAAATAACTCACATTTTGTTCCCTTTGAGAATGCAAAAGCAGACATCCAGCAGCATTTTTCAAATAACTGTCCTACATATTTTTTGTTTCCTTTGTTTCCCCATACATTCCCTATTTATTTTAAGACGGTAGCTAGGTAATCCACTGGACATGAGAACCAATCTACTCCCCAAATTATCCCAACCAGAAGTTGTTTGTGGTTGGTATGTCGGGTTGATGTATACATGCACTAACTATTTGTGTTGCATGCAAAAATGTCCTGGAGGACATTCCATCTCTGCAAACTTGGACCTCACTACCATAGCTGTGATGTGTGTTTAGATTGCTTGACAGCCTTCATAATTCCAATACCAGTTTGTATCTCTAATTCATTCCAGTACACTATGACAACTAGGGCGGTTTGAATGTCTGCAAGGAAAGATATAGATCCTCGTTTAAATATCAATGCGACAGACTATTACATATCTTTGCTTGAACATGAAACTCATTTTCAGGTGTAGTGGGGAAAAATATTGAAATGTAGATAAAAAACCATGGATTGATAAAGATCAACCACAAATGCGTGTCTTTCTCCTCTTTTGCCATTTTGGATTCATTTCAGATATGCTCTGTTGTTGGATTGGTGGCTAGGCTTCATCTCAATTTCAGGAAGTCAAATGTCCTGTCAAATGTCCTCGCTTTATGAATTATTTGCCTAATGGAAGGTGACTAGAGTGAATACAGTAAATCAGTGCATGGAGTAAGTACCTCAGGACTTGAAAAATCCCAGTACTGATCTTATCTCTTTGTAAAGGTTAGGCTTTAAGTAGTGGGTGACAATGGGGAAAGAATTAAATAACTATTTATTTTAATACATCAAAATACACATTTTCTATCTTAATGTGATAACTCTGTTGTTGCAGAGAATTTTCCTCATAGCAGGAAATGCAAACAGTAGTATATTCAGGGGTTACAGAGGCTCTAAAGTCTGACTAAATTGATCAACCCCTACCAAAATGTAAATGTATTATAATTCAAATTTCCTGTTGCTCCAGGATTATT
The DNA here is from genome assembly GCF_034236695.1 of Oncorhynchus nerka. Lineage (NCBI taxonomy): Eukaryota > Metazoa > Chordata > Actinopteri > Salmoniformes > Salmonidae > Oncorhynchus > Oncorhynchus nerka. Next base: position 51,273,191 of record NC_088410.1, on the reverse strand, counting down.
TTCCTGCTGTGAGAATTGGGGTCAAATTAAGATGGCGCATCTGTACCATTGACTATACCGAGTAATAAATGGCACCGTTTAGGCCCTCGACAAAATAGTATAATAAATAGCACCCAATATTTCCTATTTGGACTGCAGCCGTAGAAGTAGGAGAGGGAGAGCTGCTTCCCCCTCATGGAGGAGTTGTGGTTGAGGACATGGTTGAGGACTAATTAAAGCCTATCATATTCTACTCAAATAGCACATGGTTGTCATGTGACAGGAGTGTAATGTGAGAGAGGAGAGAAAGCTGTAGGGAAGCCAGAGATGGCTTTTATTTTCCGATTTTGCACGAAATGGAAAGCTCACGTCCCTGATATTTTAGTGCTCCTTTTTGAGTGCGACGTGAGTGTTTTTTTGCTGCTGTATTAATGATGCACAATATTCGATACAGATTTATTCAGTGCCCTGAAAAGGAGAGGCAGTATCTCGCCAGCTTTTATAATGTGCAGTGGCATAGTCTATGACAGACAAATGGCTAATACTTGCTTGTTTAATAATTCAATGTATTCTAAAAAAATGTCTTTAGACGAAACAGTATTTATGATGGTGGCCTTCAAGTGGACTGGTATCATACAAATGGTTGGGTCCTTGAGTAGCCTATCTATAACAACTCTCTGATGATGAATTATGGCTTTGAGATACAAACAGGCAAAATTACAATAATAGAATGGATAAGCAGGTTAAAGCTAGAGAGGATACACCCAATGTTTGTAAAAGCCTTTATGGAAATTACTAGTCAATGTTACACAAGGTTTAGTGTTAGGCATTTCCTTCTACATCACATTTATGTGTTGTAAGCACATCCCTATGCTAAAACTTGATGTAATTGTGTTTTACAATAAGGAATTAATTTGGGAATACACAATCTCTGTTTTCACTGAAGTAAACCAATGATCACATTATTTCCCCAACCCACAGTAGCTGCATGGCTTTAAAACCAACACAATGCATGTCCCTTAAAAGGGCAAAGCTTGAGTCCTGAGCTGTTGTTGGTTGTAATTGACTTCTGAACTGTTTGTAGCCCTCAGCTCTCTAAAGTGTAATCCTGGACCCTTAATTTACCATAGTTGTGCACTGCATGACAATTTCTACAACATAATCCTTTATTTTTTCCAATCATTTTTAATAGGATCTCCTTTGTAAAGGTGCTCCAAACCTAACAGGATTCAATGAAATTAAATGAAACGTTATTTGTCACATGCGCTGAATACAACAGGTGTAGATCTTACAGTGAAATGCTTACTTACAAGCCCTTAACCAGCCTATAAAAAGTGGTCAGATGAAGCAGATGCTAAACTACAGGACTGTTTTGCTAGCACAGATTGGAATATGTTCCGGGATTCTTCCAATAGCATTGAGGAGTGCATCACATCAGTCACTGGCTTTATCAATAAGTGCATTGATGATGTCGTCTCCACAGTGACCATACGTACATACCCCAACCAGAAGCCATGGATTACAGGCAACATGCGCACTGAGCCAAAGGGTAAAGCTGCCGCTTTCAAGCAGCAGGACTCTAACCCGGACGCTTTAAAAGAAATCCCGCTATGCCCTCAGATGAACCATCAAACAGGCAAAGCGTCAATACAGGACTAAGATTGAATCGTACTACACTGGCTCCGACGCTCATCGGATGTTGCAGGGCTTGCAAACTATTCCAGACTACAAAGGGAAGCACAGTCGCAAGCTGCCCAGTGACACGAGCCTAGCAGATGAGCTAAATTACTTCTATGCTCACTTCAAGGCAAGCAACACTGAAGTATGCATGAGAGCATCAGCTGTTCTGGACGACTGTGTGATCACGCTCTCCGTAGCCGATGTGAGTAAGACCTTTAAACAGGTCAACATTAACAAGGTCGCAGGGCCAGACGGATTACCAAAACATGTACTCCGAGCATGCGCTGACCAACTGGCAAATGTCTTCACTGACATTTTTAACCTGTCCCTGACTGAGTCTGTAATACCAACATGTTTTAAGCAGACCACCATAGTCCCTGTGCCCAAAAACTGTAAGGTAACCTGCCTAAATGTCTACTGGCTGATATCACTCACGTCTGTAGCCATGAAGTGCTTTGAAAGTACCTCCAGGCTCTGATCAGGCCCTACACCCAAACAAGGGCACTGCGTTCATCCACCTCTGGCCTGCTCGCCTCCCTACCACTGAGGAAGTACAGTTCCCGCTCAGCCCAGTCAAAACTGTTCGCTGCTCTGGCCCCCCAATGGTGGAACAAACTCCCTCACGACGCCAGGACAGCGGAGTCAATCACCACCTTCCGGAGACACCTGAAACCCCACCTCTTTAAGGAATACCTAGGATAGGATAAAGTAATCCCTCTCACCCCCCTTAAAAGATTTAGATGCACTACTGTTCCACTGGATGTCATAAGGTGAATGCACCAATTTGTAAGTCGCTCTGGATAAGAGCGTCTGCTAAATGACTTAAATGTAAATGTAAATGTAATGAAAGGCTGTCATGGCTCACATCAACACCACTGTCCCAGAAACCCTAGACCCACTCCAATTTGCATACCGCCCCAACAGATCCACAGATGATGCAATATCTATTGCACTCCACACTGCTCTTTCGCACCTGGACAAGAGGAACATCTACGTGAGAATGCTATTCATTGACTACAATTCAGTGTTCAATACCATAGTGCCCTCAAAGCTTATCACTAAGCTAAGGACCTTGTGACTAAACACCTCCCTCTGCAACTGGATACTGGACTTCCTGACAGGCCGCCCCCAGGTTTTAAGGGTAGGTAACAACACATCTGCCACGCTGATCCTTAACACGGGGGCCGCTCAGGAGTGCGTGCTGAGTCCCCTCCTGTACTCCCTGTTCACTCAGGACTGCACTCATCAAATCAAAAATCAAATCAAATCAAATTTATTTGTCACATACACATGGTTAGCAGATGTTAATGCGAGTGTAGCGAAATGCTTGTGCTTCTAGTTCCGACAATGCAGTGATAACCAACAAGTAATCTAACTAACAATTCTAAAACTACTGTCTTATACACAGTGTAAGGGGATAAAGAATATGTACATAAGGATATATGAATGAGTGATGGTACAGAGCAGCATACAGTAGATGGTATCGAGTACAGTATATACATATGAGATGAGTATGTAGACAAAGTAAACAAAGTGGCATAGTTAAAGTGGCTAGTGATACATGTATTACATAAGGATGCAGTCGATGATGTAGAGTACAGTATATACGTATGCATATGAGATTAATAATGTAGGGTAAGTAACATTATATAAGGTAGCATTGTTTAAAGTGGCTAGTGATATATTTACATCATTTCCCATCAATTCCCATTATTAAAGTGGCTGGAGTTGGGTCAGTGTCAATGACAGTGTGTTGGCAGCAGCCACTCAATGTTAGTGGTGGCTGTTTAACAGTCTGATGGCCTTGAGATAGAAGCTGTTTTTCAGTCTCTCGGTCCCAGCTTTGATGCACCTCATGACACCATCATTAAGTTTGTAGACGACACAACAGTGGTAGGCCTGCTCATCGACAACAATGAGATAGCCTATAGGGAAGAGGTCAGAGACCTGGCCGTGTGGTGCCAGGATAACAACCTCTCCCTCAACGTGATCAAGGCAAAGGAGATGACTGTGGACTACAGGAAAAGGAGGACTGAGCATGCTCCCATTCTTATCCACGAGGCTGTAGTGGAGCAGGTTGAGAGCTTCAAGTTCCTTGGTGTCCACATCCCCAACAAACTAACATGGTCCAAATATACCAATACAGTCATGAAGAGGGCATGACAAAGCCTATTCCCCGTCAGGAGACTGAAAAGATTTGGCATTGGGCCTCAGATCCTCAAAAAGTTCTACAGCTGCACCATCGAGAGCATCCTGACTGGTTGTATCACTCACTGCCTGGTATGGCAACTGCCCAGGCCTCCGATCCACAAGGCACTACAAAGGGTAGTGAGTACGGCCCAGTACATCACTGGGGCCAAGCTTCCTCCCATCCAGGACCTCTATACCAAGGCCCTAAAATTTGTCAAAGACTCCAACCACCCTAGTCATAGACTGTAGTAAAGATTGTCTAGAGTTTTTTCCCCTCTGGTTGCACATTTAACATGCTGGTAGAAATGCACGTTTCCCTGCATTAAAGTCCCCGACCACTAGGAGTGCCACACCTGGATGAGTGTTTTACTGTTTGCTTATGGCCTTATACAGGTAATTGAATGCAGACTTACTGCCAGCATCGGTTTGTGGTGGTAAATTGAAAGCTACGAAAAATATAGATATAAATATAGAAAACTCTCTTCGTAAATAGTGTGGTCTATGACATACAGTAGGGCAAAAAAGTATTTAGTCAGCCACCAATTGTGCAAGTTCTCCCACTTAAAAAGATGAGAGAGGCCTGTAATTTTCATCATAGGTACATTTCAACTATGACAGACAAAATGAGAAAAAAAATCCAGAAAATCACATTGTAGGATTTTAAATGTATGTATTTGCAAATTATGGTGGAAAATAAGTATTTGGTCACCTACAAACAAGCAAGATTTCTGGCTCTCACAGACCTGTAACTTCTTCTTTAAGAGGCTCTTCTGTCCTCCACTCGTTACCTGTATTAATGGCACCTGTTTGAACTTGTTATCAGTATAAAAGACACCTGTCCACAACCTCAAACAGTCACACTCCAAACTCCACTATGGCCAAGACCAAAGAGCTGTCAAAGGCCACCAGAAACAAAATTGTAGACCTGCACCAGGCTGGGAAGACTGAATCTGCAATGGGTAAGCAGCTTGGTTTGAAGAAATCAACTGTGGGAGCAATTATTAGGAAATGGAAGACATACAAGACCACTTATAATCTCCCTCGATCTGGGGCTCCACGCAAGATCTCACCCCGTGGGGTCAAAACGATCACAATAACGGTGAGCAAAAATCCCAGAACCACACGGGGGGACTTAGTGAATGACCTGCAGAGAGCTGGGACCAAAGTAACAAAGCCTACCATCAGCACGGGCATTGAAGATGAAACGTGGCTGGGTTTTTCAGCATGACAATGATCCCAAACACACCGCCCAGGCAACAAAGGAGTGGCTTTGTAAGAAGCATTTCAAGGTCCTGGAGTGGCCTAGCCAGTCTCCAGATCTCAACCCCATAGAAAATCTTTGGAGGGAGTTGAAAGTCCGTGTTGCCCAGCAACAGCCCCAAAACATCACTGCTCTAGAGGAGATATGCATGGAGGAATGGGACAAAATACCAGCAACAGTGTGTGAAAACCTTGTGAAGACTTACAGAAAACGTTTGACCTCTGTCATTGCCAACAAAGGGTATATAACAAAGTATGGAGATAAACTTTTGTTATTGACCAAATACTTATTTTCCACCATAATTTGCAAATAAATTCATTAAAAATCCTACAGTGTGATTTTCTGGATTTTTTTTCTCATTTTGTCTGTCATAGTTGAAGTGTACCTATGATGAAAATTACAGGCCTCTCATCTTTTTAAGTGGGAGAACTTGCACAATTCGTGGCTGACTAAATACTTTTTTGCCCCACTGTACTTTACCTCAGACAAGCAAAACCGTAAGACTTCATTAATATTAGATTTCGTGCACCAGCTGTTGTTTATAAACATACATAGACCGCTACCCTTTGTCGTACCGGAGGTAGCTGTTCTATCTTCTATTTTATCCATGTTGTCATTCAGCCACGACTAGGTGAAACATAAGATATTACCGTCTTTAATGTCCAGTTGGTAGGATATTCGTGATCGTAGCTGTTCTAATTTGTTATCCAATGATTGTACGTTGGCTAATAAGACTGATGGTAGAGGCAGATGACCCATTCGCTGTCGGATCCTTACAAGGTACCCCGACCTACATCCTCGATATCTCCATGTCTTTCTCCCGTGAATGACAGGGAATAGGGCCTTGTCGGGTGTCTGAAGTAAATCCTTCGCGTCCGACTATTTAAAGAAAAAATCTTTGTCCAGTACGAGGGGAGTAATATTTTGTTCTGATATCCAGAAGCTCTTTTCGGTCATAAGAGACGGTGGCATTGTCCTATGGCACACTATAGTGTGTCATAAGACTATTAGTGTTTGATATAGACTCGGTGCTTAGTGGAATCCTTTCGACAAACTGCTCCTATATCACTGTTGAAAGTTGTGTGATGTGTACATCCATCATTATATTTTCATGTTAGGCCACATTAAGGCATATTTTTTTGTTTCAGTCCTAAGACCAGAGGCTTGGCTAACACTGTCACAGTGTACATTTCAACCGAAACACCAAGACAAGTAAAGTTAAACAGTTGAGTAAGCCTGTGAGATTTTACATCCACACATGGATAACGTGCCCTTAATTCTGGCTGTGCATGTCTCTGACTGGCATGGCCCTTTGCTGACTCCCCCTTGCCTGGTATGGGCGGTGCGTGCGTGGCTGTGCACACACCCGTGTGCACGTGTGCGACGATGCAAGAGAGACGAAGAGGGCACTGTAGAGCTAGACACTGCTGTAAGATGAGAGCATCTTTTGCGGTCTGAACACTGAGAAAATAAACCCTGGGCAGCCAGACTGCTAACCATAGCCACATAAAGTAGGAGTGCTGCAGCACACCCTGAAAAAAAATCTACCCCCCCGACCCCCACCCCCAAACTACTTTGCGTGGCTATGCTGCTAACACTACTGTTTCGGGGTAGTGTTAGACACTCCCATCAGCGCGCTGCAAAGCCAAGGAGCACTGGCCCTCAGTTCACTCTGCACAAAACCTTAGCAGCATGGAGGACCATGCCAATGGATTTATACTGCACTGAACTCATTTCAAATGTCTTGTAATCTCTGTGCAGAGCTATAGTTGAGTGGTAGCACTCCTAGCACAAGTCCCATGCAATTATTCCCACTGGTGACCAAGGTTCAATCCTCTGGTTGATCACCCTTCCCACTGTACCCTCTTCTGATTTTCATACTATCTCAATAAAATGTCAAAAAACATATATTCTCCAATTGATTATAGCCCATAAATGGACACTTGAGTTGGTGTATTTCAGTTACTGCACCATTTGATTAAAAGTGCCCGAAAACAGCCAACACAGTACATGATCCTTTACTTAGATTTGTGTGAAATTGTTAGATATTACTTGTTAGATATTGCTGGACTATCGAACTAGAAGAGCAAGCATTTCGCTACATCAACAATAACATCTGCTAAACATGTGTATGTGACCAATACATTTTGATTTGTTCCTAAAATTGCATATTATTCAGTGATGGTCGACCAAGATCAGGATTATAGCTGTATAAAGTTATGTCCCTCTTAAGTATTCACATGGTAATGGCAGGTACAGTGCAATTACAGTGTATAATTGTTTATAAAAGCTGAACCTCGGCAAGACGGAACTGCTCTTCCTCCCGGGGAAGGACTGCCCGTTCCATGATCTCGCCATCACGGTTGACAACTCCATTGTGTCCTCCTCCCAGAGCGCTAAGAACCTTGGCGTGATCCTGGACAACACCCTGTCGTTCTCAACTAACATCAAGGCGGTGGCCCGTTCCTGTAGGTTCATGCTCTACAACATCCGCAGAGTACGACCCTGCCTCACACAGGAAGCGGCGCAGGTCCTAATCCAGGCACTTGTCATCTCCCGTCTGGATTACTGCAACTCGCTGTTGGCTGGGCTCCCTGCCTGTGCCATTAAACCCCTACAACTCATCCAGAACGCCGCAGCCCGTCTGGTGTTCAACCTTCCCAAGTTCTCTCACGTCACCCCGCTCCTCCGCTCCCTCCACTGGCTTCCAGTTGAAGCTCGCATCCGCTACAAGACCATGGTGCTTGCCTACGGAGCTGTGAGGGGAACGGCACCTCAGTACCTCCAGGCTCTGATCAGGCCCTACACCCAAACAAGGGCACTGCGTTCATCCACCTCTGGCCTGCTCGCCTCCCTACCACTGAGGAAGTACAGTTCCCGCTCAGCCCAGTCAAAACTGTTCGCTGCTCTGGCCCCCCAATGGTGGAACAAACTCCCTCACGACGCCAGGACAGCGGAGTCAATCACCACCTTCCGGAGACACCTGAAACCCCACCTCTTTAAGGAATACCTAGGATAGGATAAAGTAATCCCTCTCACCCCCCCTCCCCCTGAAAAGATTTAGATGCACTACTGTTCCACTGGAGGTCATAAGGTGAATGCACCAATTTGTAAGTCGCTCTGGATAAGAGCGTCTGCTAAATGACTTAAATGTAATGTAAATGTAAAATAATTGTTACATTACCTGTTCATAACAATACAAACTAAATATAAGCATTACATTTGTAAACCAACTCAAATCAATTCCGTTGAAAAATGAGATTATGCAAGCCACTAACAGGTAGGATAACAGTGCTAAGCACAAACAAATTACGACATTACGTTGTACCTCAGCAGTCAACTGCAGTCATTCTCGATTTGTGATTTGTGTTTACACAATTTGAAATGGGAAACAAAGTTAAAAATGTTATTTCATATAAATGATTATCAACATTTCACATGGTTTTCATGGGGGTGAATAGTCTTTGCCTCAATCATGCGGTGGGAATGGAACTTCCAGTGCACTGTGCAGAGACAGATCCCTTGTTTCCACCCCTATGGTAAAGAAATGGTTTGCTCCATGCAGATAGTGGCTCTTTGCTGAATTTCACTACAGTCGGTGCTTGCCTTGCTGCCGTGACAGTACTGTACCTTTTTCTGCGTCTGTTGATCTCTTATTGCTCTTTGAACAATTTTACTCTTGACATTTTCCTTGGTGAGTAATTTCTTCCCCTCTTACCTTTTCTTTTTTTCTTCTTTTTCTCTATTTTTGTTCCTCTTTATTTTGTTATATTTTTCCATTTCAGTGCCTCAATTCTCACAGATTTTTAAATTTTTTAAATGCATTTTGACTTTTGGATAGCTCGCTATTGACTTATAATTACAGTGTCCGAGGAAAGAATGTATGTGTCTTTACTCTCTTACAAAATGTGTATTACGAATAGGACATATGTGTTGGGAGGAATTTATATTTCCAATAATCAGCAATCTGTTTTCATGTTCTCTATTTTACTCCCAAATGACTGTCATTGATTTTTGGTGTGCAGGTTTTTCTAAGCCTACAAAAAGTAACCCAATGACACACTGACCAGGTATACAATGTTTTTTGTTGTTGTTATTCTTCTGGCGTATCTCCGTTTGAGGTTATTAACCATTTTTCTTTTTAAGATGATATATATATATATATTATTTTTATCGCTATTTTCATTAAAGTAGTTCATGCAGCTAGATATGCGTGTGGCTCAACGTGAAAGTTTAAATGCAAAATTAAGATAAGGCATTAACGCCTTCTTATTTATGTATTGTGTTCTTATATAGAACGTTCCATTGTACTTTGACTGATAGCATAGTGAAAAACAAAAAAACTAACCAAGAAACAATTTTCTCCATACATGATGGCTAGAATTTCATATAGGGTTTCTCTCATAGAACAAATTTCACCAACAGTCCAAATAGTTCATGTCAATACAATACTAATGATCCGACACTGCAGATAGGCTATTCATGCAGCTGACTGATGACACAGGGCAATGAGAAAGCTTAGCCCGAAGACAGCCATGGTATTTGCAGATCTGTCATCATCATTATTTAGTGTTTTACCCTAATGCATCTATTATTATTTGTGGATGCTGTGCTGTCAAATGTTTTGTGCTCCACCTCTGCCCTGATAGAATGTCTTTCCCTTCAACTGGCGGTAACCCCATGCTTCTATAGGGTTATCCATCAAAAATACATAATTACAATGTAATGTATGAAGCAAGAGCAGAGACGGACCTATTGAATTATAGCAGAAGCATTCATTTGTGGAGGTGACGAAAGGGCAAACATTCTAGGGTCATTTTTTACAGAAAATGTATCATTATTTAGCTACCTCTGCATTATCAGTATCTGTTACTATACTGTATTTATACTGCTTAACCCCATCCTGACCAATTCAGTACCAGTATGAAAATAACAGACCTGGGTCCAAAAAGTATTTATTTTCTTTCAAGTACTTTACCTGCGTTTAATCATGCTTTAGTTGCGCTTTAGTTGTTGAATGGAATAGTCCCAAAAGTGCAAACCCTGTCCATCTGGCACTTCTGGCAGGTTCAATCAAATGCTCAAAGTGCTTGAAAGAAAACAAATACTTTTTGGAACCAGGTCTGAAAAACATGAAACTGTTGAATGACTGTTTCTGAGAGTGGGACGCCTTCTTGAAGTCCATCTGAGCTAAACTTGTTTAAATATAAGTCAAGGTGTTTTAATGTAGGGCTTAATTTTGGGCCAGGGAATGCTTTTAAACTGACTCAGACATACTGGTACAGACATACTCCCGTAGATATGCATCACGTAGCTTATCATTCCAAGTCTTCTTCTCTTAAGTCTGTTAATTGCTAAGGCTCTCGTTGACTGAAGAAGATTCCCATTAAGAGTGAGTAAAGTGCATGCATCCCAAGTCCAATTTTAATCAAAGAAATGTAGTCTTACTGAATATGGCATGAACAACCAAAATGGTTCTGAGAAGATAAACCAAACTTTTGAGTTAATTGACTAGATAATTAATTTAAGCACTCCATGAGACATAAATGTGTTTTTCATATAAAACTGAATGACAGATTTTGTGTTTTTGACCGTCATTTTTCCAGCAGTAATGTTCACTGTCACCGGGGACAGAAGTGTTAAAATCTCGGTGAAAGCATAACAGAAGTATAGCAACCGTGTGAAGTGTAAGGGAATTTTAAATGGAAAGCTCAGGTGTATTGCCTTAGGCAAGAGCAGGCTGCCACTTCTTTGCAGGGGTCTGGGCTGAAAATGACAGGTGTTTGATCCTTTGATCTTCAGCAGGTTCTTCCAGGAGCTAACTCCAATTCACGTTGTAGAGAAAGTATGTCTTCTATCGTGTGCAAAATCCAGTGGGTAGTAACTTTTTTTCTTAAGCACGATGATCGAACATTTTCAACATAGAGCATGTGTTATGATACGGCCATGTTTTGAGGAGCATGGTTGGGTTCTGGACAGACCAGACCTCACTCTTTGATCAACAGTACTCCTACGGGTTACCTTCGAGCTTTGGAAAACACGAGTCCCCAGATCACTTGTTTCTAACCAACATACATTGCAGTAGCACTGTACGTTACAAATAAATATGTGTAGCCTATTAGTAAGAGATTCACCAAAAGATGTTGCCTAACTATCTTTTCCCTGTTGAAAGCCATCAACACATGCAACATATCCTCTTTAAATAGGACAGAATATTGGCACATACGGGGGGGATAATTCAATATTTGCAATGTAAAGCTCTGTAGGGAATAATATTTTATCATCCAGATGCTGCAGCAGTAATCCTGGACTCCCTAATTGAATCCACAGGGTGTTTTTAGTGATAAGGTCTCAGGTGAGCCTCTGCTGCGACAGGTTACGTCTCTGTAGTGAAATCACTCTGCTTATCATGCTTCTTTTAAATTGCAGGATTCCATTGTACAGTCCCGGGCTGAGAGCACTGGGACCAAGCATCTAGTATCAGACCTCCTCGTTACCTGGTCAGAGTAGACAGGTATGTGCAGTGGCTTTAATAACCAATACAGTATTAGGAACCTAACAATAGTCTGAGCAGTGATACATTGAACATTTAGGAAAGATGTCATATGTTGGTGGTTATCTGGTCAGATAAGCAGATTTACAACCAGTTTAAGTATTTTCGGGTTGCTCAAATTGTTTTTACAAAATAGTATACAACTAGTATACAACTGGACCATGTTGCCATACTGACGTCCCGTTTTGGCCGCTAAGATGCTGTCACCAAATGTTCTATGACAATAACACTCACATTTTCATTGTAACTGGAATGAAATTGTCCAACATGGCAGCAATGGAGGAAGTGCATGAAGATGGCTGCCTCATGCACTTATCACAAATGCCTCGTTTGCCATATTTCTCTATGTTACTCTTTCTTTGTATCGGCATTAGCATGATGCCTATTCTAGCTCCAAGACAGCAGCAATTTTTAAAAGTATATTGTGCTAATTTATTGGTGCATTGAACCATGTCGCGCCCCATAGTTTAAAGACTCGGTGGTAAAACAATGACATTATACAGTATCTGTGCTCTGCCATCTTTATACATGTTCGCCATTGAAATATAACATTTGTTACAATGTAAACATGTAGGTTATACCAGCTATAAGGACTAGCCTTTTGAAAATAATTTGAATGTTCTATATGGTCCTGTCGTATGACTGGTGGCAATACTTAGACTGGGCACCCCCATTTTATGTTAAAACTACACTGGGGTCATGGTGTTGATATTTTTGGCGTTAAAACAAAACTAAATGGAGTAAATATCCAACTCTCAGAGTTGCTTAAATTGAACTCCAATTGCCATTTTACTATTTTCAGTGTTGTTTTTAATGAACTCCCTTGTCATTGTAAACTTTTTTATTGTGAATTAACAATCAAGCAGAGAACATTTATCTTTCAGTTTAGTTAATTAGAGTTATAAGGATGTACAAGTTTATTTGAATATTTCACGTTAAGGTGGTTTGAAATTTTTGGAAGCCAACTTGCAGGAAGATATCCAGCTCTTTTATATAATTTACAACTTGCAATCAGAATGCCTGTCAAAGTAAAGATGAAATGGCGTACACATGAAGACTACCTACAGCATGTAAACTGGAACAACAATCTTACCAATGGTTGCTATAAATACAACCACTTACAGATCGGATTAGTTTAGAAAAATGCATGTTTCTGATCTGTGTGTAGCATAAGATCAAAAACAATCAATGTACATGTGAAAACACACAATGAAACAAACAATTAAACAAATCAACAAGGCATGCTGGAAAATATTAGGCCCCTCCCACATTTGTGGATAACTCCATAGATTTAACTCCCTTGCCCAATCCCAAATCGGCCCCAAGAGCCTACACTTTACGCAATTGTGGAGATCTGAGACGATTTGACAGGTGAAACTTTCACCTAGCCTATCAGAGGACAAGGTTATCAAATCAAATCAAATGTATTTGTCACATACACATGGTTAGCAGATGTTAATGCGAGTGTAGCGAAATGCTTGTGCTTCTAGTTCCGACAATGCAGTAATAACCAACGAGTAATCTAACCTAACAATTCCAAAACTACTAAAGGGATAAACAATATGTACATAAAGATATATGAATGAGTGATGGTACAGAACGGCATAGGCAAGATGCAGTAGATTGTATCGAGTACAGTATACACATATGACATGAGTAATGTAGGGTATGTAAACAAAGTGGCATAGTTTAAAGTGGCTAGTGATTCATGTATGACATAAAGATGCAGTAGATTATATAGGGTACAGTATATACATCAAATCAAATGTATTTATATAGCCTTTCGTACATCAGCTGATATCTCAAAGTGCTGTACAGAAACTCAGCCTAAAACCCCAAACAGTAAGCAATGCAGGTGTAGAAGCACGGTGGCTAGGAAAAACTCCATAGAAAAGGCCAAAACCTAGGAAGAAACCTAGAGAGGAACCAGGCTATGTGGGGTGGCCAGTCCTCTTCTGGCTGTGCCGGATGGAGATTATAACAGAACATGGCCAAGATGTTCAAATGTTCATAAATGACCAGCATGGTCAAATAATAATAATCACAGGCAGAACAGTTGAAACTGGAGCAGCAGCACGGCCAGGTGGACTGGGGACAGCAAGGTGTCATCATGTCAGGTAGTCCTGAGGCATGGTCCTAGGGCTCAGGTCCTCCGAGAGAGAGAAAGAAAGGGAGAATTAGAGAGAGCATACTTAAATTCACACAGGACACCGGATAGGACAGGAGAAGTACTCCAGATATAACAAACTGACCCTAGCCCCCCGACACATAAACTACTGCAGCATAAATACTGGAGGCTGAGACAGGAGGGGTCAGGAGACACTGTGGCCCCATCCGAGGACACCCCCGGACAGGGCCAAACAGGAAGGATATAACCCCACCCACTTTGCCAAAGCACAGCCCCCATATCACTAGAGTGATATCTTCAACCATCAACTTACCATCATGAGACAAGGCCAAGTATAGCCCACAAAGATCTCCGCCACGCCATACATATGAGATGAGTAATGTAGTGTATGTAAACATTATATTAAGTAGCATTGTTTAAAGTGGCTAGTGATATATTTTGCATCAATTCCCATTATGAAAGTGGCTGGAGTTGAGTGAGTGTGTTGGCAGCAGCCACTCAATGTTAGTGGTGGCTGTTTAACAGTCTGATGGCCTTGAGATAGAAGCTGTTTTTCAGTCTCTCGGTCCCAGCTTTGATGCACCTGTACTGACCTCGCCTTCTGGATGATAGCGGGGTGAACAGGCAGTGGTTCGGGTGGTTGATGTCCTTGATGATCTTTATGGCCTTCCTGTAACATCGGGTGGTGTAGGTGTCCTGGAGGGCAGGTAGTTTGCCCCCGGTGATGCGTTGTGCAGACCTCAATACATGTATGTTTTGTTTGATAAAGTTCATATTTATATTTAAAAAAATTGAGTTTACATTGGCGCGTTACGTTCACTAGTTCCAAAAACATCCAGTGATTTTGCATAGCCACATCGATTCAACAGAAATACTCATCATAAATGTAGATGATAATACAAGTTATACACATGGAATTATAGATATACCTCTCCTTAATGCAAACGCTGAGAAGGCGCTAATAAATTCAATTTTCCGCCATGTTGGAGTCAACAGAAACCAGAAATCACATTATAAATATTCCCTTACCTTTGATGATCTTCAATAGAATGCACTCCCAGGAATCCTAGTTCCACAATAAATGCTTGATATGTTCGATAATGTCCATTATTTATGTCCAAGTAGCTATTTTCGTTAGGTACACATATCCAAACGCTCGTGCTTGTCCAGCCGAACGTTGGACAAAAACTTTATTAAGTTATATTACAGGTCGAAGAAACATTTCAAACTAAGTATAGAATCAATCTTTAGGGTGTTGTTATCATAAATCTTCAATAAAGTTCCAACCGGAGAATTCCTTTCTTTCTAGAGAAGCAATGGAACGCAGGTCAATATCATGTGGAATGCACGTGACCAGGAAATGGCTCTCTGCCAGTAACCTGACTCAGTCAGCTCTTATTCAGGCCAACAACACAGTAGAAGCCTCATTCAAGTTTCTAAAGACGGTTGACATTAGTGGAAGCCCTAGGAAGTGCAACTTCATCCATATCTCAATGTGAATTCAATAGGGCCTGGGTTGAAAATCGACCAACCTCAGATTTCTGTTTGGATTTCACTTCCTGTTCAGATTTCTTCTCAGGTTGTTGTCTGCCATGTGAGTTCTGTTATACTCAGACATCATTCAAACAGTTTGAGAAACTTCAGAGTGTTTTCTATCCAATACTACTACTACTAATAATAATATGCATATATTAGCAACTGAGACTGAGGAGCAGGCCGTTTACTCTGGGCACCTTTCATCCAAGCTACTCAATACTGCCCCTGCAGCCATAAGAAGTTTTAAGCACACCTGTAAAGGCCATTATTTAAAATAGCTACAGTTGAAGTCGGAAGTTTACATGCACCATAGCCAAATACACTAACAATCAGTTTTTCACAATTCCTGACATTCAATCGTAGTAAAAGAAAATCCCAGTTTTAGGTCAGTTAAGATCACCACTTTATTTTAAGAATGTGAAATGTCAGAATAATAGTAGAGAGAATGATTTATTTCATCACCTTCCCAGTGGGTCAGAAGTTTACATACACTCAATTGGTATTTGGTAGCATTGCCTTTACATTGTTTATCTTGTGTCAAATGTTGTTTCGGGTAGCCTTCCACAAGCTTCCCACAATAAGTTGTTCAAATTTTGTCCCATTCCTCCTGACAGAGCTGGTGTAACTGAGTCAGGTTTGTAGGCCTCCTTGCTCGCACAAGCCTTTTCAGTTCTGCCCACAAATCCTTTTCTATAGGATTGAGGTCAGGGCTTTGTGATGGCCACTCCGATATCTTGACTTTGTTGTCCTTAAGCCATTTTGCCACAAATTTGGAAGTATGCTTGGAGTCATTGTTCATTTGGAAGATCCATTTGCGAGGAAGCTTTAACTTCCTGACTGATGTCTTGAGATGTTGCTTCAATATATCCACATAATTTTCCTGCCTCATCATGCCATCTATTTTGTGAAGTGCACCAGTCCATCCTGCAGCAAAGCACCCCCACAGCATGATGCTGCCACCCCGTGCTTCACGGTTAGGATGGTGTTCTTCGGCTTGCAACCCTCCCCCTTTTTCCTCCAAACATAACGATGGTCATTATGGCCAATCAGCTCTATTTTTGTTTCATCAGACCAGTACAGTCTTTGTCCCCATGTGCAGTTGCAAACCGTAGTCTGGCTTTTTTATGGCAGTTTTGGAGCAGTGGCTTCTTCCTTGCTGAGCGGCCATTCAGGTTATGTCGATATAGGACAAATTTTACTGTGGATATAGATACCTTTGTACCTGTTTCCTCCAGCATCTTCACATGGTCCTTTGCTGATGTTCTGGGATTGATTTGCACTTTTCGCACCAAAGTACGTTCATCTCTAGGAGACAGAACGCGTCTCCTTCCTGAGTGGTGTGACGGCTGCGTGGTCCCATGGTGTTTATACTTGCGTATTATTGTTTGTACAGATGAACGTGGTACCTTCAGGCGTTTGGAAATTGCTCCCAAAGATGAACCAAACTTGTGGAGGTCTTGGCTGATTTCTTTTGATTTTCCCATGATGTCAAGCAAAGAGGCACTATGTTTGAAGGTAGGCCTTGAGATACATCCATAGGTACACCTCCAATTGACTCAAATGATGTCAATTAGCCTATCAAAAGCCATGACATCATTTTCTTAGTGTATGTAAACTTCTGATCCACTGGAATTGTGATACAGTGAATTATAAGTGAAATAATCTGAAATAATCTAGCTAACTAGCTAAACAGTGAACCATAATCACAACTCATGAGGTTACTACCCTGCATGATTCTGCAGTGAGCTAACCAACCAGGTTCAATGTTAGTTAGCCAAGCAAATGGCTCTGAGATACAAATAATAAGATCATACACGTAACGTTAGCTAGCAAGCAGTACACTTTAACTAGAAATGAAACAACTTTCTTACCCATATACATGATAGATGGACGCGTCTCCTGTCACGGATGTCATGTTTCCCTTCTTTTGAATATGTAATCCGGAGACAGGAGTTTTCTCCATCTCCTTAGCTATCACACTCGAATTCCATTGAACTCGGTCCTCCAGAAAGTGGAGGGAAACACTTATGCAGTTTTAATACGCGATACATAAAAAAGCTACGTTAGACAGGATTACCAACACATACTGACCAGCTCAAATAGACAGAAGCGTACTAAACTCAGCAAAAAAAGAAACGTCCTTTTTCAAGACCCTGTCGTTCAAAGATTATTCGTAAAAATCCAAATAACTTCACAGATCTTCATTGCAAAGGGTTTGAATGCTGTTTCCCATGCTTGTTCAATGAACCATGAACATGCACCTGTGGAACGGTCGTTAAGAACCTAACAGCTTACAGATGGTAGGCAATTAAGGTCACAGTTATGAAAACTTAGGACACTAAAGAGGCCTTTCTACTGACTATGAAAAACACCAAAAGAAAGATACCCAGGGTCCCTGCTCATCTACGTGAACATGCCTTAGGCATGCTGCAAGGAGGCATGAGAACTGCAGATGTGGCCAGGGCAATAAATTGCAATGTCCCGCACTCTGAGACACCTAAGACAGTGCTACAGGGAGACAGGACGGACAGCTGATCTTCCTCGCAGGGGCAGACCACGTGTAACAACACCTGCACAGGATCAGTACATCCAAACATCATACCTGCGGGACAGGTACAGGATGGCAATAACAATTGCCCGAGTTACACCAGGAACGCACAATCCCTCCATCAGTGCTCAGACTGTCCGCAATAGGCTGAGAGAGGCTGGACTGAGGGCTTGTAGGCCTGTTATAAGGCAGGTCCTCACCAGACATCATCGTCAACAACGTCACCTATGGGCACAAGCCCACCAGTGGACTATAAAGGGAATCGGGTGTCATATTGGACATTGAGATACTGTCTCTGTTCTCTATGAGTTCAATGGACAAGTGTCCTGTGACGTCAACATTAAGTAAACAATTTTAATAAGCTAAGTACATGCTGTGATAGGTGGTAGGTACACGAGTGTGTTTGAGCCTTTTCCTTACTCCCCTTTAGTGTTTTCCCACTGCATTGGATGACATGCTCCCTTTGGGGACTGCAATTGTGTGTGACTGTAGCCCATCTCTGAAAACCTCAAAGGCTTTTTATTCGGCATCTTACCCCAAGTGAACCTTATATTCAAGGTCTTTGTCTGTCGGGCTGGTATCATGTCAGGTAACGATAACGCACTACTGTACTGTTGACTGGTGAGCCATACAGGTCAGTAGTACCCAGGACATCCGTGTGATAGTGTATCCTATCCTGTGTGTGTGTGTGTGTGTGTGTGTGTGTGTGTGTGTGTGTGTGTGTGTGTATTTAAAGGGCTGGTATAGTGTGCTTACACCTGTGTTTGCATGTGACACGTGCACGCATGTGTGACAGCACCTGAGAGAACCCATATCAGCTGTCCGAGTTTGTAATCATCACGTCTCCCTTCACTGCCACATTACTTTATTGCATTTTTAAAAAGGGCCTGAAAATGAATGGGCTCACTCCCAGTTCATAACGAGTATCCTCTGTCTTGTCTCTCTAAGGGCTGGATTCAATCCGCAGCGCTGAAGTTCGGGGTTACAACATGATTGAAATTTAAAGGCACTGTTCCCATGTTAGCAGAGACCGCATTCACAGTAAACGCTGTATAAGTCAGCTCAATCAGAAATGACCTTAACATTTTGATTGTGCAATCTGTAAAGCTTCAGCGATACAGATTGAATTAAGCCCTTAGTGTTGCTCTTGCTCGTCCCAGTGAGTTTACGGTAACAGTTAGTCAATGCTCTAGATGTCATTAAACAGCCTAACCAGCTCAGAGTGAGGTGTTCTCGATCTCTTGTGATCTCTTGTAGTAGCTAACTAGCATGCCAGCCAACTTTCGGCACTTGTGTTCTTGGTTGGGACAAGCATGCATTGACAACGAGGCTACAATTCCCCATCCTTTATCAATACAATTTTGACGGCCAACTAGTTGAGAAAGTTTGAGAGGGTTTATCTAATGTTCCTTCATAAGATTTTAGCTTATCTTGCTCTGCCTCACAACTGAGGGAGAAGAGAGCCTACCTTTTCATGGTTGTTTAATCAATAGAACTCTAAAGTTCCCAAAATGTAAGAGGACTCCCGTGGTGTTTACATATTTGCAGAAATCCAATTAGACCACATGGGTCTCCCGGTCGCAGCCGGCTGCGACAGAGCCTGGACTCGAACCCAGAATCTCTAGTGGCACAGCTAGTACTGCAATGCAGTGCCTTAGACCACTGCACCACCTTGGAGGCCAAATTGCATTTTATTGCTGGCAATTTGAGTGCACAGAGATACCGTGATGAGATCCTGAGGCCCGTTATCATGCCATTCATCCGCCGCCATCACCTCATGTTTCAGCGTGATAATTCACGGACCCATCTCGCAAGGGTCTGTACACAATTCCTGGAAGCTGAGAATGTCTGAGTTCTTCCATGGCCTCCATACTCACCAGACATGTCACCCATTGAGCGTGTTTGTGTGCTCTGGATCAACATGTACGACAGCGTGTTCCAGTTCCCGCCAATATCCAGCAACTTTGCACAGCCATTGAAGAGGAGTGAGATAAACATTCCACAGGCCCTAATCAACAGCCTGATCAACTCGATGTAAATGTAAAGGAGATGTGTCGGGCTGCATGAGGCAAATGGTGGTCACACCATTGACTGGTTTTCTGATCCAAGCCCCTACATTTTATTGGTGTCTGTGACCAACAGATGCATATCTGTATTCCCAGTATGTGAAATCCATAGATTAGAGCCTAATTTATTTATTTAAATTGACAGATTTCCTCATATCAACTGTAACTGTAAAATGTTATACATTTTTGCATTTTGTGTTTATATTTCTGTTCAGTATATAAAGGTCTACTGTTGCTCTGATTGGCTATAGCGCATCAGTCTGTGTAGACTCTGGACCTGGACAAGACAGATGTTTTTATTGCAGTGTCTATTAATTGTCCAAATGCACGGCAGCTTTCCCACGCTATATTGATATAGAATTTTCACAAATGTCTTAGTATGTCTAATTCCAAAACATTGTAAGAATTTATGAAAATGTGAAAATTACCATATCTAAGTGGTTGCTTATCAGAAATGTTTTAAGTG
Organism: Oncorhynchus nerka; assembly: GCF_034236695.1. Lineage (NCBI taxonomy): Eukaryota > Metazoa > Chordata > Actinopteri > Salmoniformes > Salmonidae > Oncorhynchus > Oncorhynchus nerka. Next base: position 51,252,784 of record NC_088410.1, on the reverse strand, counting down.
GGGGTGTATATGAACAGATTTTAATAAGATTTTGTGTTGCTAAAATGTTGTCAGTTGTACTTAAAAATTAAACAATGTTTCACACACAGTTACTTCCAAAGAGATGGCTAACAACAGCAAGCGTGCTGCAATAAATGAGTTTCACATACCAGGTGATGATCATTTGAAACTTAACTTCTTGGTGAAAGTTATTCTTGAAAAGGGAGAAGCTAACCAATTAGAAGCTAACAAAAATTGTCCCACTCATTAAGTCAAAATGTGATTGGTTGATTCCACTGTCACTCCAAAATGTTGCCCTAATACAGTCAACAGATGACTTTATCTAGCTTCTGATGGCCTAGCCAATGACTGACTTAGCTAGCTAGATTTATCTCCCCAGAGACCAGCGAAGAGAAATCCTGAAAACTGAAGATGTTAAATCAGAACATCATTAAAAATAATATAATGATCATTATTATATTATTATTTTATAAATCCTTAGCCCTTCTCTGAAGGCATAGAAGGACCCATGGTTCCCCACTGTGTTTGGGTTAATAATAAATTATAGAGTGGCTCTATTTTCCCCCTGCATGTATTTTTTCAATATTCTGAATGTCTAAATAATCCATATGTTGTTCTGACATTATCACAGAAATACTGGACATTTTGAACTCTTAATTTGACAAAAGAATTCGGGTATCGGTCTTGACTCAGTCTAGGACCCCCTTGTTCCCCTCCTTGACTTGGACTCAATTTGCTTGGGTCTTGGTCTCGAACACAACACTGTTGGACACCCCTTCAAATGAGTTTATTCGACTATTTCAACCACACTCGTTTCTGACAGGTGTATAAAATCGAGTACACAGCCATGCAATCTCCATTGACAGACATTGGCAGTAGAATGGCCTTACTGAAGAGCTCAGTGACTTTCAACGTGGCATCATCATAGGATGCCAACTTTCCAACAAGTCAGTTCGTCAAATTTCCGCCCTGCTAGAGCTGCCCCAGTCAACTGTAAGTGATGTTATTGTGAAGTGTAAATGTCTAAGAGCAATAACGGCTCAAGAGTGAAGTGGTAGGCCACACAAGCTCAAAGAACGGGACCGCTGAGTGCTGAAATGCGTGGCGCGTAAAAATCATCTGTCCTCAGTTGCATCACTCACTACCGAGTTCCAATCTGCCTCTGGAAGCAACGTCCTCTCAAGAACTGTTCGTAGGGAGCTTCATGAAATAGTTTTCCATGGCCGAGCAGCCACACATGCCTAAGATCACCAATGCCAAGCTTTAGCTGGAGTGGTGTAAAGCTCGCCGCCATTGGAGTCTGGAGCAGTGAAAACGCGTTCTCTGAAGTGATGAATCATGCTTCACCATCTGGCAGTCCGACGGACGAATCTGGGTTTGTTGGATGCCAGTAGAACACTACCTGCCCGAATTCATAGTGCCAAATGTAAAGTTTGGTTGAGGAGGAATAATGGTCTGGGCTGTTTTTCATGGTTCGGTCTTAATTCCAGTGAGGGCAAATCTTAACGCTACAGCATACAATGACATTCTAGACGATTCTGTCATTCCCACTTTGTAGCTACAGTTTGGGGAAGGCCCTTTCTTGTTTCAGCATGACAACACCCCCGTGCACAAAGTGAGTTCAATACAGAAATGGTTTGTTGGTGTAGAAAACCTTGACTGACCTGCACAGAAGAACCCTGACCTCCATCGAACACATTCGGGATGAATTGGAATGCAGACTGCGAGCCAGGCCTAATCATCAGTGCCTAACCTCACTAATGCTCTTGTGGCTGAATGGAAGAAAGTCCCCGCAGCAATGTTCCAACATCTAGTGGAAAGTCTTCTCAGAAGAGTGGAGGCTGTTATAGCAGCAATGGGGGCACCAACTCCATATTAATGCCCATGATTTTTGAATGAGATGTTCGACGAGCAAGTTTCCACATACTTTTGGTCATGTAGTGTAGTTCGGGTAGCCATTTGATTAACTGTTCAGCAGTCTAATGGCTTGGGGGTAGAAGCTGTTCAGGAACCTTTTGGTCACAGACTTGGAGCTCCGGTAGCACTTGTCATGCGGTAGCAGAGAGAACAGTCTATGACTTAGGTGGCTGGAGCTTTTGACAATTTGTATGGCCTTCCTCTGACACTGCTTGGTATAGAGGTCCTGAATGGCAGGGATCTCTGCCCCAGTGATGCACAGTGAGGGAAAAAAGTATTTGATCCCCTGCTAATTTTGTACGTTTGACAAAGAAATGATCAGTCTATAATTGTAATGGTAGGTTTATTTGAACAGTGAGAAACAGAAGAACAACAACAAATCCAGAAAAACACATGTCAAAAATGTTATAAATTGATTTGCATTTAAATGACAAGACCATGGTGCTTGCCTACGGAGCTGTGAGGGGAACGGCACCTCAGTACCACCAGGCTCTGATCAGGCCCTACACCCAAACAAGGGCACTGCGTTCATCCACCTCTGGCCTGCTCGCCTCCCTACCACTGAGGAAGTACAGTTCCCGCTCAGCCCAGTCAAAACTGTTGCTGCTCTGGCCCCCCAATGGTGGAACAAACTCCCTCACGACGCCAGGACAGCGGAGTCAATCACCACCTTCCGGAGACACCTGAAACCCCACCTCTTTAAGGAATACCTAGGATAGGATAAAGTAATCCTTCTCACCCCTCCCCCCCTTAAAAGATTTAGATGCACTATTGTAAAGTGGCTGCTCCACTGGATGTCATAAGGTGAATGCACCAATTTGTAAGTCGCTCTGGATAAGAGCGTCTGCTAAATGACTTAAATGTAAATGTAAATGAGGGAAATAAGTATTTGACCCCCTCTCAATCAAAAAGATTTCTGGCTCCCAGGTGTCTTTTATACAGGTAACGAGCTGAGATTAGGAGCACACTCTTAAAGGGAGTGCTCCTAATCTCAGTTTGTTACCTGTATAAAAGACACATGTCCACAGAAGCAATCAATCAATCAATCAGATTCCAAACTCTCCACCATGGCCAAGACCAAAGAGCTCTCCAAGGATGTCAGGGACAAGATTGTAGACCTACACAAGGCTGGAATGGGCTACAAGACCATCGCCAAGCAGCTTGGTGAGAAGGTGACAACAGAACTGTCAATCTCTCCCTTGGCCTGGGGCTCCATGCACGATCTCACCTCGTGGAGTTGCAATGATCACGAGAACGGTGAGGAATCAGCCCAGAACTACATGGGAGGATATTGTCAATGATCTCAAGGCAGCTGGGACCATAGTAACCAAGAAAACATTTGGTAACACACTATGCCGTGAAGGACTGAAATCCTGCAGCGCCCGCAAGTTCCCCCTGCTCAAGAAAGCACATACAGTGGGGAGAACAAGTATTTGATACATTGCCGATTTTGCAGGTTTTCCTACTTACAAAGCATGTAGAGGTCTTTTTTTTAATCATAGGTACACTTCAACTGTGAGAGACGGAATCTAAAACAAAAATCCAGAAAATCACATTGTATGATTTTTAAGTAATTAATTAGCATTTTATTGCATGACAAGTATTTGATCACCTACCAACCAGTAAGAATTCCGGCTCTCACAGACCTGTTAGTTTTTCTTTAAGAAGCCCTCCTGTTCTCCACTCATTACCTGTATTAACTGCACCTGTTTAACTCCTTACCTGTATAAAAGACACCTGTCCACACAGTCAATCAAACAGACTCCAACATCTCCACAATGGCCAAGACCAGAGAGCTGTATAAGGACATCAGGGATAAAATTGTAGACCTGCACAAGGCTGGGATGGGCTACAGGACAATAGGCAAGCAGCTTGGTGAGAAGGCAACAACTGTTGGCGCAATTATTAGAACATTTAAGAAGTTTAAGATGACCTCCAATCACCCTCGGTCTGGGGCTCCATGCAAGATCTCACCTCGTGGGGCATCAATGAAGGTGAGGGATCAGCCCAGAACTACACAGCAGGACCTGGTCAATGACCTGAAGAGAGCTGGGCCACAGTCTCTAAGAGAACCATTAGTAACACACTACGCCGTCATGGATTAAAATCCTGCAGTGCATGCAAGGTCCCCCTGCTCAAGCTAGAGCATGTCCAGGCCCGTCTGAAGTTTGCCAATGACCATCTGGATGATCCAGAGGAGGAATGGGAGAAGGTCATGTGGTCTGATGAGACAAAAATAGAGCTTTTTGGTCTAAACTCCTCTCGCCGTGTTTGGAGGAAGAAGAAGGATGAGTACAACCCCAAGAACACCATCCCAACTGTGAAACATGGAGGTGGAAACATCATTCTTTGGGGATGCTTTTCTGCAAAGGGGACAGGACGACTGCACCGTATTAAGGGGAGGATGGATGGGGCCATGTATCACAAGATCGTGGCCAACAACCTCCTTCCCTCAGTAAGAGCATGGAAGATGGGTCGTGGCTGGGTTTTCCAGCATGACAACGACCCGAAACACACAGCCAGGGCAACGAAGGAGTGGCTCCGTAAGAAGCATCGCAAGGTCCTGGAGTGGCCTAGCCAGTCTCCAGACCTGAACCCAATAGAAAATCTTTGGAGGGAGCTGAAAGTCAGTATTTCCAGCGACAGCTCCGAAACCTGAAGGATCTGGAAAAAGTCTGTATGGAGGAGTGGGCCAAAATCCCTGCTGCAGTGTGTGCAAACCTGGTCAAGAACTACAGGAAAACGTATGATCTCTGTAATTGCAAACAAAGGTTTCTGTACCAAATATTAAGTTCTGCTTTTCTGATGTATCAAATACTTATGCCATGCAATAAAATGCAAATTAGTTACTTAAAAATCATACAATGTGATTTTCTGTATTGTTGTTCTCCCCACTGTATACATGCCCTTCTGAAGTTTGCCAATGAACATCTGAATGATTCAGAGGACAACTGAGTGAAAGTGTTGTGGTCAGATGAGACCAAAATGGAGCTCTTTCGCATCAACTCAACTCGCCGTGTTTGGAGGAGGAGGAATGCTGCCTATGACCCCAAGAAAGCCATCCCCACCGTCAAACATGGAGGTGGAAACATTATGCTTTGGGGGTGTTTTTCTGCTAAGGGGACAGGACAACTTCACCGCATCAAAGGGACGATGGACGGGGCTATGTACCGTCAACTCTTGGGTGAGAACCTCCTTCCCTCAGCCAGTGCATTGAAAATGGGTCATGGATGGGTATTCCAGCATGACAATGACCCAAAACACACGGCCAAGGCAACAAAGGAGTGGCTCAAGAAGAAGCACATTAAGGTCCTGGAGTGGCCTAGCCAGTCTCCAGACCTTAATCCCACAGAAAATCTCTGTGGAGGGAGCTGAAGGTTCCAGTTGCCAAACGTCAGCCTCGAAACCTTAATAACTTGGAGAAGATCTGCAAAGAGGAGTGGGACAAAATCCCTCCTGAGATGTGTGCAAACCTGGTTGCCAACTATAAGAAACGTCTGACCTCTGATTGCCAACAAGGGTTTTGCCACCAAGTACTAAGTCAGGATTTGCAGAGGGGTCAAATACTTATTTCCCTCATTAAAATGCAAATCAATGTATGACATGTGTTTTTCTGGATTGTTTTGTTATTCTGTCTCTCACTGTTCAAATAAACCTACCATTTAAATTATAGACTGATCATTTCTTTGTCCGTTGGCAAACGTACAAAATCAGCAGGGGATCAAATACTTTTTTCCCTCACTGTACTGGGCCGTACACACTACCTTCTGTAGTGCCTTACGGTTGGATGCCAAGCTGTTGCCATACCAAGCGGTGATGCAGCCAGTCAAGATGCTCTCAATGGTGCAGCTGTGGAACTGTGAGGATCTGAGGGCCCTGCCCAATCTTTTCAGCCTCCTGAGGGGGAAAAGTCATGCCCTCTTCACGACTGTGTTGGTGTGTTTGGACCATGATAGGTCCTTCGTGATGTGAAAGCTCTTGACCCGTTCCACTACAGTCTCATCGATGTGAATCGGCCCTCCGTTTCCACACTGCAAGTTCTCTGACTTCCTCACTGTAGGTTGTCTCATCGTCATCAGTGATCAGACTTACCACCGTTGTGTCATCGGCAAACTTAAATCTATATTATTAACAATAACATACTACTTAGAGCAGGGGTGTCAAATTCATTCTTCACCGGGGGCAGCATAAATAATGTGGTGTTATTTCTTCGCTGTCAAAATTGTTTTAGGAATTGTCAATGCTCCCTGACTGTCTAGCTTAGCTGATTATTAGCGAGCTGGAAACAGTTAAGACTCTGTTGGAATGTTGGTTCATTATCATTTCTACACAGTTTCGATTTGATTTCAGTAAATAAGGTAAATATATGTTAAAAATTATACTTATTTTATTTTACCCGCGGGCCATATGTTTGACACCCCTGATTTAGAGGATGCTCAAATCAAATCATAGCTTGATATTAAAAATGAAAACGGTTGTCTTAATCTCTTTTTTGTTGTTGTAACTAAAATAAGAATTAATTGGTCTAGTGAATTGATTACAGTTCTATAAAAGCATCTGTTCCTTTTTCTGGGTCTAAGGATTTAATGGTTTTAGTCAGATTAGACTCTGTCTATCAAGTTAGCTACTCACACATCTCAGTTGGGGCCCATAAGAAAATGTAACCATAGGCACTAAATGGAGAGATAATTACTCAAATAGCTTTCTAGTAGCAAATGGAGATTATTTTTACGGCTTTAATGGTTATTTCTGAGGTTTCCCTGCAGCCCTCAATGGGCTTTGCCTATACAGTATGCATTCTTATTGAATCTAGGTGGATACCTCTCTTTATTTCAGTTCGGCCTAATGTGCAGTTAGTCTACACATTTATGTAATCTCCCTTTTACAATGCATATTGCTTTTTTCATACCTTAGAGCCAGATAACTCTCGTGAACTTAGTATTAGAACCAGACACGGGCCACTATGTTTTCGTAATAAGGAAGATGCTGGGTTAGTCCTCCTGCCTGCATGCATGATGTGCCTGTCTTACCCAGCATCCACATCAGGGGTGACCAAGGAGAGAGGTTTCACACCCGGATGCCTGGGAAAATGAGGACAGTTGCATATTATAGAGCACAGCGGCTTCAAAATGCGCATTAATAAAGTTAATGGACGAGTTATTCGCACGCCATCTATACCACCATAAAATCGACTTTTCACAGCATTCAATACAGCTTTCGATCCTTATTGATAAAGTATGTTCATTTGACCTATAATGGTAATAATTAAGGATTTGTCGTTGGGTGGAATAAGGACTTTGACCATCCTTTGCCCGTACAGAAATGTACAGCAAGTAAGAAAATGTGTCTATCAATGCTAAGCTGTTATAGTAAACACCCTCAGAGCAGCTTTGAGGGGTGACAAACTGCCCGCTTCACATAACATGTCTCCACACTCAGCCCAACCTCCACTATGTTCAAGTGGAAAGATCTGACAGTTCTGATACTGAAATGAATGGGCACAGATACCCTGTGCAGAAAATGATATGCAGGGAGCTAAGCAGCAGCCAAACCGAAGGCAGGCCTCGCCACTCCTCACACAGCAGTTGTCCTCCAATCTGTCTCAACCTTCCACAATGTTTGCTGCTTCTTTCAAAATATCCCAACTAGTCGAATGGGAATGAGAAATGGCAATGTTAACCGCTGTGACATCCACCACCCTTCCCCTGAACTCGTTAAATTACAGTTTGAGCAGTCAATAATCACTTCTGTATAAATAGCCTCTCAACCTAAGGGGTAACCTCGGCGAGTGAGTATGATCATTATTATTATTATTTTCGCAGCAGACCAATGTGTTATTTTTCCCTCCTGAGTTATTCACTGTGACTGTCAAACAGGCCCACCACACAGCTGCATGGCTGTGTGGTGGTAGTGGAGGGAGGGACTGTTCTCCGTTGATTAGGAATATTCAACAACAATTAGGATCAGAGTTGTTGCAGAAGGAGCCGGCCGCCGAGCCTCAGTGCCAAGAACAACAGCACAAATGTCACTAGAACTAGTCACAACGTTTTTAGATCAGCAGGATACACTGGGGCCTTCCAGGCTAGCGTTTCCACAGGGAAAAAGCTCTCGGTTTTGACTGTGGAGATGGTGCAGGTAATTTTCGATTGGAATGTAGAGGCATTGTTAGGGAAGCTACTCTGAAAATATAGTTTACCCAAGCTACCAATTACTTCACACTGGAATAAGTTAAGCTACCCTTAAGAAAAATATAGTTTACAAATTGCAATGACAGATCACTCTGTAGTCCAATGTTAACTGTGTAATTTAGCTTATTAAACACAAAAACTGTTTCAAGTGAAAATTAGGTAAGTATGATGCCGAAAAGAAAGGACATTCTTGCATAATACACCCATATTTTATTTTGGTTCAAAAAAAAATTGTTACAGTAGTTGGCTACACGGCAAATAAGTACTTAACTACAGAAAACACTACCAAGATTTTAATTTACTAGTTAAACTACCACCAAACTGCTCCACAATGGAGTTAAATTACTAGTTGAACTACATGTAGTTCACTACTTACTTACACTGCATAACAGGTGTGTCTATGATTTTATTCATGTATTCGTGTGTGTAACTGAATCAATTGGCCCCATTCTTAATCTCTCTTCCCCTTAAGCCATGAAGAGCCATAGTCACAATTGCTTCTCTCAACGCTTGGATAAGCACAGTTCGAACACAGTTAAGTATGCAGGCTGTCAAGTCGCTAGTTTATAGGAATTCTGACCACAAACCACATCAGCAGTCAAATATTAATTGCCAAAATGGGCAATTCTTTCCAGTGTAAACACAGATGGAAAAATAACAGCAAGAACAATGTGAACGCTATATGTAGGCACCTCGTTCACAAACTGTGCTGTATGTAGTTGGCCTCTGTGTTGCTGATGTCAACGATGGCTGCAAACATAAAAACTCTACTGAAATGGCTGCATCACAGCTCAACACAACAGGAGTCCAAAATTATCCACTTTTTTAAAAAACTGCTACATTTTAACATAATAGGAGAAAAGACCAACAGAGTTGCATTCAAGAACAACAATACGAGGATGATATTGGGAGGTCTGTCATATTGGCAGTTGTGGTATTGTGTGCCATCTTTCTGTATGAAATACACAACAAAGCAAAGGCTTTTGTCCAGACTTGTTTGTGTCCCTCCTGCTTTTCCTGTCTATTCACCGGCACCCAATGAATCAAAGTTAGTTTGCGCCATTAGATGAGTGTGTGTGTTCCCTGAATCATTATCTGTGTGCCTAATAATTTTCAGATGTGGGAGGAAGCAAGATGAATAGACTTTGCTGATGCGAGGTGTGTGCCATTTCATGTGTGGTCACTTGGCAAACAGATAAATAACACCAAGTCTTGTTTATGGTACAACAGATTGTAGAGACTGCGGACCAAATGACCAAGATCCATCACATCGTTACGATTAGGGCCTGAATAGTAAAAACAAGATATCTAATGTATGTTTTAACAAGAGGCTCCCTTTATTGTATTGCTCTGTAAATCACACGTGGGTGTGAAAGTGACACATTAAACAATTATATAATTATTGAGTGTGCTGTATGAGTTGTGGGAGAGGTGGGGCCAGGATAGCATCTCTTCTTCATTTGGCTATTACAAATTGTAAGGGTCTTGTTGGAGCTAAGCAGTGTGTGTGGGTGCGTGTGTATGGTGCGAGTGTGCTTTCTCGTGTCCATGCATTTAATTGCTTTATTAAACCATCTATTCAGAGACCTGCTTATGGCAAGCGTGCCACAAGTGATCCTATTTGAACAGGGGACTGTTTGCCCACTAAAATGGCTTTGCCAGGGCTCTGTGTATTTACTAAATTACTCAGGAGCTCAATTACGCCGCCCCCCCCCCCCAAAAAAAAAGAAATGTGCTCTGATATCCAAGTGATCTTAATGAAGGCCATTCTGATAAGCCGTGCGTTGAGTCTCTGGAAAGGAAAAGGGCATGGGCAGCAGTGTCGAAGGAAGTGTGCCAATAGGAGAACTGATGGGCTCAGCAGAAGTGTGTGAGACCGAGTGGGGACGAGAGAGATGAGGGGAGTGGGTAAAAGGGGAGAGGGACGTGGGATTCCTTGGCCCAGGCACGTAATGGAGGTATGCGGTGCATGTGTGTGGGCAGTCACTCTGGCAAGCTTAACAGATTGCCCGTCCGTTGAGTGGTGACCTTTGCTGACAGCAGTGCACTGTACAGCCCTGTTGCAGCCTCCAATCGGCTCCCGCTCTCTGGCTTTGGTCAAGTAGAATACAAACTAGGCTAAACCAAGCACACCATGCGGTACTACTCCCCTTTGAGGAGAAACGGAGGGCCAGGGGGGATTTGGGGGAGAGGGTGCGGGTGGGGTGGGGTAGATGTGTGGAAGGGAGGAGTAAGAGGAAGATGGGACATTTTGCATTCAGAATTTGGCAGTAAAGATCTAAAGAGAGGCATGCAATTTAGCATTTTATGCAAAATGTTATGTTTGTATTAGGTACAAATATTTGTAAAAATACATTTTCAACTAACACATAAAGTCAGAGATGGAAAGAAAAAGGCTCCCCGTACCTCGGCCCAAGTTGTGTTAGGATCTGTGGGTCGTGAGCAAAACCACTCTGCCCTTTCATCAGGCTTATTCCAAACTGCTGGCACTGGCTTGCCTAATTAATGCAGAAGCATGCAAGAGGCTCAGGAGCACACTGTGTGTGGGAGAACACTGCTATAGTGCTACGGCCCTAGCGACACGGTAGGGCAGTGTCAAACTCATTCCATGGAGGACCGAGTGTGTCCGGGTTTTCGCTCTTCCTTTGTACTTGATTGATTAATTAAGGTCACTAATTAGTAAGGAGCTCCCCTCACCTAAAAGGAAAAACAAACAAAAAACAGCAGACACTAGGCCTTCCAAAGAATGACTTTGACACCTCTGTGCTAAGGCTACGGCCCAGCTCCATGGGAGACAAGCCCACAGAGAGGAAGGTGTGAGTGGGGTGAATTGAGTGCAGTGAATGATTTTCCTGAGTGGGCCTGGTGGTTTTATTTTCCAAGAATTCATTAAGTGGTGTAGTCGGTAATGGATAGATTCCATTTCCTTTCCCTGCAGGGTTGGGCTCAATTCAAATTCGAAGGCAGTCAATAATCGAAGGCAGTTAAATAGCTTCTACTTCTCAGTTTATTGAAAAGAAATGCCCTTTTTTCAATTATTGAACTGTAATTTGTTTACTTCCTGAATTGACTGCCTTCATTTCTAATTGAGCCTAAGGGAATGTGGAATGTTTCCCTGAGGAAATGTGTACTCCCACTGCCTTAGTAGAAGCTTAGCAGTTACTGTTGCAAGCTTACAATATGGGTTTGATTCAATGGAACCTAAAATGTTTCTGCTGTGTTACTCTGAGTAAGGAAGTGGCAACGCATGGGTGTCCACCTGTTTTTTTTTTTTACAGTACCAACAACAATCCTGATTGTATCCAACTAGTGGAAAACTACAGTTTAAAAAACTAAAAATTTCACTTAATTAAATTCTTCCTTGTTAAGGAAGTCGCTACTTTTCGCAGCTTTTTTGTAAAAATCGCGCAACATTTCAGCGCCCTGCTATTCATGCCAGGAATATAGCATATGCATGTGATTAGTGTGTATGGATAGAAAACACTCAGACCTTTCCGAAACTGTTTAAATCACGCCTGTGGCATTTACAGAACTAGCGTTCCATCGAAAAGTGCATGAAAATCTGTTCGCTGAAAATGGAAACATATATCCTTCCGCGACTACAGACAATTGTTAACAGCGAATGGAATTAAATAGAGCCGAGTTCTCATTGGCTACAGCTTCCCCATGCTGTCTAGAGTTACGTCATTAGTTTCGCAATTGATTCTTGGTCTAACCCAAACAAGGGAACTACTTTCCTACTGGCACCGCCCAGATTTTGGGACGACCATTTCCAAACATCTTTTTCTCCACGGACAAAGCTAACGATTTCACACCGCCTCCTGAGGTATTTTATCGCTTATTAACGTGTACTAATACCTAAAGTTGCATTACAAAAGTATTTCGAAGTGTTTTGTGAAAGTTTATCGTCGACTTTTGGCATTTTAAAAAATGACGTTACGTTATGAAATGCACATTTTTTCCTCTAATTCCAAGGTATTCCTAGCTCGATATCTAGGCTATATATGGAACGATTTAATCGAAAAAAGAACCTAAATGATGTTTATGGGACATCTAGGAGTGCCAAGAATGAAGCTCGTCAAAGGTAAGGAATGTTTTATATTTTATTTCAGCCTTTTCGTTTGCGAGCGCTAACGAAAAATCTGTCGTTTTGTGACGTTGCAGTATGTGAGGCTGCATGGTACAGATAATAGCGTCTCATGCTTTCCCCGAAAAGCATTTTACAAATCTGACTTGGTGGATAGATTCACAACGAGTGTAGCTTTAATTTGGTATATTGGATGTCAATTTTTATGAAATTTAGATTTTTATCATAAACTATGCGTGGTGCACTTGAAATTTCAGCAAATTCGATTCCCACAGGGGAAGCACTTCCCTAACAAGGGCACAGAAATTACAATTCCAGTGTCAGTCCTGATTTGAATGAATTGAAATTAAATTGAACCCAAACCTAGTGGTTACGTTTAACTACTGTGTGTGTTGGAATAAAAACAAGCCCCTGGATGGCTGTATTTCACTCAAACGTAACCACTTTAATGACTAAAGAGCCATAGTTGAGAGACTTCATTTTCTTGTTTCGCAGAACTGAACTGTTTTAGCTTTGATTAAGGACACACAACTCAATAACTGCCTCTGCACGATAACCATTGCTTCTGCTACATTGGAGACCATTTTAATTAGAACAAAACATATTAAGCATTTGATTCGCCAAGAGTTCCCAGGCATGTTCAAGCCATTGATTTCTTCACACCCTAATTGATCTAAGGGGCTCTGTGTGTACATTGCAAATAGCAGTGACAACAGTGTGAGCAACATCAAACGTCATTGATGTTGTGCAGACAAACGGAGAGCCAGAGAAAAAAAAACATTTTTTTCTTTGGTATCAGAAACTCGCGTTTTGCTGGATTTAGATGGAGGTAAATCTTTTGGTGTTTCACTCAAAATCCGAAGGCCTTTGGAAATGAAATAACGAAGGAGCCTTCAATAGAGATGTACTGTCGTAGTACAAAAGGCAGTACAGTGGCCTTATAGCCTTCGTGCTGCCTGTAACACGAATCAAACCCACTTGACTTGATACTCTATTGAATGTGTCATGTGTGCTATTCCTTCTCTACCCCGTCACAAAGCACAAAGTTCTCTTGAAAAACCTTGGATGCTTTGATGACTTTGTGTGTGCGCTGACCAAGTGTGCGATTAGGCTAGGACTGGGCTGTCTGCAGCTTCTATTGTCAAAGAGCATTCCATGCTCCACTAGTTTCACATCATTGAAAGGCTACATACTCTCTCTGTCTGCTCTTCTCTCTCCATTCAGGTGACACACTGTTGGAGGTACACTACATGACCAAAAGTATGTGGACACCTGCTCGTCGAACATCTTGTTCCAAAATTATGGGCATTAATATGGAGTTGGTCCCCCCTTTGCTGCTCTAACAGCCTCCACACTTCTGGGAAGGCTTTCCACTAGATGTTGGAACATTGCTGCAGGGACTTGCTTCCATTCAACCTAAAGAGCATTAGTGAAATCGGGCACTGATTTTGGGAGATTGGGCCTGGCTTTCAGTTGGGGATCCAATTAAACCCAAAGGTGTTCGATACATTTGAGATCAGGATTCTGTGCAGGCCAGTCAAGTTCTTCCACACCGATCTCGACAAACCATTTCTGTATGGACCTCTCTTTGTGTCATGCGGAAACAGGCCTTCCCCCATACTTTTGCCACATTTGGAAGCACAGTATTGTCTAGAATGTCATTGTATGCTGTAGAGTTAAGATTTCCCTTCACTGTAACTAAGGGGCCTAGCCTGAACCATGAAAAACAGGCCCAGACCATTTCTCCTCCTCCACCAAACTTTACAGTTGGTACTATGCATTCGGCCAGGTAGCATCCTCCTGGCATACGCCGAACCCATTTTTTTCTGCCGGACTGCCAGATGGTGAAGTGTGATTCATCACTGCAGGGAACACATTTCCACTGTACCAGAGTCCAATCCTTTACACCAATCCAACTGATGCTTAGCATTGTACATGGTGATCTTAGGTTTGTGTGCGGCTGCTCGGCCATGGAAATCCATTTAATGAAGCTCCTGACAAACAGTTCTTGTGCTGACGTTGCTTCCAGAGCCAGTTTGGAACTCCGCAGTGAGTGTTGCAACCAAGAAAATATTTTTACACGCTGCGAGCTTCAGCACTCGGCGGTCCCATTCTGTGAGCTTGTGTGGTCTACCACTTTGCGGCTCAGCCGTTGTTGTTCCTGGACGTTTCAGTTGACTGTGCTCAATTTTATACACCTGTCAGCAATGGGTGTGGCTGAAATAGCAGAATGCACTAATTTGAAGGGGTGTCCACATACTTTTGTGGAAATATAGTGTAGGTCTCTTGTACCATCTCTCACCCCACAGCTGTTTTGAGTTGTAATTACAAAAATAAGTCTGTTCAAAAAGGGAATTTAGTCAAGGGAATTTAGTAACTGGAGGAATTTGTTATGGAGGGATATGAGTTTAAGAAAGGAGCAACAATCTTGTTATATATTCATGAGAATATTATACACCGGTGTCAACATACTTTGTATTTAAATGGTATACAGTGCATTCGGAAAGTATTCAGACCCGTTCACTTTTTCCACATTTTGTTACGTTACAGCTTTTTTCCAAAATGTATTAAATTGTTATTTTTCCTCATCAATCTACACATAATACCCCATAATGACAATTCAAAAACAGGTTTTTATAAAAATCCTAAACTGAAACATCACATTTACATAAGTATTCAGACCCTTTACTCAGTATCTTGTTGAAGCCCCTTTGGCAGTGATTACATCCTTGAGTCTTCTTGGGAATGACGCTACAAGCTTGGCACACCTGTATTTGGGAAGTTTCTCCCATTCTTCTCAGAAGATCCTCTCAATCTCTGTCAGGTTGGATGGGGAGTATCGGTGGACAGTTATTTTCAAGTATTTCCACAGATGTTCGATCGGGTTCAAGTCCGGGCTCTGGCTGGGCCACTCAAGGACATTGCGACATGCCCCAAAGCCTCTCCTACGTTGTTTGGGCTGTGTGCTTAGGGTCGTTGTCCCGTTGGAAGGTGAACCTTCCCCCCCAGTCTGAGGTCCTGAGCGCTCTGGAGCAGTTTTTCATCAAGGATGTCTCTGTACTTTGCTCCATTCATCTTCCCCTCGATCCTGACTAGTCTCCGAAAAACATCCTCATAGCATGATGCTGCCACCACCATTCTTCACCGTAGGGATTGTATTGGCCAAGTGAGGAGCGGTGCCTTGTTTTCTCCAGACGTGACACCTGGCATTCAGGCCAAAGAGTTCAATCTTGTTTTCATCAGACCAGAGAATATTGTTTCTCATGTTCTGAGAGTCCTTTAGGTGCCTTTTGGCAAACTCCAAGCGGGCTGTCATGTGCCTTTTACTGAGGAGTGGCTTCTGTCTGGCCACTCTACCATAAAGGCCTTATTGGTGGAGTGCAGCAGAGATGGTTGTCCTTCTGGAAGGTTCTCCCGTCTCCACAGAGGAACTCTGGAGCTCTTTCAGAGTGACCATTGGGTTCTTGGTCCCCTCCCTGACCAAGGCCGTTCTCCCCCGATTGCTCTTCCATTTAAAAATGATGGAGGCCACTGTGTTCTTGGGGACCTTCAATGCTGCAGACATTTTTTGGTACCCTTCCCCAGATCTGTGCCTCGACACAATCCTATCTCGGAGCGCTACGGACAGTTCCTTCGACCTCATGGCTTGGTTTTTGCTCTGACATGCACTGACAACTCTGGGACCTTATATCAACAGATGTGTGCCTTTCCAAATCATGTCCAATCAATTGAATTTACCACAGGTGGACTCCAATCAAGTTGTAGAAACATCTCAAGGATGTTCAATGGAAACAGGACTCACCTGAGCTCAATTTCGAGTCTCATAGCAAAGGGTCTGAATACTTATGTAAAAAAGGTTGCTAAAATAGCTAAAAACGTGTTTTAGCTTCATCATTATGGGGTATATTTTGTAGATTGATGAGGAAACATGTTTATTTATTTTATTTTAGAAAAAGGCTGTAAAGTAACAATGTGGATAAAGTGAAGGGGTCTGAAAACTTTCCGAATGCACTGTATGTCTGTGAGAGGTTAGTGGGCCTAGCCGGTCAGTGACTTGGCTGGACTGCGGGTCATGGGCAGCTAAATGGCCAGTCTGACCCTGAGTTACCTCTTTGGGCTTTAAGCATCCATGATCGAGCAGAGCATGGAAGATGTCTAAAGAGAAGAAGAGAGAGTTTAAGGGTGTGTGTGTGAGAGAGAGTGGAAGACGGCGAACATGTTTGTGACTGCGAACATATGTGTCAAATAGATGGGTCATGATCTCTGTGTGAGTGTGTGTGGAAGGAGATGGTGGCAAATTGTGTGAGTGGGTGTGAGAAAGGGAGAAGGTTAGTGTGTGTGTGTGAGAGGGAGAGAGACAGCAAGTGTGTCTCTGTTCTGCACTTGACGGATCATTTGTAGTGTTCCCCTGTGGGTTCCCACTCTCTCTTTCAGTCAGCACACAGAGCATTGAGCACAGAGCTCACAGCTTGGAACATGCAACAGCAATGTCCCACATTCAGGCATCAGTACCATTAAATCGAAGAGGCCCAGTTTTGAAAAGAACGGCTGTATATAAGGCTTATGCAGTTACCTCCATAGCAGCTGTTTTGATTCACTTAGTCACTGTTTTATTCCTAAAACAAGGGCAAAACACCATATCTATCATTTTTGTCCTGTGCGAATCTGCCATGTCATTCTTTTTTACATGGCTGGAGTGTAACAATTCCATCCAGAATAACCTACTGTATTTCGGCAAACTCCAAGGTCCTCTGATAATACTGGTCCCGTGCGTATTGGCATCCCTTTGTTTTGTGAGAAATTACAGAGTTGGACAGGTGCGTCTTGCAAGAAAATAAGAACTGATTTGTATTGTATTACCTTTATTTAAACTTCACTTAGTCAAAGTATTGGACAAAGTATTGCTGCAGAGTCAATTAAACATTCTTTAATGAGTTTGCCCTCATCTAATGGCTTGCTATGTTTAGCAATTTTGTGGGACAGTACATAGCTAGCTCTCGCAATTCTGTCATTTGCTGAATGCAGTTTTGTGAAAAATAGTTGCTGCTTTTGCAACTGAGAAAGCAACTGTTTCGATGCACTTGCCCTCTGCTCAGAAGACACATTCCTATATTTCTCTGCATGCTTCGCCTGGAGGTGTTGGGACACGTTGTAGTCTTTCAAGACAGCGATGGTCTCTTTGCACACAGCTTTCCCTGATACCTCAATAAAGAAATATTTCAATGTCCACTCTTCCTGGAACACCCTACATTCATTGTCTACTTTCCTTTTCTTTGAAATCTTTCAAAAAGTAATTTTTGCGCAATTTCTAACTAGCTACTATTTGTAACTGTGACGTCTGTGTCAGCCTGTCAGTCACTGTCTGTCCTCGTGCAGTTGTTATTTATACGTGCCTTCAAAATAAATGTCCCACAAGCTGTGGGAGTTAAATCATTACACAAAGGCGAGTATTCATTGGGCTTTCAATATGAATAACAAATGTTTTTCAAAACTATACTATCGCAAAATTTCACATCGGTTACACTCACCCCCCTTTTGACCTCCTCCTTTTCCGCAGCAACCAGTGATCCGGGTCAACAGCATCAATGTAACACAGTTTAACTTTAGTCCGTACCCTCGCCCCTGCCCGGGCTCGAACCAGGGACCCTATGCACACATCAACAGTCACCCTCGAAGCATCGTTACCCATCGCTCCACAAAAGCCGCGGCCCTTGCAGAGCAAGGGGAACTACTACTTCAAGGTCTCAGAGCTAGCGACGCTACCGATTTGAAACGCTATTAGCGCGCACCACCGCTAACTAGCCAGCCATTTCACATCGGTTACACAGGCCTTTGACCAGGCCTGATCTAGAGGGACAATCCAGGAGGATTAACATTATTGTGGATGGCATACCAGAGTCTCCACATGAGACCTGGATGGAGTCTGAGGAGAAAGTGAGAAAGATGGTTATCAAAAAGCTGCAGACTAGTAAAATAGAAAAACTCAGAAGTGAAATGACAACTATTGAGAATGGTAGCAGACTATATTGTCACCCCTAATTGCTCTAACTTTAACCAAAGCCTAAAATAGTGTTTTTCCACAGGCATGGAAGGAACCTAAAGTAACTCCACTACTTAAAAATACTAAAGCACCCTTTGCTGGCTCTAACAGCTGCCCAATCAGTTTGCTGCCTGTTCTTAGTAAACTGATGGAGAGAATTGTGTTTGACCAAATATAATGCTATTTCTCAGATAAGTTAACTACTGACTTTCAGCATGCGTATATATAGAAGGGTACTCAACTTGTACTGCACTGGCTCAGATGACTGATGATTGGTTGAAATAAATGTATAACAAGATGATAGTTGGGGCTGTACTGTTAGAGTTCAGTGCAGCCTTTGATGTTATTGATCATAAATTGTTAGTTAAAAAAAAACACTTACTATGGCATGACATCACCTGCCATCACATGAATGGAGAGTTATTTATCCAATAGAACCCAGAGAGTGTGGTGTCCGTCAGGGCAGTTGCCTTGGGCCATTACTCTTCTCTATTTTTACAAATGATTTGCCACTGGTCTTACTCGAATATGCATGTATGCAGATATGTATGCAGATTATTCGACACTCTACATGTCAGCACCCAAGCCAGTGAGCTCACTGACATTCTAAATAAGGACTTACAGTCTGTATCAGAATAACCTTTTACTGCAGTGGGCTAAATCAGGGTCACACAGAGGGATTCTTGGTTGTCTTAAACAAATCTACTTTAAAACCAAAGTATACACCTCACACATAGGGTTATGGAGTTTTAAAAACTTTATATGCATCACAGAAGACTGAAATACAGAAAAAAACATTGACATAGAAACACAGGATTTAATAAAAATTGTAATCTTTATTAATAATGAAATTATGAAAAATATTTACATTCCACCCATGGGGACAAAGAGAGCGCTTTTGGTCATTAACTGCAGAAAAGGGCTATTAATAAACTGGTCTTAAATACTGTACATATTAAACTAAAAGCATTGTATTTGGTTCAAAACATGCTCTAAGACATCAACCTCAACTGGAGTTGTGTATAAAGGGTGTGACCATTTAACAAGTTGAGGAAGCTAAACTCCTAGGTATAACATTGGATGGTCAAATTATCATGGTCAAGTCGTATTGACAAAGTTGTTGTGAAGATGGGGAGGAGTGTGTGAATTTGGGCAGGGGTATGTCTGTTATAAAAATATGTTATGTGTTTGTTTTTTTACACAAACATCAACTGTACTAGTTGTTCATGGTCAAATTATCATGGTCAAGTCGTATTGACAAAGTTGTTGTGAAGATGGGGAGGAGTGTGTGAATTTGGGCAGGGGTATGTCTGTTATAAAAATATGTTATGTGTTTGTTTTTTTACAGAAACATCAACTGTACTGGTCTTGTCCCATCTTGATTACTATCTGGTAATATGGTCAAGTGCAGCAAAGAAAGACCTAGCAAAGCTGCAGCTGGCTCAAAACAGAGCAGCACGCCTTGTCCTTAACTGTACATACAGAACTAACATCAACAACATGCATGCCAGTCTTTCCTGGTTGAGGGTTGACGAGTGGTTAACTGCTTCTCCTAGCTTTTATGAGAAATATTACTGTGATAAATTCCAGGTTTGTCTGGATAATCGAATAACATACAGCTCAGACACCCATACCTATCCCATAAGACATGTCACCAGAGGTCGCTTCACAGTCCCCAAGTCCAAAATGAATTCAAGGAAATGCACAGTATTATACCGAGCCATGATCCCATGGAACTCCTTCCATCTCCAATTATTCAAGCAAACAGCAACGTTCCCTTTATGGCAAAATAGGGACAGTGAAATGACACACACACAAACACACTCTAACACACACAATCTAAACACACATTATTATTTAGTTTTGTTTGTATATCATTGTATTTTATGTTTGTGTGACTGTTCTTGTCTATCAGTGTATTATTGCTTTTGTTGCTTGTCGTGTTTTATGGTTTTGTGCAGACCCCAGGAAGAATAGCTGCCGCTTTGGCAAAAACTAAGGGGATCCGAATAAACCAATTGAGCTTCAACATCGCCAAATATGTCAGTTTAATTAAATGTGCAATAAAAATGAAATTGCCCTAGGCCTATTTAATGAAACCTGGCTGTTGATGTAGGCTGTAGACCGCAAAGCAGGGCATTACCAAAACTTTGTGAAAATGGCAAATTCACTTTCTCATCCATAAACGCATCTCAAGTGCGCTGTTCAGCAGCTCACATAAGCAGGATGGAGGGCATTTTCATTAGTTCAATTCAATACTGTGAATTGATAAAATAATGATTATGATCACACTTCCTCAATTTAATTATTATGTGGACACCTATAAATTTGGCAGCCAAGCACGAGTTATCCGTGTAGCTTAGTATCACCTAGACATAATATTGCAATATATTCATGTCTAGAATAAAAATCTCCAGGCTTCCATCATAAGAGTCAATCGAATTTTTTAAAAAATAAAGAATTACAGGGGGCAGTACTCTGGAATCACGCACACGCCGGGGTGATATTTACATAACCAACATCTCTAGTCCTGTCCGAATATGTCAGCAGACTCCATCCCTGTTAGGATGGTCCTGGAGAGCTGGAGTCCAGGGTTTTGTTCTAGCCTTGCACTAACACATGCTCTAATCCAGTTCTTACTGATTATAGTATCAGGTATGTTTGTTTTATTGCTATAGAATTATAATTGCTCCCCGGGATGGGGACCACCACTGGCTTACAGAACTGTAATAGGCCTCATCTACAGTATATTGAGGTCGCAGGTCATAGTGTAACGAAAACCAATAACTAGCCTGCTAATACTGCTGCACTCGCTATGCCTAGGGGTCTTAGACCTAGTTAACTGGTTTTTAACCTGATTTTAAGATGTGCATCTTTGTAAGAAGTCAGTGTCTGCACTAGGGACGCAACGGTACACAGCATGTTATCGAACCATTCGGTATGCCCACTACGGTTCAATATGCACACATGAACCACATAATTACACACATGAACCACAAAATTACGGTATGCCTGTCATTTTCCTATAATTTCCAATCGTGCTTATTGCGTTGCAGACTACACGCACGTCAAACATTCAGATCCACAGAACCAGACGCACAGCCTGTGGCCGTTAGGGGGCTTCTGAGGACTGACAAACTTTACTCCACAGCAATGTCTCAAAATGTGGCAACCGCAGTGACCGCAACCCCCTCCCCATTAAACAATCAATGGACGATTTGCAATGACATCTCAGTAGGAAACCTCCCCAAAAGGGCCCCATGAAGAGAGGAGAAACTAAAAACTAATATTCTTTCAGCTCCAACGTGATAATGGCGAGCACCAGCGAGATAAAGAGAAGCACATTTGAAGAAGCTCCAATGCCTTTCAAGTCCGCCATGTGGGAATATTTTGGATTCAGCGTTCAATATGATGACGAGGGTAAGAAGACCATAAACAATCAAAGTACAGCCTGCAAGCATTGCTTTGCAACTGTTGGCTACTCAAATGGAAACACTTCTAACTTGTAATTTACATCGCCATCACCCGGCCATATCCCTTGCAGGTGGAGCTGTATCAAGGAGAGTCCACTCGTTAGCGAAAACACAACAATCTCTCACTGCTGCCTTCCAACAACAATTTGTGACAAATTCAGAAAAACATAACGAAATACCAAAAGCAGTGGGAGTATTCATAGCCAAAGATTTGCAGCCCTATTCGGTGGTTAAAAAAATGAAAAAGAATTGGGGGGGAAATTGAACCACGTTACAATGTCCCCTCCCGCACACATTTTAGCAGCCAAGTAATTCCCAAACTCCATGAAACATCACGGAGAGAAATTGAAAACTAATTGACACAGACACCCTATCTAGTTCTCTCCACTGACAGTTGGACCTCCAGAGCAACTCAAAGCCACCTCACTGTGACAGTTCACTATGTACTGGATTGGGATATGAAGAGCTACAGGTTGTCAAATCTAAGAAGCACTTTTTAATTTTAATGTTTTTCTCCCCTTGATTTCATACAGTAGAGACAGAAACCAGGCCAAGTTTGATTTGTCTATAGGAAAAATAAAGAGTTCATTGTTTAAAGGGTGAAGTGTTTTTATTTTTTTCTTAAATGGCCCACAAACCGTGCTACATACCGAACTGTGGACCCACTGTACCGTTGTATCCCTAGTATGCACCTAGGGGTTGAATATACATGTGCCCAAAGAGACAGCAACCTAACCATGGTCCAGGGCCAACTCTGTCTCTTTTGGCCTCTTGGTCGGCTAGTCCAAGCGGATTATTATTTGCTCAGATAGTGACGCAATATAAATATGTACAAAAAGGAAAAAAATCACAGGCATGCCCAAACTAAAGACTGAAAAACAAAACCAGACTTAATTGGCAGCACCTGTCTCCTTATCAACCAGGCTTTGCAACTGGACAAGATTTCTGCTGCCCCCTGGGGGAATGGAGTGTTAAAGTGGTAGTGAGCTGTAGTGTGCTGTCTAAACTATTTGACCTATTCCATAACATTATGTGGAAGGTCAGAGTAAACCTGTTCTAAATTGTAGCCCTGGAGGTTAGGCTTTATAGGCCTTAATCTTCCATGCCCTGATGTTTGTCTTTGTGACTCATGCAGCAGATGAGCTTATTTACAGCCATATAAATCTCTGCTATGAAACGACCTGTGGGTTGGCCCTGATGGAATTGTGTGTTTGCCAGTAGTTTGTCAAGACCGATGGATGTCACACTTGGCCTCCCAGGTCAGCTCCATCACGTCCTGGATTAAGTTAGCCAGTTTTGAAGAAAACCCCTGTACAGGAGCAGAGAGCACAAGCCTCGTCAAGTTACTGGGGTTTACTAGGCTAGTAAACCCCAGTAACTTGACGAGGCTTGTGCTCTCTGCTCCTGTACAGGGGTTTTCTTCAAAACTCAAAACTGCTTTCTAGAACCTAAAAGGGTTCTTCGGCTGTCCCCATAGGAGAACCCTTTGAAGAACCTTTTTTGGTTCCAGGTAGAACCCTTTCCACAGAGGGTTCTACCTAGAACCAAAAAGGGTACTCCTACTGGGACAGCCAAAGAACCTTTCTGGAACACTTTTTTTCAAAGAGTGAAGAACTTGTTGAGATACTGTTGAAAATACCTAAATTGTTTGAATTTGAAAGGTTTTGATCTTTTTGAATGGTGAAAAAATCTATCTACAAAGAGCTTACTTTGGGTTATTTTTTATTTATTTTACCCAGGCAAGTCAGTTAAGAACAAATTCTTATTTTCAATGACAGCCTAGGAATAGTGGGTTAACTGCCTGTTCAGGGGCAGAACGACAGATTTGTACCTTGTCAGCTCCGGGGTTTGAACTCGCAACCTTCCGGTTACTAGTCCAACGCTCTAACCACTAGGCTACACTGCCGCCCCGTTATGGCCTACTACCTGTAAACACATCAGACAGTGCAGAAGCAACTTCAGATTACCTCAGAAAACATTGTTATTCTGACTGAACATCAGAGGGAAATGTATTTGTAAATAATCTGAAAGTATATTTTGGATGCTGCTTTGATAAGCGTAACCATTGTGACTGCGGACATTTTGTGTGCTTCAGGAATACAGGCATTAGGACCACTTTCTGCACGGCTAAACATCTGTGCTCCTTGTTAGGGTTCTGTCTGTGTGTGTGTGCCATATGGCGTGCGTGCACGTGTCTTCAAGAGAGCGGGAGCGAGTGTGTATGTGCGTGCGTTTCCCGGCAGCTCTTTCTAAAAAGAGTAACAATGGGAGAGGTTGAGAAGGGAGGGAGTGAGGGGCCAAAGCAGGTGAAATTTCCCTGGGATAAATGGCTGGTTTCACCCTGGCAATAATGCAATCAGAGACTCAATGCAACAAACTGACATGTGCCAGGCTGGCGGATTTGAAGGCCGCTCAACAAATAACTGAGGCTGGAGGTCAAGCTGTATTTTTCTGAATAATAATATTGCTTGTTGTTTAATTTCAGTGACATTTGGTGAGCTATAGAGGCATCCGTCAAGGACTTAAGGGGATATAGGGAGAGAATCTCAATTGCAGATTCCTCGTGTCCTTTTCAAAACCTGTTGGAAGAGAGAGCCAGAGGTTACCGCAAGGAGTATGCAATTGAGATTCTCCCAGAGTAACTCCTAGATGAAAATGCAGTCGTGACTAGCTCTTAGGAAACACTGCAGTATTTTGTTTGTTTATGTACTATTTTTTTACGTTATTAGCTCAGGAATTGTTTTGTGTCATTACGTACAGCCGGGAAGAACTATTAGATATTAGAGAGGCGGTAACTCACCAAAACCTCCAGCATTACGAAAAGGATTACGACTTCCCTGGAGCAGATCCTTTGTTTGCTCTCACCAGAGCAATTTAACTTATTCCAGAGGCTGACCCAAAACAATGAGAGGGGTACTCGGGGCGGTCTTCTGGTCCGACATAGGAAGCGTAGACACCACCCACCGCTTCCGAGTATTTTACTCACTAATGTCCAATCTCTGGATCATAAAGTTGATGAGCTCCAGGCGAGAGACACCAGGGATTGTAACATACTTTGCTTCACGGAAACATGGCTCTCTCGAGATATACTGTCGGACTCTGTAAAGCCAGTTGAGTTCTCAGTACATCGTGCCGACAGGAACAAACATCTTTCCGGGAAACAGAAGGGTGGAGGTATATGATTAACGACTTATGGTGTAACTGTGATAACATACAGGAACTCAAGTCCTTCTGTTCACCCGACCTAGAATATCTCACAATCAAATGCCAACCGTACTATCTCCCGAGGGACTTTTCGTCAATAATAGCCACAGCGTTCTAAATCCAACCTCAAGCCGATACCACAACGGCCCTCAAAGAACTTCACTGGACTTTATGCAAACTGGAAACCACATATCCTGAGGCTGCATTTATTGTAGATGGGGATTTTAACAAAGCAAATTTGAGGAAAAGACTCCTGAAATTCTATCAACATATTGATTGTTGTACTCACGCTTCTAAAACTCTCGACCATCTTTATACTTACTACCTTCCAGGATGAAAATAAGGCCCTCCCCTAACATGGGGTGAACAACTGCAGTGATTGCTCTCTATCCAATAGCATGGACGGTGTCAGACCCGCTCAATGTCACGTCTACTCCCGCTCCTCCCCTCTGGCGTTATACTAACCACCGGTCCTGGGATCCATCTTTAAGCACACCTGGCATCAATCATCGGGCACACCTGGACTCCATTACCACACTTATTACCTCTCCTATATCTGGCACTCCCTTAGGTTATTTCCTCAGTCAGTATTGTTTGTGTTTTGTGGCTATATGTGGCTCATGTTTGTTATATTGTTCGATGTTCTGTTTATGATTAAACTCACCACTTGCTTTCTGACTCCCAGCGTATACGTTGCAGAATACTGACTCCAACAATGGAAGCAGCAGGAAAACAGAATATATCCCACATGGTCAATGCGTAGGGATACCTTCTACGTCAACACCATGACCAGCTGGCACAACTGGAGATGGCTATAGAAGAGGCTCTTCGCAGTGTGCATCTTCTCGAACATGCCCGGGCAGTGTTATGGTCAACTAGCGGAGGATACTCTACAACCAGTAGACCCAGCGAGCCAGCACAACAGCCCATTCAGCAACCCGCTCAGGTCAGCGATGCCAGTTTGTCCCTCCCAGGATAAATATGACTGTACCCCATGGGAGCCCCCACCACAGAGAGGTTCAAGGTTGCCACGGTTATTTCTCTGCTGACTGGGCAGGTGTTGGAATGGGCCACGGCCGTTTGGGAGAGAGGAGAGGAGAGGAGCTAGATTCATATGAGGGGTTCATGGCTCTGTTCAAGTGTCTCTTTGATCATACCCAAGAGGGCAGAGAGGGATTTAAGCGCTTGCTTCAATTACAGCAGGGTGACCAGACGGCTGACGAGCACACGCTCACCTTTCGGACAGTAGCAGCATCCAGTGGATGGAATGAGCCTGCCCGTACGCTATTCTGAAGAGGTCTGCGCGAGGAGAGCCAGAAGGAACTGGCCTGTCAAGTCGACAACCTCTACTTGGACGCACTCATTGCAATGGGAATCTATCTGGATAACCTCATTTGGGAGTGTCGGTACTCATCACTTCTTTCCCTTCCTCAGTGAACACTGGATCAGAGCCTGAAGGTAGGGGTCACACACCTTCCCACGGCGGAGCAATGCAAACGGAGACAGCTGGGGCTCTGTTTGTATTGTGGTCAAGGAGGGCTCCAACGGTGTCCGGCACTTCCTAATCCAGTATCCACAAGAGGAGAGGGATGGTCATGTGATCTTCCACCTCCTGGGGCAGGAGTGAGTTCCATCTTCATCACTTTCTGCTAAACTCTTTTTGGTGTCCATCACACTAGTTGACTGTCTCTCAAGTACTGTCTACAGCGTTAGTGGATTCCGGTGCCGTGGGGAACTTTATTGACCAGACCCTTTCCTCCTCTCTTAACATCTCATACCCACTCTCCTCTCCTTTCCCGGTTCAAGCCCTAGATAGTCGGCTATTAGGATCCGGAACCATTACATCACTCACCCTCACCGTGGAGTCCATTCATCAGGACTAGTCACCTGACTAGTCACCTGAATGCCAGAGGACCTGCTTCCTCATCCCCTGTGGTTCCACGTCGGTTGAGAGTCCTATGGTTGCCCTTCAGCTCAACATCTCAGAAGTTTACCAGGACCTGCTGGAGGTATTCTCCAAGACCCATGCCACCTGTCTTTCTCCTCATCACCCCTGGGACTGTGTCATCTACCCTCTGTTGGTGGCTGAGACCCAGGCCATGAAGGATTACATCCAAGAGGTGCTCCAACAAGGTTTCATCCGCACAGCCACTTATCCTGCTGGTTTCTTTGTGGCCAAGAAGGATGGAGGATTACATCCATGTATAGATTACAGAGGACTCAATGAAATCACCACAAGGTATCGTTACCCTCTCCCGTTGGTGGTGGCAGTCCTAGAACAGCTCCGCGAAGCCCAGTTCTTTGCCAAACTGGACCTGCGGAGTGTATACAATCTCATTCGCATCTGGGAGGGGGATGAATGGAAGACTGCGTTTAGCACGATGTCTGGTCTCTACGAATACTTGGTGATGCCATTTGGTTTAGCCAATGCTCTGTCAGTGTTCCAGGCATTTGTTAACAAGGTGTTCAGGGACATGCTCGGACTCCAGGTGGTCGTGTATATCGATAACATCCTGGTCTACTCAGCTACGCTGGAGGATCACATCACAGACGTTCGAGCAGTCCTGGAATGCCTCCTGGCTAACCAACCACCTGTTCGTCAAGACTGAGAAGTGCCAGTTTCATCAGAAGGCGGTCTCCTTCTTAGGCTAGGGCAGTTCTGTCTCAATGGCAGGGTAATCCACAGAAATTGTATCCATGTGCATATTACTCTAAGAAACTGGCCCCTACTACGATGTCGGCAATCGAGAGCTCCTGGAGGTGAAGTTGGCATTAGATGAGTGGAGACACTGGCTGGAGGGCACCAAGGAACCATTCCTCACCGACCATTGGAGCCTGGAGTACATGCGGACAGCAAGGAGGCAGAATCTGCACAAAGCAAGGTTGGCCCTTCTCTTCACAAGGTTTGACTTCACGCTGACTTATCACCCAGGTTCAAAAAACGCCAATGCCAATGTCCGGTCTCTACGATTCGAAAGACGGTCCTGTCCAGAATGCACCTATATTCTCATCCTCCCAAGTCATAGCTCCTGTGGTCTGGGACGTAGATGTGGCCATTCGCCAGACTCTGGAGCCCGCACCCACTAACTGTCCTCCTGAGTGCATCTACATTCCCACGAGGATAAGGGATCAGCTGCTGACCTGGGCAGACACAGTTTTCGTCACTGGACATCCAGGTATTTCTCGCACTACCCAATCCATCTCTGAGAAGTACTGGTGGCCCACCTTGGCGCAGGATGTCACTCATTACGTCAACTCCTGTTCCGTATGTGCCCAAACCAAATCCCCCCCGACCGCTCCAGTAGGAATACTCCTTCCCTGTGCCTCAGCGTCCCTGGTCCCATTTATCCATTGACTTTGTCACGGATCTCCCCTCTGACGGTTGAGGATAGATTTTCAAAATCCTGTTTAATCCCACTTTCTGGTCTCGCTACTGCTCAACAGGTTCTGAGGCACTATTCCAGCAGGTCTTCCGGCATTATGGCCTTCCGGAGGACATCGTCTCCGACTGTGGCCCTCAATTCACATCACGGGTATTGGGAGCCTTTATGGAGAACGTACGCCCAGAACTCGCTACGTCACTCTTCCACCGAATTGACCCCCTTCCAGCGTTCTGTGTTTTCAACTGGCCCTGGCTCTGTGGACCCCAGGCCAGACGGAAACTCCTGCTGTTGAGTGAGCAGAAGGTGAGCAGAAGTGTGGAGCGACACTCACGTGAGACTCCAGTGTGCCGTCCACCATCAAAAAGAGCAGGCAGACTGTCACCGCAGTGAGACCCACGTGTACCACCCTGGGGATCGTGTCTGGCTTTCTACCAGGAACCTCCCACTTCGCCTGCCCTGCAAGAAGCTGAGTCCCCATTTGTAGGGCCGTTCATATCTCCCTTCTCAGGCCGGTGGTTCATGGTCCCCCACCTGATGTTTTCCCCCACAACACCCCTCCAGGAGGGGTCCGGCCTATGCTGTCAGATTTCTATTGGACACTGTATGTCGTGGGGGTCGGCTCCAGTATCTGGTAGACTGGGAGGGGTATGGCCTAGAGCAGCGGTGTTGGGTTCGGGTGGAGGACATTCTGGATTCCAACATCATCCGTGATTTCCACCTTCGCCGCCATCCCTCTGGCCGGTGTTTTTTTTTTGGTGGGGGTGGGGGGGTACTGTCACATCTACTTCCACTCCTCCCCTCCGGCGTTTGACGTCACCGGTATATTAACCACTGGTCCTGGGATCCATCATTACGCACACCTGCATGTCATCAGGCACACCTGGACTCCATTACCTCACTTATTACCTCCCCTATATCTGACACTCTCTTAGGTTCTTTCCTCAGTCAGTATTGTTTCAACTTAAGTTATAGTATAGTTTGTTAACAAGAAGTTTGTGGAGTGGTTGAAAAATGAGTTTAATGACTCCAACATAAGTGTATGTAAACTTCTGACTTCAACTGTAGCTGGTAGCTTGTTAGCTAGTTAGCTCACATGCCAATTTCAAGTCTATCTAAACTAATATCTGACTAACTCGGAAATAAGTTCATAAGGCTTCATGCTTTGTGACATTATGTTGGCCCATATACTCCCACTTCATGAAGATGGCGACCTGTGTGACTAATAATTTAATTTAATAATTTAAATTTCCAAATTCTTGCCTCGTTAAAATCTTAGAAACTTTGCTAAATATTCAACTTAGATGCTTTTTAACCATGAAATGTATTCTAAATGATCATCAGTTGATTTTCAGACCTGGTCATAGCACTATTTATGCTACTTCTATGGTTTTAAATTTGATTAATTATATGAATAGGAAGAATACTGTGGAGCTCTTTTTTTGGCCTGTCTTTGACACTGTGGATCACTCATTACTTATTCAGTGACTTTCATCCTGGACCAGCCTGCATGTACAGTGCCTTGCGAAAGTATTCGGCCCCCTTGAACTTTGCAACCTTTTGCCACATTTCAGGCTTCAAACATAAAGATATAAAACTGTATTTTTTTGTGAAGAATCAGCAACAAGTGGGACACAATCATGAAGTGGAACGACATTTATTGGATATTTCAAACTTTTTTAACAAATCAAAAACTGAAAAATTGGGCGTGCAAAATTATTCAAAAAAAGAAATATGCTTCTCAACCATAGCAAAACAATCATTTGTGTAACAGTATTGATAGCTAGCGTAGCATTTAGCGTTAGCATTCAGCAGGCAACATTTTCACAAAAAACAGAAAAGCATTCAAATAAAATAATTTACCATTGAAGAACTTCGGATGTTTTCAATGAGGAGACTCTCAGTTAGATAGCAAATGTTCAGTTTTACCTGAAAGATTATTTGTTTAGGAGAAATCGCTCCTTTTGTTCATCACGTTTAGCTACGAAAAAAACCTGTATCCAGGAGTGTAATTCTATTCGCAAGCTCATTAGCATAACACAACGTTAACTATTCATGAAAATCGCAAATGAAATGAAATATATCTGCTAGCTCTCAAGCTTAGCCTTTTGTTAACAACACTGTCATCTCAGATTTTCAAAATATGCTTCTCAACCATAGCAAAACAAGCATTTGTGTAACAGTATTGATAGCTAGCGTAGCATTTAGCGTTAGCATTCAGCAGGCAACATTTTCACAAAAAACAGAAAAGCATTCAAATAAAATAATTTACCTTTGAAGAACTTCGGATGTTTTCAATGAGGAGACTCTCAGTTAGATAGCAAATGTTCAGTTTTACCTGAAAGATTATTTGTTTAGGAGAAATCGCTCCTTTTGTTCATCACGTTTAGCTACGAAAAAAACCTGTATCCAGGAGTGTAATTCTATTCGCAAGCTCATTAGCATAACACAACGTTAACTATTCATGAAAATCGCAAATGAAATGAAATAAATCTGCTAGCTCTCAAGCTTAGCTTTTTGTTAACAACACTGTCATCTCAGATTTTCAAAATATGCTTCTCAACCATAGCAAAACAAGCATTTGTGTAACAATATTGATAGCTAGCGTAGCATTTAGCGTTAGCATTCAGCAGGCAACATTTTCACAAAAACCAGAAAAGCATTCAAATAAAATCATTTACCTTTGAAGAACTTCGGATGTTTTCAATGAGGAGACTCTCAGTTAGATAGCAAATGTTCAGTTTGTCCAAAAAGATTCTTTGTATAGGAGAAATCGTTCCGTTTGGTTACCAAAAAAAAACGAAAATTCAGTCATCAAAACGCCTAACTTTTTTCCAAATTAACTCCATAATATCGACTGAAACATGGCAAGCGTTGTTTAGAATCAATCCTCAAGGTGTTTTTCACAAATCTCTTCGATGATATATCGTTCGTGGAATTGTGCTTTCTCCTCTGAATCCCATGGGAAAATGCCTGCAGCTGAAGATTACGCACCAATTTAGACAAAGGACACCGGGCGGACACCTGGTAAATGTAGTCTCTTATGGCCAATCGTCCAATGATATGCCTACAAATACGTCACAATCCTGCAGACACCTTGGGCAAACGGCAGAAAGCGTAGGCTCATTCAGGGCACATTCACAGCCATATAAGGAGACAATGGAAAACAGAGCCTCAAATTCTGCTCATTTCCTGTTTGAAGTTTCATCTTGGTTTCGCCTGTAGCATCAGTTCTGTGGCACTCACAGATAATATCTTTGCAGTTTTGGAAACGTCAGAGTATTTTCTTTCCAAAGCTGTCAATTATATGCATAGTCGAGCATCTTTTTGTGACAAAATATTGCGCTTAAAACGGGCACATTTTTTTATCCAATAATGAAATAGCGCCCCCATAGGTTGAAGAGGTTAAGACACTAACAGCTTACAGACAGTAGGCAATTAAGGTCACAGTTATGAAAACTTAGGATACTAAAGAGGCCTACTGACTCTGAAAAACACCAAAAGAAAGATAGCCAGGGTCCTTGCTCATGAGGACTGCAGATATGGCCAGCGCAATAAATTGCAATGTCCGTACTGTGAGACGCCTAAGACAGTGCTACAGGGAGACAGGATGGACAGCTGATCGTCCTCGCAGTAGCAGACCATGTGTAACAACACCTGCACCGGATCAGTACATCTGAACATCACACCTGCGGGACAGGTACAGGATGGCAACAACAACTGCCCGAGTTACACCAGGAACGCACAATCCCTCCATCAGTGCTCAGACTGTCCGCAATAGGCTCAGAGAGGTTGGACTGAGGGCTTGTAGGCCTGTTGTAAGGCAGGTCCTCACCAGACATCACCGGCACCAACATCACCTATAGGCACAAACCCACCATCGCTGGACCAGACAGAATTGGCTAAATGTGCTCTTCACTGACGAGTTTTGTCTCACCAGGGGTGATGGTCGGATTTGCGTTTATCATCGAAGGAAAGAGCATTATATCGAGGCCTGTACTCTGGAAAGAGATCGATTTGGAGGTGGAGGGTCCGTCATGGTCTGAGGCAGTGTGTCACAGCATCATCAGACTGAGCTTGTTGTCATTTCAGGCAATCTCAAAGCTGGGGATTACAGGGAAGACATCCTCCTCCTTCATGTGGTACCCTTCCTGTAGGCTCATCCTGACATGACCCTCCAGCATGACAATGCCACCAGCTACACTGCTCGTTCTGTGTATGATTTCCTGCAAGACAGGAATGTCAGTGGTCTGCCATGGCCAGCGAAGAGCCCGGATCTCAATCCCATTGAGCACGTCTGGGACCTGTTGGATCGGAGGGTGAGGACTAGGGCCATTCCCCCCAGAAATGTCCGGGAACTTGCAGGTGCCTTGGTGGAAGAGTGGGGTAACATCTCACAGTAAGAAATGGCAAATCTGGTGCAGTCCATAAGGAGGAGATTCAATGCAGTACTTAATGCAGCTGGTGGCCACACCAGATACTGACTGTTACTTTTTATTTGGACTTCCTCCCTCTTTTTTCAGGGACACATTATTCAATTTCTGTTAATCACATGTCTGTGGAGCTTGTTCAGTTTATGTCTCAGTTGTTGAATCTTATGTTCATACAAACATGCTAAGTTTGCTGAAAATAAACACAGGACTAAGGATGCAACGGTACACACTATGTTATTGAACCTTAGGTACGCCCCCTACAGTTCGATACGCACATGTGATCCGCGGAATTACAGTATGTATGCCTGTCATTTTCCTACAATTTCCAAAACTTGCTACAGGCACGTTGTACATTTAGATCCACAGATCCAGACGCGCTTGTGGCCGTTAGGGGGCTCCCGAGGGCTGACAAACTTTACCCCACAGCAATGTCTCAAAATGTGGCAACCGCAGTGACCGCAACCCCACTCCCCCTTACCTTTTGTGTTAAACAACCAATGGACGATTTGCAATGACATCTCAGTAGGAAACCTCCATAAAGGGGCCCCATGAAGAGAGGGGAAACTAAAAACAAATATTCTTTCAGCTCCAACGTGACAATAGCGAGCAATAGCGAGACAGAGAGAAGCAAATTTGAGGAGGCACCGACGTCTTTCAATCCGCCTTGTAGGAACATTTTGGATTCAGCGTTCAATACGATGACGAGGGTAAGAAGACCGTAAACAAACAAAGTACACTCTGCAAGCATTGCTTTGCCACTGTCGGCTACTCGAGTGGAAACACTTCTAACATGATGTGTCATTT
The DNA here is from genome assembly GCF_034236695.1 of Oncorhynchus nerka. NCBI lineage: Eukaryota > Metazoa > Chordata > Actinopteri > Salmoniformes > Salmonidae > Oncorhynchus > Oncorhynchus nerka. The sequence continues at coordinate 51,219,258 of NC_088410.1, read as the reverse complement.
ATGTCGCCATCATCTGGCTGTTTCACTTGCAGGTGGAGCTGGAGCAAGGAGAGTCCACTCATTAGCGAAAACACAACAATTTGCGACAAATTCAGAAAAACATAAAGAAATAACGAAAGAAATGGGAGTATTCATAGCCAAAGATTTGCAGTGGTTACTGACTCGGGATAGCATCACCTGATGAAAGAAATTGAACCACGTTACAATGTCCCCTCCCGCACACATTTAAGCAGCAAAGTAATTTCCAAACTCTATGAAACATCACGGAGATAAACTGAAAACAAATTGACACAGACACTATCTAGCTCTCTCCACTGGTAGTTGGACCTCCAGAGCAACTCCTCACTGTGACAGTTCACAATGTACTGGATTGGGAGATGAAGAGATACAGGTTGTAAAAGCTAAGAAACACTTGTGATTTTAATGTTTTTCTACCCTTGATTTATTTCATACAGAAGAGACAGAAACCAGGCCTAGTCAGTCATGCTGCCATTTTTCCGAATGGGACGTTTTATTTATCTATAGGCAAAATAAAGACTTAATTGTTTAAAGGGTGGTGTTTTTATTTTTTTCTTAAATATAAAGATACCGAAACCGTGGCCCACAAACCGTGATACCTACCGAACCGTGGGACCACTGTACCCTTGCATCCCTAGTGAGGACCTTAAGGAAGAATGTGTTTATTTCTGATGATTCTATGCTTGATCTTGTTTATTTTTGTTTTATTTATGTTTTTTGCTTGCTTATATATTTTATACGTAGGTTAACTACGTATTTTCACTATATTTTGTAACTTTCCCAAGGTCGTTGCTGTAAATGAAAGTATTATCAGTCAACTCAGCTGGTAAAATAAGGAGTAAATATAAATAAAGCTCAATGCCAAAAAACATCCCACATATTACTTATTAGGCTAATACGCTAGCATGCTAATCCCCTCTCAGCCACTTGTGAGGGATGGTAGGTGACAGAGGAGCTCAGCAGACCCAATTAATGGATCTGCAGAGCAGGCCAGAGTAAATGATGATCATAGGAGAGCTGTACTCTTGTGCTGGTGTGTCTGAAACCGCACTTGTGCTGGTGTGTCTGTTTCTGAAACCGCACAACTCATTACTGTTAGCCTTTCTCCAACCTTGTAGGGACCCCCATCAGACCATCATAGTTTAATGGATTATGTGAGTGACATTGAAGTAATTTACCATCAGTAGGCTACTGTAGTCCTCCTTTAGCAAGCTACTGAGTTTCTGCAGGTGACCTACAGTATGTTATGCTCTTTGAGTAGAGGGTGCAAATTCAGGAAAATACTGTTTCAAAGATTTAGAAAACAGTGGTTGTGTTTTTCACAATGGACAAATGTCTCCACGTGTAGCACATTTATTTGTTCAGCCTGAACTGCGTTAAATGGGAACGCTGAAACAGCTTTTTCCCCATTAGTTTGCCTGAGGACTGCTTGCCGACAACTAACATCTTGTTAATTATGGCACATGAGCAAAACACCAAACAAAAGACCTTAAGCTAATGTTTTCAATTAGGGCTTTTATTCACACCATTAGGTTCTTTTTAAAAGTAGGGGTTCCTCTTACCCAAGAGTTAACTGCTAATAATAGCCTTTCGCTTTAATGCCAAACTATGCTAGCAGTTGCAGTTCAGAACAATGCAAATTAAGGAGTGATACAGCCTCTTCTTTAGGTTGGTGCATGCAGGCATAGGCATCTGTAGCCACATTTTTGTCTTATAGAACTGCCACAAATAAAACAGCAAAAACATTTGAACATTGCTAATACACTAGCCTTGGGTTACAGTAGTTAACAAAGTTGAATGTAAAACATAACCGTCTAGGTCACAAAATTAACATGAGTGGTAACTTAAACAGAATCAGTAGCCATACTAACTTGATTACATTAAGTAATACTTTTACACAATTCCTTGTGTGTATCATAGCCTTTGAACTGAAATGTCTGTCATCTTGCTTGATTGGTCATAACAAAATCGTGAGCTACTTAGATATGACAAATAAAGAAGCAATTTGCATATACTGAAAATGTTGCACACCTTGCATTTTACTTCTGGTGGATGCCTGAAGAACGGAGGCAAGAGGTCATTCATTTTTAGATCAAACGGAGCTTGACTTATCCTCAGTACATACTGTGCCATTTCTTCTCTAACTGCCTGAAAAAGAAACCCTTTATAACGGTTCTTCCTCTTTAGATGAAACATGTTCTATTTTGCTGTTGGTTTTAGTGACTCAGACTATGTTTTTGCTGAGGCAGTGAAATCACAAACACTGTTAATTCCAATGTCATCATACAAAGTGTCTAATTTCCCAAGTACTGGACTCAATTTCAAGTTGTAGTCTGATATCAAATAAATTAATCAGAAATGCAGAAACTCATTTGGATTTGGAGAGAAAGTAATTAGGCCTACTATGTCTATGACCATATGATGAGAATGTGGAAGACCCTGTGTTGATATGGCATGGCTCAAACATCAATACATTTTCAGCTACCCTTCCTTATTGTTTCATTCAACCCCTGACGTCTCTCCATAGTTAGCTCCCTCACCACTTTCAGTGGGGCTAGGATTAACAATTGTTTCAATCTTGTAACATAGATATAGTGCCTTCAGAAAGTATTCATACCCTTTGACTTATTCCAAATTTTGTTGTTGCAGCCTGAATTCAAAATAGATTAAATATTTTTTTTCTCACCCATCTACACAATACCCTATAATGACTAAGTGAAAACATGTTTAAATAATTTTTTGCAAATGTATTGAAAATTAAATAAAGAAATAACAAATGTACATACAGTAGCATTCAAAAGTTTGGACACACCTACTCAAGTGTTTTTCTTTATTTTGACTATTTTCTACATTGTAGAATAATAGTGAAGAAATCAAAACTATAACACATATGGAATCATGTAAGCAACCAAAAAAGTGTCAAACAAATCAATATATATTTTATATTTGAGATTCTTCAAAGTAGCCACCCTTTGCCTTGATGACAGCTTTGCACACTCTTGTTGCATTATCTCAACTAGCTTCACCTGGAATGCTTTCCCAACAGTCTTGAAGGAGTTCCTTTCCTTCACTCTGAGGTCGGGTGATTGTGGAGGCCAGGTCATCTGATGCAGCACTCCATCACTCTCCTCCTTGGGCAAATAGCCATTACACGGCTTGGAGGTTTGTTGAAAAACAAATGATAGTACCACTAAGCGCAAACCAAATGGGATGGCGTATTGATGCAGAATGCTGTGGTAGCCATGCTGGTTAAGTGTGCCTTAAATTGTAAATAAATCACAGACAGTGTCACCAGCAAAGCACCCCCACATCATCACACCTCCTCTTCCATGCTCACGGTGGATACCACACATCAAAATAAAATAAAATGTTATTGGTCATATACACGTGTTTAGCTGAGGTTATTGTGAATGTTCTTGAGATGCACCTGTTCTGACCTCGCCTTCTGGATGATAGCGGGGTGAACAGGCAGTGGCTCGGGTGGTTGTTATCCTTGATGATCTTTCTGGCCTTCCTGTGACATTTGGTGCTGTAGGTGTACTGGAGGGAAGGTAGTTTGATGTGTTGGACAGACAGCACCACCCTCTGGAGATGACTGTGGTTGCAGGCAATGCAGTTGCCGTACCAGGCAGTGATCCAGCCTGACAGGATGCTCTAAATTGTGCATCTGTAAAAGTTTGTGAGGGTTTTAGGTGCCAAGTCACATTTCTTCAGCCTCCTAAGGCGCTGTTGCGCCTTCGTCACTACACTGTCTGTGTGGGTGGACCATTTCAGTTTGTCAGTGATGTGTATGCCGAGGAACTTGAAGCTTTCCACCTTTTCCACTGCGGTCCCGTCGATGTGGATAGTGGGGTGCTCCCTCTGCTGTTTCCTGAAATTGGTATTCCTCTTGTCTAGATGGGATAGGGCAGTGTACAGGGCGATGGCGATTGCATTGTTTGTGGAGCTATTGGGGTGGTAAGCAAATTGAAGAGGGTCTAGGCTGTCAGGTAAGGTACAGGTGATATGATCCTTGACTAGTCTCTCAAAGCACTTCATGATGACAGAAGTGAGTGCTACGGGGCAATAGTCATTTAGTTCAGTTACCTTTGCTTTCTTGGGTACAGGAACAATGGTGGCCATCTTGAAGCATGTGGGGACAGCAGACTGGGATAGGGAGAGATTGAATATGTCCGTTAATACTCCAGCCAGCTGGTCTGCGCATGCTCTGAGGACGCGGCTAGGGATGCCGTCTGGGCCGGCAGCCTTGCGAGGATTAACGCACTTAAATGTCTTACGGCGGCCACGGAGAAGGAGATCCCACAGTCCTTGGCGTGGGCCACGTTGGTGGCACTGTGTTATCCTCAAAGTGCGCAAAAAAAATTGTTTAATTTGGCCGGAAGCAAGACGTCGGTGTCCGCAACGTGACTGGTTTTCCCTTTGTAGTCCATGATTTTCTGTAGACTCTGCCACATACATCTCGTGTCTGAGCCATTGAATTGCGACTCCACTTTGTTTCTATGCTGACGTTTTGCCTGTTTTATTGTCTTATGGAAGGAATAACTACACTGTTTGTATTCGGCCATATTCCCAGTCACCTTGCCATGGTTAATGTCGTCATTCCCGCTTTCAGTTTTGCGTGAATGCTGCCATCTATCCACGATTTCTGGTTAGGGTAGGTTTTAATAATCACAGTGGGTACAACATCTCTTATACACTTCCTGATAAATTGTAGGCATAACAGAAGTTGGAGTAGCAGTGGTCAAGTGTTGTAGCAGTTCAAGTACTGCAGTCAATCTGTTGATAGAACTTCGGTAGCGTTTTCCGCACATTTACTTTGTTAAAATCCCTAGCTACAATAAATACGGCCTCAGGATATATGGTTTCCAGTTTAAATAAAGTCCAGTGGAGTTCTTTTAGAGCCGTTGTGGTATCGGCTTGAGGGGGATCATCTGTTCACCTACTCTGCTTCTCACAAAGACACAGCGGTTGGAACCAAAAATCTCAAATTTGGACTCATCAGAACAAAGGACAAATTTCCGCCGGTCTAATGTCCATTGCTCGTGTAGCTTGACTCAAGCAAGTCTCTTCTTATTATTGATGTCCTTTATTAGTGGTTTCTTTGCAGCAATTCGACCATGAAGGCCTGATCCATGCAGTCTCCTCTGAACAGTTGATGTTGAGATGTCTGTTACTTGAACTCTGTGATGCATTTATTTGGGCTGTTATTTCTGAGGCTGGTAATGAACTTATATTTTACTTTAAAAGTTTTTGAAATTTTGTGCATTGACATGTCTTCTTGTCTTAAAGCAATGTTGAACTGTCGTTTCTCTTAGCTTATTTGAGCAGATCTTGCCATAATATGGAATTGGGTCTTTTACCAAATAAGGCTATCTTCTGTATACCACCCCTACCTTGTCACAACACAATTGATTGCCTCAAACACATTTAAAAAATTACTTCTCCAAAAGCTCATTTGAGTCAGCTAACCTGGGGTCCAATCAGTGAGACGAGATTGGAGATGTTGGTTAGAGCTGCCTGACCCTTTAAAAAACAGTTTGAGTTTGCTATTCACAAGAAGAATTGCCTGATGTGAACCATGCCTTGAAGAAAATACATCTCAGTAGACCTAAGATTGAGAATTGTTGACTTGCATAAAGCTGGAAAGGGTTACAAAAGTATCTCTAAAAGCCTTGATGTATATCAGTCCACGGTAAGACAAATTGTCTATAAATGTAGAAAGTTCAGCACTGTTGCTACTCTCCCTAGGAGTGGCCGTCCTGCAAAGATGACTGCAAGAGCACAGTTCAATGAGGTTAAGAACAATTCTAGAGTGTCAGCTTAAGACTTACAAAAGAAAGATGTTGAGTTTTTTGGAAGTGAACACTGTCGTGTTAATTTCCTGTATTACTAAGTGAAAGGAGAGTTTACAAACCACACACAAGTCAGAGTTATACTTTAAACTTCATATTTTAATAATATGAGCTTCATCATAGCCCTTTGACTCTCAGATCAATTCAGTGTCGATAAATTAATTCTGAGAGTGTCAACATAATGGTAACTGAAATCTTTTATAGCAAATATCCACCCCTCTCAACTCACAATGACGAACCATAGGTCTTAGGAAAACTGCTCAAAGGAAGACTTTTACTTGAGAGAGGAGTATCCCATAGCCAGAGAGCATTAGCTATAAATTATTGTTCAGTTTGCTCTCTTAGACGAGGTTCTACTTCTCGTTCTTGGTACTTTCTATTACCAAAATATTACCTCATCCAATGGCATATATCAATTGTCAATTCTAGATATTCCCATCTCTCATACAACCACTCCTGGACAAGCTCACGGAGAGGAATGAGCCTCTAGGTCATATACTACGAAAGACAAGTTTCGACATCAGAGGGGACATACAATGGTTCCAGACACTGCCATACTCCTCCCCCCAATGGGAAAAGTAGGGAGTGACTGGTGTACAGACCTTGTGGAGCCCTTCACATATTTTAACAGATACACCCACATATGAAGACATTCCTGACCTCTCCCCTCTCTGGGCCCCAACATTTTTTCCACATAAGCATATTTATGAAAATTGATAAACATCTTATTTATCAATGTTACCTAACTAATTCTGATTCTGCTATGACAACACACAACACTATGTGTGGAGAAAAAAAGGCACAGCACACCAACATCAAAACCTCATCCCAACTGAAACGTATGGTGGAGGGAGCATCATGGTTTGGGGCTGCTTTGCTGCCTCAGGGCCTGGACAGCTTGCTATTATCGATGGAAAAATGAATTCCCAAATGTATCAAGATATTTTGCAGGAGAATGTTAGGCTATCTGTCTGCCAATTGAAGCTCAACAGAAGTTGGGTGATGCAACAGGACAACAACCCAAAACACAGAAGTAAATCAACAGAATGGCTTCAACAGAAGAAAATACCCCTTCTGGAGTGGCCCAGTCAGAGTCCTGACCTCAACCCGATTGACATGCTGTGGCATGACATCGAGCAGCTCACACCAGACATCCGGTGAATATTGCTGAACTGAAACAGTTTTGTAAAGAGGAATGGTCCAAAATGCCTCCTGACCGTTGTGCAGGTCTGATCCGCAACTACAGAAAACATTTGGTTGAGGTTATTGGCGCCAAAGGAGGGTCAACCAGTTATTAAATCAAAGGGTTCACAAACTTTTCCCACCATGCACTGTGAATGTTGACACGGTGTGTTCAAGAAAGACATGAAAAAGTGTAATTGTTTGTGTGTTATTAGTTTTAAGCAGACTGTGTTTGTCTATTGTTGTGACCTAGATGAAGATCAGATCAAATTTGATGACCAAGGTATTTCCAAAGGGTTCACATACTTTTTCTTGCCACTGTATATGTTATTTCATAGTGTTGATACCTTCACTATTATTCTACAATGTTGAAAATAGTCAAATAAAGAAAAACCCTTGAATGAGTAGATGTGTCCAAACTTTTGACTGGTACTGTAAGTATTCACACCCCTTTTGCTATGACACTCCAATTTGAGGTCAGGTGCATCCAATTTCCTTTTATCATCCTTGAGTTGTCACCTCATTTTGATTGGAGTCCACCTGTGGCCAATTGAATTGGTTGTACATGATTTAGAAAGAAACACACCTGTCTATAAGGTCCCACAGCCGACAGTGCATGTCAGAGCATAAACTATACCATGAAGTCTAAGGAACTGTCTGTAGATCTCCAATATATAATTGTGATGAGGCATGGATCTAGGGAAGGGTATTAAACCATTTCTAGAGTGTTAAATGTTTTTCAAGAGCACAGTGGTCTCCATCATTGGGAAATGGAAAAAATATGGAACTACCCAGCCTCTTCATAGAGCTGGTCGTCCGACCAAAATGAATGACCTTGGTCAGGGAGGTGACCAAGAACCCGATAACCACTCTGACAGAACTACAGAGTTCCTTGGCTGAGATGGGAGAACCTGCCAGAAGGACAACCGTCTCTACAGCACTTTACCAATCTTTGCTTCATGCGAGAGCTGCCAGATGGAAGCACATGAGAAAAAGGCACATGACAGTACACCTGGAGTTTGCAAAAAGGCACATGAAAGACAAGATCGTAAGGCAAAAGATTCTGTGGTCTGATGAGCCAAAAATGTAACTCTTTCGTCTTAATGCAAAGTGCTATGTCTGGGGAAAACCAGGCACAGCTTATCATCCATCTAACACCATTCCTACTGTGAAGCAGGGGCTGGGAGACTGTTAAGGATAGAGGGAACAATGAATGGAGCCGAATACATGAAAATCCTTGATGAGAACCTGCTTCAGAGTGCATACGATCTTAGACTGGGATGAAGATTATACGTTTAAACAGAACAATGACCCCAAGCATCGAAGGAAAATGGCAAGAATCGTACAGGGTAACAGGTGGGCCACAAACAGGCAAATAATGGCATAGTACAACAGTGTGCAGAACGGCATCTCAGAACGCACAAGTCATCAGTCCTTGTCACCTATGGGCCATTGCAGCAGACGACCACACCGTGTCTTCACTCCTATCAGCAAAAACAAGAAGCAGCGGCTCCAGTGGGCACGTGATCACCAACACTGGACAATTGTTGTTGGTCCGACAAACATTGTCTGGTCCGACAAATCCAGGTTCCTGTTGTGTCATGCTTATGGCAGAGTCAGGATTTGGCGTGAGCAGAATGAGTCCATGGCTCCATCCTGCCTGGTGTCAATGGTGCAGGCTGGTGGCGGTGAAGGTTTCCTGGCACACATTAGGTCTCTTGATACCAACTGGGCATTTTTTTTCATGACCCAAAGAATTCATTATTTTCTGGAGGCTACAGGGGGTCTGACCTGGTACTAGTTGGGTGTACCTAATAAACTGACCACAGTGTATATTTCTATATGTTGTTGCATAGCTGACTGTTTCAGAACTAGGAAAGTATCTGAGAATTTCAGATAGCTATAATTCCAACGTGATTAGTCAAATGTGTGATTCAATCTCTGACTGAAATGGTGATCAATATGAAACGCTGATGACAAGGGTTTTCATCCTCACGATTTGATTTAATTTCCTTACAAGTACATTTCCTGTGAGGCAAAAGGGGGATCTGTGTCAATTAAAATTGAGAACACAAAATCACGGCCTGTATGCCATTATCTGATGAATCACAGTAGCACAATCTGTATTATGTGCATATTTAAGCTATACTGGGTAACCAGGGGGTAGTAAACCCAATTATTGAAATGCTTAATAAATTATTTTAGTGTAACAAAGTTAAGAATGTGCTGTAAGCTCACTCAACAGCTAGTTTGAAGTGTTGAGGATGGAGCCATCCAATCGGTGCCTAACTTAATGGCGTAAAATAAATGCCTGAAACTGTATCCCCTACATATTGCTCTTGACAAAAAGAAGAAAAAAACAGTACGGGAAGCTCTCTTCTACACTGTTCAACCAATCCAGTAAATGTGGAGGAGGGATTAAGATGGTGTCGCCTTTGTAACATCTAACGTCTAAAAGCAGACTTTGTGTGATGGGCTGTCTTTCCATTTCCCCTGAAAACCAGAACATTTGGTTGTCGGGACTCAGTAGGAGCTCGGGTGGGTCAAACCGTTGGTAAGTTGTCAAGGAGGGAGGTCACGTGTGTTGTGAGGCAGAGGATCACTGGTTCCTCTGCCTCACAACACACGTGTATGGGACAGTGGAGTATGCTATGGGACAGTGGAGGAAGCTAATCTGTTACTAGCACACTGACCCCTGTTACATAAAAAAATACTACAGTTTTCTATAGAATACTACAGTACTCACTATACTATACTACACACTGAAGTATAGAAGTGTAGACCCCAGTCCTAACCACCTACAGGTTATGGAAATGTTTATATTTGTGTATTCTTCCAGTAGGTTTCCTCAAGGAGAAAGGCTCCACTTCTATGTCAAAGAAAAGAAAATCACTACAATAAGGTCCTCAAAAACACTACAGTAAATACTAAAGTATACTACAATCCGTAAAAACAAATACATGAATTCCTATAGTGTACTGTATATAGTACAGTTCTTTTACTACAATAGTTATACTATAGTTAACTCTAAATAATGCATTATACTAAAGTTAAAACTTCAGCAAAGTCTGCAAAAACACTACATTAAATACTGTAATATTAATACCATAGTATACTATAGTATTTTTTTCATGTGGTTAGCTCAGCAAACAGTTTACTAATTTACATAATATGTAGCTAGAATCTCCCTGTTTTTCATCTATGTGTGGATCAGTTTGATGACAATGCACGACAAATATCAAATTACCGGTCAGAAATTAGAGGAACTGGGTGAACTGTTTAAGGGTTTATGCAATACACATTAAAGCAACTCCTATTCTAACTGGTTTTTAATGACCGCATTGGAATTTGATTTGAGGACTGCAGTCTTTGTTAATGAGGGCAGAATTCTGAAGTACTTTGTCTTCTGCTTTCTGGGGCATATGAAAGCAGCGATGGAACTGTCTTTGCCTCCTGCAGCAGATTTTTTTAAGAATCTCAGTACTCCCCGGGTCACGAACTTCAAAGCGCCAAAAACGGGATCCCTCTCCATACTGTCAACAGCCAGTCAATGCAGAAGACTGCAGCAAATGTCATTCGTGTCACTGGATGTGTGTAGGAGTCGTGTAGGTGAGGGAAAGAAATTATCATAAATTACAATAGAGTAAAGATTAATTTAACAGTCCATTAGCACACCATTAGATTAATCCACACCCATTAAAATTATAAATGATAATTATGAAGATAGTTATTTCTACATTGCAGAGAATAAAGTTAATTATTATTCAAATGAACACATGTAATGCAATTTCATGTTAAAATTATGTAATCAACCTCACATGAATAAAAATGGTTGAAGATGCTATCTTCCTCATTGAACACTGTCTATTTGTTTGTGAGCTCAATTCTATTTTTCAATTATACTTTTTTTCTCTCTCACTGTAATTGTATCTTCTTAATGGGAAGTCTGATAATGCCTGGACAGGAAGACAGGTTTTCAAGCAGAGACATTATTTTTCTATCTGTTTCTATCTGTTTACGGTATCGATAGAAAGGTGTTGGAAAAGCTTCTTGTGGTTCTGTTTCAGCTCAAACTGTAGTAAATTATGTATTATGTCCTATATACAGATGAAGTCAGAAGTTTATATACACTTAGGTTTGAGTCATTAAAACTTGCTTTTCAACCACTCTTGTTAACAAACTATAGTTTTGTCAAGGCGGTTAGGACATCTACTTTGGGCATGACAAAAGTAATTTTTCCAACAATTGTTTACAGACAGATTATATCACGTATAACTCACTGTATCACAATTCCAGTGGGTCAGAAGTTTACATACACTAAGTTGACTGTGCCTTTAAACAGCTTGGAAAATTCCAGAGAAGTATGTCATGGCTTTAGAAGCTTCTGATAGGTTAATTGACATAATTTGAGTCAATTGGATGTGTACCTGTAGATGTTTTTCAAGGCCTACCTTCAAACTCAGTGCCTCTTTGCTTGACATCATGTGAAAATCAAAATAAATCAGAAAGACCTCATAAAATAAATTGTAGACATCCACAAGTCTGGTTCATCCTTGGGAGCAATTTCCAAACGCCTGAAAGTACCACGTTCATCTGTACAAACAATAGTACGCAACTATAAACACCATGGGACCACGCAGCCGTCATACTGCTCAGGAAGGAGACGTGTTCTGTCTCCTAGAGAGGAAGGTACTTTGGTGCGAAAAGTTCAAATCAATTCCAGAACAACAGCAAAGGACCTTGTGAAGATGCTGACAGAAACAGGTACAAAAGTATCTATATCCACAGTTAAACGAGTCCTATATCGACATAACCTGAAAGGCCACTGCTCCAAAACTGCCATAAAAAGCCAGACTACGGTTTGCAACTGCACATCGGGACAAAGATCTGGTCTGATGAAACAAAAATAGAACTGTTTGGCCATAATTACCATATGTTTATAGGAAAAAGGGGGAGGCGTGCAAGCCGAAGAACATCATCCCAACCATGAAGTAGGGGGGTGGCAGCATCATGTTGTGGGGGTGCTTTGCTGCAGGAGGGACTGGTGCACTTCACAAAATAGATGACATCATGAAGCAACATCTCAAGACAGTCAAGAACTTAAAACTTGGTCACAAATGGGTCTTCCAAATGGACAATGACCCCAAGCATACTTACAAAGTTGTGGCAAAATGGCTTAAGGACAACAAAGTCAAAGGTATTGGAGTGGCCATCACAAAGCCCTGACCTCAATCCTATAGAAAATGTGTGGGCAGAACTGAAAAAGCATGTGCGAGCAAGGAGGCCTTACAAACCTGATTCAGTTACACCAGCTCTGTTAGGAGGATTGGGCCAAAATTCACCCAATTTATTAGGAGACAGTAGAGGGAGATTGCCCCTATCCACATCGACAAAACCGCAGTGGAGAAGGTGAAAAGCTACAAGTTCCTCGGAGTATACATCACTGACAATCAGAAATGGTCCAACCACACAGAACGTGTGGTGAAGAAGGTGCAACACCACCTCTTCAACCTCCGGGAGCTGAAAAAAATAGTCTTGGCCCCTAAGACCATCACAGACTTTTACAGACGCACATTTATAAGCATCCTATCGGGATATATCACCGACTGGTACTGCATCTACAATGCCCGCAACTGCTCTCCAGGGGGTGGTGCGGTCTGCCCAACGCATCACTGTGGGCACGCTGCCTGCACTCCAGGACACCTACAGCACCCGATGTCACAGGAAGGCCAAAAAGATCATCAAGGACATCAACCACCCGAGCCATAGCGTGTTCACCTCGCTATCATCCAGAAGGCGAAGTCAGTATAAGTGCATCAAAGCTATGACCGAGAGACTGAAAACAACTAATATCTCAAGCCCATCAGTCTGTTAAATAGCCATCACTAGACGGCTACCACCCGGTTACTCAACCCAGCACCTTAGAGGCGGCTGCCCTATGTACATAGACAAGGATTCACTGGTCACTTTAATAATGTTTACATACTGCTTCACTCATTTCATTTGTATATAATGTATTTTACTGTATTTTAGTCAATGCCATTCCGACATTTTTCATCCTAATATTTCTATATGTTTTAATTCCATTCATTTACTTTTAGATGTGTGTATTGTTAGATACTACTGTACTTTTGGAGCTCCATCCGCAATAACATCTGCTAAATTTGTGTGTGACCAATAAAATGTGATTTGATTTGTTTTGCTTTTGACCCTACTCATATTTCCTAGACAATGCTGTATATACACACACACTACATTGGCACTCCCACAGACATCCACATACACTACATACACACACACACACACACACACATTACACACTCGCACACTTTTACACTCATAATTAGCTGCTGCTACACTGTTCTTTATTTTACTCTTATTATTAACTATCCTGACGCCTTACTATCCTGACGCTTTACACTGCCTTCAGGTACATACAGTGCCTTGCGAAAGTATTCGTGCCCCTTGAACTTTGCGACCTTTTGCCACATTTCAGGCTTCAAGCATAAAGATATAAAACTGTATTATTTTGTGAAGAATCAACAACAAGTGGGACACAATCATGAAGTGGAACGACATTTATTGGATATTTCAAACTTTTTTAACAAATCAAAAACTGAAAAATTGGGCGTGCAAAATTATTCAGCTCCTTTACTTTCAGTGCAGCAAACTCTCTCCAGAAGTTCAGTGAGGATCTCTGAATGATCCAATGTTGACCTAAATGACTAATGATGATAAATACAATCCACCTGTGTGTAATCAAGTCTCCGTATAAATGCACCTGCACTGTGATAGTCTCAGAGGTCCGTTAAAAGCGCAGAGAGCATCATGAAGAACAAGGAACACACCAGGCAGGTCCGAGATACTATTGTGAAGAAGTTTAAAGCCGGATTTGGATACAAAAAGATTTCCCAAGCTTTAAACATCCCAAGGAGCACTGTGCAAGCGATAATATTGAAATGGAAGGAGTATCAGACCACTGCAAATCTACCAAGACCTGTCCGTCCCTCTAAACTTTCAGCTCATACAAGGAGAAGACTGATCAGAGATGCAGCCAAGAGGCCCATGATCACTCTGCAGAGATCTACAGCTGAGGTGGGAGACTCTGTCCATAGGACAACAATCAGTCGTATATTGCACAAATCTGGCCTTTATGGAAGAGTGGCAAGAAGAAAGCCATTTCTTAAAGATATCCATAAAAAGTGTCATTTAAAGTTTGCCACAAGCCACCTGGGAGACACACCAAACATGTGGAAGAAGGTGCTCTGGTCAGATGAAACCAAAATTTAACTTTTTGGCAACAATGCAAAACGTTATGTTTGGCGTAAAAGCAACACAGCTCATCACCCTGAACACATCGTCCCCACTGTCAAACATGGTGGTGGCAGCATCATGGTTTGGGCCTGCTTTTCTTCAGCAGGGACAGGGAAGATGGTTAAAATTGATGGGAAGATGGATGGAGCCAAATACAGGACCATTCTGGAAGAAAACCTGATGGAGTCTGCAAAAGACCTGAGACTGGGACGGAGATTTGTCTTCCAACAAGACAATGATCCAAAACATAAAGCAAAATCTACAATGGAATGGTTCAAAAATAAACATATCCAGGTGTTAGAATGGCCAAGTCAAAGTCCAGACCTGAATCCAATCGAGAATCTGTGGAAAGAACTGAAAACTGCTGTTCACAAATGCTCTCCATCCAACCTCACTGAGCTCGAGCTGTTTTGCAAGGAGGAATGGGAAAAAATTTCAGTCTCTCGATGTGCAAAACTGAGAGACATACCCCAAGCGACTTACAGCTGTAATCGCAGCAAAAGGTGGCGCTACAAAGTATTAACTTAAGGGGGCTGAATAATTTTGCACGCCCAATCTTTCAGTTTTTGATTTGTAAAAAAAGTTTGGAATATCCAATAAATGTCGTTCCACTTCATGATTGTGTCCCACTTGTTGTTGATTCTTCACAAAAAATACAGTTTTATATCTTTATGTTTGAAGCCTGAAATGTGGCAAAAGGTCGCAAAGTTCAAGGGGGCTGAATACTTTCGCAAGGCACTGTATCTACCTCAAATACCTTGTACCGCTGCAGATTGTTGTGGTACTGGTTTCCCTGTATATAGCTCCATTCTTGTGTATTTTATTCCTTGTGTTACTATTTATTGGAAATGTTTTAACTCTGCATTGTTGGTAGCTAACCGAGCAGCTAACCGATCGCTGCAGCTGTACATAGTCCATCTGTAAATAGCCCACCCAATTTACCTATCTTATCATCATACTATTTTTATTTATTTACTTTTCTGCTCTTTTGCACACCAGTATCTCTACTTACACATGATCATCTGATCATTTATCACTCCAGTGTTAATCTGCTAAATTGTAATTATTTGCCTACCTCCTTATGCCTTTTGCACACAATGTACTGTATATAGACTCTTTTTTTCTACTGTGTTATTGACTTGTTTATTGTTTACTCCATGTGTAACTCTGTGTTGTTGTCTGTTCACACTGCTATGCTTTATCTTGGCCAGGTCGCAGTTGTAAATGAGAACTTGTTCTCAACTAGCCTATCTGGTTAAATAAAGGTGAAAAAAAAGGTCTCATAAGCAAGTATTTCAAGGTAATGTCTAAACCAGATGTATTCGGTACATATGACAAATACAATTTAATTTTATTGATTTGAATGTCTTTTCTATGGCTGTACCATAGCCAATATTCCAACAGAACCTTAAGGTAGGCACAGATTTATCCCAAAACCAGTACTGTATCTAAAACAGTGGCTCCCAAACTGTGGTGCGCAAGGTGTCAGCAGGACTTTAAATGGTTTTAAACTTACTCTTGAAAGTTGTAATAGTAGAATGCACAAGGTGCCATTTCGAAATTGGGTAGTGTACCATCAGTATCTCTTGTCATGTTAGTCACACCTTAGAGAGCTATTTATAACTTGTCAGAAATGTCTAGATCAATTAGCTCATGTCAGCTGTTTTTTTATTTAGTTATTTTTAGACCATATACAGTATATTGTTGCATTTTTTTTGTCACTCAAATATCACATGAATACGCATTAGACATGGAAACATTTATAGAATTGCAAGAAAAGTACATTTAAAACAAAATCATTTTCTTTGCACCACATGACAGTGTGTCGAATTACAGGAAATAAGATTGAAACCTGCTAAATTCTCTACGCCAATAAGAGGGGTGTGAACAGTTTGTGTCATGAACAGTGCTTGTGCCCATAGAAATAGACTTGGCGTGTGCCAATATTGGAAGGGGGGCCCCCGAGTGAAAACATTTGGGAACCCCTGATCTAGAACACTCTGTCATAAAGCATTAGTACCATTTCAATGGTAATTAAAAAGTCTAATTAAAAAGAGCATAACATTCAGGGTATGGATTACCCTTAGTCTGTGTTTAAGAAATGACAAAGTGAATTTCAAACTGTGTAATGCATCCTCATACTTAACTTTGAGCTGCAGATACTGAAAAACGTCCTCCGCTTAACTACTTAGGGTCTTTGTCTTGTACCTATCAAGCGAAAACATCACAGAGAAGACCTCTGATTCACTGAGAGAGATATTTAAGAGCCCTCAGCCAATGGATGTGCAAGGGGCCGAGCACCCAGCCTTGTGATGCCGCCTTCCCATTCATTATCACCCAGTACTCCCAGCCGCCTCAATCATTTTGCTCTCCTCCTATTGTTTCCTGGTGATGAACGAGCAACAGAGGCTCTAATCTATCTGCAGGGCAGCTCCATTTATCCACGCGGCTGAAAAATAGATGGTATATGAAGTGTAATTTGGTGCCATTGCCCGGCCCTGTCCCTGTGGATGTGTCAGCGCCGGTTTGATTAAATCCCCTTTATAGGAAATCAATACTTTCTTCATTAGGCCTCTCCATTCAACAATCCAGACTTCTTCATGTACATCAAACCCATGTGGGTAAAATGGAGAAGAGAAATGAGTGGAATCAGCCACTCCTATTCACTCTGGCTTTCTCCCTCTTCCCCTATTCCCTCAGTCATAACCACCCCCGTCCTCATTCCCCTCTCATTGTTCCCACGCTACCGGAGTGGAGTAAGCAAGCTCAGAGAAGATCAATAGCAGAAATGCTAATGCTCACCAGAGAAAAGGTCTCAGAGAGGGCCTTGTAAGGGCCTGTAAACCATACACTCTTAGAAAAAGGGTTCTTTGTCAGTGCCCATAGGTGAACCCTTTTGGGTTCCATGTAGAACCCTTTGTGTAACCAAAAAGGGTTCTGCAAAGTGTTATCCTATGTGGACAGCCGAAGAGCCCTTTTAGGTTCTCGATAGCACCTTTTTTTTCTAAGAGTGTACTAATGAACAAGGAAGAAGCCTTTGAGAAATATTGCAACCAAACAGCAAATCCCAGCCAAGTGGATAGATCAGACGCAGAGGAACGAATATCACATTAGGTAGCATTGACATTCAATACAGTCAAATTATTTTGTGAACAGCTGGTCAGCTAGCCAGTTAATTTTCCTATGTTCTTTGGGCAGGGGACCTGAGTCGAATCATTTTAAAGGCCGGGAGGGCGTATGACATTTTTTATTCATCCTCCCTTGCTGATAAAGAGACGGCTAGCTCTGGCCACGCTTCCGCCAGGGCTATTTTAATGTTTGCAAGTGTCACCTGCTGTCAATTTAAATTTGAGGAGAGAAGCTCCCTGGAGGCTAATTTGCTGTTGCAGTGGCTACGCGCTAGCGAATGGCAGCACCCATGCCTGGTGCCTCCCCGTCACTCTCTATCTCCCCCACATAATCTCTTCCTTCATTCCTTCATCCCCTTATGGTGAAATGTTCTACTTTTGCCGATTGCATTGAAACTTCAGCCACCTACTGTATAGCCTGCCAAAAAAATGCCTGGTTACACCAACCCCCAAAGGAGAAAAAAACAAGCTTATTTATCATCCCTTGTTATCCTGAAAGTGGTGTGAAACAGAATATCACAATATCACAGAGGCCCTAATTTCAAATCAAATCAAATTGTATTGGTCACATACACACATTTAGTAGATGGTTATCAAAATGCTTGTGTTCCTAGCTCCAACAGTGCAGTAGTATCTAACAATTCACAACAACACACACATCTAAAGGAAAAAGAATGGAATTAAGAAATATCTAAATATTAGATTGAGCAATGTTGGAGTGGCATTGACTTAACTTCAGTAGAATAAATACAGTATATAGATATGAAATGAGTAAAGCAGTATGTAAACATTATTAAAGTGACTAGTGTTCCATTATTAAAGTGGCCAGTGATTCCAAGTATATAGAGTAGCAGCCTCTAAGGTGCAGGGTTGAATAACCGGGTGAAAGCCGGCTAGTGATGGCTATTTAACAATCTGACGGTCTTGAGGTAGAAGCTGTTTTTCAGTCTCTCGGTCCCAGCTTTGATGCACCTGTACTGACTTCGCCTTCTGAATGATAGCGTGGTGAACAGGCCGTGGCTTGGGGTGTTGATGTCCTTGATGATCTTTTTGGCCTTCCTGTGACATCGGGTGCTGTAGGTGTCCTGGTAGAACCCTTTTGGTGAGCCCTGCGTTTGCCGGCTGTGCAGTTGCCGTACCAGGTAGTGTTACAGCCCGACAGGATGCTCTAAATTGTGCATCTGTAAAAGTTTGTGAGGGTTTTAGGGGCCAAGCCAAATTTCTTCAGCCTCCTGGGGTTGATGAGGCGCTGTTGCGCCTTCTTCACCACACTGTCTGTGTGGGTGGACCATTTCAGTTTGTCAGTGATGTGTACACCGAGGAACTTAAAGCTTTCCACCTTCTCCACTGCGGTTCCGTCGATGTGGATAGGGAGGTGCTCACTCTGCTGTTTCCTGAAGTCCATGATCAGCTCCTTTTTTGTTGATGTTCAGTGAGAGGTTATTTTCCTGGCACCACACTCCCGGGGACCTCACCTCTTCCCTGTAGACTGTCTCGTCATTGTTGATAATCAGGCCTACTACTGTTGTGTCGTCTACAAACTTGATGATTGAGTTGGAGGCGTGCGTGGCCATTACAGTCATGGGTGAACAGGGAATACAGGAGGAGGCTGAGCACGCACCCTTGTGTGGCCCCTGTGTTGAGGATCAGCGAAAAGGAGATGGTGTTTCCTATCTTCACCACCTGGGGCCAGCCCGTCAGGATGTCCAGGATCCAGTTGTACAGGGTGGGGTTCAGACCCAGGGCTTCAAGCTTAATGATGAGCATGGAGGGTACAATGGTGTTGAATACTGAGCTATAGTCAGTCAATGAAGAGCATTCTTACATAGGTATTCCTCTTGTCCAGATGGGATAGGGCAGTGTGCACTGCGATGGCAATTACACCGTCTGTGGATCTATTGGGGCGGTAAGCAAATTTATGTGGGTCTAGGGCCGGGAGCCTTGCGAGGGTTAACACGCTTAAATGTCTGACTCACGGTCGGCCATGGAGAAGGAGAACCCACAGTCCTTGGTAGCGGGCCGCATCGGTGGCAGTGTGTGATCCTCAAAGCGGGCAAAGAAGGTGTTTAGCTTGTCTGGAAGCAAGACGTCGATGTTCGCGACGTGGCTGGTTTCCCCTTTGTAGTCTGTGATTGTCTGCCAGAGACGTCTCGTTTCTGAGCCGTTGAATTGCAACTCCACATTGTCTCTGTATTGACGTTTTCCCTGTTTGACTGCCTGACGTTTTGCGCAAATGCTGCCATCTATCCACGGTTTCTGGTTTGAGTAGGTTTAATAGTCAAAGTGGGTACAGCATCTCCTGTACAACTTAGTCACCATATCCGTGTATTTGTCGATATTATTCTCAGAGGCTACCCAGAACATATCCCGGGTAACAAACCCTTGTTGGTGATTGCTTGAATTGATAAGTACTGACCCATTTCACAAGGTGACCTCTTAACACACCTACAGGGAGCTCCAAAAGTTTTTAGGACAGTGACACATTTTGTTGTTGTTTTGGCTCTGTACTCATAATGATGAGTGAGAAAGTTAAAAGCTCAAGGTTAGCATTTTGGGGGGGATATGATATTTATGCCTCTAACTTTCTCACTCAATCAAAATTCATGGTAGCATCCACTTTAATGTAGAAATGTTTAGAAACCTTTTCTTATTTAGAATAAAAGTGACTCCAAAATGACACAATACATTATTTACCATTAATTTCTATTGGGCACAAAATTATCTGAAACAATTATCCAAAACAATCACCAAATGCCTCCAACAAATTTGTAGAATTCCAAGCTTGATGTAGTCCTTGCGTGCTGTGAATATGGTATCAAATACTTAACTTTTTACTACTTTAATACACATACTGTACAAGTGAATTTGTCCCCCTTCCTTTGGTCACCTAAAATGTACAAAAGGTGCTGTAATTTCTAAACGGTTCACCAAATGTGGATGAAAATACCCTGAAATGTAATGTTCTGGTGTACGGTGTGAAATCAACAACAAACGTGTCACTGTCCCAACACATTTGGAGCTCACTGTATGTTCATTTGAAAATGTAATTTTAAAATAGATGCCTCTTATAACATGAAGGGTAAATTGACCTGCGCTAACACGTCTTGCTGGCTATTCCTGTGTGAAGTGGGTTGAACCACAGGTAGAGACTCTGGCCTATCTAAAGTGCATGCCTGCAATGCCCCTGCAGATGTTGAGTGTGTTACTGGGGTTTTTGTATGTTGCACTAGCAGGCCTCCTCTAGCACACAGGTCTGTGTGTGGCTGCTACTCCTACTGCCCACCTCACACCACCACACACACCACCCTTACTGCCTAACACACACCACACACACCACCCCTACTGCCTGACACACACCTCCCCTACTGCCTGACACACCACACTACCACCCCTACTGCCTGACACACACCTCCCCTACTGCCTGACACACACCACACACACCACCCCTTCTGCCTGTGCTAGTAAAGGCCACGCACCATTAAAGCTGGATGAACACAGATAAGCAGAAGAGAGAGAAACAGGAAAATGGCTGCAGGGACAAACTTGCTGCGAATATCAGAGATTGTGATGGAAATTAATTCTGCCAGCGAGGGAGGGCAGGCGAGGAAAGTGAAGGAAATCAGTGGCAGCGGTTTTTCGGCTGTGTTAGGGGGAGGAAATGCAGTGAGGCAGCATGGCCCCTGGGCTAGCTGAAGGGCCCTTCGTACTGGAACTCAATTATGCATCAGTCTGGTGATCCATTGAACATGGTCGCAGCTATGCTAATGGTTTATCAAGTTGTCCAGCTGCAGCCCCCGGCCACGGCACTGTGTCTGCGGAAAGGTCCCTCTTCCCAGGCAACATTAGAAATTTATTGGTGGTTGGGAAACGTGCATCTAATTAATGTTTTTGGAGCACGGTGCAAACTTGTGCAGAAGGTTCGCCCAGTGCTGGTGTGATGGAAAAGCTGGGATTTGGAATAGAATGCCTGTCAGTTTATATGTGGATAATGGCAGAAATAATATGAACAGAATGTGTAGAAAGATGACAAGGGAATAAAAAAATGCATTTTTAGACCTACTGGAATTTACGTGTGAGTTTTGAAAAGAACAGCAAACAATACTAGATTAATCCCCATGTCAGCGACATTGCAAACATTGCTGATTTGTTCTCCAGACAAAATAAAATATTCAGTGCTACAACTGTCCTTGGAGGACAGTCAAAAGATTCATGTTGTATTGCTCAACAGTGTGTAATGTTGTTTACCTCCCTTGGTATGACCTTTTACACAGTCAACATATAGACTGTCGCTGTTCGATAGACACATGAAAACATGTTAAAAGTACAGCGGTGCTGGGCTGGGCCATAGTATAAATGGCTGCAGGTATTAGCAATATATTTCCTGCTTGCCTGACAACGGTGGCAATGGGTGTCAGCACTTCCTATTGGCAGAAGAGAGACCCAATAACTCAAAGGAAGAAAACAATCAATACACCCCCACCTCTGTTGTTCTGCTGGCGGTTTCACAACAGAATATGATGGACTGTGACCTTCATGCCTGTGCCGCTCTGCTAGAGCTTGCTAATTATTGTGCAAATGATAGCGGAGAGGCCGGTAAATAAGCAAGATATCACATTCTGACAGGGAATTAGGATCTACCAGCCCCACCACCTTAGCTCTATTGTGGAAGAGAGAAAAAAAGTGTGCTATTACACATTTATTAAGCCCTTCGCTGTTATCTCGGGAAGGACATGTACCTTCTGGGGTGACTTATATTTGTTTTTCTCAGGTGCCAAGACACTTTGGGATATATGGGGCTTTGCACTGACCTGCTTTAGTGTCATCTAAGGGTATGAACAATGATTTATATATACACTAGATGACATACAGGGGGCTGTTTTGAAGCCAATGTGCCTCCATATTGGTACTCCCCCACCGTTGTAAAAAAAAAAGCTTGTTTATTCCATTGCAGATAAAATAATGCATACTTTTAAAAATCTAATAAAACATGAAAAAATATATTAAAACATTTCCTTAAAGTATATGTATATTTTTAAGTATTTAAGAAATACTTAAATACAATTTTAATTGAAACTCTGTAGAATTACATTCATTTTTGTGGAGGTCTGCTCCTTCCGGGGAGTGCCAATATGGCCAACTGGTGGCTTCAAAGCCTCTCATTGGCAAATACATAGCATCCGCAATGCAGGGTATATATAAATCACTGGGTACGACCTTGAAAGGAATATGAGCCTCAGATCTTGTTCCCACATTGCTTCTATGTCACGTTCTGACCTTAGTTCCTTTGTTATGTCTTTGTTTTAGTATGGTCAGGTCGTGAGTTAGGTGGGTTGTCTATGTTAGTTTTTCTATGATTTGCTATTTCTGTGTCTGGCCTGGTATGGTTCTCAATCAGAGGCAGCTGTCAATCATTGTCCCTGATTGAGAACCATATTTAGGGAGCCTGTTTTCTATTGTGTTTTTGTTATTTCCGTGTTCATTCCAATAAATATGGACACATACCACGCTGCACCATGGTCCTCACCTTCTTCCACCAACAACGGCGCGTACAGAATCACCCACCACCAAAGGACCAAGCAGCGTGGTAACGGGCAGCAGCAGCAGGAGCAGCGCTATAAGGAGGAATGGACATGGGAGGACATTCTGGATGGCAAGGGTTGCTACACATGGGAGGAGATCCTGGTTGGAAGGGATCGCCTCCCATGGGAACAGGTGGAGGCAGCCAGGAGAGCAGAGGCAGCAGGTAAAGGGAGCCAGCGCTTTGAGGGAACACGGCAGGCAAGGAAGCCCGAGAGGCAGCCCCAAACATGTATTGGGGAGGGCACACGGGGAGTGTGGCTAAGTCAGGTAGGAGACCTGAGCCAACTCCTGTGCTTACCATGGAGAGAGAGGGACCGGGCAGGCATCGTGTTATGCCGTGAGGCGCACGGTGTCCCCAGTGCGCAGGCATAGCCCGGTGCGGTACATAGCAGCGCCTCGTATCGGCCGGGCCAGAGTGGGCATCGAGCCAGGTGCCATGAAGCCGGCTCAGCGCATCTGGTCTCCAGTGCGTCTCCTTGGGTCGGAGTACATGGCACCAGCCCTACGCATGGTGTCCCAGGGTTCGCCAGCACAGCCCAGTGCGGGCTATTCCACCTCATCGCACTGGCCTGGCTACGGGGAGCATTCAGCCAGGTAGGGTTGGGCAGGCACGGGGCTCGAGAGCTCCAGTGCGCCTTCACGGTCCGGTCTATCCGGTGCCACCTCCACGCACCAGCCCTCCGGTGGCAGCCCCCCAGCACCAGGCTGTCTCTCCGTCTCCTTCCTACAGGTGCTTCCGCCTGTCCAGTGCTGCCAGAGTCTCCCTCCAGTCCGGATCTGCCAGAGTCTCACTCCAGTCCGGATCTGCCAGAGTCTCACTCCAGTCCGGATCTGCCAGAGTCTCACTCCAGTCCGGATCTGCCAGAGCCTCCCTCCAGTCCGGATCTGTCAGAGTCTCCCTCCAGTCCGGATCTGCCAGAGTCTCCTTCCAGTCCGGATCTGCCAGAGTCTCCAGTCTGTCCTGAGCTGCCAGGGTCGCCCGTCTGTCCTGAGCTGCCGGAGTCGCCCGTCTGTCCTGAGCTGCCGGAGTCGCCCGTCTGTCCTGAGCTGCCGGAGTCGCCCGTCTGTCCTGAGCTGCCGGAGTCGCCCGTCTGTCCTGAGCTGCCAGAGTCGCCCGTCTGTCCTGAGCTGCCAGAGTCGCCCGTCTGTCCTGAGCTGCCGGAGTCGCCCGTCTGTCAGGTGCTCCTGGAGTCTCCCGTCCGTCCGGTGCTGCCGGAGTCTCCTGTCCATTCGGGACCCGTGGCTAGGGTCCCCAGTCCGAGGTCGGCGGCGAGGGTCGCCGCTCTTAAGAGGCCACGGAGGCGGGCTAAGAGGCGGACAAGGACTATGTTGAAGTGGGGTCCACGTCCCGGCCAGAGCCGCCACCGTGGACAGACACCCACCCAGACCCTCCCCTATAGGTTCAGGTTTTGCGGCCAGAGTCCGCACCTTTGGGGGGGGGGGTTACTGTCACGTTCTGACCTTAGTTCTTTTGTTTTGTCTTTGTTTTAGTATGGTCAGGGCGTGAGTTGTGGGTTGTCTATGTTAGTTTTTCTATGATTTTCTATTTCTGTGTTTGGCCTGGTATGGTTCTCAATCAGAGGCAGCTGTCAATCTTTGTCCCTGATTGAAAACCATATTTAGGGAGCCTGTTTTCTCTTGTGTTTCGTGGGTGATTATTTTCTGTTTTCTGTTGTTTGTCTGCACCAGCCAGAACTGTTTTCGGTCGTTTCTCTTTGTTATTTCTGTTATTTCCGTGTTCATTCCAATAAATATGGACACATACCACGCTGCACCTTGGTCCTCACCTTCTTCCACCAACAACGGCACGTACAGAATCGCCACCACCAAAGGACCAAGCAGCGTGGTAACGAGCAGCAGGAGCAGCGCTATAAGGAGGAATGGACATGGGAGGACATTCTGGACGGCAAGGGTTGCTACACATGGGAGGAGATCCTGGTTGGAAGGGATTGCCTCTCATGGGAACAGCTGGAGGCAGCCAGGAGAGCGGCGGCAGCAGGTAAAGGGAGCCAGCGCTTTGAGGGAACACGGCTGGCAAGGAAGCCCGAGAGGCAGCCCCAAAAATGTATTGGGGGAGGGCACACGGGGAATGTGGCTAAGTCATGTAGGAGATCTGAGCCAACTCCCGTGCTTACCGTGGAGAGAGGGGGGCCGGGCAGGCACCGTGTTATGCAGTGAGGCGCACGGTGGCCTCGGTGCGCAGGCATAGTGTGGTGTGGTACATAGCAGCGCCTCGTATCGGCCGGGCTAGAGTGGACTTCTCGGGCCGGAGTACATGGCACCAGCCCTACGCATGGTGTCCCCGGTTCGCCAGCACAGCCCAGTGCGGGCTATTCCACATCGCCGCACTGGCCTGGCTACGGGGAGCATTCAGCCAGGTAGGGTTGGGCAGGCTCGGTGCTCGATAGCTCCAGTGTGCCTTCACGGTCCGGTCTATCCGGTGCCACCTCCATTCTAAGAGCAAATATTATTCATATACAGTTCTTTCGGAAAGTATTCAGACCACTTAACTTTTTCTAAATGTTGTTAGGTTACAGCCCTATTCTAAAATGGATTTAAAAAATACAAATCCTCTGCAATCTACACACAATACCCCATAATGACAAAGCAAAAACAGGTTTTTATAATTTTTTTAAATGTATATAAAAAAAAAAAAGCTTATTTACATAAGTATTCAGACCCTTTGCTATGATCCTCGAAATTGACCTCAGGTGCATCCTGTTTCTATTGATCATCCTTGACATGTTTCTACAAATTGATTGGAGTCCACCTGTGGTAAATTCAATTGATTGGACATGATTTCGAAAGGCACAAACCTGTCTACAGTATATAAAGTCCCAAGGTTGACAGTGCATGTCAGAGCAAAAACCAAGCCATGAGGTCGAAGGAATTATCCGTAGAGCTCCGAGACAGGATTGTGTCAACGCACAGATCTGGGGAAGGGTACCAAAACATTTCTGCAGCATTGAAGGTCCCCAAGAAAACAGTGGCCTCCATCATTCTTAAATTGAAAACATTTGGTCACTCTGACAGAACTCTAGAGTTCCTCTGTGGAGATTGGAGAACCTTCCAGAAGGACAACCATCTCTGCTGCACTCCACCAGTCAGGCCTTTATGGTAGAGTGGCCAGACGGAAGCCACTCCTCAGTAAAAGGCACATGACAGCCCGCTTGGAGTTTGCCAAATTGCACCTAAAGAGTCTCAGATCATGAGAAACAAGATTCTCAGGTCTTATAAAAGATTTATAAAGATTTAACTCTTTGCCCTGAATGCCAAGCATCATGTCTGGAGGAAACCTCACACCATTCCTACAGTGAAGCATGGTGGTGGCAGCATCATGCTGTGTTTTTTTTCAGTGGCAGGGACTGGGAGAAGTCAGGATTGAGGCAAAAAAGTACAGCAATGCTTCCGAGAGCTCAGGACCTCAGACTGGGACAACGACCATAAGCATAATACAGCCACGACAGCGCAGGAGTGGCTTTGGAACAAGTCTCTGAATGTCCAGCGTCGTCCGGGTAAGGGGAGGGTTTGGCCGGGATCGGCCGTCATTGTAAAATAAGACTTAGTTCTTAACTGACTTGCCTAGTTAAATAAAGGTTAAATGAATAAAAAATACTTAAAAAGTAAAGGGTCTGAAGAAATGTAAGATTTGGCTATTTTGTTTTATAAATTAGCAACAATTTAAAAAAAACTATTTTTGCTTTGTCATTATGTGGTATTGTGTGTAGATTGACGAGTAAAAAAAATATTTAATCAATTTTAGAATAAGGCCGTAACGTAACAGACATTGCCTCCCAGAGCTCTCCACACAGACACACAGGAGGCCGGGGAGCAGCTTCACACTGTTCTGTTCAATAGAATCAACTTTAGTCCTTTCAACTCTTGTCTTTAAAGTCATTTTTTGTTCTTTTATACACTCAATTTACATACTGTAGAATTCTGAATCTCTCAAAATGCAACGCCTATAGTCAGAGTGCGAATTACACCACGGCATGGGGGGGTCTCTATATTTAAAAAATGATGGGCCTATTAGTAAAGACGGTATTTAAACGGTAAAAATGAATGACCTTTTAATGTGTCACACAACATTTCATTATTTTTTCATCTGATTGTCAAACAAATCACTTCAAAAAGTAGGCTTCCTGTGCATGTTCATCCACTCCAAAATAATTCCAGCATCAAAAACGGCATGTATACTCGCGCCATTTGATTAATGGAAATAGACTTCTGCTTACAAAACACCAAAAAGTGTGCCCACTGACATTCAGCGATTGCCATTGATTAGGCCTACATTAATTGATGCATCTTCCTGACAAATGTTTTAAAAAATTGCAGCCTGAAAAGTCAGAAAACCTGAAATGTGGCTGAAACTGTCCTAGTTAAAATAGGATGGTCACATGTATAAGGGCACAAGGTGAGACCCAAATGCAGGCACAGGAGCAGATGGTTGAGCTCCGATATTTATTATAACAAAGGGAGTAGGCAAAGGCAGGTCGGGGACAGGCAAGAGTTCATAAACCAGGTCAGAATCCAAACAGTACCAGGTGATAGGAAGTCTCGAGGTCAGGCCAGGCATGGATCAGAAACCAGATTTGAGTCCAGAACAGTACAAGGGGATAGGCCGGCTGGTAGTCAGAACAGGAGTGGTCAGGCAGGCGGGTTCAGAGTCAGGACAGGCAACGGTCAAAACCAGGAGGACTATCACAAGGACAGGTGAACCAGATCACGGTGTGACAAGATGATAAACTTATTAGACTAGGCTACAATGTGTATTACCATGAACTTCAAAAAGGCCTACCGGTAGCCAGTGATATTGTGGTAAATAAAATGGTTGGTGAACTGATTCGCGGTAAAAAAATAAAAAAAAAAGGTAATGCTGCCTATACTTTCAATGCATTTTTCTGAAAAAGCTGGTTAAACAGCATTTACTTGTGTTTGTTTACTCTCCACTAGGCCTACACCGCCGGTAGCCTACCCTCTCAACCGAGGCAATTTTACACACATGAACAAATGCAGAACAGGTAGCCTACGTTCAATATAATACATGAGTTGAATCAAAACATGTTTTACACATTGGTTCATGAGTTGTCCATAATTCATGAGTTAATGCTTGGAGTCTCCACAGATTGTGTGACATAAAACAATACCTTTCCTTCATTACATTAATGACATTTATGACAGTGTTATTTGTCATTAATTACAACATCGAACTAAACCCTGTACGAATCATGGATCTTGGAGATCTTGGAAAATGCACTGTATGTCAGAGTCGTGTGTATAGGTGGCAGAGAATCAAACTGAGTGTAATGGAGTTATTTAATAACAATAAACGAAACATACTCCAAACACCTAATGTAACAATAAACAAAGAGGGTACGAGGACCCGTCGCGCACCAATACAGAAACAACACAACACTGAATAACAAACCATCTTTGACAAAGACATGAGGGGAAACAGAGGGTTAAATACACAGGTAACAGGTAATGAATGGGATTGAAACCAGGTGTGTAGGAAGACAAGACAAAACCAATGGAAAATGAAAAACGCAATGATGGCTAGAAGACCGGTGACGTCGACCACCGAGCACCGCCCGAACAAGGAGAGGCTTCGACTTCGGTAGAAGTCTACGTAACATGTCATTACTTTTCACCGTGAAAACAGTTTTTATGGGCACAGAAATCCAAAATAATGTAAGCCTATGTAAGCCAAAATGAAATGCTTCTAACTGAGCGTTAACCTCTTCTAGCTGAAATAGTCATCTACAGTGCATTCGCACCACTTGACTTTTTCCACATTTTGTTACCTTACAGCCTTATTCAAAAATTGATTACATTGTTTTTCGTCCCTTATAAATCGACACACAATACCCCATAATGACAAAGAAAAAACAGGTTTGTAGAAATGGTTGTAAATGTATAAAAAAACCTAACCTGAAATATCACATTTACATAAGTATTCAGACCCTTTACTCAGTACTTTGTTGAAGCACCGTTGGCAGCGATTACAGCCTTGAGTCTTCTTGGGTATGACGCTACAAGTTGGCACACCTGTATTTGGGGAGTTTCTCCCATTGTTCTCCGCAAATCCTTTCAAGCTCTGTTAGGTTGGATGGGGATCGTCGCTGCACAGCTATTTTCAGTTATCTCCAGAGATGTTCAATCTGGCTGGCCCACTCAAGGACATTCAGAGACTTGTCCCAAAGCCACTCCTGGCTGTGTGCTTATGGCCGTTGTCCTGTTGGAAGGTAAACCTACCATAAAGGCCTGATTGGTGGAGTGCTGCAGAGATGGTTGTCCTTCTGGAAGGTTCTCCCATCTCCACAGAGGAACTCTGGAGCTCTGTCAGAGTGACCATCGGATCCTTGGTCACCTCCCTGACCAAGGATCTTCTCCTCCGATTGCTCAGTTTGGCCGGGCGGCCAGCTCTAGGAAGAGTCGTAGTGATTCTTCAATTTAAGAATGATGGAGGCCACTGTGTCCTTGGGGACCTTCAGTGCTCTAGACATGTTTTGGTACCCTTCCCCAGATCTGTGCCTCGACACAATCCTGTCTCGGAGCTCTACGGATAATTCCTTCAACCTCATGGCTTGGTTTTTCTCTGACATGCACTCTCAACTGTGGGACCTTATATAGACAGGTGTGTGCCTTTTAGAAATCATGTCCAATCAAATGAATTTACCACAGGCGGACTCCGATCAAGTTGTAGGAACATCAAGGATAATCAATGGAAACAGGATGCACCTGAGCTCAATTTTGAGTCTCATAGCAAAGAGTCTGAATACTTATGTAAATAAGGTATTTCTAATAACCTGTTTTCACTTTGTCATTATGGAGTATTGTGTGTAGAATGATACTTATTTAAATCCATTTTAAAATAAGGCTATAACGTACCAACATTTGGTAAAAGGAAAGGGGTCTGAATACTTTCCTGAATGCACCGTACTGTCATTAAAATATAGCCTACTTGTTGGATGGATTGGATGCACATTGGTGTCTAGCTGTAGGCTAGTTGTCTCGTGATATTGTTGACCATCATCACCTGATCCAGGAAAGAAAACAAATTTTGATACAAAATAATAAAGCTAAATAAACGGTCTACTACTTCTGGCCACGGATGGCACGGAAAACACCAGTAGCCTATTCGCGTGCACCAACAAACAGGTGACTGACAAAAGCAAACAATGATAAATGAACAGATACATCTAATGTATTGGAATTAGGGCTATTTTTTTAATCAAGGCAGCATGGAAAACAAATGGCGAAAATAAGGAAGTACAAAGGAAAATCTATGCTTAAAGTAGCTCAGTTGAAGCCGAAATTCAGCACTACTTAGTGGACAGAGCCGCCGCCACATAGAAATAAATGGTTCAAACCATGATGGAGAGAGAGGTGGGGGTGTTAGTTTCATTTGGAAGCTTTTATTTTCATATTTACCAATTTGTAAGTCGCTCTGGATAAGAGCGTCTGCTAAATGACTTAAATGTAAATGTAAATGTAAATTTACCACTACATCTAAAACAAATAGGAGAATGGTTAAATTAGCATTATTTAGAGACCCCCCCAAAAGTTAGACTTTGTTGTATTTAGGGGAGTTAATGTCTCATTCAGGGATCTGAGTCCCCCCTGGCTCCCCCATAATTTGCACCTTCCCTAAAGTAACAGCAAAACTGATAAATGTGTCTGCAAACCCACTGTGCACAGATGTCAATTTAATGTCTATTACACACGTTGGTTCAACATAATTTCATTGAAATGACGTGGAAAAAACATTGATTCAAACAGTGTGTGCCCAATTATTTTTTTTTACATGTTTATTTCACCTTTATTTAACCAGGTAGGCTAGTTGAGAACATGTTCTCATTTACAACTGCGACCTGGCCAAGATAAAGCAAAGCAGTGCGACACAAACAACAACACAGAGTTACACATGGAATAAACAGACATACAGTAAATAACACAATAGAGAAAAAAAAGTCTATATACAGTGTGTGCAAATGAGGTAAGATAAGGGAGGTACGGCAATAAATAGGCCATATTGGCAAAATAATTACAATTTAGCAATTAAACACTGGAGTGATAGATGTGTAGAAGATACTGGGGTGCAAAGAAGCACAAAAAAATAACATTATGGGGATGAGGTAGTTGGATGGGCTATTTACAGATGGGCTGTGTACAGGTGCAGTGATCTGTGAGATGCTCTGACAGCTGGAGCTTAAAGTTAGTGAGGGACATATGGGTCTCCAGCTTAAGTAATTTTTGCAATTCGTACCAGTCATTGGCAGCAGAGAACTGGAAGGAAAGGCGGCCAAAGGAGGAATTGGCTTTGAGGGTGACCAGTGAAACATACCTGTCGGAGAGCGTGCTACGGCTGTGTGCTGCTATGGTGACCAGTGAGCTGAGATAAGGTGGGACTTTCCCTAGCAAAGACTTATAGATGATCTGGAGCCAGTGGGTTTGGTGACGAATATGAAGCGAGGGCCAGCCAACGAGAGCATACATGTTGCAATGGTGGGTAGTATATGGGGCTTTGGTGACGAAACAGATGGCACTGTGATAGACTGCATCCAGTTTGCTGAGTAGTGTTGGAGGCTATTTTGTAAATGACATCGCCGAAGTAAAGGATCGGCAGGATAGTCAGTTTTACGAGGGTATGTTTGGCAGCATGAGTGAAGGATGCTTTGTTGCGAAACAGGAAGCCAATTCTAGATTTCATTTTGGATTGGAGATGCTTAATGTGAGCCTGGAAGGAGAATTTACAGTCTAACCAGACACCTAGGTATTTGTAGTTGTACACATATTCTAAATCAGAACCATCCAGAGTACTGATGCAGGGCGGGCGGGCAGCGATCGTTTGAAGAGCATGCATTTAGTTGCAATGGGAAGTGACAGAAGTCTGTTAAGTGATGGCAACCTTGATGTTATTTGGGTTTCTTTTGTCCATCATTATCGATTGTTGAAAGGAATTCTGCATATCTTGTCTAGTATTTCTCTATTAACTCATAGCACCTCATTAAACTAACGCAGTTTTGTCCTCGCAGCAAGTAGAATATCTACCACAGCAAAACATCCCACCAGGGGACTTACAGTATAATTCCAAAACAAAACAAAAAAAGTTGAAGAGCAACTTATCATCCAAAGAAAAGGAACTTACAATTTTTGTTTATCATCCTTTTCCCCCCTCATCGCAGATATTTTGAGGTTCCTAACCAAGATGTCTCTGAAGGTTCAGACCAGCAACGTCACGAACAAGAACGACCCCAAGTCCATCAACTCACGCGTGTTCATCGGTAACCTCAACACAGCGGTGGTGAAGAAGATGGATGTGGAGACCATCTTCTCGAAATATGGCCGCATGCTGGGCTGCTCTGTGCACAAGGGCTACGCCTTTGTCCAGTACGCCAGCGAGAGGCATGCCAGTGGGGCTGTTATTGGGGAAAACGGACGAATGCTGGCGGGACAGACTTTGGGTGAGTCCTGTTTGGGTTCTTCTCTCATTCGTCTGAATAGTGAATACTACCCAGCTAGCACATAACGTTCTAAGAACCATATGTTTCTTAGAGTTTGGTGAGAGCGTGGTTGACCTATGCTTATGTTTGCATACAACCTTCCCACAACTTTCTGGGAATGGTGCATGATAGTTGCTTGGTTTAGGAACATTCTCAGCCAGTGCTTCATTTGTAAATCGGGAGGTGCCGGAACAAAAAGTGAGCTCGAAAGGGGGGTGACCTGGGGAGCTCTGAGGTACCAGAATGCATGAAAACAAAAATCACCTTTATAAAGAAGCATTGCATGCATATCATCTCATTTGCGTAGTAGCATAGAGCAGTAGAGTAGAGGCACTTACAGAAGTTGCATACATGGAGAATATTTTTTTGTGGCCTAGGATCTGGGAAAATGTTGGCCTTGCATTTCATGCAATTCTACATAATAAAACATTTGGCATAATATTTTTTTATGCCGCGTTCGAAACAACTGGGAATTCGGAACTGGGAAATCTCCAACTTCAGTGCATTCAAGACAGCTGGGAACTGTCAATCAACTCGGAATTCCAAGTTGGGAACTCGGGCCTCTTTCCAGAGCTCCAGCTTTCCTGACGTCATGAATCGACCTAGTTTTTTCTGAGTTCCCAGTTATCTTGAAAGCACCTTAATACCGCACAAATGATCAAAATGACAGGCTACTTTGACACTGACTAACTGAGAATCTAATAATGAACCTTGTCTTGAATCCATCAATAGCCTAGGTGTGTGGAGACATGTAGGCTACAATATGAGGAGGAAATTATAGTCATAAAAATACTTTCCAGTTTCACTGACTCACCCAATGATGTGTAGCTCACTTGCTGGTGATGGCCCATGCACTAGTTCTAAAAGCCTCTCTCTTTCTTGTTTTACTTTGTAAAACAATATTTGGAAGTTAATGAAATATTTCAGTAGCCTACAGCAGACAAATTGGGGTCGTCTCTTTTCAGAAGGAGCCATTTGCCTTCCAACCTGTGTTTTTCTACGATTGTATTTGAAATATTGTGAAAGGCCTGTTTTGTTTGCATGCTGTTTGTTCACGGACAGATTTTTACCTGTGTTCCCTACTGTAGTCTATGCCTTGTTATTGGGCTATTTTTTAAAGAAGCTATTGATCTTCTGTGGTTAAATTATAGGCTTTGTCATGGTGTAGTAGGCTATTCTGAATTATTTAATTTCTTTTTGAACAGTAGGTCTAACTTTGGCAAATTTATTTCAATAAATCAGGGGTACTGAAGATCCACCATAAGCATTCGGGCGGCTATGATTTCTATAAGGAAATAAATAATGAAGTGCAACGCTTGAGCGATGAGAGTTGCGGACTCATGTCAATCAGAGAGAGGGAGAGAGATCATAGAAAGTGAATCTCATTCTAATTCTGTGAGTGATATAGACTCGCTTCTCACACAGCCATGGCCACGCGTTGGTCTCAAACATAGGATACAATGTTGCGCAAACAATAAGCCCGGGCCGGCCCAACCCAAATCAACTCTTAGAATATCAGGCCCAGGCTGAAAATGTACTTTTGTTTTTGAAAATTGAAAATGTTTTTTTCTTGGTGGCAGAAGAATTAACGAAAAGGCAACTCAAATGAACTTTAAATGCTTTTATTATAATTTTTACTTTGCAAAAAGTTACAATAATTAGGTACCGGATCAGGACAAATATGTTCCAGAATGAAACAGTCCAAAACGGACAGGTCCCAGATCCTGTTCCAGCAGGATCCAGCTCAAATTAAACACTGTTCTCAGCACATGGTAACTATTAATAGAGAGCTTGTAATTACATTACTTTAAAAGAAAATTTCCAAAAGGTTAAAACATGGTTCAATTTAATTTCCATTTTAGTATGTACCCCATGTATAATCCAGCAGCCTTGGCTACAGGTCGGCCATGTTTATTTTGGCCTTGCATCAACTACCTCTGGGAATGAGAGAGCAGAGAGAGCTTCTGGGCCAGAGCTAAGAGCAGTGGGTATATAAACCACTCTTACGGCGCTCCCTGTAGTCCTTATCAGGCCTTTGAAGAGTGGTGCTTGTTATCAGAGTATTGATCTCAATGGAACATGGAGATTAACCTCCTGGCTGTGTGGTGAGCCACAGAGGAATACCAGCACAGACTACACTGCACTGGGAATCATTTAACACCCTGCTACTGGTTGTCTGGTAAAGCTTCATCCCCCCATTACACAGAGCACCAGCTGGACAGTTTCAGGGAACTAAATGTGAGTGGCGGAAAAGACCAGAAAAGTCACATTGGGCAGTATTTTGATTTGTCGTGAATTTTTATACATTTATTTATATACATTTTTTTCCTCCCAATGAGTGATTTACTGAAAAGAGATGTGTGCACTTGACTCTGAATTGGGCCTAAAGAGATTGTTATCAAATAGATATCAAATTACATATCACTCTTCTTAGCTACACATCATCTCTCATGATGCACTACTTTTGACCAGGCATAATCCTATATAGGGAAATAGGGTGCCATTTGGGAAGCAGACATACTGTTGCTAGCCACTGCAGTAAATTGCTTGACTAGTCCACTTATGCAGGCTACACAGCTTTACACATATCACCTCTGTATCAAATAACGCTCAGGATACCGCTTATTAACTAGCAGCTGGAAACCTCGGTTTTCATTTCAACTTTGTCCTCCAAAATTAGATCTAGGTTAATCAGCTGTGGCATGGGCCGCTGTAACCACCGGTAATGTACCCCGGCAACAGGGCCTTTGCTGCCCTTCATGCAGATAGATGAGGGGCAGGCCGGGGCCAGGTGTTGACTCTGCAGGTGCCCATACCCAGCTAGCACATAATGTTCTGAGAACCATATGTTTCTTAGAACTTGGTGAGAGCGTTGTTGTCCTATGGTTATTTTGAATGGGAATGGTGCAGGATAGTGCTCAGCTCATTTAATGACAAAAAACTTTACTTTAACCAAACATTTCCTAAAAGTTCAAACATGGTTACATTTAATATAAATGTTGGTAATGTTCTAGGAACGTTCTCCAACTAGTTTGACATTGGGAATGTTGTAAAAAAAAACATTCTATTGGAATTTCAGTACTTCAGCATAACGTTTCCTACTGGTTTCCTCATGGTTCTATTTAAAGTCATGTTCTAAAATTGCTCTGAGTACTTTAAGAAAACTTTCCATAAAAAAAACACAAGAAAATGTTAGTAAGTTCAGAGAATGTTATTTACAAACACATTATTTCTCAGAACGTTAACAAAACGTCCCATAAAAAACAAAAATGTACGTTCCCACAACTTCCAAGGAACCAAATGTGCTAGCTGGGTAGGATCACAGGGGGAATCAGAGAGGGCTTAAAGTGCTCACTGACTCGTGCCAACTCTGCTTTCAAAGACCCTGGTCCCGGCAGACCGAAATACTCGGACATGCCAACAGAGACACAAACACACATGCACAGACACATAAACAAAGACTTTCAAAGATGCACACAACCTGATGCACACACACACAAAAACACGCACCTACTCATATACACACACACACTACTGAAAAACACACCACACACAATCTGCAACATATAGACTGTAGGCTCACACCTACTCTCTCTCGCAAACACACACTCACACTCAAACACAGCTCGTTCACGTCACAGTCAAGTTAACAGGCTTTCAGTGTGGAGTGAGGCCCCAGCGTACACCTCACAGCCTCATCCTTAATCCCCACACGGTGGGTGTGCCCAGAGAGCACAATCAGGATTGTGTCCACAGGAGCCAGAGAGAGTGACAGCTAGGGATCAGGCCACTGATGCTAGCTTTAGCTACATTCCAGTGGAGGGAGAGACAGAGAGAGGCGTAGCATGGCTAAACACCTCCCTCTGGTGGAGATGTTAGGCCTGCACAAACATCAAGGTTGTCAGGCATTTATGTTGCCCTTTTATGGCTAGACAGATCTAGAATCAGCTTCCCCTCCCCAATACTAATCTTAATCATTAGTAGAGAAAATGCTAAACTGACCCAAGATCATCATGTAGCCTTCTGTCGCGTTCAATCAAACATTTTTTGATCATTGTTGAGTGGTCCCTGCATACCATCGCAAATATGGGGTTTGAACAGAAGCAACAGGGTGTCTACATATGATGCAACAAACGCGTCTAAATATTATTGTTGTCTGAAAAGCATCGACTAAACAATGTTTTGTACTGATGGAAAATAAAGGACTTCACAACTTTATTCCTCAATTTCACCTTTTATTGTAAAAGATAAATGATAAACTTCATCATCCAAGCATTACAGGGAACACATTCACAGCCAAATCATTCCATAAACCAGTTTAAATTACAGGATGTATTGACAGAAAACAAAACATAAGTTAGACTTGTTTACAATGCACCACTTCTCTGGTGGGGCACATCAGAGAAATGTAATATTGTTTAGAAAAGAGATACGTGTCAACTATGCTAACAGCGGCTAAATCCATTATGATAGCAGCTATGTTTGACAGATATTACACATCTTCGATGTGCTTGTTACAGTGTATACAAGAACCGGACCACATGACTTACCATTTTTGACAAATCACAAAGCACACAGGTTATCACCTCACAGATTATCACATCACATACAGGGAAAGGAAATGGAATGGGGGATACCTAGTCAGTTGTACAATGGAATGCATTCAACCCAACCCCTCTGAATCAGAGAGGTGTGGGGGGCTGCCTTAATCAACATCCATGCCATTGGCACCCGGAAAACAGTGGGTTAACTGCCTTGCACCTTAATTGTTGACAGATACTGACAGCCATTGAGTATAGAGTAATGATATTTTGTAATTCTAATGAAGAATCTGTGTATGAGAGTGAGTCGGCTCAAATTAATATCTGCCCCCCACCTTCTGGACTGTGAGCGTGAGATGTCTGAGGACAATGGTAACCACCTCAATTAATTTTTTTGTCAATAAAGTTTTTAATTAATTTATCAACATGACACTAATAACAACAAAAACATAACACTCAACAAGTCAGTAAACAAGACAGCACCTTTTAACCATATGGTGGTTGAAAAATTAAACAGCAAGTAAAAATAAATGACTATATATTTTTTTAAATGCCAAAAAAACACCCATTACATATATATATGTTCTAACTTATGCCCTAGCTTCTCACCCGCATGTCCCTTATATAATTAAATAAGTGTTCCCATATCTTGCTAAATTTCCCTTTCCTCTCCTGTAATTTTGCTATCTTTGATTCATAAGATGCAGTCTCCACCATGAGTTTCAGCCAATCTGTTGATTTCGGACTATCTGTGCTCTTCCAGTTACGTAGTGAGTCTTGCCGCAGTATGAAAACCCACACAGGTAAGACCAAACTCTTCTCTGCTAATACCTGGTGGTAAAATAGATATCCCCTAATAAGCACACCTGTGGGGACTCTGGGATAGGCTGTCCCACCCATTCTTCAAGCTTTTTAAGAACCTTCTTCCAAAAAGGGAGCAACATGGGACATTCCCATATAGCATGAAGAAAGGTACTTACTTCACCCTTGCATTTCCAGCATAAATTGTTTCGCAATAGACCAATTTTAAGTAATCTAACTGGGGTAGAGTAGTATCTATGAACAATCTTATAACGTGTAAATGTCCCTCTTGTATCCCTGGTACACCACCCTACATTGGAAACAAAATGTTTCCATACATCTTCCTCAATGTCACAATTCAGATCCCTCTGCCAAATCAACCTTCAATTCTCACAGTTTCCTATTGTGCATATGAGACTCTTTTATAAAACACTGAAACGGAGTGCGATATTCCTAACAACATGAAATATTGTTCTAACAAGTTTAAACTCTCTGGAGGTTAATATTCATAAGAGACCCCATGCAGCTCCTTAGTTGTAAAGTATTTCCAGAAATCTCCCTTATCTGGCAAATGAAATGTTCCCTTCAGGTCCTGACAAGACATAAGCACTCCTTTCTCATATAGATCCCCTAGTGCATGCAGGCCTTGTCTAAGCCATACCTCACAGATAAATGAATGTTTTCCTATGCAAACCGATGGGTTATGCCATATGGAGGAATATTTTTGTTTAAACTGTGAAATTCCAAACATATTTTGAATCTTAACCCATACCTCTCAGGAATGTTGTATGATTGGGTTATCCTTTTCAGTTAGCTGTCTCTGAATTTTTGGGGGTGATAAGGCCTCACTGTGATTGAGAGGACTGTCTGAGTCCATCCCAAATGGAAATCATAATTGT
Organism: Oncorhynchus nerka; assembly: GCF_034236695.1. Lineage (NCBI taxonomy): Eukaryota > Metazoa > Chordata > Actinopteri > Salmoniformes > Salmonidae > Oncorhynchus > Oncorhynchus nerka. The sequence continues at coordinate 51,180,437 of NC_088410.1, read as the reverse complement.
CCCAGTGTCTGGACAATTTGGCTACTTCAAATGATATGTTGTACAGTTCTACATTGGGTAATGCTAGTCCTCCTTCATCCCTTGGAATATACAACCTGTTCACATTTATTCTGGGATTTTTCCCATCCCAAAGATAATCCTTAATCATTTGATTGTACTGCTTAAATAGTAAGGGAGAAATGGTCACAGGGAGCATCATGGACACATAATAATAAAACGTTGGGGACACAACAATTTTAACAGTATTTATTTTACCCCATAAAGTAAGATTAAGCAACCTCCATTTATCAAGATTATTCTTTGTTTTTTGTAGTCGTGGCATCATATTACTTTGCATGATATTCAGTAGTTCGTTGCTCAATTTTACACCCAGGTATTTCATCCCTGATGGTATCCATTTGAACTGTAATGAAGTAATTGCAACAGGAGGACATAATTTGGATACAGGCATAGTTTCTGACTTCTGCCAATTAATCTTATAAGCAGATATCTGTGAGAACATGTCAATTGTGTTCAAAGCCAAAGACAATGATGTGGCCGGTTCCCTAATGAGTAACAATATGTTGTCAGCATATAAAAAACGCTTTTGTTCTCTGGCACCTCCAATCACTCATTTGATTCCTAAATCAGCTCTGATTAATGCTGCCAAGGGCTCCAAAAATAGAGTAAAAAAGGAGAGGTGAGAGAGGACTACCCTGATGGGTTCCCCTCAACAGATTAAAAAAGAAAGAGATCATACCATTTATGAGAACTGCCGCTCTTGGATTGGAGTATAATACCTTAACCCACTTAATAAATCCAGTGCCAAAGCCAAACTTCTCACGGGTATTCAGTTGTAGTCGGAAGTTTACATACACCTGAGCCAAATACATTTAAACTCAGTTCCAGTAAAACATTCCCTGTCCTAGTAGGTCAGTTAGGATCACCACTTCATTTTAAGAATGTAATATGTCAGAATAATAGTAGAGAGAATGATTTATTTCAGGTTTTATATATTTTGTCACATTCCCAGTGGTTCAAAATTGTACATACACTCAATTAGTATTTGGTAGCGTTGCCTTTAAATTGTTTAACTTGGGCCAAACGTTTTGGGTAGCCTTCCACAAGCTTCCCGCAATAAATTGGGTGAATTTGGCCCATTCCTCCTGACAGAGTTGATGTAACTGAGTCAGGTTTGTAGGCCTCCTTGCTCGTACACGCTTTTTCACTCCTGCCCACAAATTCTCTACAGGACTGAGGTCAGGGCTGTGTGATGGCCACTTCAATACATTGACTTTGGTGTCCTTAGCCATTTTGCCACAACTTTGGAAGTATGCTTGGGGTCATTGTCCATTTGGATGACCCATTTGCGACCAAGCTTTAACTTCGTGACTGATGTCTTGAGATGTTGCTTCAATATATACACATCATTTTCCTGCCTCATGATGCCATCTATTTTGTGATGTGCAGCAGTCCCTCCTGCAGCAAAGCACCCCCACAACATGATACTGCCACCCCCATGCTTCACGGTTGGTATGGTGTTCTTCGGCTTGAAAGCTTCCACCTTTTTCCTACAAACATAACAATGATCTTTATGGCCTATTTTTCTTTTCATCAGACCAGAGGACATTTCTCCAAAAAGTATGATCTTTGTCCCCATGTGCAGTTGCAAACCGTAGTCTGGCTTTTTTATGGCAGTTTTGGAGCAGTGGCTTCTTCCTTGCTGAGCGGCCTTTCTTCAGGTTATGTCGATATAGGACTTGTTTAACTGTGGATATAGATACTTTTGTACCTGTTTCCACCAGCATCTTCACAAGGTACTTTGCTGTTGTTCTGGGATTGATATGCACTTTTCGCACCAGCGTACGGTCATCTCTAGGAGACAGAACTCGTCTCCTTCCTGAGCGGTATGACGGCTGCGTGGGCCCTTGGTGTTTATAGTTGCGTACTATTGTTTGTACAGATGAACGTGGTACCTTCAGGCGTTTGGAAATTGCTCCCAAGGATGAACCAGACTTGTGGATGAACCAGACTTGGCTGATATCTTTGGATTTTCCCATGATGTCAAGCAAAGAGGCACTGAGTTTGAAGGTAGGCCTTGAAATACATCCACAGGTACACCTCCAATTGACTCAAATGATGTCTATTAGCCTATCAGAAGCTTCTAAAGCCATGACATCATTTTCTGGAATTTTCTAAGCTGTTTAAAGGCACCGTCAACTTAGTGTATGTAAACTTCTGACCCACTGGAATTGTGATACAGTGAATTATAAGTGAAATAACATGTCTGTAAACAATTGTTGGAAAAATTACTGTGTCATGCACAAAGTAGATGTCCTAACCAACTTGCCAAAACTATAGTTTGTTAGCAAGAAATGTGTGGAGTGGTTGAAAAACTAGTTTTAATGACTCCGACCTAAATGTATGTAAACTTCCGACTTCACCTGTATGTCAAAAAGCCCCACTCCACCCTATCAAATGCCTTCTCCACGAGAAAGGGCTGCTACCTGAGTATCCTCTGAGTATCCTCTTTTTGACTCAGCCACATGAGGTGAAGCAAAGATTGTCTGTGGAGGTTCTACTTTTTACAAATCCCACCCGATCTGTGTGAGTAATATGAGGTAAAACCTGCTCCAGCCTCATGGCTAGTACTTTGGAGAGCACCTTACAATCAACTCGAATTAAACTGATAGGGTCGGTCGGGGTCTCTATCCTTCTTGAGAATTAATGAAATTAGTGCCTTGTTAAAAGTGTCAGGTAGCTGTTCCAGTTCCAGAGCTTCTGCGTCCACCTGTGTTAATATAGGAGCTAATACGTCGATATTCCTTTTATAAAACTCAACTGGGAAGCCGTCTAATCCTGGTGAATTTCCAGATTTCATTGTGAGGTCTGTTCTTATCTCAGATTCTAGTTTAGGAGCATCCAAATCCTTTATTTGATCATTTTAGTTGGGTCTAAGCTACTTTCAGACTTATAAAGAGTCAAATAAAAGTCACAAAGCAAATTGTTAATATATTTTGTACCAGTCATTACCTCCCCACTTCCATTTTTGATAGCTGGTATTACAAAACTGGCATCGTTTTGGTTCAATTGTCTAGCCAATATTTTACCTGTTTTTTCACCACTTTCTTCAAAGTTTGTCCTCAGCCGAAACGTTGCATATTCAGCCTTTTTGTTAAATATTTCATGTAATTGAAACTTCAGATCACAGACTTGTTTCAACAGTGACTCAACAGTATTTTTCTTGGATTACTATTTTTCCAACTCTTTAATTTGAGACTCTGGTTTTTCAACTCTTTCTCTATCTTCCCTTTTCTTTCTACTGGTGTGTGCTATTATTTTTTCCCAAACATAAGCTTTAGAGGCCTCCCATACTGTTTTCAATTTGTCAGTGGCACCAATGTTTGTTTTAAAACAAAACTTGGTCTTCATTGAGAGAAAGATGAAATGTTTAATCTTGGAATAAGAACGTATTCATCCTCCATCTAATTATTTTCTTAGCTATATCAGCCTCAACTGCTATACATAATTCCACTGTTGCGTGGTCAGTCAAAGCAATAACCCCTAATTTACTATCTATGACACCTTTAGTCATACTCTTGGAAATGAGGAAGTAATCAATCCTGGAATTTGATTCATGGTTATGTGAATAAAATCTATATTCCTTCTCTCTAGGATTGGCAAGTCTCCATATATCTACCAGACCCAAATCCCTCTGTCACGTTTTATCAAGGTGGGTGGAATCAGGCGCAGCGAGCAGGTTTCAGATATTTGACCGTTTATTCTCCGGTGCACAAAAAAACACTGTCAACCCAACACACAGGGTGAATAATCCAACACAGGATCAAAAATAGACCGGAGAATAAAACACAAGCACTACACCAAATGACATGAATACAAAAACAATCCCGCACAAAACAAGGGCGGGACAACCTACTACATATAAGGACGTTAATTAAACTAAAATACACACAGGTGAAACTAATAAGACAAAACCAATAGACAAACGAAAAAGGGATCGGTAGTGGCTAGTAGGACGGTGACGACGACCGCCGAGCACCGGCGGAAGTCGTGACAGTACCCCCCCTCTGACGCGCGGCCCCCGCAGTGCGCCGCCACCGTCCTCGAGGACTACCCGGAGGACGGGGTGCTGGGCGATCCGGGTGGAGGCGGTGGAAATCTCTCAGGAGAGAAGGGTCCAAAATGTCCCCCACCGGAACCCAGCATCTCTCCTCCGGACCGTACCCCTCCCAGTCCACGAGGTACTGTAGGCCCCCCCACCCGGCGTCTCGAATCCAGAATGCCCCGAAATGTGTACGCCGGGGACCCCTCGATGTCCAGAGGGGGCGGAGGGACCTCAGGCACCTCACCTTCTTGCCACCACCGGCCTGAGGAGAGACACATGAAACGAGGGGTTAATACGGTAATACCTAGGAAGTTATAACCTGTAACACACCTCGTTTATTCTCCTCAGGACTTTGAACGGCCCCACACACTGCGGCCCCAGCTTCCGACAGGGCAGGCGGAGGGGCAGATTTTGGGTCGAGAGCCAGACCCTGTCCCCCGGTGCAAACACGGGGGCCTCACTGCGGTGCTGGTCAGCGCTCCTCTTCTGCCGTTCTCCCGCTAACCGTAGTGACCATTCCTCCACCGCAGGAGCCTCGGTCTGGCTCTGATGCCATGGGGCCAGGACCGGCTGGTAACCTAACACACACTCAAAAGGGGACAAGTTAGTTGAGGAGTGGCGTAGGGAGTTCTGAGCTAGTTCAGCCCAGGGAACATACCTTGCCCACTCACCAGGCCGGTCCCGGCAATAGGACCGCAGAAACCTGCCCACATCCTGGTTTACGCGCTCCACCCGCCCATTACTCTCGGGGTGAAAACCTGAGGTTAAGCTGACCGAGACCCCCAGTCTCTCCATAAACGCCCTCCACACTCTGGACGTGAATTGGGGACCCCGATCAGAAACGATATCCTCAGGCACCCCGTAGTGCCGGAAGACATGGGTAAACAAGGCCTCCGCAGTCTGCAGGGCTGTAGGGAGACCGGGCAACGGGATGAGACGACAGGACTTAGAAGGTCGGTAAGAAAGTCCACCGATAAGTGTGTCCACGGCTGTTGTGGAACGGGGAGGGGTTGTAATTTCCCTCTAGGCAGGTGCCGAGGAGCCTTGCTCTGGGCACACACTGAGCAGGAGGAGACATAAAATCTCACGTCTTTAGCCAGCGTGGGCCACCAGTATCTCCCTCTCAGACTCCGCACTGTCCTCTCGATGCCAGGATGACCCGAGGAGGGGAGAGTATGAGCCCACCGGATCAGCTTGTCCCGAACCCCCCTCGGCACGTACTGAGTCCCCACTGGACAGTTGGGGGGGGCCGGCTCTGACCGTGAGGCCCTCTCTATCTCCGCGTCCACCTCCCATACCACCGGTGCCATGAGACATGACGGTGAAATGATGGGAGTTGGCTCAACGGACCGCTCCTCGGTATCATAGAGGCGGGACAGCGCGTCGGCTTTGGTGTTTTGGGAGCCTGGCCGGTATGAGAGGGTAAACCGGAACCTGGTAAAAAACATGGCCCATCTAGCCTGACGTGGATTCAGTCTCTTCGCTGCCCGGATATACTCAAGATTACGATGGTCAGTCCAGATGAGAAAAGGGTGTTTAGCCCCCTCAAGCCAATGTCTCCACACCTTCAGAGCCTTGACTACAGCTAACAACTCCCGGTCCCCCACATCATAGTTTCGCTCCGCTGGGCTGAGCTTGCTCGAAAAGAAAGCACAGGGGCGGAGCTTGGGTGGCACGCCCGAGCGTTGGGACAGCACGGCTCCAACCCCAGCCTCAGACGCATCCACCTCCACTATGAACGCTAAAGAGGGGTCCGGATGCGCCAACACTGCGCATTGGTGAACAGCTCCTTCAAACGACTGAAGGCTCTGCCCGCCTCTGCTGACCAGCGCAAGCGCACCGGTCCTCCCTTCAGCAGTGAGGTGATGGGAGCAGCCACCTGACCAAAACCCCGGATAAACCTCCGGTAGTAATTGGCAAACCCTAAAAACCGCTGCACTTCTTTCACCGTGGTCGGAGTCGGCCAATTACGCACGGCTGTAAAGCGGTCATCCTCCATCACCACCCCGGAGGTGGAAATACAATACCCCAGGAAGGAAACGGACTGTTTGAAAAACTCACATTTCTCCGCCTTGCAATACAGGTCATGCTCCAGCAGTCGCCCAAGTACCTTACGCACCAGAGACACATGCGCCGCGCGTGTGGCAGAATAGATCAAGATGTCATCGATGTACACTACCACTCCCTGCCCGAGCAGGTCTCGGAGAATCTCATCTACGAAGGATTGGAAGACGGCTGGAGCATTCTTCAACCTGTATGGCATGACACGGTACTCATAATGACCAGATGTAGTACTAAATGCGGGTTTCCACTCATCTCCTCCCCGGATACGCCCCAGATTATACGCGCTCCTCAGGTCCAGTTTTGTGAAGAAGCGTGCCCCGTGAAATGATTCCACCGCCGTAGCGATGAGAGGTAGTGGGTAACTAAACCCCACTGTGATGGAATTTAGACCTCTATAATCAATGCACGGACGCAGACCTCCATCCTTCTTCTTCACAAAAAAGAAGCTCGAGGTGACGGGTGATGCGGAGGGCTGAATGTACCCCTGTCCCAGCGATTCAGCAACATATGTCTCCATAGCTACTGTCTCCTCCTGGGACAATGGATACACGTGACTCCTAGGAAGTGCAGTGTTCTCCAGAAGGTTTATCGCGCAGTCCTCTCGACGATGAGGTGGTAATTGGGTCGCCTTCTTTTTACTGAAGGCGATAGCCAAATCGGCATATTCAGAGGGAATGCGCACGGTGGAAACTTGGTCTGGACTCTCCACCGTAGTCGCACCAACGGCAACTCCTATACACCTACCTGAACACTCCTCTGACCACCCCTTAAGAGCCCCCTGTCGCCAGGAAATCACCGGGTTGTGTTGAGCTAACCAGGGAACCCCCAACACCACTGGAAACGCAGGTGAATCTATAAGGAACAGACTAATCTGCTCCTTATGATCCCCCTGCGTTACCATATCCAGCGGCACCGTAGCCTCCTTAATTACTCCTGACCCTAATGGTCGGCTATCTAAGGAGTGCACGGGGAAAGGTAGGTCTAACGACACCAGGGGAATCCCTAGCCTTAACGCAAGCCCACGATCCATGAAATTCCCAGCTGCGCCTGAATCGACTAGCGCCTTATGCTGTAGAGAGGGAAAAAACCCAGGGAAAGAAGTCAACACATACACATGACCGACAGGAAGCTCTGGGTGAGTCTGGTGCTTACTCACCTGGGGTGATCGAGCAGTGCTCCGCCTGCCCTCCCGACTCCCAGACGAGTTCCTCCAGCACCGATCGGACGTGTACCCTCGTCGACCACAACTGGTGCAGGAGGACACTCCTCCTCCGGTCCCCCTCGAAGCCGCCCCTCCTAATTCCATAGGGATAGGGGCAGGAGGGCTGGGAAGTGGAAACGACAGCCAGCAGGTTGTCGAGACGGATAGCCAAGTCAATGAGTTCATCCAGTGTGAATGTGGTGTCCCGACATGCCAGCCTCCCTGAGACTGCATCTGAAATGATCGATCAAGGCCCTGTCGTTCCATCCTGCTCCTGCGGCCAAGGTCCTGAACTCCAGAGCAAAGTCCTGTACGCTCCTCATCTCCTGACGCAGGTGGAACAGCCGTTCACCCGCCGCCCGACCCTCTGGTGGATGGTCAAAAACAGCTCGGAATCGGCGGGTGAACTCTGGGTAATTATCCCTCGCTGATTATCCCTCGCCATTCCACACTGCGTTGGCCCACTCGAGGGCTCGTCCAGTCAAGCAGGAGACGAAGGCGCTTACGCTCTCCTCTCCGGAGGGAGCAGGACGCACGGTAGCCAGGTATAGTTCCAGTTGAAGGAGGAAACCCTGGCACCCAGCCGCCGTTCCGTCATACTCCCGTGGGAGTGTCAGCCGAAGAGCCCCGGAGCCAGATTTGGTCGCAGGAACAGGAGGTGCTGTAGAAGGGGGCGCTAGAGATGAGGTGGGGAGGCCACTCCTCTCCCATCGATCCATCCTCTCCATCATTTGGTCCATGGCAGAACCAATCCGGTGAAGCACGCTGGTGTGATGGAGGACCCTCTCTTCCATCGATGGAAGAGGAGACGCGGCTGCTCCTGCTGATTCCATGGGGGTGCGGGATTCTGTCACGTTTTATCAAGGTGGGTGGAATCAGGCGCAGAGAGCAGGTTTCAGATATTTGACCGTTTATTCTCCGGCGCACAAAAAACACGGTCAACCCAACACACAGGGTGAATAATCCAACACAGGATCAAAAATAGACCGGAGAATAAAACACAAGCACTACACCAAATGACATGAATATAAAAACAATCCCGCACAAAACAAAGGCGGGACAACCTACTACATATAAGGACGTTAATTAAACTAAAATACACACAGGTGAAACTAATAAGACAAAACCAATAGACAAACGAAAAAGGGATCGGTAGTGGCTAGTAGGACTGTGACTACGACCGCCGAGCACCGCCCGAACATGCAGGAGAGCCAACTTCGGCGGAAGTCGTGACACCCTCATCAAATCCGCTCCTCCGCTCCCTCCACTGGCTTCCAGTTGAAGCTCGCATCCGCTACAAGACCATGGTGCTTGCCTACGGAGCTGTGAGGGGAACGGCACCTCAGTACCACCAGGCTCTGATCAGGCCCTACACCCAAACAAGGGCACTGCGTTCATCCACCTCTGGCCTGCTCGCCTCCCTACCACTGAGGAAGTACAGTTCCCGCGCAGCCCAGTCAAAACTGTTCGCTGCTCTGGCCCCCCAATGGTGGAACAAACTCCCTCACGACGCCAGGACAGCGGAGTCAATCACCACCTTCCGGAGACACCTGAAACCCCACCTCTTTCAGGAATACCTAGGATAGGATAAAGTAATCCTTCTCACCCCCCTTAAAAGATTTAGATGCACTATTGTAAAGTGGCTGTTCCACTGGATGTCTTAAGGTGAACGCACCAATTTGTAAGTCGCTCTGGATAAGAGCGTCTGCTAAATGACTTAAATGTAAATGTAATGTAAATGTTTTAAGACATTTATCAAACCTTGCATATTGGGTATTAGAATTATTGAAAATCAATCATTTTCGATGTTGTCATATATTACAACCTCACCCTTTGTCGTGCCAAAAACACTTGCACGCGCCATGAACCTGACGACACAATACAAAACACAAAACAGCAACAACCACCCCACCCCTCTCTTTGTTTTTCTACTTGAAGAGAAAAGCCCTCTATTACACAGTCCACGAGACACTTACAAGTGGTCACCCTAGTCCCAACCCCCTCCCCTTCTCAATTTAGCTGTCTACTTGAAAATATACAGCACACCTTAGTAAAAAAATATATGAATGCGTGAAAGCGTGCACCCCATTTCTTCATCTTATTTAACCAGCATATACCAGAATATCAAATCAAAGTTTTTGTCACGTGCGCTGAATACAAAAGGTTACACCTTACAGTGAAATGCTTACTTACAGTCTCCAATAGTGCAAAAAAAGGTATTAGGTGAACAATAGTTCGGTAAAGAAATAAAACAACAGTAAAAAGGAAGGCTATATATAGTAGCGAGGCTATAAAAGTAGCGAGGCTACATACAGACACTGGTTAGTCTGGCTGATTGAGGTAGTATGTACATGTGGGTATGGTTAAAGTGACGATGCATATATGATGAACAGAGAGTAGCAGTCGCGTAAAAAGAGGTGCTGGTGGGTGGTGGGACACAATGCAGATAGACCGGTTAGCCAATGTGTGGTAGCACTGGTTGGTCGGCCCAATTGAGGTAGTATGTACATGAATGTATAGTTACAGTGACTATGCATATATGATAAACAGAGAGTAGCAGCAGCGTGAAAAGTGGGGTTGGGTTTGGGGTTGGGGGGTACACAATGCAAATAGTCCGGATAGACATTTGATTACCTGTTCAGGAGTCTTATGGCTTGGGGGTAAAAACTGTTGAGAAGCATTTTTGTCCTAGACTCGGCACTCCGGTACCGCTTGCCATGCGATAGTAGAGAGAACAGTCTATGACTGGGGTGGCTGGGATCTTTGACAATTTTTAGGGCCTTCCTCTGACACCACCTGGTGTAGAGGTCCTGGATGGCAGGCAGCTTAGCCCCAGTGCTGTACTGGGCCATACGCACTACCCTCTGTAGTAGCTAACAATACTTATATTCACCCACCAAATGGCAAGAAGTAAAAAGAGTAGAGAAGCAAAATAAACAAAACTGAAATGGAAAGGGGAGAACAACATTTTCTATGCAACCATATAAAATCAGATCAATTAAAAATAATGTCAAAGTTGTTAGTTCCATCTACTTACTTGACCACATCCTTGCTTAAAAACCTCTATAGGGTAGGTGAGACGATAGCGTCCCACCAGGGCAACATCCGGTGAAAGTGCTAACATTCTAAATACACCATTTGTTATAGTAAACATTATTGTAAATACATGTATCGTACACCATTTAAAAGATTAACATCTTATTAATCCAGCCGCTTTGTGTCAGATTTCAAAAAGGCTTTACTGTGAAAGCAAACCATGCGATTTTCTGAGGACAGCTCCCCGCACACACAAGTATTACTAGCATTTTCCAACCAAGCATTAGCGTCACGAAAGTCAGAAATAACAATAAAATAAATTGCTTACCTTTGAAGATCTTACACTGGTGGACATGCTAAGTGTCCTAACTACACAGTGAATGTTCGTTTTGTTTGATAACATCCATTTTTATAGCCTAACACGAAACATTTGTAAACCGCTTGCGTCGTGATTTCCGTCTCATTCAACTTTGGACGAAGCGTTCGTGGTAATTACACACACTAAACAAACGTTTATCCAGTCATGGTTGGTTTCATTGCAATCCTCTGGTTGTTATTAACACAACCATACGTGATGGTTCTTTTCCCGGGACGTATTGACCGAAACAAACCCATTTGAAGACACCAATCAATGACCTCATTGCTCACCAATGGTAGGACCTGTTTATCATTGATTGACTGTATTTTGGCACAATGACCACTGATCATCTTGAAATCTATTTTGGAAGATAGCCAATGAGCTGAGGTAAACGTCAATATGTAATGGTTATACGTTCGAAGACCAGCCTTTGTCGTAAACTCTGGCGTAAGAGAGGTTAATTCGCCATTCCAAATCCTTCTTGACGGAGCCACAAGTGTTACGCATAGCAGTACATAGCATTTTCAGCAAGTTTATATATTTAAATTATGGCAAATAAATTAGGAAATGCTAAAACAAAGTCTAGGTATACAGATTTAACCCAAATTATAGAGGAAATTGATAGAGAAAGCGAGACCGAGTAAATAGTTACCCTTGTTATTTTTTATTTTTTATATATATATTTTGTGGTGTGTGTTAGAATAGCATTTATGTATTTTGTATATAGTTCTTTCCTTCAAAATATATCACTGTACCAATTCGGCCACTTGGGTACATTTGGTTACATTTGTGTGGGACACCTGGGTGACTTCATGCTCAATGTCATGTAACTCGCTCATTTTTTAAGTTATCTGTCTAAAACTTTGCTCAGCTATTGTTGCCATCTTATGTTCTTCATTAAAATCATCCCCAGCATCCTATCTGTATGTTTGGCTGTTCTTGGTCATTTGAAAGATGATGCAGCAACAATAAAAAAACAGAAACCCCATGTTTATTTCCTTGTATTTTCTTCTAGAAGAAAAAGAAACGCACACCTATTTAGACGAGGTGCTGGCTAGCGGAGTAAAAAACTTGAAAATAAAAGAGAGCCGCACACTCTAGGAGCTCAGATGCAAAAATGTAATTACCAACGTTTCGACAGCCAAGCTGTCTTCATCAGGGTATAATCGCCCTCGGGATGCGTTGTTGAAGACAGCTTGGCTGTCGAAACGTTAGTAATTACATTTTTGCATCTGAGCTAGAGTGTGCGGCTCTCTTTTATTTTCTTGTATTTTTTTCTACCAGATCTATTGTGTTATAATCTCCCACATTCAATTCAGATTTCCACAAAATGCAGTGTTTCCTTTCAAATGATACCAAGAATATGCATATCCTTGCTTCTGGGCCTGAGCTACAGGCAGTTAAATTAGTGTATGTCTTTAGGCAGAAATTGAGAAGAAGGGGGGTACCCCAAAGAAGCTTTAGTTTTGACCAGGCAAGTAGAATATAGTGACTGAATAGCCAACCGGCTAAACCTCCAGTGACCAAAATAACATTGTAGCTATACAGTCTGAAATTCACAAATACCCGAATTGTCATTTCACAGTGTCTTTGTGATAGTGTGTAACACAGATACCGGCCAAAATAGCTATGCGATCCATGCCCTTATTTCTGGGCCTCTGAGTTTTTCTTGTTTTTCTTGAGGAATTCCATCGCCTTGCGATAGTCATCGAAGCTGTCTTTCCCCCTTCCATGAAAACGGTAGCACAGCTGGGTAGGCGAGTGTGAGACTATATCCAACTCATGCAGCCTTTCCTTGTTGCGGTAAAAAGTATAATTTTATCTGCTAGCTCCTTGGTCATATCAGGAAAGAATGATAGCTGGCAGCTCTTCCAGGTCACCTCTCTCTTCTCCCGATACATGCCCTTCACAGTGGCCAATACTCTCTCTCTCTCCAGATCCCTGAGAAAGAGGATGATGACTGGTCTAGGTGGCTGATCCTCGCGTGGTAATAATGCTAGGGAATGGTGGACTCGTTGAAGCTCAGATTCATCCAGGTCCACCCCCACAGCCTCCAAGATAATTTGTCTCACGCATTCCCGCGGCTTGCCATCCTCTAGACCCTCCTAGACCCCTTAATTAAAGTCTTAAATTGAGGCGTCTGTCTCGGTTAGATGCAACTTGCACACTTCTGTGGAGATCCTCATATGGTTTGGCATTCTTCTGTGCGTTCTTAATCAGTCGATCGTTGTCGTCCTCAAGCATTGATATCCGACCCTCTGCCTCGTCTAGCCTTTGTAATATGACCGATACATCTTCTTGCATATTCATGTGAGATTGTTTGACCTGAGACAAATCAGATTCAAAAGATTCAAGAATGATGCTGACTCTACCCATTTCTTCCATGGCCTTCTGTAGGGATGATTTCAAGGCCGACAACAAGCTGGGTTCTATGTTCTGCCCTTCCAGATTCATGCTTGCTGAAGTGCTAGCAACAGAGCTAACGTTGGCCTTGTCAACCACTGGACTAAATGTACTATTCTATTCTAGGCTCCGTTCAGACAACCACCTTGCTTCGCAGCATCACGTGGCTCCCCCCACCCCAACCTTGCAGGCAATGAGCATCCCTCACTTTCCCAAGATGCTGGTGCTGATGTCAATTTTGTAGGCTGTGTGGTAGAAAATATTGAAATTGAGGAGGATGGTACCTGCTGCTGGAGATCCTGCCATTTCACACCATTAGAGATAAACTTCAATGACACCCTTTCTGGTGTACAAAGGACCCTGCCTACCCCCTCAGAGGCAGAGTGTTTTAAACTGTTCCTTGATGAGGAATTGGTGGAGAGTGTGGTGCAGGAAACCAATAGGTATGTCCAATATTATATTAGAGAAAAACCCAAGGCGCTCTTCAAATATTTAAAAATTCAGAATACCTTTAGCCTACTAAATATGCATATTTTTTTGCAGGTATGCTCATGAACTGAAAAAGAAGACTGCACCTGGCCTAAAAGGGAAGCTCTCAAAATGTGTGAACACTACGAGCAAAATTAGGAATGTCCTTGGCAGCTTGGCCAGGGCATTTGGAAGAGAGTTTATGCCTCACAAACATGCATGAATGAGTCTCTCATGGCTTGGAAAGGGAGGCTTACATTCTACCAATACATCCCATCAAAGCACCACATATTTGAAGTTGTTCTTTGTTTATGTGACTGTCTGACAGGATATGTACAGGACCTGATCATCTACACCAGCACCACCATAGATATAAGGCATGTTGAGGGTCTTGGCATATCTGGATCAGTGGTGATCACCATGCTGCAGCCTTACCTCGGAAAGGGGCACACTGTATTTGTGGACAGCTGGTACAGTAGGCCTAGCCCTTTTCCAGTAACTTTTTTAGGGAGAACACAGGAACCTGTGGCACAATAAAATCCAACAGGAAGGGGATGCCAATATTAAAAAATAAAAATTAGCAATGGGGAGGTGGAGTTCCAAACCAACGGGGAGATAATGGCAGTGAAATGGCATGACAAACCTTACGTCCATGTTCTGTTCACACTTCCAAAATGTCGGACACAGAAAAAGTGGACTGTCACCAGAGAGAGGAACATGAATTCAGTACAAGAAGAAGATAGCCCTATTTGGTAAAAGGCCATGTCCATATTATGGCAAGAACAGGTGAAATAAGCAGAGAGAAACGACCATCCATCATTACTTTAAGACATGAAGGTCAGTCAATCCAGAAAATGTCAAGAACTTTGAAAGTTTTTTCAAGTGCAGTCGCAAAAACCATCAAGCGCTATGATGAAATTGGCTCTCATGAGGATCACCACAGGAAAGGACAGTGTGGTGAAGAAGGCGCAACAGCGCACATGTTTACAGATGCACAATCGAGAGCATCCACTTTAATAAATGGATCAGTATTCACTTTATACAATGCCACTCTAAATAATGCAACTTTAATAATGATATCATATTTCACATTACTCATATCACATGTTTATACTGTATTTTATAGCATCGATTGCACCTTGCCTATGCCGCTCTGCCATCGCTCATCCATATACTTACATGGACATATTCTCATTATCCCCTTTAGATTTGTGTGTATTAGGTAGTTGATGGGGAATTGTTAGATATTACTGCACTGTCGGAACTAGAAGCACAAGCATTTCGCTACACTCGCATTAACATCTGCTAACCATGTGTATGTGACAAATAACATTTGATATGATTTGAAAGACCCAGAGTTACCTCTGCTACAGAGGATAAGTTCATTAGTGTTACCAGCCTCAGAAATTGCAGCCCAAATAAATGCTTCACAGAGTTCAAGTAACAACATCAACTGTTCAGAGGAGACAGCGTGAATCAGGCCTTCATGGTCGATATTCTGCAAAGAAACCACTTCTAAAGGACACCAATAAGAAGGAGACTTGTGTAAGAATATTTTGAAGATAAGTGCACAACGCAGAGGACGAGAGGTCAAAAGTACTAAAGGTCAATAGAGTACTAACGGTCAATAGGGAATTTATCAATGGGAATAGTTGGTTATCATAACTACGTGTGGCACGTTCTCATTGGTTCAACCTGAAATAGGATACTTGTTATTTGCCCATTGGCACAGTTTTATTGCAAGGAATTCTAATGGGTCAACCACAGGCTATGGCTGGGTTAAAAAACAACATCCTATCCTTTGTTCTGTGGAGAGAACCACAGGAGAGAATCACTGAGGACAGGGGAGCATAAACATTACTTCCATGCATGATTTGTTCGCTTTGAATAAACCTATTTCCCCCCCACCCCTGATTTACTTTGGGGCATGTGTTATTGAAGAATAACATCAACTGCTAACATTTGGTGCCGTAACCCGGATGACTTGGTCTAAACAACAACAAGAAAAACTCAACTGGGTGTTGTTCAAGAAGAAAGAGAGAAGGCTGAGCACAACCCACTTTGGGGAGTCAACTCTTAATCTCCTGATTGATGGCATAAGTGCTGGGTGAGTCTAGACCAATATAATTTTAAAAGAACCAATCAGGTTAAAATGTGTGCATGCAATGAGTGATACGTATCTGTGATGTATAAGGGTTCAAGTCCTTTGTTTGCTCAGTTAGTGGTTAGTGTCCTCTGTAACAGGTTTGTTCTCTATTATACGGGTTCAAATCCTCTATTAAAAGGATAGAGTCATAGGATAGAATTTGTGAAACCTTGTTGCATAGAAGTGAGTTGCTAGTTGAGTAGCAATTTTTACACGTATGGTTAATGTAAGGCTTCAATGAGCTTTTTGAGGTGAAAATACGTTTTTTATGGGTAGCTAGACCCAACAGAAAAAATATTTGAGTAATCAAAGGGGGATATATTTTGGGGTAAAATAAATGTATAAACATTGTGTATATCTCTGAGTTCCCGTGTCCAGTGTCTGTGTTCTTTTGCCCATCTTAATCTTTTATTTTTATTGGCCAGTCTGAGATATAGCTTTTTCTTTACAACTCCGCCTAGAAGGCCTACATCCAGGAGTCACCTCTTCACTGTTGACGTTGAGACTTTTGTTTTGCGGGTACTATTTAATGAGCTGCCAGTTGAGAACTTGTGAGGCATCTGTTTCTCAAACTAGACATTTGAATGTCCTCTTGCTCAGTTGTGCACCGGTGCCTCCCACTCCTCTTTCTATTCTGGTTAAAGCCAGTTTGTGCTATTCTGTGAAGGGAGTAGTACACAGCGTTGTACGAGATCTTCAGTTTCTTGGCAATTTCTCGCATGAAATAGCCTTCATTTCTCAGAATAAGAATAGACTGACGAGTTTCAGAAGAAAGTCCTTTGTTTCTGGCCATTTTGAGCCTGTAATTGAACCCACAAATGCTGATGCTCCAGATACTCAACTAGTCTAAACAAGGACAATTTTATTGCTTCTTTCATCAGAACAACAGTTTTCAGCTGTGCTAACATAATTGCAAAAGGGTTTTCTAATGATCAATTAGCCTTTTAAAATGAGAAACTTGGATTAGCTAACACAACGTGTCATTGGAACACAGGAGTGATGGTTGCTGATAATGGGCCTCTGTACGGCTATGTAGATATTCCATAAAATAATCTGCCGTTTCCAGCTACAATAGTCATTTCCAACATTAACAATGTCTAGACTGTATTTCTGATTAATTTGATGTTATTTTAATGGACAATTGTTTTTGATTTTCTTTGAAAACAAGTACAATTTTAAGTGGCCCCAAACTTTTGGACTGTAGTGTATGAACCATTTCAAAGTAAAGAAGTGTAGGCAAGAGATAATAAAGAAATATTCTGTCATTGTTGACAAAGATAGAATATGGAATCTGTCTGATATACAAAAATCTGGGGGGAAATACAGAGAATGTCGAATTCCTTGACAAAGACACGATGGTAAGAAAACGGGATGAGAAATAATTTCTGGAGAATCGTAACAGGACATTGAAGAGAGAAGGATAATTTGAAAGCTCTCGGTGAACAAATCAAAACCTTGAAAGTAGAAATTCAACAATTACAGGCAAGGGTAGTTCAAACAGACTTGACACCCACCTGCGGACCATTTGTTCCCTCAATCTACCCTCAGGCTGAGTTGCGCAAGGATGATCGGGTTTCAAGCATCTGGTCAGTACTGCCTGGCTTTGAGTCAACAGATACTGACAGCGGTGACGAACGATGTCTTAGGCCAACCAGAACACAGGCTGTAAAAGGTAGTAAAGACAAACCTCTTCTGACAGTTTCACGCACAAATCAGCATCTCCAAAACAGTTTGATGAATAGTCAAAAACGTTGAAACATCCACAAGAAGTGGGTATGAAAACATGGGACCATTTGAAGCTCTATAAGAAACTCTGGGTTACAGTTACTAGCCTTTGTTTTGAACAACAGTGAACATGGTATACTTGAAGAAAATAGTTTAGAGCTGTGGATGGTGAAGAGCAAGATGTGGCGGATGGATGGAGAACCATACATGTTTTCCTTCAGGGTCTGACCAATGCAAGCACTAATTGGGGAGAGAGAAACCAAATGTGTTCAAAAACCGAAATAAACTTTAGAGCGACGGTGGTTATACACAGTGGGTTACCTGACATGGAAGATGAAGATACACACAATTCCTCCAAAAATGGGGCAATCACTCATCAGCTGATGCTGTCCATACATGATGATTTGCGAAAAACGTTTGTTTCCACAACTAATGACTGGGAGAGACAAAACTACGGCAACATCATCGACAGGTTGTCCCAACTGGACAGAGACATCAATCAACATAATAAACCGGCTGTTATCAGAGTTCTGCGGGTTACGAGTGAAACCTATAACATTAGCACAAGAGAAACCTGGTGTATGTCATTATTGCTGCATTTCTGTTCACAACGAGAATGTCGGAAAAGAATCTAATGATGAATTGCCAGAAGAAATTGGGTCCGTCTAAGGGAAAATGGAAACAGGACAACTGCCTCAATGATACAATGCTGATGCAGAAATTTAAGAAACCCTCTACGGCTCAGCTGGATGCTGTGGAAGTAAACTAACAAGGCCCCCTCTTACGTCCCATCTCAGCTGGTGTACATATGAATTCAGCTGGAATATATGTGAACATGATTAACAACTTTGCAGTAGATTCTTTAGTAGATACGGGTGCTGAAGTCACTGTATTGCCCATATTTTATGCAAAACATATATGTCCTCAGTACAGTACACGGGCAAAAAGAGCAACAGGAGTTGGGGGGGATATGAGACAGATATGAAACAGACTAAATCATTATCAATTTTTATTGGTCCAATGAAGATTGATGCAGGGGTGTGGATAGGCTCATTTGAACAACCTATTTTAGGTCTTGATGTTATTATGCAACTTGACTCTACATTGAACATTTCTGAAGGGAAGGTGAAGTGGAAAATTAGACAACTGCAGAGATCTACAGTTCAGAACCATCCTATTTGGACTACGAAGAAAAACGAGTGTGGAACTTTGGATATGGAACCAGTGTGCTAGCAAAGAAGCTATGGCCGCTACTAAAGTAGTGGAGGCTCCTAACATAATCATACAACGTGGCACCACATGTAATCCAGCCACTCTGATGTATCTTACAGATACCACATTATTTGAACACGACTGTTGTGAGTTGGTTTTGGATCAGCTCTCTGATAGGGTTAATAAGAGTCATCTGTTGGAAAACCCTGAGTTTATCTTATACATAGGCGGTTTAAGCATTGTGGAGGGGGGTGTGAGGAAGGCAGGCTGGGCAGTTACTACAATGGACAATGTGATAGTGGCAGGCACGTTAGATTTGAGGAAAGCAGTTGTTCACGTTATGAGTGACACAATGCTTAACTATTGCAAACAACTCTTTAATGCAGTATGGGAAGCAGACAGACAAGAGGAGTGGGGAATAAGCCCCGAGGGGGTACATGATGTAGTACCAGGACAGTGGGTGATGGTAAAAGAAATAGGGCCAAGTTTTGCTCATAATGAGGTCAGCAGTAAAAGTCCAGGGAAAATCACGACGGATACATGTCACTCATTGCAAGGTTGTCCATTTTGATGACAAAGCAGAGTCTGGAGAATTTAGAACTGATTGATTAGCAATCGGGGGCCAATCTTGGGTGAAGAAGCATAGTAAGATAATCATAACCTGATAAGCTTCTATGTTGTACACAGGAGTCATCATATTAGGGATATCTAGCCAACGTTTTCCTGAAAATCGGGACATGCTTACTTAGGGAAATCTATTTCTCTTGAAACCAGGACATGTTACTTTCACTTTTTTGTTTCCTTCGTTACAGGTTATGTGAATTTACAGTCTGAAGCTGAAGCAATATCCCTTGATCCAAGAACTGTACTTGAAATGATACAAGATCACCGGTGATGTGTTCATTAGAGAGTCCTTATCAACCAGTGGAACGGAAGAAGAATTCGAATGGAAGAAGAATTCCTTACTACCGGCAGACTGTCAGAACATAATTTCTAATAGCTATCTATGTGAGACTGATACCAGTGTGGAAGAGCTGGTCACTTTTAAAGGACTTGGTGAACCTTGCCAATAGGACGATAGAATATTGTCTTGTAGTATTTTTGTTTTTTAGTTTCCTCCTAATACAGGATGTTGTAGGGACATTATCATTACACCTGTTAATACTTGTTTTCTATTTCTTATTGTAACAGCAAGTACAATATGCCCTTTGTGTTTTATAGAAATGCAAGGAGATAAATGTGAATGATTTATGCTTCCTACTGTTTTTATACTGTCTATTTTTTCATAATTTTTGTTTTCTTAAAATACATTTTAAGTATTTATTTTTTAAATGGCGAGAGGTCAAAAGTACTAAATGTCAATAGGGAATTATCAATGTGAATTATCAACATCTGTTAGGAATGTCAGTCCTGAACTCATAGCTACGTGGGGCACGTTCTCATTGGTCAAACCTGAAATAGGATACTGGTTATTTGGCCATTGGCACAGTTTTATTGCAAGAAATTCTAATTCGTCAACCACAGGCTAGGGCTGGGTTATAAAACTACATCCTGTCCTTTTGTTGTGTGGATAGAACCACAGGAGAGAATCACTGAGGACAGGGGAGCATGAACATTTACTTCCAAGCATGATTTGTCCGCTTTGAATAAACCTATTTGAATCTCCCTTATTTGCTTTGGGGCCTGTGTTATTGAAGAGTAACATCAACTGCTAACACTTGCTTGGGCCAAGAAATATGAGCAATGGACATAAGACCAGTGGGAATCTATCCTTTGGTCTGATGAGTCCAAATTTGAGATTGTTGGTCAAAACCGGCGTGTCTTTTTTGGACGCAGAGTAGGTTAACGGATGATCTCCGCATGTGTGGTTCCCACCGTGAAGCATGGAGGAGGAGGTGTGATGGTGTGGGCGTGCTTTGCTGGTGACACTGTCAGTGATTTACTTAGAATTCAAGGCACACTTAACCAGCATGGCTACCACAGCATTCTGCAGCGATACACCATCCCATCTGGTTTGCACTCAGTGGGACTATCCAACCCTGATCCAACACCCCTCCAGGCTGTGTAAGGGCTATTTGACCAAGAAGGAGAGTGATAGAGTGCTGCATCAGACCTGGCCTCCACAATCACCCGACCTCAACCCAATTGAGATGGTTTGGGTTGAACTGCAGAGTGAAGGAAAAGGAGTCAACAAGTGCTCAGCATATGTGGGAACTCCTTCAAGACTGTTGGAAAAGCATTCCAGGTGAAGCTGGTTAAGAGAATGCCAAAGGTGTGCAAAGCTATCAAGGCAAAGGGTGACTACTTTGAAGAACCTCAAATATAAAATATATTTTGATTTGTTTAACACTTTTTCGGTTACTACATGATTCCATATGTGTTATTTCATAGCTTTGATGTCGTCACTATTATTATATCATGTAGAAAAGAGTAAAAATAAAGAAAAATCATGTAATGAGTAGGTGTGTCCAAACTTTTGACTGTTACTGTTTTTATAGAAATATGTAATATATGTTTGTTAACCTGACATTTTTTGACTCCTGGGTTCCATTCCTGAAATAAAACACGACAAGGAAATAATGTATGACTTTTGTTATTCCTTGAGGTGTAATGCTTTATATTTGATAAATTTCAATCAAACTTTTCCAAATCATGTTTTCCCTAGCCAACATCCTTTAAGCCAAACTGTTTCATCAGCTGGTTACTACTGTATGTAACGTCTGCTTCCAACTCATTCTCAAACACATAGATCCCCTGAACGCAGCTCACTTTCCAGCCCACCTTCCAGCTCACACTCTCAAACACATAGATCCAATGAATGCAGCTCACTCTCCAGATCCCAATCCCCTGAATTCTGATCACCTGTTCACACACCTGTATGTCATTTACACTATTTAGTTCAGTTCATTGTACCCCATCATTGTGAGGTATTGTTTGTTTTTGTGCACATTCTAGTTGGAGCGCTTATTTTCATTTATTTTCATATTAGTCCTCCCGTGTATCGTAGTTTTTGGCCATCCTAACTAACAACGTTTTTTGCCTATCAGATTTCCTATCATCAACTTCTTGTCTGATCTCCCAGACTACGTTATTAGCCTTTTTCCCCCACCTGTAATGTTACCTTTTTGGATTCCCTGTGTATGACCTTCTGCCTGTCCCTGGACCCTGCTACCTGCCTCCTCCTGTGGTCCTTTACTAAATAAACACCTGCTGTGCCCTGCGCTTTAAACCAGCACTCTGTCTCCCATCATGCTCATTACACTGTAGACTAAAGAGCACGATTTGAATTGTTACATTACATAGATTTGTCCGAGGAATATATAGTTGGTGTCGTAACGTGACTATCATATTAATGTGATGACTGCAAATAATTACCTACTACGTTTAATTATTACTCAATTAAATTAATCATGTAATAATTAACTCATTGGGAATTTGGGGCACCACGGGAAATGTCATTTACCGAGTTACTATCTCCCGACAAACTCTCAAGATTATCTAAATATCTCTTACATCAATAAGTCAACTATTCATTATTTCCTCATATCAGTCTAATTCGTAAATCTGCACGAACCCTAACCTAAGTGATGAATCAGCGATACACAAATTGGCTTAATTATTTATTTACTAACTAAATAATCACACAGAAATACATAAAACACACACACAGTATAGGTTATTGATTACTAACATAATGCAATGAAAACAGTCCCTATTGGACTAACAAAAACATGACCTTCTGGTTACACAATGGAAAGGGGAGGGGTATGTAAGGAGAGAGTCAACTTCTCGTACATATATTTGGAAACTACGCTCACCGTAGTCAGAATATTTAGCACCTTAACAACCGAAATGCAACATATATTTACGCATAGATGTATTTCTCTGCTGTCTCTCTTTTGAAACCATTCGATCCGTCTATGGCAAGTAGTTCGATGTACGTCTCTGTCCTTTTTAGTTGTATGCCTCTTTGTCTTGGAATGTCCGTTAGAATGGATACATCAGAGGTACATATGGTGGTGAGAGGGAACTGTTCTTCCCTCTGACCTCATTAGGGGCGTGGCTTAGTTTGTGTGCAACAAACATGAAAACCATTATCTCATTAGAAGACTAAAATCACATTTCTATCGTTTCAAAAATAGTTTCATATTTAATCATACGTTTTACAACATTTAGATGTAAATCTGATATATACTGTGTGGAAGCTCTTAGTTACAATGTTTCCATCATGTCTTTCTGATCATTTTAATGGCATCACAAAATAGACATTAATTTCCCATATTCTGTCATCATTCCCAACATTCTTTATGTTAGAAATATTGTTTCAATGTCCATTGTTTGATGTTAAAGTTTTGGCGGCACAGTCTCTCTGAGTAACAAAGGATTTTCAGCCTTCCATTTCTGCGTGTGGGAGAGTTTCTGCAAGGCATTTAAGTCATAAAACAGGCCAAACTCCCCCCTCTCCTCTCCTGTGGGAAGAGGGGGGAGTCTGGCTATCCTCAGACATTTGTCTAGCTGATGGGTCCTTTTGATCCTCACCAAAGAGAGAGAGAGTCATGACATTGGTAAATACTTGAAGTTTATTCAAATGTAACCAAGGAGATCAATAACGTGTCCACATAACAATCAGCCCGTAGATGTCGCCAAAGCATAAGCCTTGATAATCCTGTCTGGCTTCAGAGTTTACGATAACCCATTATATCTACAACTTTGCCTCACTCATGCCATGGTCTCTGCATACAATATATCTAATTACACACACACACACAATTCAATTGGATGATATCTACAACCTTGCCTCACTCACGCCACATTCTCTGCATACAGTAGATCTGATTAGACGCCCAAACTACCTCACTTTGTTGCTTACTTGACTTGATCCACCCTTGTTCTCACTCCCCTCTGCCCCAGCAAGGTAAAACTTCTCCAAGCCATAATACTCACCGAAATATCTTCCTCGCTTGGTGATGAGGCAAGAATCTCAAGTGGTGATGAAATATAGCCACCGCTGTAGCCCTCTCTTTCCAGGGGAGAATAAATTAAATTCATTTAAAAAAATTAACCAAATATATTTAGATGCCAGCATTTCCCTTAGCCGTGGTTGGCATATGTACGTACGTGTTAAAAGGCTAGGGG
Source organism: Oncorhynchus nerka (assembly GCF_034236695.1). Taxonomy (NCBI): domain Eukaryota; kingdom Metazoa; phylum Chordata; class Actinopteri; order Salmoniformes; family Salmonidae; genus Oncorhynchus; species Oncorhynchus nerka. The sequence continues at coordinate 51,156,583 of NC_088410.1, read as the reverse complement.
CAGATTCACCCTATTTCTGTGGGCTTGCCTTTGTGTTATGGCTAGGTTCCATGCAGAGATCAAAGGGTGGGGTCTAGATATTCTTGTTATTTTGAAACGGTTTACATTGTGCCATTTATGTTGATTCACCGTTACCTGACTCCCAAATGTCAGACATAATATTGCAGCACTTACACCTTCAGCAGAAAACGTCCTCGTCTAAGAGAGATGAAAGGAGTCCTGCTCTTTATTGTATGTCTATGTTTGATGTAATATTAAAGTTCACCCAAATTACAAAATTACATATTGGTTTCCTTATCCTGTAAACAGTCTATGGACAAGGTAAGACAGCAGTCCATGCTTTGGTTTTGTTTATCCGACCACTGTCTCCGAAACCTAATACCAGGGATATTGACTTGTATTGGATTTGTTCCACAAATGCGGAGAGTCGGCAGGTAAACCAAACCAAAGCATTGATTGCTCTCTTACCTTGTCCATAAACTGCTTACAGGGTACAGAAACCTATTTGTAATTGTTTTATTTGAGTGCACTGTCCATTTAAACGGGCAATCTGCAGTTCAAACAATAACAAAGTGACACCCCGCCACTGATTTGGTAAATAGCTGAGGGATGGGACTGGACAAAATGTAACCACTCTCAAATTCAGACAGAGATGTGTATATGCAAGGACTGACCACCCATGAGATAGAAAATATAGTCTCAACAATTTTTAAGGCTATAAAGTGCTTGTTCACACTTATTGTGTACAAACAAAATGATAAAACAAGCTTATTTTGGGTTCTGATGGGGTACAACAATTGAACTAAGTTCATAAAGCATTTCTACGTTATATCCTTCAAGAATCAATAGCTATACACTAAGTGTACAAAACATTAGGAACGCCTTCTGAATATTGAGTCTTACCCCCTTTTGCCCTCAGAACAGCCTCGAGTTGTCGGGGCATCCCTGTCGAAAGCATTCCACAAGGATGCTGGCCAATGTTGACTCCAATGCTTCCCAAAGTTGTGAAACTGTTGAGCATGAACAACCCAGCAGCGTTGCAGTTCTTGACACACTCACACTGGTGTGCCTGTCACCTACTACCATACCCCATTCAAAGTCACTTCAATATTTTGTCTTGCCCATTCACCCTCTGTATGGCACACATACACAATCCGTGTCTCAATTGACTCAAGGCTTAAAAATCCTTCTTTAACCTGTCTCCTCTCCTTCATCTACAATGATTGAATCGGATTTAACAGGTGAAATCAATGTGATCATAGCTTTTACCTAGATTCATCTGGTCAGACTATGCCATGGAAAGGGCATGTTTAGTACACTCAGTGTACTGTATGAATTTAAAAGTCCCAAAATTGGTGTAACAATCGCAGATTGCCCCTTTAATAACAGATGATAAGGGTGATGTTGATACAATTGATAATTGAGACTCATTTTGTCTCGATCCATCTGCTTTTCTCTGTAACACCCCTTTTCTCCACTCCTCTCCTCCTCAGACATCAACATGGCGGGGGAGCCCATGCCCAACAGACCCAGAGGGCAAGGTTGATATTGATGATTGAGAGACTCCTGTGACTTTTTACTACATTTTTCTAAATTTCTCTGTAACATTCTCCCTCTCCGTTTTTCCTCAGACATCAACATGGCGGGGGAACCCAAGCCCAACAGACCCAAAGGGCTGAAGAGGTCTGCCACTGCTCTCTACAGGTACTCCATAGGGAGTAAAGCTTCATGGAAGGGACGGGGCAATAAGTAATAAGGGTTCAATCTCAATTGTCTCAATACGGTAATTGCTGATAATTCCTTTACTCATTTCCTATCCTTCAACATCACTGATCTGATAGAACCGGACAGTGGGCTTTTTGCCATACAGCTCTGATCTGTCTTTTTCTGAGACCGGGGCATACAATGGAGAGGAATTTGAGGAAATTAGGAAACTTTTGATGCTAATTGTCATTCCAGAATGTTATAATGTTGTTTAATTATATGTATACATAAATATACATTATTGTTCAAAAGTTTGGGATCACTTAGAAATGTCCTTGTTTTTGAAAGAAAAGCAAATTTTATGTCCATTAAAATAACATCAAATTTATCAGAAATACAGTGTAGACATTGTTAATGTTGTAAATAACTATTGTAGCTGGAAATGGCAGATTTCTTATGGAATATCTACATAGGCGTACAGAGGCCCATTATCAGCAACCATCACTCCTGTGTTCCAATGGCATGTTGTGTTAGCTAATCCAAGTTTCTCATTTTAAAAGGCTAATTGATCATTAGAAAACCCTTTTGCAATTATGTCAGCACAGCTGAAAACTGTTGTTCTGATTAAGAAGCAATACAACTGGCCTTCCTTAGACTAGTTGAGTATCTGGAGCATCAGCATTTGTGGGTTCGATTACAGGCTAAAAATGGGCAGAAACGAGCACTTTCTTCTGAAACTCGTCAATCTATTCTTGTTCTGAGAAATGAAGGCTATTCCATGCAAGAAATTGCCAAGAAACTGAAGGTCTCGTACAACATTGTGTACTACTCCCTTCACAAAACAGTGCAAACGGGCTCTAACCAGAATAGAAAGAGGAGTGGGAGGCCCCGGTGCCCAACTGAGCAAGAGGATAAGTACATTTGAGTGTCTAGTTTGAGAAACACACGCCTCACAAGTCCTCAACTGGCAGCTTCATTAAATAGTACCCGCAAAACACCAGTCTCAACGTCAACAGTGAAGAGGCGACTCCGGGATGTTGTCCTTCTAAAGCAAGGTTGCGCTGTTTCTAAAGAAGGCCAGTTCTATTGCTTCTTTAATTACCACAGTTTTCAGCTGTGCTAACATAATTGCAAAAGGGTTTTCTAATGATCAATTAGCCTTTTAAAATTATGAACTTGGATTTGCTAACACAATGTGGCATTGGAAAACAGGAGTGATTGTTGCTGATAATGGGCCTCTGTACGCCTATGTAGATATTCCATTAAAATATCTGTCGTTTCCAGCTACAATAGTCATTTACAACATTAACAAAGTCTACACTGTATTTCTGATCAATACAATGTTATTTTAAAGTACAAAAAATTTGACTTTTCTTTCAAAAACAAGGAAATTTCTAAGTGACCCCAAAGTTTTGAACGGCAGTGTATATATATATATATTTTTTTTTATCTTTCAGTGGGTACGACTTTGATTATCACTACTACAGAAATGAATTATATGGCAGGTGAGTGGATTACACCAGAGCATTTCCATCTAAAAATACCCATGAGCATCAACATGTGATGTTCATAGGAGCACATCAAATTTGAAACTAAGAGAAATGAAGGCATACATTTTCCATCCCAAAAAATTGTAATAATCAAAGGTTTAGATTTCTGGTCAAACATATGGAAAAGGGGTCTAAGAAAACATTTAGCAGAAAAGGTCTTAGAAATACATCAAAACATAATGTTGAAGTAAAGAAACCTCTCAACTAATATCAACATTTATATTTAGTTTGCTGAAAAGATTTGCCTTCTGTAAGTTTAAGAAACATTGCCTAGCATCTTGTCATTCTGTTACCAAAACCCCACATACAGTAAGTATTCGCATCCCTGAGTGAATACTTTGTAGAAGCACCTTTGGCAGCGATTACAGCTGTGAGTCTTTCTGGATAAGTTTCCATATTTATTCTTTTCAAAAGTCGTCAAGCTAGATAGATTTTCAAGTAGATTTAATTAAAAACTGTAACTCGGCCACTCAGGAACATTCAATGTCTTCTTGGTAAGCAAATACAGTGTAGATTTGGCCTTGTGTTTTAGATTATTGTCCTGTTGAAAGGTGAATTAATCTCCCAGTGTCTGGTGGAAAACAGACTGAACTAGGTTTCCCTCTAGGATTTAGCCTGTGCTTAGCTCCATTGTTTTGGTTTATTTGCACAGGCTTCCTTCTTTTCACTATGTCAAATAGGATAATATTGTGGAGTAATTACAATGTTGTTAACCTGTTGCTCCTACTCGGGACGCTTGCGTCCCAACTAGAGCTCTGGAAATGCAAATGCGCTACGCTAAATGCTAATAGTATTAGTTAAAACTCAAAAGTTCATTAAAATACACATGCAGGGTATCGAATTAAAGCTACACTCGTTGTGAATCCAGGCAACAAGTCAGATTTTTAAAATGCTTTTCGGCGAAAGCATGAGAAGCTATTATCTGATAGCATGCAACACCCCAAAAGACCCACAGGGGACGTAAACAAAATAATTAGCATTTCGGCGTTACACAAACCGCACAATAAAATAGAAAACATTCATTACCTTTCACCATCTTCTTTGTTGGCACTCCTAGATGTCCCATAAACACTATTTGGGTCTTTATTTCGATTAAATCGGTCCATATAAAGCCTAGATATCGTTATATGTAGACTGTGTGATAAACGAAAAAAACATCGTTTCAAAACGTAACGTCATTTTTTTAAATTCAAAAAGTCGACGATAAACTTTCACAAAACACTTTGAAATACGTTTGTAATGCAACTTTAGGTATTAGTAAACGTTAATAAGCGATAAAATTCATCAGGAGGCGATGTAAAGATCATTAGCTGTCCGTCTGGAAAAATGTCCGGCTAGAAACTCAATGAAAATATCCGGTCCTAGACCATAGGAGATACGGTGCCCTGCATGTGTTTGACCAAGAAAAAACTTGAAGGGAAATGACAAGACTCTAGACACCGTGTGGAAGCTGTAGGTACTGCAACCTCAGTCAATTAATTGTGGTTCACCTTTATCAATGGGTTCAAGTAGCGCATGGATATATTTTCCCATTTTCAGTGATCAGTTTTTCCTGTGCTTTTCGATGTAAATGCCGTTCTGGTAAAGCCACAGCAGTGATTTAACCAGTTTTATAAACGTCTGAGTGTTTTCTATCCACACAGACTAAGCAAATGCATGTACTATATTCCTGGCATGAGTAGCAGGGCGCTGAAATGTTGCGCGATTTTTAACATAATGTTCAAAAAAGTAGAGGGTCGACTTAAGAGGTTAATCCATCCTCTGATCTCCGATCACCGCTATTTAACTGTTTTAAACTCACCATTGGCCTAATGGTGAAAACCCTGAGTGGTTTCCTTCCTCTCCGGCAACTTAGTGACTGATACATCATCCAAAGTGTAATTAATAACCACCCTGCTCAAAGGCATATTCAATGTATACTTTTTTAATTTTACCCATCTACCAATAGGTGCCCTTCTTTACAAGGGCATTGGAAAACCTCCCTGGTCTTTGTAGTTGAATCTTTGGTTGAAATTCACTGCTCGACTGAGGGACCTTACAGATAATTGTATGTGTGGGGTACAGAGATGAGGTAGTCATTCAACAGAGTCCATGCAACTTATTATGTGACTTATTAAGCAACATTTTACTCCTGAACTTTTTTTAAATTGAACCTTTGTTTAACTAGGCAAGTCAGTTAAGAACAAATTAAGATTTACAATGACGGCCTACCCCGGCCAAACCCTGACGACGCTGGGCCAATTGTGCGCCGGCCTACGGGACTCCTAATCACGGCCGGATGTGATACAGCCTGGATTCAAACCAGGGACTGTAGTGACGCCTCTTGCACCTCTTGCACTGAGACCAAGTGCCTTGGTCATAAAACCTGAGGGAGATTGTTAGTCATTCTGTTACCAAACTTTACAGCTGCACTGTTCTTCGAGTAAATGTGTTTTTGTAAAATGTTCTGTGGAAATTGTTAAAAGTAGTCCTTGTGCATAGATTTGTGTGGTTTGTTTAACTTTGCAATCAATGGTTTTTGTTTGGCATACTTTTAAAGTGAAGAATCTGTGTCTCAGCATTCTGTTACTGTGGAATTGCCCACCTGTTAATACCCTTTCAGTAAAACTCTACTTAGCACAAATGAGGTAGAAAGAAGAATTTTGCAACGGCGAACATTCACAGTAAATTAAATAAAGAGATACATTGTTTTGCAATCTCCCAAAAGCTCAGTCACTGATGGCATTATAAAGCAGTCATACAGAGGGTGCAAACTATATAATCTCTATATTTACTATCCAGAGACTTTTTGTGAGAGATGTTTTTGCCTTTTGTTCTCCACTCATCATCACTGGAAGGTCTTCAAACTCGTTCCCATAAAGAAAGCTCAACCAGCTTTTAAGTCCAGCTTTAGTTTCACAAAACAACCTTTGCCAAGCAAACTTTGGCAGTATCTTTTCCCCCATCTCTTGGCCGCCCCTGTTTCAGTGGCTATAGAAGCCCCGCTGGTGCTCTCCGCTGGATGCCCGTGTTTGCAGACGTCTGAACATAATATCCAGATGAGGAACACATTTCAACCATCCAGGGGAGTTTATTTATACCCTCTCTGTGATGTCCAATTCAGAGTTACGGCTGTCAGAGGCTGCCTTTGACTGGGATCAATATATTACAGAGAGATACACCCAATAATTTCATTGCCCTTCTGCTTTCAAGTGATCTCCAAAACCCCCAGTCTTCGGGGAGCCGCTGACGTAACCGGCGAACCTGCTCTCTGTCTGGACTGCAGATACCGCTTTGAAGCAGAGGCGATAGCCTATTACTTCAATCGCAACACACCAGATAGAAACCTTTTTTCCTCAAAATCCTTGCTTATCTAAATCTTTACAGCGCAGTGGACTCATATACCCTTAAAGGCAATATACAGGTAACTACCAAAATAAAGGAAACACTAACATAACGGGTGTTAATAAGGTGCTGGGGCACCACAAGCTGCCAGGACAGCTTCAATGCACCTTAGCATAGATTCTACAAGTGTCTGGAACTCTATTGGAGGGATGCAATCATACAGGGATGTAGTCATAGAGACCATTCGTCAAAGAAACTAAATATGAAATTTCTTTTGGAAGGTGGTGGAAAAGGCTGTCTCAGGCGCTGCTCCAGAATCTCCCATAAGTGTTCAATTGGGTTGAAGTCTGGTGACTGACACACACAAAACACATACACACACACACACACACACACACACACACACACACACACACACACACACACACACACACACACACACACACCCTTTAAACCCCATTCTTCTCCTTTGAGACGCCTCTTTGAAAGTCACTGAGATCTTTTCTTCTAGCCACGGTAGCCAAAATAACGGGCAACTGGGCATTTTTATACATGATTCTAAACATGATTGGATGCTAATTGCTTAATTAACTCAGGAACCAAATCTGTGTGTGGAAGCACCTTCTTTCAATATACACTAAACAAAAATATAAACTAAACATGCAACCATTTTTAAGATTCAAGATACATATAAGTAAATCAGTCAATTAATCTATGGATTTCACATGACTGGGAATACAGATATGCATCTGTAGGTCACAGACACCTTTCAGTATCTGGTGTGACCACCAGACACATCTCCTTTGCATCGAGTTGATCAGGCTGTTGATTGTGGCCTGTGGAATGTTGTCCCACTCTTCTTCAATGGCTGTACGAAGTTATTGAATATTTGCGTGAACTGAAACACGCTGTCGTACACGTTGATCCAGAGCATCCCAAAGTATCCAGGAATTGTGTATAGATCCTTGCGACATGGGGCAGTGCTTTATCATGCTGAAAAATAAGGGGATAGTGGCAAATGAACGGCATGATAATGGGCTTCAGGATCTTGTCATGGTATCGCTGTGCATTCAAATTGGCATCGATAAAATGCAATTGTGTTTGCTGTCCATAGCATATGCCGCTCATACCATAACCCCACCGCCACCATGGGGCACTCGGTTCACAACGTTGACATCAGCAAACCGCTTGCCCACATGACACCATACACGTGGTCTGCGGTTGTAAGGCTGGTCGGATGTACTGCCAAATTATATAAAACACATTGGAGGAGGCTTATGGTAGAGACATTAACATTACATTCTCTGGTAACAGCTCTGGTGGACATTCCTGCAGTCAGCATGCCAATTGCACACTCCCTCAACACTTCAGACAGCTGTGGCAGAGTGGCCTTTTATTGTCCCCCAGCACAAGGTGCACCTGTGTAATGATCATGCTGTTTAATGTGCTTCTTGACATGTCACACCTGTCAGATGGCTGAATTATCTTTGCAAAGGAGAAATGCTCACTAACAGGGATGTTAATAAATGTGTGCCGAAAATTAGAGAAGTAAGCTTATTGTGCATATGGAACATTTCTGGGATCTTTCATTTCAGCTCATGAAACATTGGACCAACACTTTACATGTTGCGTTTCATATTTTTGTTCAGTGTATTTTGTATCCCTCATGTACTCAAGTGTTTCCTTAATTTTGGTACCTGTAGTTCTCTCAAACTCCATAAAATGTATTCACCACTCTCAGTCCATGGCACTGTACTGTAGTATAGCTACAGTTGACCCTTTCAATGTTTCAGGCATGTCAAGATCTTTTCAAGACCTTTTACCTCTGAACTGTCATAACTCAATACAGAAATGTACATTATGAATATATCAATATCCTTCCACCAAATGCTTTGTCTTTCCCTCTGTAGGCTGTTTGAGTACCGGGGCAGAGTGTCGCCAGTGCCTCGAGTGGTACCAGTTAAGCGGCCTCGCATGGCCATGCCCCTGGTGCGCCGGGTCAAGTCTTTGCCCGTCAAGCTGTTGGCACGTGCTTCAGTCCTCCCCGGCAGCACCATCAAGCAGAAGTGTGAGTTTCCGCAGGCGCTCTATACAATTTATCCAATAAAGTTTGAGACCACTTCGAGACAAAGCTTTGACCTGAATTGGCTGGGTTGAACATGAACAACTCTAAAGCCAGCTCTTTTCATCTAGAATAATGTTATATCTGCTTTAAAACAGTCAATTCTAAGGTTAAATAATGGATTTAATTTTGTCGGGACAAATCATTGTTATTGTCTTGAGTAATAACCATTTGCAGTGTTGTTACCATATATACAGCAATCTTCTCTTGATTCACATGCTATTACGTTGCAATGAATGTCAGAGTGAATGTCTTTTAAAGGCCCAATGCCATCAAAAACATTTTTCCTGTTTTTTATATATATTTCCACACTATGAGGTTGGAATAACACTATGAAATTGTGGTAATGATGATAATGCCCTTTTAGTAAAAGAGCTGTTTGAAAAGGCCGCCTGAAATTTCATGCTGTTTTGGTGGGATGGAGTTTTGGCCTGCCTGGTGACATCCCCATTTGGTAAATTAGTGCCTCTCTGCCAATAACAGCTTGTTTTCAGTTTTCCCCTCCTCACTCAGACCACTCCCAGACAGTCTTAGCAAAAATTATTGCTTGAGAAATTGTTCTTTATTTAGAAGCTATTTTTTGTTTCTTTTTGACCATTTTAATTGAAAATAATCACAATAAGGAACTTCATTGTTACCCAGAGATTATTTAATATTTAGATGAAAATAGCTGCATTGGACCTTTAAACTTAAACACTCTTCTCTGCTGTCCCTTGCTCTCTCTCGCTCTGTCTCTCTCTCTGGTGTTTTCTGTTATGGGTGGCTCAGCGGTGAACTCCAACGAGCTACAGGATATCAAATCAGAGCTGACTCAGATCAAGTTCAACATTGATGCGCTGCTTGGCCGACTGGAAAGGATCACAGAGGACAAACACATCGCTGCTGGTGAGTTCCATCTCCATCAGGCCACAAGAAAAATACAACTCTACAGCGCACACCTCTACAGAGTACTCTTTCTCTATCAGGTGGAGTCAACCAAGGGTCGAAAATGTCTGTGTGAAAACCAGGGGTTGAAACCGGTTCAGGCAACAAAATCAGAACCACAAACGAAAGTGATCTATAATGTTCCAGAACAGAACCGTTATTTTGAAAGCATGAGAACGGGTTAAAAATTGTATTTTATGTTACCGGCATTTTCCAGTCACACAAAAAGCCCTCACTCTGTCACTCAGAAACTTATTCCAGTGTGTGTGCCAGGGTTTCCGTCAGGAAAAAATGTCGCCAGACAACGTTACTAGAAAGATGAAAATGTATTGGACATTTGAGAAATTTTACGGACATATGCGTTCAGATCCGACCTTGCGCAGCCAGCGCCATCAAGAGATATTGGCCATATGAGCCAAATTTAATTGCCCTTACAGCCTATACATCTTTTTGTAACTGTTAATTGGGTTTCAATGTGTAGCATATGCTAAACTTTATAGCCAATCTGTATTTATTTTTTACTTTCCCAAAACAATGATTGTCCACCTCACAGTGTAGCTGTCGGAGATTTTATCACTAACTGCAACAGGGCACTGCATGCATAGGCCGATAGGCTATAATATTAATATTAAAAATATATATTTACAGTGCCTTCAGAAAGTATACAGCCTGAATTCAGAATGTATTAAATATTTTTCTCATCCATCTACACACAATACCCCATAATGACAAAGTGAAGACATATCTTTAGAAATGTTTACATATGTTTACAAAATGTTTACAAATTTATTGAAAATTAAATACAGAAATATCAATACTTTGTAGAGCACATTTGGCAGTGATTACATCTGTGAGTCTTTCTGGGTAAGTCTAATGGCTTTCTACACCTGGATTGTGCAACGTTTGCCCACTATTCTTTTCTAAATGTTTCAAGCTCTGTTTAATTGGTTGTTGATCATTGCTAGACAACCATTTTCAGGTCTTGCCATTGATTTTCAAGTAGATTTAAGTCAAAACGGTAACTCGGCCACTCAAGAACTGTAACGGCAGATTTCCTCCTCTTCGTTTGAAGAGGAGTAAGGATCGGACCAAGATGCGGCGTGGTAAGCGTGTTCATGATGTTTATTTTAAAGACATAAACTGAACAGTAAAATACAAAACAATAACCGTGAACAAACCAAACCAGTACCGTGTGGCGACAAACACAGACACGGAAACAAACACCCACAAACCAACAGCGAAACCCAGGCTACCTAAGTATGATTCTCAATCAGAGACAACTAACGACACCTGCCTCTGATTGAGAACCATACTAGGCCGAACACAGAAATAGAAAAACATAGAAACACAAAACATAGACTGCCCACCCCAACTCACACCCTGACCATACTACATAAAGACAAAACAAAGGAAATAAAGGTCAGAACGTGACCAGAACATTCACAGTTTTCTTAGTAATCAACTCCAGTGTAGATTTGGCCTTCTATTGTTGGTTATTGTCCTGCTGAAAGGTGAATTAATCTCTGTGTCTGATGGAAAGCAGACAGAACCAGGTTTTTCTCCAGTATTTTGCCTGTACTTAGTGCCATTCTGTTTATTTCTTTTATCCTGAAAACCTCCCCAGTCCTTAACGTTTACAAGCATACCCATAACATGATGCACACACCACTATGCTTGAAAATATGGAGTGGTACTCAGTAATGTGTTGTGTTGGATTTGCCCAAAACATAACACTTTCGTATTCAGGACAAAAATATCATTGCTTTGCCACGTTTTTTTGCAGTATTACTTTAGTGCTTTGTTTCAAACAGGATGCATGTTTTGGAATATTTTTATTCTGTTTCCTTCTTTTCACTCTTTCAATTAGGTTAGTTTTGTGGAGTAACTAAATCAAATCAAATCAAATTTATTTATATAGCCCTTCGTACATCAGCTGATATCTCAAAGTGCTGTACAGAAACCCAGCCTAAAACCCCAAACAGCAAGCAATGCAGGTGTAGAAGCACAATGTTGTTGATCCATCCTCAATTTTCTCCTATCACAGTCATTAAACTCTGTAACTAACTTAAAGTCACTATTGGCATAATTGTGAAATCCCTGAGCGGTTTCCTTCCTCTCCTTCAACTGAGTTAGGAAGGACCACTGTATCTTTAGTGACTGGGTGTATTGATACGCCATCCAAAGTATAATTAATAACTTCAACATTGTTAAATGGGATATTCAATGTCTGCTTTTTTTATTTTTACCCTTCTACCAATAGGTGCCCTCCTCAGCAAGGCTTTGGAAAACTCCCTGGTCTCTGTGGTTGAATCTGATTTTGAAATGTACTGCTCAACTGAGGGACCTTCCAATAATAGTACTTGTGGGATACAGAGATGAGGTAGTCATTCAAAAATCATGGTAAACACTATTATTGCACAAAATGAGTCCATACAACTTATTATGTGGCTTGTTACGCAAATTTTAACTCCTGAACCTATTTAGGCTTGCCATAACAAAGGGGTTGAATACTTATTTACTCAAGACGTTTCAGCTTTTCATTTTTTATTAATGTGTAAGAAATTTGAAAAGCACAATGCCAATTTGACATTATGGGCTATTGTGTGAAAGCCAGTGACCAAATATCTCAAATTAATACATTTTAAATTCAGGCTTTAACAAAATGTGGAATAAGTCAAGGTATGTGAATACTTTCTGGGGCTAGGCCTAAACTTTTCTTCTTCAGAGAGATGACACCGAGATGCATTTCTATGTCAGATACAGTGGGGAGAACAAGTATTGGAAACACTGCCGATTTTGCAGGTTTTTTAAGTAATTAATTTGATTTTTATTGCATGACATAAGTATTTGATACGTCAGAAAAGCACAACCTAATATTTGGTACAGAAACCTTTGTTTGCAATTACAGAGATCATACGTTTCCTGTAGTTCTTGACCAGGTTTGCACACACTGCACCAGGGATTTTGGCCCACTCCTCCATACAGACCTTCTCCAGATCCTCTCGCTGGGCAATACGGACTTTCAGCTCCCTCCAAAGATGTTCTACTGGGTTCAGGTCTGGAGACTGGCTAGGCCACTCCAGGACCTTGAGATGTTTCTTACGGAGCCACTCCTTAGTTGCCCTGGCTGTGTGTTTCGGGTCGTTGTCATGCTGGAAGACCCAGTCACGACCCATCTTCAATGCTCTTACTGAGGGAAGGAGGTTGTTGGCCATGATCTTGCGATACATGGCCCCATCCATCCTCCCCTCAATACAGTGCAGTCGTCCTTTCCCCTTTACAGAAAAGCATCCCCAAATAATGTTGTTTCCACCTCCATGCTTCAAGGTTGGGATGGTGTTCTTGGGGTTGTACTCATCCTTCTTCTTCCTCCAAACACGGCGAGTGGAGTTTAGACCAAAAAAGCTCTATTTCTGTCTCATCAGACCACATGATCTTCTCCCATTCCTCCTCTGGATCATCCAGATGGTCATTGGCAAACCTCAGACGGGCCTGGACATGCGCTGGCTTGAGCAGGGGGACCTTGCGTACGCTGTAGGATTTTAATTTATGACGGCGTAGTGTGTTACTAATGGTTTTCTTTGAGACTGTGGTCCCAGCTCTCTTCAGGCCATTGACCAGGTCCTGCCGTGTCGTTCTGGGCTGATCCCACACCTTCCTCATGATCATTGATGCCCCACGAGGTGAGATCTTGCATGGAGCCCCAGACCGAGGGTGATTGGAGGTCATCTTGAACATCTTTTCCATTTTCTAATAATTGCGCCAACAGTTGTTGCCTTCTCACCAAGCTGCTTGCCTATTGTCCTGTAGCCCATCCCAGCCCTGTGCAGATCTACAATTTTATCCCTGATGTCCTTACACAGCTCTCTGGTCTTGGCCATTGTGGAGAGGTTGGAGTCTGTTTGATTGACTGTGTGGACAGGTGTCTTTTATACAGGTAACAAGTTCAAACAGGTGCAGTTAATACAGCTAAGGAGTGGAGAACAGGAGGGCTTGTCACGCCCTGACACATGTATGTTTATATGTTTTGTTTGGTCAGGGTGTGATCTGAGTGAGCAGTCTATGTTGGATGTCTAGTTTGGCTGTTTCTGTGTTTGGCCTGATATGGTTCTCAATCAGAGGCAGGTGTTAGTCGTTGTCTCTGATTGGGAACAATATTTAGGTAGCCAATATTTGGGTTTTTGTTTCCGTGTCTGTGTTTGTCACCACACGGTACTGTTTCGGTTTTCGTTCACGTTCACATTTATTGTTTTGTATTTCTTAGTGTTGAGTTTATGTTTTATAATAAACGATATGGACACTTACCACGCTGCATTTTGGTCCGATCCCTGCTTCACCTCCTCTTCAGCCGAAGAGGAGGAAGTCTGCCGTTACAAGGCTTCTTAAAGAAAAACTAACAGGTCTGTGAGAGCCGGAATTCTTACTGGTTGGTAGGTTATCAAATACTTATGTCATGCAATAAAATGCTAATTAATTACTTAAAAATCATACAATGTGATTTTCTGGATTTTAGGAAAACCAGCAAAATCGGCAGTGTATCAAATACTTGTCCTCCCCACTGTAGGTACTGTGTCTGCTATACAGATAAAGGTGTACAGAAGGGGGTTAATTTGTTCATTTTGCATCAGAATATATTTTTTTAAGATCAGCATTATTGTTAGATTATAGGAGTAACTCTGGAAGGCCGAAAACATTCTTCCTCACCTCAAGTTCAAATGCCATAGTCAGTTGGAGAGCTGGTGCGCACTGCCTTCATATCACAGGCCTGCAGTAGGTAAAGCTTAATAATAGCCACACCTTAATTAACAAAAGTAAGTAAATCCATTTACAGTTGGAATTTAATTTGTATACTTAAAGAACTGGTTTTCATTCATCAATAGGCTTAAAAAATAATAACACAAATTATTATAAATACGGAAATCAATAAAAGTAACCTGCATATGCCCCTGCCAATGTTATTCTCATCTTAGTCCACTACAATATTAAACATTTACCATGCAGAGGACATTCCTCTTGTAGCCTTTTCACTGTAGGCATGTTCTTTTTTTTCTCTTCAATGAAAAAGCCCTCCATCTTCGCATTCAACAGTAGCCTGGGCCAATCTCTCTCTCTCTCTCTCTCGAACAATGGTTCTCTCTCTCGAACAATGGTTCTCTCTCTCTCGAACAATGGTTCTCTCTCTCTCTCTCTCTCTCTCTCTCTCTCTCTCAAACAATGGTTCTCTCTCTCTCTCTCTCTCTCAAACAATGGTTCTCTCTCTCTCTCTCTCTCTCTCTCAAACAATGGTTCTCTCTCTCTCTCTCTCTCTCTCTCAAACAATGGTTCTCTCTCTCTCTCTCTCTCTCTCTCTCAAACAATGGTTCTCTCTCTCTCTCTCTCTCTCTCTCGAACAATGGTTCTCTCTCTCTCTCTCTCTCTCTCTCTCGAACAATGGTTCTCTCTCTCGAACAATGGTTCTCTCTCTCTCGAACAATGGTTCTCTCTCTCGAACAATGGTTCTCTCTCTCTCGAACAATGGTTCTCTCTCTCTCTCTCTCTCTCTCTCGAACAATGGTTCTCTCTCTCTCTCTCTCTCTCTCGAACAATGGTTCTCTCTCTCTCTCTCTCTCTCTCTCGAACAATGGTTCTCTCTCTCTCTCTCTCTCGAACAATGGTTCTCTCTCTCTCTCTCTCTCGAACAATGGTTCTCTCTCTCTCTCTCTCTCTCTCTCGAACAATGGTTCTCTCCCTCTCTCTCTCTCTCTCTCTCGAACAATGGTTCTCTCCCTCTCTCTCTCTCTCTCTCTCGAACAATGGTTCTCTCCCTCTCTCTCTCTCTCTCTCGAACAATGGTTCTCTCTCTCTCTCTCTCTCGAACAATGGTTCTCTCTCTCTCTCTCTCTCTCTCTCTCGAACAATGGTTCTCTCTCTCTCTCGAACAATGGTTCTCTCTCTCTCTCTCTCTCGAACAATGGTTCTCTCTCTCTCTCGAACAATGGTTCTCTCTCTCTCTCTCTCGAACAATGGTTCTCTCTCTCTCTCTCTCGAACAATGGTTCTCTCTCTCGAACAATGGTTCTCTCTCTCTCTCTCTCTCTCGAACAATGGTTCTCTCTCTCTCTCTCTCGAACAATGGTTCTCTCTCTCTCTCTCGAACAATGGTTCTCTCTCTCTCTCTCTCGAACAATGGTTCTGTTCGAAACGATTGCAACATTTATTTAGGTTTCAACCTCTGGTGAAAATGCCTTTAGAGGACATAGAAAGTAGGGTAGAGAGAAACTCCCAACACTAAAAATGTTAGGTCTTCACAGCCAAGTTTAAGTACAGTTTAATCAACCACAAAATAAACTTTTAGATTTGCAGCCAAGCAAATCAGACCAATTAATAAATAATCTCAATTAGTATAATAGTGCATTCAAATATTTGAAAGGTCAAATTTAGCCATTTTTATTTCAATATCATAACTTCTAGGTAACAATTAAGTACCTTACTGTGATTGTTTTCAATTAAAATGGAAGAAAAAAAAACAAAGGCAAAAATTGCTTGTTAGCAAAGAACAATTTTTCACAAGCAAGAATCTAATTTGGACTGTCTGGGAGTAGTCTGAGTTGGGAGGGAAAGCAGAACACTAGCTGCTATTAGCAGATAGGTTTTGAACTGTCTTTCTTATTTATTAACAAATTTACCGCCTGGTGAGCTCACCAGGAAGGCCAAAACTCCATTCCACCAAAACAGGATGAAATGTCAGGTGGTCTTTTCAAACAGCTCTTACACTAAAAGGGTATTTTAATCATTTTCACTATTTCTTCAGTAGGTTTCCTCAAGGAGAAAGCCTTCACTTCTATGTCAACGATAATAAAATAAAAACACTATATTAAATATTATAGTAATGTCCACAAAATCACTACACTAAATACTACAGTATAATCAACCACAAAACAGTCCACAAAACACTACAGTAAATACTACAGCATAGTACAATCCCCCAACTACACTACATGAATTACTATAATATATGCTACTGTTTTCTTTTACTACAGTATTTATACTATAGTTAACTGTAAATACTACATTCCGGGTCTCTGGCAGCGTTTGGAACTGCCGATCTGCAGTCAAGAATGTTCATCTCAACCCATACTGCCCTTCAGTCCCTTTATTTTTTGGGCCCTGACAGAGACATGATCACCCCAGAGAACACTGCTACTCCAGCTGCTCCTTCGTCATCTGACTATGTTTTCTCTCATAGTCCGAGACCATCTGGTTGTCGCGGTGGTGGCACGTCTACTAATTTCTCCTAAATTTAGATTTTCTCTTTTCTCCCTTTCACCTGTCCATCTCCTCATTTTAATTCCATGCTGTCACTTGTCCACTCAAGCTTAACATTATTGTCATTTATCGACCACCAGGTGCCCTTGGAGAGTTCCTCAATGAGCTTGACACCTTGATAAGTTAATTTCCTAATGATGGCTCCCGCTCTTCATACTTGGCGACTTCAACATCCCGACGTCTGCCTTTGATTAATTTATTTCCAATTTTCTCTTTGTCCTCCTTGCCTCTCTTACCCTTTCCCAATCCCCTCCAACTCACAAGGCAGGCAATACGCTTGAACTCATCTTTACTAGAGTCTGCTCGCCACCTAATCTCTCTGCAACCTCCCTCCAGGTCTCTGGTCACTACTTTGTTTTCTGTCTCCCTTTCCTCCAACCCTAACCACTCAACCCCTAAACAGATGGTCATGCGCCGTCCCAATCGTCGCTCTTTCTCCCACTACTCTCTCCTCTTCTATCCTATAATCTCTCCCTTCTGCTAAATCCTTCTCCCTCTTGTCTCCTGATTCTGCCTCTTCGACCCTACTCTCCTCCCTTTCCGCACCCTATGACTCGCACTGTCCCCTTTCCTCCCGGCCAGCTCACCCCTCCAATCTGTGGCTGAGTGACTCATTGCGAGCTTACAGAACAGGGCTGCGGGCAGCTGAGCAAAAATGGAGGAAAGCTAACTAACTTCTGGAGGACCTATCATCCTTTAACTCCCTCCTCTCTACCTTCTCTTCCTCTGTATATGCTGCGAATTACACTTTCTACCACTCAAAAATGTCAAGCTTCTACTTCTAGGAAACTCTTTCCTTAATCCTCCACCGATCCCTCTCTGCGGACGACTTTGTCAACCACTTTGAAAAGAAAAGAAGGTTGATGACATCCGCTACTCATTCCCTCAGCCTATTGAGTCCACTGGTCTCACTCACTCACACAGACCTACCCTATGCCATGACCTCTTTCTCACCTCTCTCTTCAATGACATCTTGCGACTAGTGAGGTCTGACCGCCCAACAACCTACCCGCTCGACACCATCCCCTCCTCCCTTCTCCAGACCATCTCTGGGAAACTTCTCCCATTCCTCATCAACTCATCTCTGACCACTGGCTGCATCATCTCTGACTTCAAAATGGCCCGAGCCTCTGCCCTCCTCAAGAAACCAACACCCGACTCATCTGAGGTCAAAAACTATAGACCAATATCGCTTATTTCTTTTCTTTCCAAAACACTTGAGCGTGTTGTCTCTGATCAACTTTTTTGTTTTCGCTCTCAGAACAATCTTCTTGACCCTAACCAGTTTCTTGACCCTCCACAGACACCTAGACGGGTCACTTAACCGAGAAGGCTCTTCTCTGTGTCACTATAGCATTCTCTGTATACTATAGGATTTTTTCATGTGGGGAGAAGAAGACTGGGGGAGAAACGGGCTCAGAGTACACACTGCACACAAGCAGGCTAGCAAGCCAAGCAATCCACAGCTGTAGTTAGCAAACAGCACAAAGCCTATACAACTTATGTGATTTGTAAGAGTTGGAAAAAGACAAGCCTGCCGGGAAGTTTGTTATGCAGCCGGGCCCGGGCAGCCTGCCCAATTTGAATATCCAAGTGTATGTACGTCTGGCAAATCGGTTGTTTATGTCTGGTGCACTCCCAAACCACTATGTTGTTTCCTAACAGGCCAAGCAGGGGCATAGAGAAAAGCTGTTTATTTAACATCCTTGACTTGAAAAATGGTAAGGACATCTATTTAATTCATATTGTAATTCATTTGAGGTCATAATTCATAGAAATCTGGAACAGTTGACAGATACTTTAAATCTCATTCAAGTTGTGTTATTATAACAGGACTGGTGTCAAGTTCGCATAGTTTCCTTCCCTCCCCTCATGCCCAAACTGTCCAGTAGGTGGCAGAATTACACAATCAGCCATTGGCTATCCTTCTGGTGTGACGAAAGACGATAACTCTCTCCCACTTCCTGGTCACAGATTGAACTTTATTTTACTAACAGCCCCCACATACTTTTCCCTATAATGTGATATACCTTATAGGTTGTTTGACCCTCCACAGACACCTAATTCACTGTCTACACAAACACTGTAACGGTGCTGAGTCGGCGAGGTCCTAGCCGTGTCTCAAATGGCACCCAATTCACCATGTAGCACATCACTTTTGACCAGAGCCCTATAGAAATAGGACGCAATTTGGGACGCAGCCCTGTTATATGAGCTGGCATTCACACTGGGTTTATGACCCTATTGGCTGGGCCAGCTGTGCTCCTCACTCTCTCAAACACATACACACACACACAGGTCATAAATTCAAGCTGAGTTCAGTGCTCCCCTGTCTCTGACCAGGTGTGGCCTTAAGCCACAGGTTCAGTATTCTCTTTCTAAATATTTAAGTCAAACCGTATAGATGTGAAACACAATTCATCATGGATCAGGTGTTTAGGGGTCTACTCTACGGAGCCCTATATGTTCTAACTAATCAAATATATGTTTGCCAGTTGTTACTCTGCTGCCTGTACCGTACTTTTAGTTTTCAAGTAGACTTGTCAATGATGTGACTGGACAAATAGTACCTAGTTGAAGTGCTCTATTGAGAGCAGACACTTACCTATGGAGCCTTTTTGGGACCCATTTAATCATATTGCGAAACGGTGGTGAAAGCATACCAAAAAAAATGTATGCACAAGTCCTCTGTGTTACTGGTTTCATAACTTTGGCTCATGACATGTTTAAGGTGCAACCTAGAAAATTAGCCCCAAAGGGCAAGTCTTGTGTGGGAACTGAAAAGGCATGTGGTTAACAAAATGTGCAAGGCACCCAGACACTAAATGAGACACAAAAATGGTTACGATTCAGATAAATCCAAATTCTGATTCCCTCGAATCAACTTGTCTCACATGTCTTTGGTTTTGACTGACTTCTGGTCTTCTAGAATGGCTTAACTTTCTCAGGCATGAGGGTTTCTGTAGCTAAGCTTCATAGCTACAGCTCTAGTGTCTATAGTGCTAATAATGTTCTCCTCAGCCAAAAAGGTTTTATATTTTTTTGTGACCAAATTTGTATTTATTTTCTTTGGTGGAAGGGGGGGGTTAATGTATAAATCCCACAACCCCACACATTCCCCCAACCCCACACATCTAACATATCTCCATCCAACCACCCCCTCCCCCAGAAAACCCTTCCCATACCACATCAAATAAAGTAAAACATTTATAGATGAATAGATTCAAACAAAATGTATATATGTGTAACAACTGCATCCCACGAAGAATCGTTACTTATCGCCTTACAAAAGTCACGGCCCTTGAAGAGCAAGGGAACCAACTAATTCAAGATCTCAGAGCGAGTGACGTCACCAATTTAAACACTATTAGCGCGCACCCAGCTAACTAGCTAGCCATTTCACACCGGTTACAAATGTACAGTACCAGTCAAAAGTTTGGACACCCGACCTCAAACCAATTGAGATGGTTTGGGTTGAGTTGGACCGCAGAGTGAAGGAAAAGCAGCCAACAAGTGCTCAGCATATGTGGGAACTCCTTCAAGACTGTTGGAAAAGCATTCCAGGTGAAGCTGGTTCAGAGAATGCCAAGAGTGTGCAAAGCTGTCATCAAGGCAAAGGTGGCTACTTTGAAGAATCTCAAATATAACATTTGATTTGTTTAACACTTTTTTTGGTTACTGTTGATGTCTTCACTATTATTCTACAATGTAGAAAATAGTTTTTAAAAAAGAGAGTAGGTTTGTCCAAACTTTTGACTGGTACTGTATTTGTTGGCATTTCTGGGTTTTGTATTTGTATGTGTTGGGCTTTAGCTGAGATTATTCTTTACAGAGCCAAGTGTATTCCAGGCTTCAATTGTTCCTTGACAAAAACCATTCATTCTCTCTGTCAATAATTCTAATGTTATAACTTCTAAGTAAGTGTACACACTGGCGAATTGGGAGAGAGTGGGGGAATTGCCATCTAAGAGCCAATATCTTTTCTTGCATCAGTAAAGCATGCCAGCAGTATTTGTCTCTGATTAACTGACAGATTCAAGGCGCTATCATCGCTAATTAACATAGTAGATGCAATGTATTGAATATTTAAAATTCTAAATTAATTTTGTAACTTTGTACCAGAAGCAATTAACTGCAGGGCACTCCCACGTCATATGAAGGAATGTGGATACCTGATTTAGGTATCCACATTTAACCAGTATTTTAAATTTGCAGCCAGAGGGAAAAATAATCTAGACCACTTTTACTCCACAATACAGAGATGCGTACAAAGCTATCCCTCGACCTCCATTTGGCAAATCTGACCATAATTCTATCCTCCTGATTCCTGCTTACAAGCAAAAAGCACCAGTGACTCGGTCAATAAAAAAGTGGTCAGATGAAGCAGATGTTAAGCTACAGGACTGTTTTGCTAGCACAGACTGGAATATGTTCCAGGATCCTTCCGATGGCATTGAGGAGTACACCAAATCAGTCACTATCTTCATCAATTAGTGTGTCGACGACGTCGTGACTATACGTACATACCCCAACCATGGATTACAGGCAACATGGATTACAGGCAACATCTGCACTGAGCTAAAGGGTAGAGCTAACGCTTTCAAGGAGTGGGGCTCTAACCCGGAAGCTTATAAGAAATCCCGCTATGCGCTCCGACGAACCATCAAACGGGTAAAGTGTCAATACAGGACTAAGATGGAATCGTACTACACTTGCTCCGACGCTCGTCGGATGTGGCAGGGCTTGCACACTATTACAGCCAGGAGCTGCCCAGTGACGCCAGCCTACCAGATGAGCTAAATTACTTATATGCTCGCTTCGAGGCAAAAACACTGAAACATGCATGAAAGCATCAGTTGTTCCGAACGACTGTGTGATCATGCTCTCTGTAGCCGAAGTGAGTAAGACCATTAAACAGGTCAACATTCACAAAGCCAAAGGGCCAGACAGATTAGCAGGACGTGTACTGCGAGCATGCGCTGACCAACTGGCAAGTGTCTTCACTGACATTTTCAACCTGTCCCTGACTGAGTCTGTAATACCAACATGTTTCAAGTAGACCACCATAGTCCCTGTGCCCAAGAACACTAAGGTAATCGGCCTAAATGACTAAAATGGATTGTGGAAAAACGATTGGAACCATTTCCCTGTTTGACCGCTATGTTTCATGGGTATTATGCCCCTTCCATTGTGGGGCTCTATAGGAGACACCATATTTCTCTCTATACTCCGCCAGGGGGCAGAAGAATTATGTCTAAAAATGTAGGAAGGGACGAAATGCTAGTGCCTGGAAATACAATTTCAAGTTTGGTACGGATAGTCCTCCTACGTCTTTTCCTCTTTGTACGTTTGTTTATTTTATCCTCAATCGCTTACCTTGCCACATTTTATCCCAATAGCCAGCCAGAAGGCGTTAGACATGGGAATCATTGAACCGTGAAGACAGTCAGCGTACACATCTCCGGACACCCTGGTGAAGAAAGCACGACAATGACTCTTCAACCTTAGGATGTTGAAGAAATTCAGCCTTGCGCCAAAGCCAGGGCATGTTTTCCCCGTTTCCATCACTCAGACTCCCAGTCTTCGCCTGGTTAAAGCAACTGGGATGTTAGTCCATCTACCGAGGTCGGGTTTAATTTATTTGAGCTTTTTTTTTAAAGTTTCTGGCAATGGTTTTATCTAAGGAAGGAAATATACAGTATCTCCTCACAAATATTTTAAATGGGAAACAATTGGGATTACATAAGTAGAGATAGGAGTCCTCCATCGGGGTCTTGAGAGGCACTAGGGCTGATTGGGTTTGATTAATATTATACCTTGAAGCGAACCTGAAATAATTGAATCTTCAATGTGTTTCAAATCAAATTTTAATTGTTACATGTGCCGAATACAACAGATGTAGACCTTACCATGAAATGCTTTACGAGCCCTTTCCCAACAATGCAGAGTTAAAAAGTAAGAAAAATGTGCTAAATAAAAAAGGAAATAGTAACAATAATGAGGCTATATACAGTACAAGGAATACCGGTACCGAGCTAATGTGCAGGGGTTCACCTTGACTTTTTCCACATTTTGTTGTGTTACAGCCTGAATTAAAAATGGATTTAAATTGCGTTTTTTTTTTAAATATGATTTTTTTGGTCACTGGCCTGGCCTACACACAATAGCTCCATTACAAGTGAATAAAAAAAACTTTGTTATGGCAAGCCTGAATAAGTTCAGAAGTAAAAATATGCTTAACAAATCCCATAAATTGCATGGACTCGTGTGCAATAATATTGTTTAACATGATTTTTGAATCACTTTTGCATGCCACACATACAATTATCTGTAAGGACTCTCAGTCCAGCAGTGAATTTCAAACAGATTCAACCACAATGACCAGGGAGGTTTTCCAATGCCTCCATAACCTACAATCAGAAGTGCCCAGAATTTGGGCAGCACGTGGAGCAAATACAAAATAGATGATTGCTGAGTTGCGAATGTCAGTGAGAAGTAGAGACCCAGGCAGGCAAATTGCAATATTTAAAAATAAATTGTGAAAAAAACTGTTTGGAAAGCAAATGGCTATTGCTGTAGAGATTACAATGAAAAGACTCCAATCGGTCTTTAAATTATGAAAATTCTCAACTTAATTGAGTGAACAGTAAGTAGCCTATCTTTTTGGCACCAGCAGAGAGCATTAGCCATATCCCTGCATTCCTAGTCGATCGCCAAACATTTCTGCAAAAAGATAAAGCCTTAGGTTCCTATTTTTCTTGCGCTGTTGATGGTAGGTGCACCAGATTTAGCTGCCCTGCGTGCCGGATAGGCGACATGTTCCCATTTTTTAAACAATTCTGTGTGTCTGGCCATAGGATAAACCACATGGATTTGTGCATGAGGCAAAACAATGCAGTGTGACTCGAGTTTCGCCATAAACTGGAAGACGGTGTCCCTTTTTGGTTAGCAGAGGAAAAGTAGAGCGGAGGGACGTTGAGAGGCGAACCCTCAGTCTGCTGCTTTCTCCCTCCGCTGAGACTGACCATCAGATGCAGGCACCATCAGCCCAGTAAAATCAAAAAGCAAATTATTTAAATGTAGGCTCACTCAGCTGTACCTCCAAAAAGTAATACAACTTACCGTATCTATTGCTGGTGTGATCATATAGCAACAATTCTCTCTTTTATGAACAAGTCTTACAAATGGATACATTCTTTTGACAGCTTATCAGTGTACACCCAATATGTCTCCCCTGTTGATGATGCTTATTATGCATTATGGTTGAACCTTAAAATATTACATGTAACAAAAAATTTAATAGGATTAAATATATATGTGAAATTGATTTAAACAATAATGTATGTTGATGCTAATATTATGAAGAATATTTAATTATGTTTCCATATGATAACAATAGCCTAATATATTCAATAAACAATTGTTTTTAACAGTTTCACTTAATTCATTCTAATTAACTTAATAATTATGACACACCCCTCACTGTTGTCATTGGTTGCACTAATTGCACTGTTAATCTACATAACCTGGTTCAAACATTCACTGTCACGCCCTGATCTGTTTCACCTGTCCTTGTAATCGTCTCCACCACCTCCAGATGTTGCTTGTTTTCCCCAGTGTATGTTTCCGTGCCAGTTCGTCTTGTATTTTTCCAAGTCAACCAGCCTTTTTCCCATTCTCCTGCTTTTTGCATTCTCCTTTTTCCTGGTCCTCCTGGTTTTGACCCTTACCTGTTTCTGGACTTTGTACCCGCCTGCCTGACCATTCTGCCTGCCTTGACCACGTGCCTGTCTGCCACTCTGTACCTCCTGGACTCTGATCCGGTTTTGACCTTTTGCCTGTCCACGACCATTCTCTTGCCTACCCCTTTGGATTAATAAACATGGTAAGACTCCAACCATCTGCCTCCTGTGTCTGCATTTGGGTCTTGCCTTGATAGTACGAACTGGCCATTGCAGACCCAGCAGACTTGGACCAGCTCTGCCAAGCTGTCTCCCTGCAGGGAACCACCATTGGGAGACATCAGGAGTTGCTACAGGGCCCTTCCTTGACAGAATGCCACGACCATGGGTTAACCTCTTGAACCTCTGGGGGCAGTATTTCATTTTTGGGAAGAACTAAGCTATCAGTTTGGGAGCGCACACGGAGGATGTTGTCTGTACTGTGGAGTGGCATGACATTATAGCTACCTGCCCTATTAGGAAACCCTTGTGTCTAGTGGGTACTAGTACTATGGTGAGTCAGACTGGGAGTTCCCAAATTCCCATCACCCGCACACCCCTTTTTGCTCTTGTGCTGTGGGGAGACCAATCTAAGTCTTTCCGAGTGTTCATTGATTCTGGGGCTGATGAATGTCTTATGGATGCCATGAATTTTTCGGAGCTTGGTATTCCCACTCAGCCTCTCTGTGCCCATGGATGCTAGTGAACTGGACGGCCACTCTATAGGGGAAGTCATTCATAGTACTGTGCCCGTTCAATTACGGGTTTCTGGTAACCACAGTGAGACCATACAGTTCCTCCTTATTGCATCTCCCCATGTTCTAGTTGTTGGGATTTTCCTGGCTACAAAAGCACAATCCTGTGATTGACTGGACAACAAGCTCCATCCTGGGTTGGAGTCCTTTTTGCCATTCCCTACATAAGGGACACCGATGGTATTTCCCGTATGATTGATGAGGATCTCCATATTGCAAATGTACAGTCCCTTACTAGACGTCCGCAAATGTTTTTAAAATAGGCTGCCGGACTCAGGGTCAGATCTTCCGGGAAGTCATCAAATAGATTTGGCTTCCATTTTATAACATGTTCAACTTTTAGTCATTTTTACGCTGTCCTGGAGAATTCCACCAGATGGCGACTGGCTACTTATTGCAAATGGACAAAACCTCACCAAAGTGACATGGCCATTTCTCCTAAATGGAAAAGACTTCGAAGACAAAACTCGGTGAGCACAGGTTTGGCCAAATGGGCTTTTAGCCCAGAAACCAGATGGCGTCAACGCCTCAACGCTTTTTGAATTATGAGGCCCATTTTCTGGGATTAAAGGTAAACTGTAATAGAGCTCTAATTTGACCGCTTCACATCAAAGTACATGAACCTACAGTGTAAGGAAAAAAGAACCAGCCATTTATCTAACGTAATTTACGAGAATGGTTAAAGAATAAAAAAATTTAAAAAATTAGTTACAGATCCAGTTGTGGCATGTTCAGACGAATCCGTTAAGGCGGGTTTTGGAACTGTATGTGATTTCTGTGATTTTCTGAACTCTCACACACAGTCAATGGGGAAAGGCTTTTATTCAGAAAAATGAGTAAGAATGACAACATTTTCTGAGTGGTCGGTCGACTGTACCAGAGCATTTTGCATGCGCGCCCTCCGTTATTTTTCCTTTGTATTGAATACGTTATTGTCCGGTTGAAATATTATCGATTATAAAGACAATAGACAACCTGAGGATGAATAAAAAACATGTTTCAACGAACTTTACCGGTACTATTTGGATCTATTTGTCTGCCTGTTGTGACCGCCTATGAGCCAGTGGATTACTGAACAAGTTTTTTGGATATAAAGAGGGACTTTATCGAACAAAACGAACATTTGTGTAACATGGAGTCTTGTGAGTGCAACCAAAGGTAATTGATTAATTTTATCGCTATTTCTGACTTTTGTGACTAATCCACTTGGCTGGAAAATGTTTGTATGCTTTTGTAAGCGGGGCACTGTGCTCAGATAATCGCATGGTATGCTTTCGCCGTAAAGCCTTTTTGAAATCTGACACAGCGGCTGGATTAACAAGAAGTTAATCTTTAAGCCGATGTATAACATTTGTATGTTTTATGAATATTAATTATGAGTATTTGTGTATTTTGAATTTCGCTCCCTGCAATTTCACCGGATGTTGTCGACGCTACCGTCCCACTTGCCCATAAGAAGTTAAATCATCACATAAAGGGAAAGAAATGGCATCACCATAGTCTCTCAGAAGTGCCGAGTTCAACGAGATGCCCCACTTGACCGTAGCGACCTTGCAAAAAAGTATGCCCAAAATTAAGCCTGACCTAAATTTGAGGTGCTTTTTGAAAAACACTGCATTCAACCCTCTGTAAATCAGTCAGTTCTTAGCGTAAAGACTTAACTCAGGATTCTGTAAAAGCCTACCCCAAGGAGGATATGTGTTTACCTTCAGTGCCAACATGACGTGCCTTAAATTGGGGACATAGGGGCTGTTTCAAAGGGTTAAAGTCACATCATTCCAAAATGTCATGTGTGATTTAGGCAACCCTCGAACTGTAAATCAGTCATTTCTCCCATCAGATGTCCAAGAAAAACTCACACACACACAACCAGGATGGAGTAACAGTGTGGGGCTTACAGACACACAGAGCATACAATAGTTACCTGCGTTCGAACTATCAAAGAACCGTCAGACCTAGAGCTCTAAAACTTTAGAAGCCTGTTCTAGAGCTTAAGTCACCGTGCACTATGTGGCTCTAGAAGGTTCTTAGGCCGAGAAACAGCCTTGTACATTTGCAATGACTTCAATTCACTTTGACCATCGCGAAAATGACATTTAGAAAAGTCCCAGTGTCACAAGACTAGGTGTATTGAAACCGCCTCGGCCCATAGAGATGGACCCTAAAGTTTCTGTCCCATAGCAACGCCAGGATAAAGTGCACTTTCAGCAATAATTAATGTTGCTGCTCGGGCTCCGAATGACCTATCAAGCCGAAACTTGGAATTTGGGGTTGCCTTAGCTAGGCCTACACATAATGTCGAAACTGGACCCGCAGCTAGAACATAACTACGTGTTTAAACAGAAGGCGCTGTGAATATTAGGCCAGCTCTAAAATATGTGATAGTTGCTTTCTAAACGAGTTGGAAGTGGGTTTGGTGTCAGTTTGTATCAGTTTGGTGTCAGAATGATATCTTATTGACTGATGGACGGTGACTTTATTGTTGACTTGTCCATTTGCAATAAGTTTAAACAGTGATAAACCATCACCAAATTGACCTGCTGAAATCAACACCAATGAGCGATGGAGAGGAACCACTATCACTGCCCGAGTTCAACAGGCCAGTCAATTGGGCATTTCTGCAGTATATTAGAGCATGCCAAATTTGTGATGGTAAATGCCCATTGCAAGACATAGCAAATGGACAGTACATTTCCAATGTTTTTAATGAGTGATTTACCATCACCAAATGGACATGCTGAAATCAACACCAACGAGCGATGGCGAGGAACCACTATCACTGCCCGGCCATCCCGAGTTCAACAGGCCAGTCAATTGGGTATTTCTGAAGTATATTGGAGCATATCAAATTTGTGATGTAAATGCCCATTGTAAGACAATGCAAATGGACAGCCGTGCACCTGGAAATCGGAACGGGTTACCAGGCGCACATTATTTATTTTTTTACCCCTTTTTCTCCCCAATTTTGTGGTATGGTATCCAATTGTTTAGTAGCTACTATCTTGTCTCACCGCTACAACTCCCATACGGGCTCAGGAGAGACGAAGGTTGAAAGTCAAGCGTCCTCCGATACACAACCCAACCAAGCCGCACTGCTTCTTAACACAGCGTGCATCCAACCCGGAAGCCAGCCGCACCAATGTGTCGGAGGAAACACCATGCACCTGGCGACCTTGGCTAGCGTGCACTGCGCCCGGCCCACCACAGGAGTCGCTGGTGCACGATGAGACAAGGATATCCCTACCGGCCAAGCCCTCCCTAACCCGGACGACACTAGGCCAATTGTGCGTAAAATAATCAAATAAGACAAAGGTGTTATTATATGTATAATTGACACAAAAAAAGAAAATGGTCCAGAAAGTACTTTTTAGAGGGGGTTGTATTTTTGAAAATCTACGGTGGAGCGCACTCACCATCTTTGGGATTTTTGTTGTATGACACTTAGCATTTGCATGAACTGCCGTCCAGTTGAGCGGTATTTGCGATTGTGTATATGTTTCGCCCAAAGGCAATAAGTTGCCATCCATTTTTGTTCACTTCATGGGGGTCTTCCCTTACCACTGCCTTTGGGGATTTGGGTATTGAGAACCTGGTTCGTGAGATGCAACGCTCCCAACCTGGATCTGAAGGGTCCCGGCTAACCGTCTGTTTGTCCCTAACCTAGGTCGGTCCGAAGTTCTGGAATGGGCTCATTCCTCCAGGCTGACCTGTCATCCAGGGTCCTGTCGTACACTAGCCTTCCTTCAACGTTTCTGGTGGCCCACAATGGTCCCTGACGTCTCTGCCTTCGTCACCGCATGCACTTTTTGTGCTCAAAACAAGACTCCACGGAAAGCTCCTTCTGGCCTCCTGCAGACACTCGTCCCTGGTCTCATATCTCTGGACGTTTTCACTCTGGTTCCCTCCGTCTGATGGCAACACTGTCATTCTAACGATTGTTGACCGGATCTCCAAGGCCTCCTATTTCATCCCTCTCCCCAAACTACCCTCTGCCAAGGAGACGGCCCAGCCTATGGTGCAGCATGTCTTCTGGATCCATGGAGTCCTGGTAGACATGGTCTCCGATCGGGGTCCTCAGTTCTGGAAGGCATTCTTCACCCTTATTGGGTTGTCGGCCAGCCTGTCATCCGGATTCCATCCCCAAGCTAACGGTCAGTCGGTGCGAGCCAACCAAGAAATGGAGACCGCCTTAAGGTGCCTGGTCTCAACCAACCCCACTACCTGGAGCCGTCAACTGGTCTGGGTGGAGTATACTGTTATGTTAGTTTTTTTTAAAGAAATGTGTCAAATCTGAGGGGTAGATCTCGGTTTGCATTTTCACTCAAAGGTTGGTGACCACTGGGCAAAAAAAGTCTGTCAATGAAAATAGTCCGGATAGCCATTTCAGCAGTCTTACGGCTTTGCGTTTCAGTCCCAAACTTGGCGCCCTGGTACCATGTGGTAGCAGAGAGAACAGTCAATAACTTGTTTGGCTGGAGCCCTTTTCTGACACTGACTGGTATAGAGGTCCTGGATGGCAGGGAGCTGTAAACACTACCCTCTGTAGCGCCTTACGGTCGGATGCCGAGCAGTTGCCATACCAAGCCATGATGCAGCCTGTCAAGATGCATTCAGTGGTGCTGCTGTATAACTTTTGAAGGATCTGAGGGCCCATGCCTAATCTTCTTATCCTCCTGAGGGGGAAGAGGTGTAGTGCACTCTTCACGGCTGTGTTGTTGTGTTTGGACCATAATAGATCCTTAGTGATGTGAACTCTGAGTAACTTGAAGATCTCGACCCGCTCCACTACAACTCTGCCGATGTGAATGGGGTGCGTGCTCGGCCCTTCGTTTCCCTTAATCTACAATCAGCTCCTTTGTCTTGCTGACTTTGAGGGAAAGGTTGTTGTCCTGGCACCACATTGCTGTCTCATAGTTGTTGGTGATCAGGTCTACCACCGTTGTGTCATCTGCAAACTTACTGATGGTGTTTTGGAGTCATGCTTGGCCACGCAGTCGTGAGTGAACAGGGAATATAGGAGGGAACTAAGCACACACCCATGAAGGGCCCCCGTGTTGAGGGTCAGTGTGGTGGATGTGTTGTTGCCTACCCTCACCACCTAGGGGTGATCGGTCAGGAAGTCCAGGATCTAGTTGCAGAGGAAAATGTTCAGTCCCAGGGTCCCCAGCTTAGTGATGAGCTTGGAAGACGTTATGGTGCTGAACACTGAGCTGTAGTCAAATAAATGGTATGCAAATGTGAGGGGGTCCAGGGTGTATGGAATGATGGCATTGATATGAGCCTCATTTAGAATTATGTGATTACAAGCTGCAGGTGTTCCTGGTTTTAGGTTTTCTAAATTGATTATTTGGACGAATCAGGATTAGGAGAAGGCAGGTGCTTAAACTGAGGCAGTGATTTCAAGCCCTGTGTGCAGTACTTTTTGTACCCCCGGGGACACACTAAAGACGGTGTCACGTCCTGACCGTAGATTGCTTTGTATGTTTCTATTTTTTTGTTTGGTCAGGGTGTGATGTGGGTGGGGTGTTTATGTCTAGGTTTTGTATTTCTATGTTTTGGCCGGGTATGATTCTCAATCAGGGACAGCTGTCTTTCGTTGTCTCTGATTGAGAACCATACTTAGGTAGCCTGTTTTCCCACTGTTGGTTGTGGGTGGTTGTTTCCCGTTTTGTGTTTTCACCTTTCAGGACTGTTTCGATTTTCATTTCTTATGTACACTTTGTTATTTGGTATTTTCGTGTTCTGTTATAATAAATAATCATGGACAGATGGTCATTTGATTAATTGTTCAGCAGTCTTGTAGTTTGGGGTTAGAAGCTGTAAAGGAGCCTTTTTGTCCTAGACTTGGCGCTCCGGTACCGCTTGCAGTGCGGTAGCAGAGAGAACAGTCTATGACTTGGATGACTAGTTTGACAATGTTTTGGGCTTTCCTCTGACACTGCCTAGTATATAGGTCCTGGATGGCAGGAATCTTGGCCCCAGTGATGTATTGGGCCGTATGCACTACCCTCTGTAGCACCTTACGGTCTGATGCCAAGCAGTTGCCATTCCAGTAGGTGATGCAACCTCCTGCTCTTGATGGTATAGCTGTAGAACTTTGGATCTGGGGACCCATGTCAAATCTTTTCAATCTCCTGAGGTGGAAAAGGTGTTGTCGTGCCCTCTTCACGACTGTCCTGGTGTGTTTGGAACATGATAATTTGTTGGTGACGTGGACACCAAGGGACTTGAAACTCTCGACCCGCTCCATTACATCCCCGTATATGTTAATGGGGGCCTGTTCGGCCCTCCTTTTCCTGTAGTCCACCATCAGCTCCTTTCTCTTGCTCACATTGAGGGAGAGGTTGTTGTCCTGGAACCACACCAGGTCTCTGACCTCCACCCTATAGGCTGTCTCATTGTTGTCGGTAATCAGGCCTACCACTGTTGTGTCGTCAGCAAACTTAGTGATGGTGTTGGAGTTGTGTTTGGCCACGCAGTCATAGGTGAAGGAAGGGACTACGCATGTTCCCCAGAGGGGCCCCAGTGTTGGAGATCAGTGTGGCAGACGGGTTGTTGCCTACCCTTACCACCTGGGGGTGGCCCGTCAGGAAGTCCAGGATCCAGTTGCAGAGGGAGGAATTTACTGCCCTCCCAAGCAAAAAGGCAGTATCTGTTCATAGAATGGAACTGAGAAAAATGGCTTCTAAGTTTAATTTTCCAGCCAAATGAATTCTAGGGTGATCATTGGAGATGTAATGATCTGTTGCCTTACTATGAGTACATTTTCTATTCATGTTGACCCTGACCTCTGACATGACCCTTAAACGGTAGTTACTGCCTTCTTCCCTGGCATGATATGTTATAAATTGCAGGGTAATACCAAAGCAAAGAGCAGTATCTGCCATTTTCATTTGTTAGTTTACTATACTTCTCGTTTATGCTATTAATACAAGAGCAGTGTAATTACT
Source organism: Oncorhynchus nerka (assembly GCF_034236695.1). NCBI lineage: Eukaryota > Metazoa > Chordata > Actinopteri > Salmoniformes > Salmonidae > Oncorhynchus > Oncorhynchus nerka. The sequence goes on along the minus strand of NC_088410.1, from coordinate 51,124,229 downwards.
GACAGTGTAACAGAGTTGAAACTGCATCCTTTGTGTGTTTTCCACTAAGATACCAGTTGCATTTACATAGAGATGTAGGTTCTGCATCAGTCACATTACATACTGTTTGACAAGCCTATGTCTTGAAATTGTTTGAATTACATAAAATGATTACCTGTTTTGTAATATATAATGATGGAACATGATCGAAGTAGAGTAATACAAATTATAAAAAAATGACCATGAGATTGCTAATAAAAACATTTTATTTGTATTTTTTCAAATGACAGCTTTAAGAATACATTTTAAACATATTTACATGTTCATATTCACAAGAGGACCCAAATGACATTTTGCTACAATTGATAAAATTGATAAAATACATTTAATTTTAAAGTAAAACTTCAGTGCCCTTCCATATCACTCCTCATCCTCAGCAATGCTGTTCACAGCCAAGGCATTCCAGAACTGCCTTCGATTTGCAGGCATCAGAGGACACAGCTTGGTGATTATGTCCATCTTCTTGGACTCTTATATCCCTCTATCCTGTGTCCGTAGTGTTGAGGGTGTCTCTAGAGTGACTTTCTTCATGATGAAGTCAAGCTCTGTGAAGTCCTTTACTTCATGGGAGACTTTGTAGAAGAGGCTCCTGGATCCACGCCTCAACTGGATCTCAGCCATCTCTGCCAGCTTTGGTGCTGCTGCCTTCTTCAGCTTGACGATGGAATGGCCAGCTTTCCATGCCAGGATGTTTTCCTTTTTCATTTCGACCACCTCCACCTTGCCTGCATTGGAAGTGGCGACCACATGGAGGAAATCCCCAAAGTCGTACACCACACCTCCAGGTCGAGCTTTCATTTCCTGTTCCACGCCATGGTGGAAACTGTCTGCACTCATGAAGGTGTGTCCTGGCTCGAAGAACTTGAGGGTGATGTCCTCCATTAAAGTTCTGTCAGCATTGACAACACTCACCAGTGCTGTTAGGAGGCACCCGTTTTTGTTTTGAGAAGTGCAGTTATCCACCCAATACACTGTATGCTTGACATCTCTCTCCCTCTCCAGTGCTGTTACGTAAGATGAAGTAATCTCCTCTGCCTTCCAGCTGTTCCTCCATGCTGTTCCTTCATGCCATACCACTTTCCAGTGGTGGTGAATGTCTCGTGATAGGCAACAATTCTTCTTGTGAACAATGCTGTTTTCAGACCTGGCATGCGAGGAAGCATGATGACTTTTTGCATATCAACGCTCCTCACAGACCAGTCCTCAGGCCAATCTTTGTGCAGACTTCTTATGTTCCTCATATTTTCTACATTGCATGCAGTCTGGATTGGTGATGGTGAATTCAGGTGCTGCATGTCTTGGCAGGCTTGGGTTTCCATGGCCTCATTCTCCCTGTGCTCCATCTTCAGATGATAACCCTGCACCAAACAGAACTCGCACTCCTCCTCTCCAAGCTTCACAAAGCTGATGTTCCTTCCCTTTACCGCCTTGCGATAGGTTTCATAACCGCAGCTGGCATCTTTGTTCTTCTCCTTGTAGTCATTATGCATTAACCGAATATTGACGTCACTAGAGGTAGAGGCGATGTGGGGCATGCTCTCGTCTGTAGTGGCTGATTTGAGGATGGAAGGACTCTGTGTTGCAGGATTGGATTCATGTTCAATTTGCTCACGGAATATTTCTTTCCCCTCTGATCCTTTGGTGGAATCAGTTTGGTGATTGACTTGCCCATCATTGTGACAATCAACCTGTCATTTTTGGGGTGGTAGCCCAATGTTGTCAGAAAAAAAACACTTTGCACACCTGTTGATCAGAACTGCTCTGGTTTGGAAGATGGTACAGAAACGACTTGCTGCGTTGACTGTCGGCACCAACAGTGACATTTTCTTAGATTGCTGTGCCACCATGTGGAAGATCCATGTCCTCTTCTCCTTATACTTAATCTCCTAATACTTACCCATATTTCCTTTCACCTAACCTCAAATACTCTAAGTACATTGCCTCTTGCATTTGGGACCACATGTCTTACCCATTGGTGGAATCCTGGATTTCTTGTTTGATAGGTGTTCTGGAGTTGTGTCCACGGGCTCAGCTGCCACTTGTGCTGGAACATCCAACTCTGAAGGTGGATGATAATCGTCATCATCATTGGCAATTGATTACACTTCTGATATACTGATGTCTAAGGAGTTAGAGACCACCCACTGGTTCTCTATTTCTTCAAATAGTGTTGACACTGTGACTTCAGTTAAAGGGGGTAGATCAGGAATCTATGTTGGAATGTGGTGCTCAAACTCAACTGAAATAAATAGAGCAAATAATCAGGGACATGCATTCTATTCTGTCATGGATGATAATTAATACGGACATTTTCTGGTGTGGAAACATATGATCATAATCATTTTCAGTTATTCTATAATATAGGATATAATCAATGCTGATTTTATCTTGTGCAAACATTATCATAATTTGCACTGCCATAACTGAGTTCATCTATTAATTTCATACCTGCTCGCAAAAAGGCTCTTGCAATTTTTATGTATTTGTAAATAAAAATGTATGGATGGACATTGACAGGAATAAAATCAAGTGTTGACGTGGTTGTACTGTCCTAATACATCCTCACAGATACTAATCAGCTAGACCACAGGGATTGGTGGAAGTCATGCAAAACAGTTTTTTTCCGCATTAATGTAATGATGGCACTGAAGCAGACATATTGAGCACACGTTTGGCATGTTGTACTAATTACAAAGGTGATGGATACAATTTGGGATTTTAACTTTCCTGACCAGGACAGTCACGCAATACTGGAATATAAAAGAACCAGAAACCCTGAACATGTGAGTAGATTTATTATTAATGAGCTAGCAATGCTGTGTGTGCGTGGCTTTTGACAATTCAGTATGGGGTGCACGTCCAACTGACCGTCAGCTGGCTAGAGATGTGTGTGGTGTAACGTTATGGATTCAAATAGCCCATTGAATGTCAGAATACAACTATAGGGATTATATTAATTCTAGGTCAAATAGATTGAAGCTAGTATAAACTGCTGCTGATCGTCTCTTATGGGAACATGTAGCACAAATATCTTGCTTCATGCTAATGCTAGCTAGGTTTTGACGTTTTGGTAGGGACGCGTCAGTTTCAGCTAGGTGGCTGTCACTGGCTAGAAATTGTATGTATGGTGTACTGATTCAAAGAAACCATCAGATGAAATTTCAGAATATAATTAATTATATGGCTAATAGATTGATGTTAGTATCAATTGCAGATCTCTTATGAGAGTGGGTAGCATTGTTAGTCTATTCTCACTAGCTAGCTTAGCTTGCTAGCTAGCTAATTCATTTTGATGTCAGATCTACTTAGCTAGCTAGTTCTTACCAAGTGTCTGGATGTCGGCGTTTCAGAGCAAGTTCAACCATTTCCCCCCAGGAATGCTATGCCATGGTGTTGTATCCCTAGATTAGCAATGTATGTCTGTGTAGGTCAGTGTCATACAGGTTCGATTGCATCACTATCAGAATAAAATGATATGATACAAAGGTAAAACGCAGTAACTGCAGCCAAGGGCAGGTTGAAACCAAGCTAAAAGGCAGTAAGTTCAGTTACTGCCATTTACCTTGGTTTCACAGTAACTTTTTGCAGTTACTGCTAATACGACCTCCATTTTCTCAAACACAATACAATAGAGGCAGGATACTTGTCCACATGATTAAGCCTGCATTTAATGTAACAAAAATTACATTAACTCATTTTTGACCAAATGAGCAGTTACTGCCTTTTTGCTTGGGAGGGCAGTTTAGTCCCAGGGTCTTTAGCTTAGTGATGAGCTTTGTGGGCACTATGGTGTTGAACGCTGTGCTGTAGTCAATGAACAGCATTCTCACATAGGTGTTCCTTTTGTCCAGGTGGGAAAGGGCGGTGTGGATTGCGTCATTTGTGGATCTGTTAGGGTGGTATGCGAATTGGAGTGGGTCTAGGGTATCCGGGATGATGCTGTTGATGTGAACCATGACCAGCCTTTCAAAGCACTTCATGGCTACGAACGTGAGTGCTACGGGGCGGTAATCATTTAGGCAGTTTACCTTTGCTTTTTGGGGCACAAGGACTATAGTGGTCTGCTTGAAACATGTAGGTATTGCAGACGGTGAAGACACTTGCCAGTTGGTCTGCGCATGCTTTGAGTACACGTTCTGATAATCCGTCTGGCCCCGTGGCTTCGTGAATGTTGACTAGTTTAAAGGCCTTGCTCACATTGGTTACCGAGAGCGTTATCACACAGTCATCCAGAACATCTGGGGCTCTCATGCATGCTTCAGTGTTGCTTGCCTCGAAGCGAGCATAAAAGGCATTTAGCTCGTCTAGTAGGCTTGCCTCACCTAGGAGCCAATAAAATAGCAGCCAAGGGAGGGTGAGGGAGAACTTTGTATGCGGAGTAAAGGTGGTCTAGAGTTGTTGTTTTTTTCCCCTTCTGGTTGCAATTAGGTCAAACGGATTTAGGTTTGCCTGGAGCGCCGCTTCTGGATGAGAATTTTCTTGTTTGTTTATGACCATATACAGTTGGGTGAGTGCAATCTTTAGTGCCAGCATCGGTTTGTGGTGGTAACTCGACGGCTACAAATAATATAGCTGAGAACTCTCTTGGTAGATAGTGTGGTCTACAGCTTATCATAAGGGACTCTACCTCAGGCAAGCAATACCTTGAGACTTATTAAATATTAGACATCGCGTAGCAGCTGTTATTGACAAATAGACACACACCCCCACCCCTCGTCTTACTAGACGTAGCTTCTCTGTCCTGCCGATGCATGGAAAATCCCGCCAGCTCTATAATATCCGGGTCGCCATGACTTGGTGAAACATAAGATATTACCGTTTTCAATGTCCCTTTGGTTGGACAGTCTTGATCATATATCATCCATTTTGTTTTCCAATGATTGCACATTGGTCAATGCATTGCTTCTGACACATGGTAGTGGAAGTTTACAAACCCGCCTACGAATTCTCAGAAAGCAGCCTGACCTCCACCCCCTTTAATTTCCGTCTTCACGCAAATGACGGATTTGGGCCTGTTCCCAAGAAAGTAGTATGCCCTTTGCATTGGACTCATTAAAGAGAAAATCTTTGTCCAGTTTGAGGTTAGTAATCGGTGTTTCTGATGTCCAGAAGTGATTTTGTGTCATAAGAGACAGCAGCAGCAACATTATGTGCAAAAAAAACCTGACAAAGCACAATTGATTTGGACCTCGTAAAATGGCAGCCATTCCCTCCGGCGCCATATCTGTCAGATCTAAAGCATGAAGGATCGTGGCATGTGTCAGAAGCAATGCATGTTAGATAGATGCCCTTAGCTAGCTAACTATAGCCTACAGATGTAACTCAGAGGTGTAGCCTACTTAAAACCTTTTTGGGATAGGGGGCAGCATTTTCACTTTTGGATGAATAGCGTGCCCAGAGTGAACTGCCTCCTACTCTGTCCCAGATGCTATTATTAGTATTGGATAGAAAACACTCAAGTTTCTGAAACTGTTTGAATGATGTCTGTGAGTATAATAGAACTCATGGCAGGCGAAAACCTGAGAAAAATCCAACCAGGAAGTGGGACATCTGAGGTTTGTAGTTTTTCAAAGCTTGGCCTACCGAATACACATTGAGATATGGATGAGGTTGCACTTCCTACGGCTTCCACTAGATGTCAAGTCTTTTGAAACTTGAATGGGGATTCTACTATAAAGGAGGGGCTCATGAGACCTGTTTGAGTCAGTGGTCTGGCAGAGCCTTGGTCTCATGACGCGCGCTCCGGACAGAGTTCTCGCATTCCAGTGCTTTTCTGAAGACAAAGGAATTCTCCGGTTAGAACATTATTGATGTTTTATGTTAACATCCTAAAGATTGATTATATACATCGTTTGACATGTTTCTAAAGGACTGTAACGGAACTTTTCGAGTTTGTCTGGATGAAGTGCCTGCGCCTCATGAAGATGGATTACTGGGCTGAACACGCTAACAACAAGTGGCTATTTGGACATAAATGATGGAACTTTATGGAACAAATCAGTCATTTATTGTCGAACTGGGATTCCTGGGAGTGCCTTCTGATGAAGATCATCAAAGGTAAGTGATTATTTATGGTGTTTCTAACTTTGTTGATTCCAAAATGGCGGATATTCCTCTGGTTGTTTTGGGTTCTGAGCGCCGTTGTCAGATTATGCTTTTTCCGTAAAGTTTTTTTGAAATCTGACACAACGGTTGCATAAAGGAGAAGTCTATCTTTAATTCTGTGAATAACACTTGTATCTTTTATCAATGTTTATTATGAGTATTTCTGCAAAATCACTGGATGTTTTGGAATCAAAACATTACTGCACGTAAGGCGCCAATGTAAACTGCGATTTTTGGATATAAATATGCACATTATTGAACAAAACATACGTGTTGTGTATTATGTCCTATGAGTGTCATCTGATGAAGATCATCAAAGGTTAGTGATTAATTTAATCTATTTTTCTGCTTTTTGTGACGCCTATCTTTGGCTGGAAAAATGGCTGTATTTTTTTCGACTTGGCGGTGATCTAACATAATCATATGTTGTGCTTTAGCTGTAAAGCCTTTTTGAAATCGGACACGATGGGTAGATTAACACGATGGGTAGATTTTGAATTTCGCGCACTGCCTTTTCAGCGGAATGTTGTCGAGGGGAACCCCTGCGCTAGAAAGGTTAAGAAATAGAGTAGATACTTAAGGTTGTCGCTTAGCTAGTTACCTAGGCACATCTTTCCGACATCACCATGAGCCAGTTTGGTATCAACAATCACAGGCATCTAAGCAAACTACTGTACAATAAGGAGGAGCATGATGTTGTCATTGTCAATAAGTTGAGGTAGCAATTGTTAGTGAGATGAGACGTGATGCCATAATATAATTCACTTGGAATGACATGTCATGTTTTTTTAATCAACTCTATTGTTGTAATTTACAGACATGAATCATGAAATAGGCAAACTGATACATGAACTCTAAATGCAGGAACCATTTTCTTTTGTTAATGTCTGCAGGTTTGTCATCTGATTTCTTGGAGCCTGCTGGCTACACTATCTAGACAAAGGTATGTGGACACCTCTTCAAATTAGTGGATTTGGCTCTGGCTGAAAGTTGTATAAACTTGAGCACACAGCCATGCAATCTCCATAGACAAACATGGCTAGTGGAATGGCCTTACTGAAGAGCTCAGTGACTTTAAACATGACACTTTCATAGGATGCCACCTTTCCAACAAGCGAGTTCTTAAAATTTCTGCCCTGCTAGAGCTACCCCGGTCAACTGTAAGTGGTGGTATTGTGAAGTGGAAATGTCTAGGAGCAACAACGGCTCTGCTGCAAAGTGGTAAGCCACACAAGCTCACAGAATGGGACTGCTGCTGAAGCGTGTTGCGCATAAAAATCATCTGTCCTTGGTTGCAACACTCACTGCCAAGTTCCAAACTGCCTTTGGAAGCAACGTCAGCACAATAACTGTTCGTCGTGAGCTTCATGACATGGGTTTCCATGACCGAGCAGCCGCAATGCCAAGCCGCAGCAGGACTGGTGTAAAACTCGCCGCCATTGGACGTGTTCTCCGGAGTGATGAATCACGCTTCACCATCTGGAAGTATGATGGACTAACCTGGATTTCGTGGATGCCAGGAGAACGCTACCTGCTCGAATACGTAGTGCCAACGGTAAAGTTTGGTGGAGGAGGAATAATGGTCTGGGGCTGTTTTTCATGATTCCCAATGAAGGACAATCAGCATACAATGACATACTAGACAATTCTGTGCTACCAACTCTTCTGTTTCAGCATGACAATGCCCCTGTGCACAAAGCGAGGTCCATACAGATTTAGTTTGTCGATCAGTATGGAAGAACTTGACTGGCCTGCACAGAGCCCTGACCTCAACCCCATCGAACACATTTGGGATGAATTGGAACACCGACTGCGAGCCTGGCCTAATCGCTCCACAACAGTGCCCGACCTCACTAATCTTCGTGGCTGAATGGAAGCAAGTCCCCTCAGCAATGTTCAAACATCTAGTGGAAAGCCTTCCCAGAAGAGTGGAGGCTGTTATAGCAGCAAAGGGGGGACCAATTCCATGTGAATTTTGGAATGAGACATTCAACAAGCAAGTGTCCACATACTTTTGGTCATGTTGTGTAGATGCCACCATTCCACAATGGAAGACATTGATCTGCAGCCATTGCATGATACTATTACAAGAGCACAAAGGCCCTATACACCATAAACTTGTAAAATCCTGGATATAACAAGATTCAACAACTGAGACAAACTGAACAAGTTCCACAGACATGTGACTAACAGAAATGGAATAATGTGTCCCTGAACAAAGGGGTGGTAAGGGTCAAAATCAAAGTTAGTCAGTATCTGGTGTGGCCACCAGCTGCATGAAGTTCTGCAGTGCATCTCCTCATGTACTGCACTAGATTTGCCAGTTCTGGCTGTGAGATGTTACCCCACTCTTCCACCAAGGCACCTGCAAGTTCCTGGACATTTCTGGGGGGAATGGCCCTAGCCCACACACTCCGATCCAACAGGTCCCAGACGTGCTCAATGGGATTGAGATCCGGGCTCTTCGCTGGCTATGGCAGAACACTGACATTCCTGTCTTGCAGGAAATCACTCACAGAACGAGCAGTATGGTGGCATTTTCATGATGGAGGGTCCTTTCAGGTTGAGCCTGCAGGAAGGGTACTACAGCGTTGAGATTGCCTGCAATGACAACAAGCTCAGTCCGACGATGCTGTGACACACCGCCCCAGACCATGACGGACCCTCCACCTCCAAATCGACCCCGCTCCAGAGTACAGGCCTCGGTGTAATGCTCATTCCTTCAACGATAAACGAGAATCCGACCATCACCCCTGGTGAGACAAAACCGTGACCAGTCATTGAAGAGCACTTTTTGCCAGTACTGTCTGGTCCAGCGACGGTGGGTTTGTGCCCATAGGTGACGTTGTTGCCGGTGATGTCTGGTGGCGACCTGCCTTACAACAGGCCTACAAGCCCTCAGTCCAGCCTCTCTCAGCCTATTGCGAATAGTCTGAGCACTGATGGAGGGATTGTGCGTTCCTGGTGTGCGTTCCTGGCCATCCTGTACCTATCCAGCAGGTGTGATGTTCGGATGTACCGATCCTGTGCAGGTGTTGTTACACGTGGTCTGCCACTGCGAGGACTATCAGCTGTCCATCCTGTAGCTCTGTCTAGGCGTATCACAGTATGGACATTGCAATTTATTGCCCTGGTCACATCTGCAATCCTCATGCCTCCTTGCAGCATGCCTAAGGCACGTTCCCGCAGATGAGCAGGGACCCTGGGCATCTTTCTTTGTTTTTCAGAGTCAGTAGGAAGGCCTCTAGTGTCCTAGGTTTTCATAACTGTGACCTTAATTGCGTACCGTCTGTTAGTCTATTAGTGTCTTAATGATCGTTCCACAGGTGCATGTTCATTAATTGTTTATGGTTCATTGAACAAGCATGGGAAACAGTGTTTAAACCCTTTACAATAAAAGATCTGTGATGTTATTTGGATTTTTACAAAATATCTTTGAAAGACATGGTCCTCAAAAAGGGACATTTCTTCACTATGGCATTCTGTCTGTGTGATTGCACAGCATATTATCCAGGGCCACTGATTGGATTTAATATACTCACTCAAACGCATGCTCTCTCATCTCTGTAAAAGTATCCCAGACTTTTATAAAGAACTAGCATGTGTCCATGCACCTATCCCCAGGTGAGTCTGCTGGGCTATAGTACTCTAGAGCAGTGCATCAAAACACCTGCCACCCTGTTGTCAGCTATCCGCAGACAGTTCCCTGAGGAAGGATGCAACTAACCCTTTCAATGGCCACATTTTGGGGATGACCAATGCAATAAAGTTTTGTATAAACAAATCATTTTCATTTTTTATATATTTAACTCAATTGTTAAGATTACAAACAACTTTTTCATAGCATGTTTGGCACGTTAGGCTCTTTTCTTTTTTTTTTTTTTTTTACTTCTGTGCTAACTTCAACATCAAGATATCACTTAGAGCTTATGATTGAAAAGGTCTAACATCAGTGACATTCTCATGTCCAGGGTGAATTCCTTTCCATTAATTTACACCAGACACATCACACAGGTGTGTAAACTAAAACATACTGTATATTATTCCAGTCAAGATTTACGAATGGGTCAAATGGACAAAGTGAATTTAAGTCTGGGCTTTTGCCTGTAGTACATTGTATGAATTTGAGTGGTTATATACAATACATGTTGACAGAATGGCTGTGAGAGAAACTGTTGCTGTGCTCCCAGGTAAGGTCCTTGCTTCTGTTAGCACTGAAGCACTGCCCCAGTATTCAGTCAGGCAGCTTGAATCCGTGACAGTGGCTAACTGCAAGCATTGCAAAGCAATCACTAGCCTGATATTCAGTGGAGTGGGTGTGTGGTCCATGTCTGGGTTTAAGGGTCTCTATTCCAAGTTTAAAAGGAGAAACAATAAAATGCCATGGGTCAGAAAAGGTTGAATACATTGGCCATGCTGTGAATCCAGCATGAATTATGTCATGTTCAAAACAACTGGAAACAAAAACACAAGCTCCGACTGGGAAAATACGTTTTGAACAGTCATCCAAGTCGGGAACTCGGATCTCTTTCTAGAGCTCTGACCTGAAGGGAAAGGGGATACCTAGTCAGTTGTACAACTGAATGCCTTCAACTGAAATGTGTCTTCCGCATTTAACCCAACCCCTCTGAATCAGAGGTGTGGGGGGCTGCCTTAAATCGACATCCACGTCTTCGGCACCTGGAGAACAGTGGGTGAACTGCCTTCTCAGGGGCAGAACGACAGATTTTTACCTTGTCAGCTCGGGGATTCGATCCAGCAACCTTTTGATCAGTGGCCCAACACCAACCACTAGGCTACCTGCCACCAATCACTTTTTTTTACCGAGTTCCCAGTTGTCTTGAAAGCACCATAAATCCAGATTATGCCAGACTTTGATAACAAAATTTAACCACGAAAGACCGCCGCTTGTTCATGAGCCCTACACAAAAATGTTTTGTATGCCGCTGCATAAATGCTGTAATATGCCAGGGAGATATGTATACTGTAGCTAAGAAAGTAATACTAAGTATGCTTTGTAATAAGCTTTTAGTAGCCCATGTGCCTCACCCTAATAATTTGGTCCCTTTCCCCCTCATAACTGTTCTGACTTGTTGGTGCACATGTAGCCTATAGCCTGTTTTAGAGAAATGTAATCATCAAATATTGTAAGAGATTTCATTGTCTGCTTATATGCCACCTATAGGGAGAATACTGTAAGAACCACCCATGTTCTGAATTCTGTTGCTGTACATTTCAAAAGTGCTGAACAAATATTTAGATTGACTACGTCTGATCTAGCTCGCTCATTAATGTCTTAACCAAAATTATGGATTGCCTCTTATCTGCTTGTTGTCCCTGTATGCTATAGTTTGTATATCTCAATTGTCAGTAAAACCACATTTGTTTAAGCAACTCAGCCATATCAGCTATGTTTTTTAAAAAGGCAGTAAGTTTCGCTGCCAGTCAAGACTCCACTGATAGCCAGATGTAGAGGATTCACTCTTCTGGTGACATGATGATTGAAGCTCGACTGCCGTTTGACAAATACAAATAATCTTGCTCTTTTGTCCATAATAATAATAATCTCATGTAGGCTCTATTTGCACTCTAGCCCGCGGTTGGCTAGAGTAGTGGCTCCCAACTGTGTGGGCCGAGGGTTCACTAAGGGGGGCGGAAAGGAACTCAGTCTGGCTTTAAACTTACTCTTGAAAGTTTCAATTGGGCAGTGCATCATCAGTTCCTCTTGTCATGTTAGTCATTGAATACCATAGAGAGCTCTTTATAACCTGTCAGAAATGTCTAGATCAACTAGCCCATGTTAGCTGACGTTTATTTATTTTTTTGCCCATAGATATCGTTGTAATTTTCTTGTCACTAAAATATCACGAATACACATTAGACATGGCAAAATGTATAGAATTGCAAGAAAATTTGCTTTGTGTGGCATATATATATATATATATATATATATTTTGATCAAATGTGCAGAATTGCAGGAAAAAGCTTTAAACATGCTAAATTATCTCCAACAAGAAGGGTGTGAACAGCCTCATGATCAGTGCTGGTGCCCTTAAATAGATGTGGCATAAAGATGTTCCAATGCTGGAAGGGGGCACCGAGTGAAAAAGTTTGGGAACACCTGGGCTAGTGCACATGTGCCAATACCAAAGTTTGCATACTACCTTTCTAATCGACCTGGCCGGGGTGTCCTGGAAGGATATTGATCTCATCCCGTCAGTAGAGGATGCCTGGATATTTTTTAAAAATGCCTTCCTAACAATGTTAAATAAACATGCCCCATTCAAGAAAATTAGAACCAGGAACAGATATAGCCCTTGGTTCTCCCCAGACCTGACTGCCCTTAACCAACACAAAAACATCCTATGGCGTTCTGCATTAGCATCGAACAGTCCCCGTGATATGCAGCTGTTCAGGGAAGCTAGAAACCGTTATACACAGGCAGTTAGAAAAGCCAAGGCTAGCTTCTTCAAGCAGAAATTTGCTTCCTGCAACACTAACTCTAAAAAGTTCTGGGACACTGTAAAGTCCATGGAGAATAAGAACACCTCCTCCCAGCTGCCCACTGCACTGAAGATAGGAAACACTGTCACCACTGATAAATCCACCATAATTGAGAATTTCAATAAGCATTTTTCTACGGCTGGCCATGCTTTCCACCTGGCAACTCCTACCCCGGTCAACAGCACTGCACCCCCAACAGCAACTCGCCCAAGCCTTCCCCATTTCTCCTTCTCCCAAATCCATTCAGCTGAAGTTCTGAAAGAGCTGAAAAATCTGGACCCCTACAAATCAGCCGGGCTAGACAATCTGGACCCTTTCTTTCTAAAATTATCTGCCGAAATTGTTGCCACCCCTATTACTAGCCTGTTCAACCTCTCTTTCGTGTCATCTGAGATTCCCAAAGATTGGAAAGCAGCTGCGGTCATCCCCCTCTTCAAAGGGGGGACACTCTTGACCCAAACTGCTACAGACCTATATCTATCCTACCATGCCTTTCTAAGGTCTTCGAAAGCCAAGTCAACAAACAGATTACCGACCATTTCGAATCTCACCATACCTTCTCTGCTATGCAATCTGGTTTCAGAGCTGGTCATGGGTGCACCTCAGCCACGCTCAAGGTCCTAAACGATATCTTAACCGCCATCGATAAGAAACATTACTGTGCAGCCGTATTCATTGATCTGGCCAAGGCTTTCGACTCTGTCAACCACCACATCCTCATCGGCAGACTCGACAGCCTTGGTTTCTCAAATGATTGCCTCGCCTGGTTCACCAACTACTTCTCTGATAGAGTTCAGTGTGTCAAATCGGAGGGTCTGCTGTCCGGACCTCTGGCAGTCTCTATGGGGGTGCCACAGGGTTCAATTCTTGGACCGACTCTCTTCTCTGTATACATCAATGAGGTCGCTCTTGCTGCTGGTGAGTCTCTGATCCACCTCTATGCAGACGACACCATTCTGTATACTTCCGGCCCTTCTTTGGACACTGTGTTAACAACCCTCCAGGCAAGCTTCAATGCCATACAACTCTCCTTCCGTGGCCTCCAATTGCTCTTAAATACAAGTAAAACTAAATGCATGCTCTTCAACCGATCGCTACCTGCACCTACCCGCCTGTCCAACATCACTACTCTGGACGGCTCTGACTTAGAATACGTGGACAACTACAAATACTTAGGTGTCTGGTTAGACTGTAAACTCTCCTTCCAGACCCATATCAAACATCTCCAATCCAAAGTTAAATCTAGAATTGGCTTCCTATTTCGCAACAAAGCATCCTTCACTCATGCTGCCAAACATACCCTTGTAAAATTGACCATCCTACCAATCCTCGACTTTGGCGATGTCATTTACAAAATAGCCTCCAATACCCTACTCAACAAATTGGATGCAGTCTATCACAGTGCTATCCGTTTTGTCACCAAAGCCCCATATACTACCCACCATTGCGACCTGTACGCTCTCGTTGGCTGGCCCTCGCTTCATACTCGTCGCCAAACCCACTGGCTCCATGTCATCTACAAGACCCTGCTAGGTAAAGTCCCCCTTATCTCAGCTCGCTGGTCACCATAGCATCTCCCACCTGTAGCACACGCTCCAGCAGGTATATCTCTCTAGTCACCCCCAAAACCAATTCTTTCTTTGGCCGCCTCTCCTTCCAGTTCTCTGCTGCCAATGACTGGAACGAACTACAAAAATCTCTGAAACTGGAAACACTTATCTCCCTCACTAGCTTTAAGCACCAACTGTCAGAGCATCTTACAGATTACTGCACCTGTACATAGCCCACCTATAATTTAGCCCAAACAACTACCTCTTTCCCAACTGTATTTAATTAATTTATTTATTTTGCTCCTTTGCACCCCATTATTTTTATTTCTACTTTGCACATTCTTCCATTGCAATACTACCATTCCAGTGTTTTACTTGCTATATTGTATTTACTTTGCCACCATGGCCTTTTTTGCCTTTACATCCCTTCTCACCTAATTTGCTCACATTGTATATAGACTTGTTTTTTTTGTTTTGTTTTTTTACTGTATTATTGACTGTATGTTTGTTTTACTCCATGTGTAACTCTGTGTCGTTGTATGTGTCGAACTGCTTTGCTTTATCTTGGCCAGGTCGCAATTGTAAATGAGAACTTGTTCTCAACTTGCTTACCTGGTTAAATAAAGGTGAAATAAATAAAAAATAAATAAATAAATACTAGCTATATAATACAAACACATTTGAGAAAACCATCAGTAGAGTTGAAAATGCGATGTAAACCCATTGAACTTGTATTTTTTATTTGGTACATGGGAATTTAACTGCAAAACATATTTTATATACAATAGTTCATCACGTACAGCCATTTATCTGCAACAAGTACATTTAATGGAAACCTCTGGTGGGAAAATATGCATGTTTTTTATGCGGAGTCAGAATATTCGCATAAATCTGTCACCAACTGGATGGAAATTCACTTCTATTCAGTTCATAAGCATCAACTAAAACCTCTAGCGTCCTATGATGAAACGACTGCTGTGCAAGGTATTGGGCAAGAGCTTTATTCCAGGGCCCGTATTCACAAAGTGTCTTCAGACTAGGAATAGTGATCTAGGACCAGCTCCCCTTGTCAATGTAATAATATTCATTGTGATCTTAAAATGCCAAACTGATCCTAAATCAGTATTGCTACTCTGATATGCTTTGTGAATACGGGCCCTGGTCTGTCTGCAGCATGCTCCTTTTTGTGATCCAACTCCCTCTCCATCTGAAATGCAACAAGAACATGAATAAGAATTACGCAAGTCAGTCAGTAACTTAGCTAACTAATGAAACTCAGGTAAATGTGCACAAGCCTAATCAGCCAAATGATATCAAAACAAAGCCTATTTGTGGTAAAATCAGGAGGGGCATTTAGCTATATTGCCAACTTTTTCAGTCTCCAATGCGTCAATAAACAGGCAGGGGAACGAAGTAGTTCGAGTTTTTTTTTACCTAGCTACAGCTACAGGTGAATTTAACTCAGATTGTTGGTGGAAATGAACATTCGATAGTTTCCCCCAGCAGTTTCAATCTAGCAAACTAGTTAACACGGCCACTGACGTTTGATTTTGTAACTTTAAAAAATGTCCTGTTCTTTCCCTGACTTTTACTAAATGTTTGTATTTTACACTGCTCATTTGTCAGAATTTTTAAATCACAAACAGAAAATTGTTTAGAGCCTTTAAAAAAAAGTTTTCACACCTATTCCCAACCTAACCCAAACAAATGGACTCACTGCAGAATTTAGATGAGTTGGAGTTGGATGGAGGATCGGACGGATGGATTGAGCTTGAAATTTACATTGTTAATTAGGAGTCTTCGTGTGAATCTCATGTTGACTTTGAGCCTCGCCGCAGCAGAACCAGGACAGAGCAAACAGACAGTGATCTCAACTGCCACGGTGAGACAGGAGTCTGGAAGGGATGGCACAGTTTGGGTAGAAAAGAGTGACGAGTTTGTGACATGCAGATGTTGCTGCACAGAGATTGCACTGTTGCTCATGCGCACAGAAAAGGGACAGGGACATAAATGGAAAGCATTTAACTCAAAGCATTTATTGTACTCTTGTATGTCCGGGGAGCATACGACGGAAAAAGCATGGATGTGGAGTAATTTGGTTTGATGGGTATGGGGTGGGCTTTTTCCAAGATACCATGCCACTCAACCGCTTGAGAAATGGAGTCGCACCTCTGTCGCATTGGCCACATTCTCCAGACTTTCCACTTTAGTTGAATAGGCATCCACTTTAGAAGTGAGCAATGCAGGTGATTAATTTAACGATTTTAATTGCAAATTGAGGATAGAGGTAATCTCCTCACGAACAATCTATTGTAGTAATGGCCAGCTCTTTCTGTTTTCTGGTGTTAAGAGCCGCCATGTTCCCGCAGGTGAATTGTGAATGGACCAGCAGCACCCGTGTGACAGAAATAAATCTATTCAGTCATGTTTGTTTCCTCATCAGCTAGCTAGCAAAGAACCGGCTAACTTTACCAGTATATTCAAACATTTGGGGGCACAGGAAGTAAAAGGGATAGCTTCTTCAGGAGAGCAATAATCATAGCAATGAACGAATGACCGATCTCTAGAATGTTGTCATCACAAACGTGACACTTAAAGAGACAGTGTACAATTTTCATTGTAATGTGTCTCGAAAGGAAAATTGTACTTTTATATAATATAGAAACCTAATATTCCATAAATGAGGGATTTGTATCAACATTTTAGCTTTTAATAATAAACAAATGTATTTACATGATTACATATTTGTTTATAGGGCACAACTTGTACTTCAGAAGTAGCTGGAAATCATATAGGCTATATCTCAATCGATTTAAAAAAATATATTTTCTTGTGTTTCAAGATGTTGTTGTGCTCTTACCCTTTTAAAGTAAAACAATGTAAATGTAGAGCCCTGTGTGTGTGTGTGTGTGTAGAGCTACGGACGTCAGAGGACAACAAGAGTGAGGTGTTTCAGGACGAGTCATTCTCAGACACAGAGGAGCTGGTAGACGAGCCCCATAACAGTGATGTGGAGGAGGACGTCACACAGAATGAGTGTGAAGATGACGACATGGTCAGATTGTGTGTTTGTGCTTGCAAGAATGTGTGCTTGAAGCCTGTATTGATGTGGGGTGTGTGTGCATGTGCAAGCATATTTACAAGGGTGGGGGTTAGTGTGTTTTGTGTGGCCGTGCGTATGTACCTTTGTGTGGCCGTGCGTGAAGGCAGTATGGATGCGGGTGGAGGTGTGAAGGTATTTGAGGTCACATATGACATTTGTGTGTGTGTTTTGGCTTTAGCACGGTATTGTACTGGCATCACACGCTGTCTGAACTAATGTTTGCTCAATCATAAGTTCTATTGCATGATATTACATTAAATTCCCTCACATTTCTCCTCACGTCATTTCACAGGAAAACAACCACCTATCAGAAATGGACTCCAACCTGCAATAAAAAGGCAAGTTGTTCTGAATGTCGAAATACTCAAGTGAAGCAAAGAAACTTTCGATTGACACTAATTACTTGAAATGTGCATGGCCACCGGGCATTTGTATGAGACAATAGGTCAGAACAGAACTACTCTGATGCACATTCATAGCTGTGCTTTTGAAAGACAGCCTGGTCCAAATAGCATGGCAGCTAGTCAATCATTATATAAATGATGGTAAAGTGCTTTATTGACTTGAATGTAGGAACATTAATAAATGCTAGAGCACTCACATGGATAACGTCTGGGTAGCTTGCTAGCTAAGTAGATCCAGTAAGCAATTGCGGTCTTCTTTGAAAAAGTGGGTAAGCAATAATACTTAAAATATGCAGAAAACCAGCCACCACTTATTTATTGACCCCCCCCCCACCCAGTGAAATATAGACTGTTTGCAGATTTCAATCCGTTTTGTTTCTCTGAGAATTCTGTAGATAATGTATGGATACGTACATTACTCACAGGACCATCCCAGATTAAATTGACCAAATCACCCATGTACTGTAGTAAATGTTAACAAATCTGTCTTACTTGGCTCTAAGCTAAAATGTCAGTTACAAATACCTAGTGGGAAATTACGCACATTGAACTTGAAACAGTTTGTAAAAGTTATCAAAATGAGGGAAATTATCCCGATTGTTTTCTCTAATCTGGTGTTCAAGGTTAAATGGCTCAACTTCTCTCGCGTTTAGACCTCCTCAGCCACTGCGATATTGCAAGGCTTTCAGAAAACAAACACGCCATAGTGTCAGGAATCTGTTTCTGATTCCACTGTGATCACATTTCCCCATTTCTCCTCTGAGCAAACACAGAGTGAGGCCCAGGAGACCCAAGCCAAATTAACACAGCGCCAGACACCAATTTCCCCGGTTCGTCACGCTGCCTCCGACCGACACGTGTTTATTTATTTATAAGTTGACGCTCACAGAGAGAGTTTGCATTGGAGACTGAATCGGGCTCATAAGGAAGGTCGTTTTAATACAGTAGGCTGCAGATATTCACATCTGAGCCTGCATTGAAATAAAATGAGAACATACACTCAGCGGACAGTAAACCCATCTAGTCCTGGGTCGGATCCCCCTTTGCCTCCAGAACAGTCTGAATTATTCGGGGCATGGACACATTGCTCAATTGGTATCAAGGGACACAACTTGTGCCAGGAAAACATTACCCCAACCAGCCTGTACCGTTGACACCAGGAAGGATAGGGCCTGACTCTGCCGTCAGCATAACAAAACAGGAACCGTGATTCGTCAAACCAGGCAATGTTTTTCCTCTCCTCAATTGTCCAGTGTTCGTGATCGCGTGCCCACTGGAGCCGCTTCTTCTTGTTTTTAGCTGATAGGAGTGTAAACTTGGTGTGGTTGTCTGCTGCAATAGCAGAGTTGTGCTTTACGATATGTCGTTATGCACACCACCGTTGTAATGCGCCATTATGCCTTGTTTGTGGCCCGCCTTTTAGCTTGCATGATTCTTGCTATTCTCAGTCGACCTCATCAACGACACTGCTGCTGTTTGTCGCACCATTCTCGGTAACCCCTAGACATTGTCGTGCGGTGAAAAGCCCAGGTAACCAGCTATTTCTGAGATGCTGGAATCAGCTCTTGAACTGCACTGTTGGTTAAGGGCTTGTTAGTAAGCATTTCACGGTAAGGTTTACACTTGTTGTATTTGATACCAATGATCGTACCACTCTAAGTCGCTTAGGTCACTTGTTTTGCCAATTCTAACATTCAGTTGAACAGTAACCGAATGCCTAGATGCAAGCCACAGCCACGTGACTCACTGTCTGTAGAAGATAACCATTTTGAATGGGGTTGTGTACCTAATAAACTGGCCACTGAGTGTATATCACCTCAAAAGGGTGCTTCAACTGTCCCCATAGGATAACCCTTTTGGGTTCCAGGTGGAAGCCTCCTTGAAAAGGGTTCTACCTGGAACCAAAAATTGTTATCTTATGGGGACAGCCGAAGAACCCTTTTATGTTCTGGATGGCACCTTTTTTTTTCTAAGAGTGTATGTGAGCCACAGCACTGCTGATTTTTCATCCTTACCCTCTAATCAGGGACTGAGTGAATGGACTGAAATCAAACTCTGAGGCGGAGGGCAACAGAGCATGGCAGGCCTGCTCTACCTACGTAATGGTAGGGGGAACACTAGTATTGGGGACCTCAATGACCGTGTTTGAATTCTCTTGGAGTGGGCGTTTTCCCAAAGCCTACTTTGTTCCATCCATCTATACGCATACAGGAAAGGCTAATAATGTTTAAAACCTGCAAATATTAATGCCTTTAGTGTGTTGCACAGGTGAATGCTACAGTTCTTATTATTCAAAACTAAAGCAAATGTACTGTATGAATGAAGCCTAGCTGGATTTTTCACACCGTACTGATGGCATACTGTGTTGAACCACTGTGTTCCTTTGCCTCAGTTTTGAGTATTAGTCCCATAAAGTATGACTTTGTTACCATTTAACCCTAGAGGTAATTCACCCTTCATTGTTGAGACAAATATTGGCAAAATCTATTGCTCACAGAATAAAAAAGGCCATACCAGACAGTATTCATCACAATCAGAAGGGATTCTTAAAAGGAAGATTGTTTCATAGACTCACTATAGAATTGTAATTTATTATTACTAGTAATAATGGAAAACTTTGAAAATGCAGGGAAAACAGGTATAATCTTTGTAGCTTTGACAGCATTTGATACAGTACATCTAGAATCTGTTTACAAGAGCCAGGACTTTTTCAATTTAGGAGAATCTCTCATAGGATTGGTAAAAGTAGCATACAACACTCCTTTATGTAAAATAATAAATAATGGTTACTTTTCAGATAACTTTGAATTGTAAAGAGGCATAAAACAAGGTTTCCCTATCTCACCATACCCTATTTATTATGGCTATTGAACTGTTAACATTAGATCAGTGTCACGGCTGTTGGAGGAGGACCAAGCTGCAGCGTGGTAAGCGTACATATTCTTTATTTAAGATGATGCCGACACAAACAAACTGTGAAGCTAAAGGCTGTGTCCTATACAAAGTCAACTTCCACCACCAAGAAAAGAGGGGAAAAAGGGCTACCTAAGTATGGTTCCCAATCAGAGACAACGATAGACAGCTGTCCCCGATTGAGAACCATACCCGGCCAAAACATAGAAACACCAAATTATAGAAAACGAAACACAGAATGCCCACCCCAAAATCACACCCTGACCAAACCAAATAGAGACATTAAAAGGCTCTCTACGGTCAGTGTGACAGTAACCCACCCCCAAAGGTGCGGACTCCGGACGCAAAACCTGAACCTGCAGGGGAGGGTCTGGGTGGGCATCCATCCGCGGTGGCGGCTCAGGTGCGGGATGCAGACCCCGCTCCACCTCTGGCTCACCCCGCTTTGGTGACGGCTCTGGTGTGGGGGACTTCACAGCTGCCTCCGGACTGGGCACTCTCGTTGCTGCGGGCCCCGGATTGGAGGCCTGCCTCGCTGGGGGCCCCGGACTGGAGGCCCCCCTCGCTGGGGGCCCCGGACTGGAGGCCCCCCTCGCTGGGGGCCCCGGACTGGAGGCCGTCTCGCTGGAGGCGCCGTGCTGTGGATCATCGCTGGAGGCGCCGTGCCATGGATCATCACTGGAGTGGAGAGACACACAGGAGGCCTGCCTCGGAGTAGGCACAACCCGTCCTGGCTGGATGGTGACTTTGGCCCGACACGTGCGGGGCGCAGGCACAGGACGCACTGGGCTGAGCAGGCGCAGGATATCCTGGGCTGTAGAGACGTACTGGAGGTCTGGAGAGCAGGGCTGGCACAATCCGTCCTGGCTGGATGCTCACCCTAGCCCGGCAGATGCGGGGAGCTGGGATGTAGCGCACCGGGCTAAGAACACGTACTGGAGACACCGTGCGCTCCACCGCATAACACGGTGTCTGACCAGTACGATGCCCGCCACGGTAAGCACGGGGAGTTGGCTCAGGTCTCCAACCTGACCCTGCCACACTCCGTGTGCCCCCCCAAAACAATTCTTTGGGGCTGCCTCTCGGGCTTCCCTCATAACGACGCCTCTCAGCTTTAGCTACTTCCAGTTCCTCCCGTGGACAGCGATACTCCCCAGCCTGCCTCCGGGGTCCTTTCCCATCCAGAATCTTTTCCCATGTCCTGGAGTCCTGACCACGCTGCTTGGTCACTTTGTGATGGGAAGTTCTGTCGCGGCTGTTGAAGGAGGAGGATCAAGGTGCAACGTGGTGAGCGTACATATTCTTTATTTAAGATGACGCCGACAAAAACAATAAACACTACAAACAAACCGTGAAGCTAAAGGCTATGTTCCCTAAACAAAGTTAACTTCCACCATAAAGAAAGGAGGGAAAAAGGGCTACCTAAGTATGGTTCCCAATCAGAGACAACGACACCTGATTGAGAACCATACCCGACCAAAACATAGAAACACCAAATCATAGAAAACGAAACAGAATGCCCACCCCAAATCACACCCTGACCACACCAAATAGAGACATTAAAAGGCTCTATATTGTCAGGGCGTGACAATCAGATTGTTAAAGCTAACACAAAATGAAAGGATTAGAGACAAAAGTATCAATGTATGCCGATGATTCAAGTTCGAGTCCTCAATCTTCAACCTTGAAGAACCTCATTGAGTACCTGGATAATTTCTCCTGTTTCTCTCAACTAAAACCCAACTATGATAAGTGTACTACTATATTACAGATTGGGTCTCTAAAAGATTCAAACTTTAAATTGCCATGTGGTCTCCTGATTAACTGGACAGATGATGTACATATCCAAGAAAAGTTTAGCGATCTTACAAATATGATCTTTTATCAAAAACTTAGCAACAGAGTCTCAAAACCTTGGAGAGGGAAACACCTATCCATTTACAGAGAGGTGATATCACAGTTTAAATATTTATTCAGGGTTCTACAGACTCTAGGGAGAATCCTTTTTCAAAATCATGCGCAATTTAAAAAAAACCTTGTTTGGAATGGAAAACAAGTATATTTATATAATAAGGCATTAAACCACTCTTAAAGCCTTCATTGTTTCTAGCAAGCTACTAAAATAGGCCCATCCACACTCTCTTAGAAAAAAGGGTTCCAAAAGGGTTCTTTGGCTGTCCCTGAAGTAGAAAACATTTTTGGTTCCATGTAGAACCCTCTATGTAAAGGCTCCTACATGGAACCCATAAAGCTTCTACCTGGAACCAAACGGGGTTCTTCAAAGGGTTCTCCAATGGGACAGCCGAATAACCATTTTAAGTTCTAGATAGCATAAGAACGGTAAAAGTATGTCACAAGTGTGTGGGTTAATACACACACACCAGTCAAAAGTTTGGACACACCTACTCATTCCATGTCACGTTGGTATAAAGGGATCGAGAGACAGGCGCGTAATAGTTTTTAAAAAATTGACCCAAATTACAGCATGCCATGTTTGTAGACCAAACAAACACTATACAAAACACAGGGTTGATACCAAAACAAAAAGAGTGAGGAGTACCTCAAATAAATAACACAAGTGCACAATGATACCACATGGGACGAGACCCGTAATCATCTGCGCAATACACGTGGCACGAAAGCCAAAACACAGCACAGATACTCACACGACCAACGGACATTGAAACAATAATTGACACCCCAATTGTGAACCAACGGGCACATTTATACAATTACAATCAGGGGAGTATATGGGAACCAGGTGTGCTTAATGACACAGTTCCTAGAGACCGGGACACACCGAAACTGGTGCACGGAGTGACATTCCAAGGAGCAAAGCTGTCATCAAGGCAAAGATTGGTTACTTTGAAGAATTGTTTAACACTTTTTTGCTTACTACATGATTCCATGTGTTATTTCATAGTTGTGTCAGTATTCGAGCATTTGAGCTAGCCACACGTTTCTTTCACAGAAACATTTTGCACAAACAGTCCGTACAAAGTTATGCCCTGAATGTAACCAGTTTGATTTTGGATGCAATGTTCAGACATTCACACAAGTCACTACAGCATACACAATCATCCAAACCGGAAAATGTAGGCTACATATGTCCTAGTGCTAACTGGGGAAAGATTGACATAACACAAGCATATAATATTTCGATAACTCTTGGCTGTCAAACCACAAAATAAATTAGCTGAAAGCAATTACTATTTCTAATGCATCACATCGCGGGTGAGCTCACCATTGATAAAAGTAATTGAGTTAAACACTTCTTAGAAATCAAAAGTAATCTGACGATGGGTAGTTTGTGCGCGCCGCAATGTTTCATTTCTTTTCAAGTCAACCAAAGATAATAAGAGACAAGATGAGTTTGGTCTGTTTGCTGAATGCATGTTGAAGGGGTTGTGTCATCTTCCGGAAGTTTACCCTTCACCTCATTATAACATCTTTGGTCTGACAGATGTTTACGTGACAACAAGAATGCAATGTATAATATCAACAAACATGGTGTCACACATAGCTTAGCATTAGCTCATTAACAGTAGAACCTTCAAAAAAACATTTTACACACATCATAGGTGTCCATTATAATCTATGCAATAATTGGAATGCATTACTCGTCACCAGTAGTTGAAAACATTTAAATACATTATAAGACAGAGTGCTACAGTAGAAATGACAACACGATATACAGGAACGCACACGTGCCCAAAGTTATTATTTGTAAGGAAAACAACAAGGCAGGCAATGCGAGCGCCAATTAGAAAAAGTGCCAATTTGTGCAAGACTGAGCAAATGTCTGCATACCTGATCTGCGGAAACATTGGTTTAGTGCTTGGGCTCTCCTCGAAGAGAGAAGTTTGTCCGGCTCAGTAAAGCAACACACTGAAATGGGCTACTTCTATGTGAATTAATGAGGCGGAACACACCTAAATTCAAACTGAAAATGAAACTTGTTAGAAAATTATTTGAAATTGACCTGTTGAAACAGGCTATAGATAATTAGCAGGCAGTGTGTGTTAACTGTCCTGTTGCGTAACAATCACATTTTGGAACAGTGCATTCTGACATCACTTGCATAAAACTCACACTGGGGCAACAGTTAGAAAAATTTGGAATTCACGTGTAAACAGGTTAAGAATGATGATGGAGCCTCACGAGTGGCGCAGTGGTCTAAGGCACTGCATCACAGTTGCTAGCTGTGCCACTAGAGATCCTGGTTCGAGTCCAAGCTCTGTTGCAGCCGACCATGACTGGGAAACCCATGGGGCAGCGCATGATTGGCTCAACGTCGTCCGGGTTAGGTGAGTGTATGGCCGGCAGGAATGTCCTTGTCCCATCGCGCTCTAGCGACTCCTGTGGCGGGCCGGGCGCATGCACGCTGACAAGGTTGCCAGTTGTACCTGACACATTGGTATGGCTGGCTTCTGGGTTAAGCGGGCATTGTGTCAAGAAGCAGTGCGGCTTGGTTGGGTTGTGTTTCGGAGGACGCATGAATCTCGACCGTCGCCTCTTCCGAGTCCATATGGGACTTGCAGAGATAAGACAAGACTAACTACCAATTGGATACCACAAAATTAGGAAGAAAAAGGAAGAAACGTAAAACAATTAATAATTATTTTTAAAGAATGTGTTCTTTGGGACCTTCAATGCTGCAGAAATGTTTTGGTACCCTTCGCCAGATCTGTGCCCCAACACACTCCTGTCACGGAGCTCTACAAACAATTCCTTTGACCTCATGGCTTGTTTTTTTGTTTTTTTTGCTCTGATATGCACTGTCAACTGTGGGGCCTTATGTAGACCGGTATGTTCCTTTCCAAATCATGTCCAATCAATTAAATTTACTTATTGACTCCGTTTCATGTCTATACACTTTGTGTTTCTTGTTTTCTACTATGTTCTATTTACTACTCAATTTGCCCTCCCTGTACTTGCTTCCCGACTCCCAGCGTACACATTACATATACACTACCGTTCAAAAGTTTGGGGTCACTTAGAAATGTCCTCGTTTTTGAAAGAAAATAAATTGTTTGTTAATTTCAAATAACATCAAATTGATCAGAAATACAGTGTAGACATTGTTAATGACTATTGTAGCTGGAAATGGCTGATTACCACAAACAGTTGAATTTGGAAGTTTACATACACCTTAGGCAAATACATTTATACTCAGATTCACAATTCCTGACATTTAATCCTGGTAAAAATTCCCTGTCTTAGGTCAGTTAGGATCACCATTTTATTTTAAGAATGTGAAATGTTAGAATAAAAGTTGCCAAAACTTTGGAAGTATGCCTGGGTTCATTGTCCATTTGGAAGACCAATTTGCGACCAAGTTTTAACTTCCTGACTTATTTATATCCACATAATTTTCCCTCCTGATGATGCCATCTATTTTGTGAAGTGCACCAGTCCCTTAAGCAGCAAAGCACCCCCCACAACATAATGCTGCCACCCCTATGCTTCATGGTTGGGATGGCGTTCTTCGGCTCGCAAGCCTCTCCCTTTTTCCTCCAAACATAACGATGGTCATTATGGCCAAACAGTTCTATTGTTGTTTCATCAGACCAGAGGAAATTTCTCCAAAAAGTACGATCTTTGTCCCCATGTGCAGTTGCAAACCGTAGTCTGACTTTTTTTGTGGCGGTTTTGGAGTAGTGGCTTCTTCCTTGCTGAGCGGCCTTTCAGGTGATGTTGATATAGGACTCGTTTTACTGTGGATATAGATACTTTTGTACCCGTTTCCTCCAGCATCTTCACAAGGTCCTTTGCTGTTGTTCTGGGATTGATTTGTACTTTTCGCACCAAAGTACATTCATCTCTAGGAGACAGAACGCGTCTCCTTCCTGAGTGGTATGATGCCTGCGTGGTCCGATGGTGTTTATACATGCGTACTATTGTTTGTACAGATGAACGTGGTACCTTCGGGCGTTTGGAAATTGCTCCCAAGGATGAACCAGACTTGTGGAGGTCTTGGCTGATTTCGTTAGATTTTCCCATGATGTCAAGCAAATAGGCACTGAGTTTGAAGGTAAGCCTTGAAATACATCCACAGGTACACCTCTGCTCTGGCCCCCCAATGGTGGAACAAACTCCCTCACGACGCCAGGACAGCGGAGTCAATCACCACCTTCCGGAGACACCTGAAACCCCACCTCTTTAAGGAATACCTAGGATAGGATAAAGTAATCCCTCTCCCCCCCTTAAAAGATTTAGATGCACTACTGTTCCACTGGATGTCATAAGGTGAATGCACCAATTTGTAAGTCGCTCTGGATAAGAGCGTCTGCTAAATGACTTAAATGATTGACTCAAGTAATGTCAATTAGCCTATCAGAGGCTTCTAAAAAGCCATGCCATCATTTTCTGGAATTTACCAAGCTGTTTAAAGGCAGAGTCAACTTAGTGTATGTAAACTTCTGACCCACTGGAATTGTGATACAGTGAATTATAAGTGAAATAATCTGTCTAAACAATTGTTGGAAAAATGACTTGCACAAAGTAGATGTCCTAACAGACTTGCCAAAACTATAGGTTGTTAACAATAAATTTGTGTAGTGGTTGAAAAACAAGTATTACATTTTTTTTAGATTAAAATAAAAAAACATGTCACGCCTTTTTTTCTCTCCAATTTCGTGGTATCCAATTGGTAGTAGTTAGTCTTGTCTCATCTCATTCCTGCAACTCCCGTACGGACTCGGGAGAGGCGAAGGTCGAGAGCCATGCGTCCTCTGAAACACAACCCAACCAAGCTGCACTGCTTCTTGACACAATGCCCATCCAACCAGGAAGCCAGCCGCACCAATGTGTCGGAGGAAACACATTACACCTGGCGTCAGCGTGCATGCCCCCGGCCCGCCACAGGAGTCACTAGTGCGCGATGAGACAAGGATATCCCTGCTGGCCAAACCCTCCCTAACACGGACGATGCTGGGCCAATTGTGTGCCGGTCCATGGGCCTCCCAGTCGCAGCCGGCTGCGACAGAGCCTGGACTCGAACCCAGAATCTCTAGTGGCACAGCTAGCACTGCAATGCAGTGCCTTAGACCACTGCGCCACCCGGGAGGCCGAAAAAGGAGTTTTAATGACTCCAACCTAAGTGTGTGTAAACCTCTGACTTCAAATGTAGGTGTACAGGTGCCCATTATTAGCAACCATCACTCCTGTGTTCCAATGGAACGTTGTGTTAGCTAATCCAAGTTTATAATTTTAAAAGGATAATTGATCATTAGAAAACCCTTTTGCAATTGTTAGCACAGCTGATAACTGGCCTTCTTTAGACTAGTTGAGCATCAGCATTTATGGGTTCAATTACAGGCTCAAAATAGCCAGAAACAAAGTCCTTTCTTCTAAAACTCGTCAGGCTATTCCATGCGAGGAATTTGCAAGAAACTGAAGATCTCGTACAATGCTGTGTACTACTCCCTTCACAGAACAGCGCAAACTGGCTCTAACCACAGTAGAAGGAGTGGGAGGCCCTGGTGCACAACTGAGCAAAAGGACAAAGTACGTTAGAGTGTCTAGTTTGAGAACAGACACCTCACAAATCCTCAACTGGCAGCTTCATTAACCTCCAGGTAAGGGCTATTTGACCAAGAAGGAGAGTGATGAGTGCTGCATCAGATGACCTGGCCTCCACAATCACCCGACCTCAACCCAATTGAGATGGTTTGGGATGAGTTGGACCGCAGAGTGAAGGAAAAGCAGCCAACAAGTGCTCCACATATGTGGGAACTCCTTCAAGACTGTTGGAAAAGCATTCCAGGTGAAGCTGGTTGAGAGAATGCCATGAGTGTACAAAGACGTCAAAGGCAAAGTGTGACTACTTCGAAGGATCTAAAATATATTTTGATTTGTTTAACACTTTTTGGTTACTACATGATTCCATGTCTTATTTCATAGTTTTGAAGTCTTCACTATTATTCATAAATGTAGAAAATAGTAAAAAATAAAGAAAAACCCTTGAATGAGTAGGTGTGTCTAAACTTTTGACTGGTACTGTATATACACACATTCACACACAGTGTATGGAGATGTATGCTCAATACAAAATTATAACTCATCACCTCTGTGCCTCAACATTGGAAGAGAATTACTTAAAGAATAAATGTAATAGTTAGTCTGACTGCTACCCATTGAAATTATAAATATTCTATTCTACAATAAAATAAGACTCCAAGCTGACACAATCCTTTATTTAGCATTCATTCCTTTTGGGTTGAAAATAATCTGAAACACAACCAAAACAAACAGGAAATGCATCCAACAAATTAGTAGTCACAAGTTTGATGTAGTTTGTGTGCTATGACTATGGGACGACAAAATACTTAAAGTTAACTACTTTAATACAAATAATTTAAATTTGTCCCATAAAATGTGAGGACTAGGTACAAAGTGCTATATATTTCAAAATGGTTCACCCTATATGGATGAAAATACCCTGAAATTAAAGCTGATAGTCTGCACTTTAACCTCCGTCATTGTAGCATTTCAAATCCAGAGTCCCCCCCAAAAAAACAAAAATCCCAATACTTTGAGCTAACTGTATCTGTCGCAGTATTGTTGTCCATTTGTTTACTCTACATTTGTTTATTAACCCTACAGGCCCCAGAATCAGCAGTGACTGGCCGGTGATGGGCATGCCCCCACAGAGTAAATTCCCAGACCATACCTAAATGATTATTGCACTGTTGGTCAATTCTTGCTGTTCAGTTCCATAAACTGGTGCTGTCTTACCAGGAAGATGCACACAAAAAAAATCCACTCTTACATTCTTTGTGTCCAACATGACTAAAATATTTGTTTGATGGAAACATTCATGTGAAAGTAAAGATGACAATGGATCTCTCTATTCTCGCTTGGCTGTGGGCTGGAATTTTTCCTCCTTTTGTTTGTCTCTGAAGTAAGGGGGAAATAGTTCATGTTAGCTATTCAGCTTTAAAAGCAATTGAGGGAAAATAAAACCACATGTGAGGTTTGACAGTAATCCAGCCAAGAGGTTTTTCTTTTTTTGGTTTTAGCATGCTCTGGTGCTCTCCCTGTTCGCAGACACATCTTAATACTGCTTTCCTTTTCTTGTCCAGTCAGCGGGGAGAAAAAAAAAGATTGTCGACTGGAAACTGTTTTAGTACCACAGACTCCACAGGAAGACACTCAAACCATAGGGTGCCGTCAAAACCCGCAACACCGGCCACAGATGAGACGGACAGACTCACAGCTCCACTGTTAAGCAGAGAGGGGGAGCCTCTCTCTTCAAACTGAGAACTCACAGAACGCCACTACACCTCCAAATGACACCACCAGACAATTAATACAGGAATCAAGGACCTGTAAAATTGTTCTATAACTGTCCAAAACGACCAGAACATGTCAAACTGAGGAATGCTACTAGCTAAGGAAAGGAATTACGTTTTTATACTGTATGCTACAGAACTTCCGAATCACTCCTTGTCCAGTCTCTATCCTGCCCCTGTTCTTCCTTCCTCAGTCTTTTCACAATGTTTCTGTTGTCTTATTTATATGCTGATCTCAAATAGATCAAATTGTTATTTTTAATGACTGTGCATATTCTTCTGCTTGCATTCTAGAGGCTGCAAGAGATCTTTACAGATGTAAATAAACTATGTTAACTTGTGACTTGGACTTGTGCTTTCACTGCAGGTACACATATCCTTTCGAAAATCTATGCAGAACTGCAGAACCTGGCAGGGTTTTCATGAAAAAGGGTGGCAGAGTAAAGCAAGTAACTTACATTAAAGAAAATAATTAACGTTTCTGGTATGTGAGTTTACCACTGGGTTAATTCAAGTTAACAGGTCAGTAGTATTTGGCACAGAACGTCTTAATGACAATTTGTTTGTAAACCATTTCTGGGATATTATATAACCAGATTACAACCAACTGGTCTCTGTTACAACCAGGTAAATATTTTGTATGTTTACGCAAGTCGTTAATAATCTTACTTGAGAAATATCCTAGTGTCTTGGCTGTGTCTGTTTAATATCAAGATGGAAGATCTGGCTTTTTCACCTGAACAAGACCATGTGCAAACTCCCGTTGCCTGAACAGGATTGGCAGAACAAAAAGTATTTGGGAAGATGGGGAACAGGTTGACATGCATAAATAACAGATGGAATGCTATTTTGTCAGCAAGTAAGTGAACACTAGTTAGGGCTGCTATTTGACTTATCAAGCTCTATTTAGGAATGAGAAATGAGTAATGCTTTATTAGGGGTTCAGAACAAAGCTGTGAAACATCTTGTTATTCTCTGAATTCTTCAGGTTTTTGTTTTTAGCATAGATTGGTAACTTCTTTCTCATTTGGAACACAGAAACTAGATGCCATGAGTAACTTGGTTAAAAAGATTGGCCTATAAGCCGTTATAATCAGTCACGTAAACCCTAATATCCGTCGCCCCATTTGACAGGGAGACGTGAAACTTTGTATGTAGGCGTCTTTCCTCATGTTGAACAAATCTTCCGCAAGGACACAAGGTCCGTCAGGACAGATTTTTCTCCATCTTGGAAATTTTAAATCCTTTGAAAAACCTATTCTCATTAACCATAACCACATGTAGTATATAGGCCAATCAATGGCACATGTTTTAACGTAGTTTGAGAAAAGCTAAGGGATTGGTCAAAAGATGGCTGAGTTTTGACAAATCCAAAATCTGATTTTACATGTCCATTTAAATCACTGTAAATCTACTCCACAGTGGCATATCAATGTGAATACTTGCCATCGCTATCATGGATGTCCCTAAGATGAACCACACTTAATTACATTTTGAGATCTCAAAAAACAAGGAAATGACAACTACTAATTCTTTGCATATGTAATGCTAATGCTGAAAATCATCTGCTCTTCATCTTCTCTTTAATGGTTTTGAGAAAAGATTGTTGCTGCATTCATTTATTTTACAATCCCTTAAATGGCACACAGTTCTCAATGGTTTACTGTCGCTGCGGGTTTACTAGAGCTGGTTTACCCAGCAGCCAAATCAAATTCTCTGCACGGTATTGTGACGTTTTATTGATAACCTATTGTTTTCAGGCACATTCATTTATTTTCTTTTGCTTGTTTCATATGAAACTACAAAGTACTGGCGCATAGGCTTACTGTGATTTGATTGATGAACAGCAAGCTTGACATAGTTATAAATGGTGTCAAAGTTTCTCATATATCCTTGGTATTTGTAAATAATAAAACGTAGTTATATGTCCATGGTATCACATCGGGACAAGTAAACTGAAGATTTCGTTTGTATTTTTGATATGAAGACCATCAGGACTTGCCAAACGGTGATGTTAAAGTGAGTGAATCGTTACTAGCCTACCGAATCACATCGGTAAGAGAGCCGTTCATTTGGCTCCATAATTTGCATACTAGTAGGCTTTTTGGCGATTTAACTGATATCGTTTTCTCTCTTCTCTTAACAGGTATGGAACCAGAAGTTAATTAACCATCTGTTCTGTTTATTTTAGAGACACATTTTTCCATTTGAAAAAGTGCCCCTCACACAATTGTTTTTATTTTAAATTGAACCTTTAATTATTTTTTTCTAGATAATTTGGCCTATTTAATGAAATTCTGTTTTAATAAAATACATCATTTAAAGAAAAATATAATTGTGGGAATCGATATCTTGCTGTAAAATACTTTAATCTCAAGACAGGTTAAATGTAAAAAAAAGGTTGAATGTTCTTTTACCTAGAAAATAGTCCTGGGCCCAGTTTCCCAATAGCGATGCAATTTAGGCTTACGAGTGTTTTAATAATGCATCTTTCCTACATCTAACGATACACTTAGCTGTTCTACGATTGGTCTGAGGTAGGCGTTAGATTACGAGCATTTAAATGCAATGCCAATAACAATGGTTTTGGGAAACAGCTCAGAGATTTAATGATGCTTCTATGAAGGTTCTAACGATTAACTTAGCCTTAAGATGATTATGGGAACCCGGGCCCAGATCATATAGGCGTAGGCCTAGACGATATCCTAAAAAACAGACAATACAGTGAATTCTGTAACAATAATGCTAGAACGAACTTGAACCCAGGCACATAGAAACAGGGCAAGGAGAGGTAAGGATAAATCCAGGACTTTTATCTAGTCTGAACAGAAACAAGGCAACCGCACAAGAGCACACTAATAAAAAGCACTCACTTCCGTCATCATGAAGTGCTTTGAGAGACTAGTCAAGGACCATATCACCTCCACCCTACCTGACACCCTAGACCCACTCCAATTTGCTTACCGCCCAAATAGGTCCACAGATGATGCAATCTCAACCACACTGCACACTGCCTTAACCCATCTGGACAAGAGGAATACCTATGTGAGAATGCTGTTCATCGACTACAGCTCGCCATTTAACACCATAGTACCCTCCAAACTCGTCATCAAGCTCGAGACCCTGGGTCTCGACCCCGCCCTGTGCAACTGGGTACTGGACTTCCTGACGGGCCGCCCCCAGGTGGTGAGGGTAGGTAACAACATCTCCACCCCGCTGATCCTCAACACTGGGGCCCCACAAGGGTGCGTTCTGAGCCCTCTCCTGTACTCCCTGTTCACCCATGACTGCGTGGCCATGCATGCCTCCAACTCAATCATCAAGTTTGCGGACGACACAACAGTGGTAGGCTTGATTACCAACAACGACGAGACGGCCTACAGGGAGGAGGTGAGGGTCCTCGGAGTGTGGTGTCAGGAAAATAACCTCACACTCAACGTCAACAAAACTAAGGAGATGATTGCGGACTTCAGGAAACAGCCGAGGGAACCCCCCCCCTATCCACATCGATGGAACAGTAGTGGAGAGGGTAGTAAGTTTTAAGTTCCTCGGCATACACATCACAGACAAACTGAATTGGTCCACCCACACAGACAAATCAAATCAAATGTTATTTGTCACATACACATGGTTAGCAGATGTTAATGCGAGTGTAGCGAAATGCTTGTGCTTCTAGTTCCGACAATGCAGTAATAACCAGACAGCATCGTGAAGAAGGCGCAGCAGCGCCTCTTCAACCTCAGGAGGCTGAAGAAATTTGGCTTGTCACCAAAAGCACTCAAACTTCTACAGATGCACAATCGAGAGCATCCTGTCGGGCTGTATCACCGCCTGGTACGGCAACTGCTCCGCCCACAACCGTAAGGCTCTCCAGAGGGTAGTGAGGTCTGCACAACGCATCACCGGGGGCAAACTACCTGCCCTCCAGGACACCTACACCACCCGATGTCACAGGAAGGCCATAAAGATCATCAAGGACAACAACCACCCGAGCCACTGCCTGTTCACCCCGCTATCATCCAGAAGGCGAGGTCAGTACAGGTGCATCAAAGCTGGGACCGAGAGACTGAAAAACAGCTTCTATCTCAAGGCCATCAGACTGTTAAACAGCCACCACTAACATTGAGTGGCTGCTGCCAACACACAGTCTCAACTCCAGCCACTTTAATAATGGGAATTGATATAAAATATATCACTAGCCACTTTAAACAATGCTACTTAATATAATGTTTACATACCCTACATTATTTATCTCATATGTATACACGTACTCTATATAATCTACTGCATCTTTATGTAATACATGTATCACTAGCCACTTCAAACTATGCCACTTTGTTTACATACTCATCTCATATGTATATACTGTACTCGATACCATCTACTGCATCTTGCCTATGCCGCTCTGTACCATCACTCATTCATATATCTTTATATACATATTCTTTATCCCTTTACACTTGTGTGTATAAGGTAGTAGTTTTGGAATTGTTAGCTAGATTACTCGTTGGTTATTACTGCATTGTCGGAACTAGAAGCACAAGCATTTCGCTACACTCGCATTAACATCTGCTAACCATGTGTATGTGACAAATAAAATTTGATTTGATTTGATTTAAATTTGCAAATTCATTAAAGTCCAACTCCTTGATCCAGTATTGATGATTAATTAACTTCTATAAATAGATTATATATTTATTTATTTATTTATCTGTTATTTTACCAGGTAAGTTGACTGAGAACACATTCTCATTTGCAGCAACGACCTGGGGAATAGTTACAGGGGAGAGGAGGGGGATGAATGAGCCAATTGTAAACTTATGACTCCAAGGAGGAAGGAAGTTGCCGCTTCCAACGACTCATGAACCCAAACTTTACAAAACAAAATAATAATAATGAGCAAGCTCTCAAGAGGGGGTGGCCCCCATTCCAACACTAATTAGTGAACCCTCACCCATGGAAAGATTAATTGTTGACCTCCGCAGCGATATAATCCCAAACTATGCCAAAGGGATGAGAATGTTAGATCACAATGCAATAAGTGAAAAAACAGCAGAAATTGCAACAAACACTCCAAGATAAACCATCAGGTGCAGGTAAAGGTTCTCTCCAGTTTAGCCCTGATATATGGCCTCCAGCAGAGATTGACATCAGTCCAGTACCGCAGTGCACAGCAGAAGCACGAACAAGAAATGGTTGACATGAAGCGACAGGTGGAGAGAAACAGGAAGCCAATGACAAAAATAGAAAAGGAAAAGATATTGCTGGCCGAGGAACTGCGTTTGAGAACGTAACAATTAAAAGAAATAGCAAAAACTTATGCCGACAAATGAGCACAAACTCTTGAACGAAATCTTCTTTTACAGAAACAAAGTCATCTTCTACAGGAACAACTCGATTTAGCCAAAAATAAATTATGAAGTCCACACCAAACTAGATAAATCGGACGAGTTAGCTACAAACGAGAGCGCACAATTGCTTAACATGCATGCAGTTTTGATGAACAACACTCAAAGCAATAATGTTCTAATCCAAATGAAGCAGACCAAAGATGATCCGTTAATGAACACAATGACCAACTTTAATGCAGGGAAACTGAAATCCATTTTACCAAATTTCTATCAGCATGTTAAATGTGCAACCAGAGGGAAAAAAAATTATAATAATAATTTAAACTCTGGACCACCTTTACTCCACACATAGAGATGCATACAAAGCTCTCCCTTGCCCTCCATGACCAAAATGATATCCTCCTGATTCCTGCTTACAAGCAAAGCAATTCAAGCAGGAAGCACCAGTGACTAGATACATTTTTTTAAAAGTGGTTGTGATGAAGCAGATGCTAAGCTACAGGACTGTTTTGCTAGCACAGACTGGAATATGTTCCGGGATTCCTCCGATGGCATTGAGGAGTACACCACATCAGTCATTGGCTTCATCAATAAGTGCATCAATGACATCGTCTCCACAGTGACCATATGTACATACATCCGCACTGAGCAAAGGCTAGAGCTGCCACTTTCAAGGAGCGGGACTCTAACCTGGAAGCTTATATGAAATCCCACTATGACCTCCGACAAACCATCAAACAGGCAAAGCGTCAGTACAGGACTAAGATAGAATCGAACCACACCGGCTCTGACGCTTGTCTGATGTGGCAGGGCTTGCAAACCATTAGACTACAAAGGGAAGCACAGCAGAGAGCTGCACAGTGACACGAGCATACCAGGCGAACCAAACAACTTCTATGCTCGCTTTGAGACACATAACACTGAAACATTCATGAGAA
Source organism: Oncorhynchus nerka (assembly GCF_034236695.1). Taxonomy (NCBI): domain Eukaryota; kingdom Metazoa; phylum Chordata; class Actinopteri; order Salmoniformes; family Salmonidae; genus Oncorhynchus; species Oncorhynchus nerka. Next base: position 51,088,026 of record NC_088410.1, on the reverse strand, counting down.
CGCCAGCTGTTCTGGAAGACTGTGTGATTATGCTCTCCACAGCCGATGTGAGTAAGACCTTTAAACAGGTCAACATTCACAAGGCCGCAGAAACAGATGGATTACTAGGACGTGTACTGCGAGCTTGCGCTGACCAAGAGGCAAGTGTCTTCACTGACATTTTCAACCTCTCCCTGTTCGAGTCTGTAATGCCAACATGTTTTAATAAGCAGACCACCATAGTGCCTGTGCCCAAGAACACTAAGGTAACCTGCCTAAATGACTACCAACCCATAGCACTCACATATGTAGCCATGAAGTGCTTCGAAAGGCTGGTCATGGCTCACATTAACATCATTATCCCAGAAACCATAGACCCACTCCAATTTGCATACCACCCCAAAAGATCAACAGATGATGCAATCTATATTGCACTCCACACTGCCCTTTCCCACCTGGACAAAAGGAACACCTATGTGAGAATGCTGTTCTACAGCTCAGCGTTCAACACCATAGTGCCCTCAAAGCCCATCACTAAGCTAAGGACCCTGGGACTAAACACCTCCCTCTGCAACTGGATCCTGGACTTCCTGACGGGCCGCCCCCAGGTGGTAAGGGTAGGTAACAACACATCCACCACACTGATCCTCAACACAGGGGCCCCTCAGGGGTGCGTGCTCAATCCCCTACTGTACTCCGTGTTCACTCATAACTGCACGGCCAGGCATGACTCCAACATCCTCATTAAGTTTGCCAATGACACAACAGTGGTAGTCCAGATCACCAACAACGACGAGACAGCTTATAAGGAGGAGGTCAGAGACCTGGCTGTGTGGTGCCAGGACAACAACCTGTCCCTCAATGTGATCAAGACAAAGGAGATCATTGTGGACTACAGGAAAAAGAGGACAGAGCATGCCCCCATTCTCATCAACGGGGCTGCAATGGAGCAGGTTGAGAGCTTCAAGTTCCTTGGTGTCCACATCACCAACAAACTAACATGGTCCAAGCACACCAAGACAGTCGTGAAGAGGGCACAATAAAACCTGTTCTCCCTCAGGAGACTGAAAACATTTGTCATGGGTCCTCAGATCCTGAAAAGGTTCTACAGCTGGTTGATTCACTGCCTGTTATGGCAACTGCTCGGCCTCCGACCGCAAGGTACTACAGAGGGTAGTGCGAATGGCCCAGTACATCACTGGGGCCAAACTTCCTGCCATCCAGGACCTCTATACCAGGCGGTGTCAGAGGAAGGCCCTAAAAATTGTCATAGACTGTTCTCTCTGCTACCGTACGGCAAGAGGTACCGGAGCGCCAAGTCTAGGTCCAAGAGGCTTCTAAACAGCTTCTACCCTATCCTGAACACCTAATAAAATGGCTACCCAGACTATTTGCATGCTTCCCCCCCTCCACCCCTCTTTTACACCGCTGCTACTCTGTTGTTATCATCTCTGCATAGTCACTTTAATAACTACCTACATATACATATTACCTCAACTAACCGGTGCCCCCGCACATTGACTCTGTACCGGTACCCCTTTGTATATAGTCTCGCTATTATGATTTTTCTGCTGCTCTTTAATTACTTGTAACTTTTATTTATTTTTCTTATCCATATTTTTTTAAGTGCATTGTTGTTTATGGGCTCATAAGTAAACATTTGACTGTAAGGTTGTTTTCAGCGCATGTGTCTAATACAATTTTATTTGATGACAAAACAGCAGAATTCATTGAAGTCGCTGATCAAATGATTGATGAGAGAACCCAGGTGAGGAAGACGGAAAAATCTCTAAGCAATTGGAGGAAATCTCATTGCTGAATCTCTCGCTCCGCACTCTATTTGCAAACCATGAGAGATAAGTATGAGGCCGAACGGAGCAAGTGTTAAAATAAGTACTGTAAGCGCCCAAGTGGACTCTGCTATGCAGCAAAATACCACCCTTAGGTACCACCTGGAGGAACTCCAGAACAGTGACGGGCTACCCAACAAAGCAACCAAGCTCGGTACACAAAGGAGTGAATATGACAGAAGGTTTCAGACTTTACCTCTCTCAGGTATCCCTCAGTCTTTTACTCTTGGCCATTCAGCACAGAGTAATATGGCGCCTCCTCATCAACAAGCCAAAGTTTGTCTTCTCTTGGCCTCTCCACGCACTTGGCACGGAACGCCATGACAAAATCGTCAAAAATTATTCTTAGCAGACAGAGAGTGCCTTGGATGGCTTCCCCGAACGCTACGGGTACTGACAGGTTTTACATGTTGAAGAAATGTCGAATAGATAAGTGAAAAGGTTCATCCGTCTACAACAGCAATACGTGCTAAACGACTACGCAAAACTTGCCACGGCTTTGAAAATAGAATTCAGTGGTTCTGCGACTCGCAAACCTGACGGCTTGCTGGCTAACACTGTCAAACAAGCTCGAAATCAACACCCACAAGCATTCTATCATAGGCTTCGTTCAGTTTACTTTGGTCTACTCACTGAAACAGGAATGGAAGAGCTATTATCATTCAAACATGTATCCCAACTTCATTAACTACTTGGGCCCTACGGCCCACGTTGGTCTGCCAATCTCAAAAGTCAGAGTGCTTGCGAGCACAGCTTTTGAGGCATCAAAAGTGAGCCACGCCAAGAGCCCTGACATCTCTGTTTTCAATATTGAACTTGAGCACTCACTCCAGTTAGAAGGTGCGTTATCCTGGGATAGGAGCGTTGAGAGATGACGCACAACAACGGTTTCTACCACGAAACCACGATATCAATAACCACCACAGGTCAAACTAACTATAAAGAACATTGCCAGCGAAACGACTACCACTACAATCAACCTGATCGCACACAAAATGTGCCCAACCCACACAAAGTGTCAGGGCACAAGGGTAACAAAGGGTTCAATGACGATCAAAACGTAGACCAGTGCTCTCTAGAAGTTCTGCTAAGAGAAGTACAAAAGCCCCAAAATTTGACAAAGCGGAAAAAGATAAGTCGCCATGACTAGGCGTGGATTTGCTGGAGAACAGCTCCGCCAAAATGAACACCATTAGCAAGGACGTAAACATTGAAATTACCCCCGCTCTCACTCGAAACCCTATCCAGGGCCCGCTCGATCAAGACTGTATGATGCAACACTGTATGATGCCACCCGATCAGGAAACAAATCAAGTTGTAGACTTCCCCATGAGAACAGAGAGGAGTGGGCAAGCCCTTCAACGTGAATAACCTTAGAATAATTCTGAGATATCGCATAGGTGTCCCACACTGGTCGTAAAAGAAGTCCAGTGGACCTTCCACCACCCCCCCAAAAAATTGTAACAATAATCATTCCTTGCCATTCGTAGTCTCATCTTTAATCCAACTAGTAAAATGCTCTAATCATGTGTTCCGGTGGCATAACATTACGGAATAAATTGGTAGGATAGCTGGTCCCCTTGGGTACCAGTACCAATGCCAGCAACAGTCAGTCCAGCAAGAGTCAGTAAGAAGGTTAGAGACCTAACAAGACGAATTGCCCTTGATAGCAGTGACAGAGGTGGTAGTAGCCACTCAGATTGCAACACGTGGAAGGGAATCTCCAAAACACTCTTCAGATGCTTAACACCTCCATTCTGGAAGAAATTTATTAGAGGTCATGAACCATATGACTGGTTCAGTGCTTATAGAGTACTTCCGTCGTGAGGTAGGCTCCTCCGTGGATAACATCGCTATGAAATAGACTCCTTCATACCTATCACCACTACAATGGTGTAAGACACATTGACTTGTAGTAAAACCACTACAGATCCCCTTGGCATATGGTTTGAGGTCGGCACCGATTCTTACTGACACACGGTTACTGACATGGACATATTCTGATCACGTCATTCTGCCCAGGTTGCAGCCTACCAGGTACTTGGTTTTCTTGCCCTTGGCATGATCGGTTGTGCAAGTATAAACGCACATGCACAATGGAACATTGAATGAGGATTTATACTTGGATCACAGGTTCCAAGCAAAATACCAGTCTTAAGTTGAGTTGAAAATAGACCCTGAAGCCCCTTTTGACTCTACAGCTACATTAATCACCAGTTTCCATAGGTCATCCCTGTAGACTGTCCGAAGCTAGTGCCTGAAAGCTGTAGACTTATCATGTAGTTATCAACTTAGGATAGTGCCCTTAGCAACACACCACTATGTAGGATCGTCCTAGAAATGCCATGATAGAGTCATTTCGCCAAGCCGTGTACATATATAGAATAGAGTCCAATTAGATGATTAAGGTGTGGTAACTATATATTTTTTTATTTAACCTTTATTTAACCAGGTAGGCAAGTTGAGAACAAGTTCTCATTTACAATTGCGACCTGGCCAAGATAAAGCAAAGCAGTTTGACACATACAACGACACAGAGTTACACATGGAGTAAAACAAACATACAGTCAATAAAAATAAGTCTATATACGATGTGAGCAAATGAGGTGAGATAAGGGGGGCTAAAGGCAAAAAAAAGGCCAAAGTAAATACAATATAGGAAGTAAAACACTGGAATGGTAGATTTGCAGTGGAAGAATGTGCAAAGTAGAAATAAAAATGTAGAAATAGAAATAATGGGGTGCAAAGGAGCAAAATAAATAAATACAGTAGGGAAGAGGTAGTTGTTTGGGCTAAATTATAGATGGGCTATGTACAGGTGCAAAAATCTGTGAGCTGCTCTGACAGCTGATGCTCAAAGCTAGTGAGGGAGAAAAGTGTTTCCAGTTTCAGAGATTTTTGTAATTTCGTTCCAGTCATTGGCAGCAGAGAACTGGAAGGAGAGGCGGCCAATGGAAGAATTGGTTTTGAGGGTGACCAGAGAGATATACCTGCTGATGCGCGTGCTACAGGTGGGTGCTGCTATGGTGACCAACGAGCTGAGATGAGGGGGGACTTTACCTAGCAGGGTCCTGTAGATGACCTGGAGCCAGTGGTTTGGCGACGAGTATGAAGCGAGGGCCAGCCAACGAGAGCGTACAGGTTGCTGTGGTGGGTAGTATATGGCGTTTTGGTGACAAAACAGATGACACTGTGATAGACTGCATCCAATTTATTGAGTAGTGTATTGGAGGCTATTTTGTAAATGACATCGCCGAAGTCGAGGATCGGTAGGATGGTCAGTTTTACAAGGGTATGTTTGGCAGCATGAGTGAAGGATGCTTTGTTGCGAAATAGGAAGCCAATTCTAGATTTAACTTTGGATTGGAGATGTTTGATGTGAGTCTGCAAGGAGAGTTTACAGTCTAACCAGACACCTATGTATTTGTCCACATATTCTAAGTCAGAACCATCCAGAGCAGTGATGCTGGACGGGCGGGCAGGCAGCGATCGGTTGAAGAGCATGCATTTAGTTTTACTTGTATTTAAGAGCAGTTGGAGGCCACGGAAGGAGAGTTGTATGTATTTTGTATATCATTTTGTTTGTGTTTTTATAAAAAAGAAAATGATGATCTTTGACACTTAAGAAGTGATAGTGCCACAAACAATTTTCCCATACGATCACCAGTTAGTGCCACAACTCCGCTCATTTGAGGAAGAAATGTAATGATGTATTTCGTGAGTGTTGTGCGATATTAACATCAGTCTAAGTTACTGCCTAGATCTACCAGCCTGGACAACCAGACGACGGACCCGGAAAGACGATCCACAACTAAGACATCCCATGGCCATTCTTGTGGGGGTCTGCAGCTTGCAGAAATCCTACCAGTTTAAACCAGAGGGGGGCTGTCATGATGATCCACAAACCAGGACACCACATGGTAATTTCCTGTCATCCTTCCAAGATTGAACCCACCAGACTAGGACTGTCATGACAGTAGAAAAGGCCCATGGAGTTGGTGGAATAATCCTTTAATGCATTGTCATTTACTCAGCTGGGCCAGAGGCGCTTTAATTCTGTCAGGTGGGTTGCAAGAATCCTTCCAAGATTGAACCCACCAGACTAGGACTGTCATGACTGTCCTGTGAGGGTCCAAATAGGTCAGATCAGCTTTGCAATAAATAACTTAAACCAGACCGCCTCTCACCCGCAGAGGGGGGAGGATGGAACTGGTGGGGGTTAACACCTCACGCCCTGTTGTAAATCAAGGACAGAACATTCAGCTCTCTCCATCTCCAAATTCACCAGAGGAATGTGCCTTTTTTTCACAAATTTGCCCACCAAAACTCTAACACAAATGCTGGAACAATATTTCTAACATAGAATGTGGGGAATGGTCAGAAGTGACCTGAAGGAACACTGATGACGGTTTGGTTGTTATTTTGTGATGTCATTAAAAATGTTAAACAAAGTACTGTAACTTGAAAAGTATACACACTACATGTATGAAGTTTCCGTCCCCTACGTTGTGCATGCTATATGAAAAATTATGAGTGTTTTTGTTAAGAGAGGCATGTGATTTTAGAAACTATAAGAGGATATTGTTTCTATAACTGTGCACAGTAAGTAGTCACTGCCCCCTTGAGTGAGGTCAGAGAGCGTGTAAACCTGACAGAACTGCCCCTTTTGAACAAACTATATAAAATGAGGGGTTAAAAATGAATATATTAGAACAGAGAGACGTAGAGCTGCAGCTAACATTTAAAGTGGTTTGAACTCTGAATCTTAATACGAGGTAGAGATGATAAAATCACCTCCCGGACAATCCCTGGTACGGCTGATTAGCTGTCATAAATAAAGTATCTAGAAAAGTGAACTTAAGTGGGACCATTCTACTACTCTTGTCAAACCATTGTAGTACGCTACTCTCATCACCCTACTGGGAACCATCGACACGGCTGGCTAGCCGATCTTCAAAGAGGCATCTTCCAGAGCAAATGGAAGGAGAATAAACGTGTAGTTCTGTTCAGGACTACACGACAAGTCACCGGATACTGGACAACTGCAGAGGAGAACAACAGAGAAACCCTTTGGGACAATCAGAGCCTCACAAGCATGCCGCGAAAATGCCCAACCCCCTTTCCAAGAATGCCTTGTCCACCAAGAGAAACTAAGGATTTTCATGTAAATACATTAATGATTTCTTACTCCAAGCAAGTGACGGTTCGTGTGTAAAGTATAGGAGTGCTATAAGTGAGAGTAGTTTCTAAAAATGTACCAACGTTAAGTCTCTATCCATGTCTCTCTCTCTATGTCTTTTGAAACAAGCAGCCATATTGTTGTCAGTCTGCTAGGGACCTGTTTTTAATGTATTAAGTGTGTATGTTTATCCTGTGTTACCATTTAGTTAGCTAGTAAATAAATAATTAAACCAATTTGTGTAGTACTGAATCATAAGTAAAGCCTGGGTTTTTACAGATGCAAAGAGGTTACGACTGTTCAGAATGATATGATATGAGGTTATGATTAATAAGTTGACTGTTTACATGTAATACGTAAAGACCTTTAGAGTTTAATTCGGGAGATCGTAAGTCTTTAAAGAACCTCTCTCGTGGTGCCCCAAATCCTAATGAGTTAATTGTTGCACAATTAATTTAATTGGGTAACAATTAAACATAGTAGGTTGATTAGATAAATAACAGTCTTCAGATTGATGTTAAAAGTCAAGTCACAACAATGCTTTCTGCGGTACAAACCCAATACACCACAGTAGGTTAATTCTCAAAGCAAAAGCTTTGATTGGTTGGAGGACGTCCTCCGGAAGTAATCAGAATTACCTTGTAGGTCTATACGGACAAGCCTTTTGCCCAAATTGATGGTGTGTCTCGCAGCTGAGAGTCGAGTGTGGAGACAAATGGGTTTGGTTCAGTCAGTCGATCTGATAAGCCCATCCCAGCTAGCTAGTTTATACTAGCTGACAATAACAGAAGCATGGTCCTAGTTGCAGCATGGCGCTTCTAAAATAAAGTTTCTGAAATAAATAACTTGTAGCATTGATCACCATCTGGATGTGATGGAGTGAATGACCAGTACAACGGTGTTGTATCAAGGTGGTTGCCGACGTGAGTTACTTCCCAGTGTGCAGCAGTTGCTTCCCACCGGGCAACTGTCACATGTCGACGGTAGTAGCGAATGTGGCCAATTTGTTCCATTTGATTTGATTTAGAGTAGGATAGCAGCCTACACAAGAAATAACTTGTAATTGGTAGTAACTATCTGGATGTAACCTCCTCTGCCCAGATACTGCTGGTTCAGATGTCTCCGAGATAGTGCTAACTCTCCCCATTGAGCAGTAGACTGTAATCCAGCAACACGGGGCACAGTGTCCTTCACTCCCGCTTGCAGCAGTAAGGAGAGGGAAGTAGCTAGATATTGGCTACACTATCAGGCCAGGGTGACAGCTAAAACACATTTGTTGTAGTGGCTTTTACTGAAAATGTATAACTACGATATTAATGTCTACATTTAGTCCAAAACAACAACTAACAAAAACTCCAATAAAAACACTCTCCCAAGTCCCAACTTTGGCAGACAAGTTTCAAATTCTCGCAGAGGTTTCTAGCCACAAGCATAAACTAGGTAGCTGGGAAGGGCTCAACATGTCCATATAGCCTCTCCCCTATGGAAGGGAGTGAGGAGTACATGGCCTCCAAAATTTTATATTCAAGTCAATATAGTCAGAGGAGATGGAAAATAGCTGTCCTCCGGCTACACCATGGTGCTACCCTAGAGGATGTTGTTGAGACTACGGTAGACCATTGCAAAAAAGTTTGTTTTAATCAGGTATTTGTTGACGTGACTATATTTATAATTTCATCTAAAAATAATCAACTTTTTTCACGTTTTGTTATTGTAAATGTTTATTAAATTTACTAAGTAGGATGGTACTACGGGGTCAAATCAGCCTCTAAAGTCCATTGCGCACGAGATGGTGTTTTCGAGCAAGATGAAACATTAAGCAAGCAACCACTGGGTTGAGAGCGCAGAGTGCTGTGAACAGACAGGCCAAATTTGAGAGCTTGCAAGTGTGACTTTGGGCAAACAGAACATCATTGCCGCAGATCAAAAAGAAAAATGTCTGAATCAAAAACGATAGAACCGTAAGCAAAGAACCATGGTTCAAACATAAAAATGAAAAAATTGAAAGCATCAAATTGTTCACTAAAAATAGTAATGTCTGTGTCAAGTTTTCGGTCTAAATTTCAAAAAATATCTGTCAATTCTTGGCACCTTTGTGTTTCAATTTCTCTCTTTTCTTGATTGGTATCAGGCAGGCTTCGAGGCAGGTGCGTGTCTACAAACCTTTGATTGGCCACTCTGACTGGAGTAATGGACGAACTAACAAATGTTTGCCTTTAGCAAGTCCAGTATTGTGTCGTACGATTGGTTGAGTCTTCTGGGATGCATGACATCCAACAGATGCACTTCAGAGCTTCAGTTAACACAGCCACAAAGTCATAAACCTGCCTATTTCTACAATTGATCTTCTTTAAAAAAAATCTGATTTTAACCCTAACTTTAACACTAACCACACGGATAACCTTATGCCCTATCCTAACCTTAAATGATGACCAAAAAGATTTTTGTTTTCATTAATTTATACGATATAACCTATTTAGACTTTGACTGTGGTACCTCGTGGAAACTGCTACAGAGCTGTCTGTTTTGCCTCCTAGCAGGCTTGAATTGTAAGCACCGAACGACTTGGGAAATTCAGCTTCAACTTGATACATAAGAAAAGTAATTGGGAAATCAATGAAACAGCTATACTATATCCTGAGTTGAGTGGAATCTACTTGCTACATTAAGCTAGCTAGCTAATTACTGTATTTGCTCGTCAACAACGTTCGTATGTTAGACAAAATGTAGACAGGTGGCTCTACCTAAGTAACAGCAGTCCACCACTAGCGAATTGTTTTTCTTCATCTTTCCACAAAGTGTCTGTTATGTGTTTGCTTGATATGAGCAAGGTAATCCCAAAGTATCAAAGCATAGTTGGAGTATTGGCATAATGTGCTTGGGATCTAACAAGTTCATTCATTATACACTAGGTCATGACCATATTTTGATATAGGTAAATATAATGACTCTAATGTTGGGAATAACATGTGGGTACATTTTATGATAATGGAATAACGATGATAACATTGAAATAAAGGAAGCCCTAGTGGCCTAAAGTGCAGGAATTTAAAAGAAGGCAAGATCCAACATTTGGGGTATTTAAGCCCAAGGCCACACACACACACACAGCACATGGGAATGTTGAATTATATGGAGACACAAAGAGGAGAACCTGCTACATTAACAGTACATAACCAGTGCCAAATAATATAAACTTAAATGTACTGTATAGGATTAACCAGCTAAACTCAGGTTAACATGTCATCATGGTACACACATCATTCAAAGGAAGACTGAGGACAAAGCACAACATGCATTCACCAAACATTTAACTGAGGAAAATAGAATTGTTTCATAGTAATTGTCTGATTGGGAACTACCATTGTCTATCAAATTATTTTAATTTGCCATTGGAAGTTTACATACACTTACAGTCATTAAAACCCATTTTTCAACCACTCCACAAATTTCTTGTTAACAAACTATAGTTTTGGCAAGTCGGTTAGGACATCTACTTTGTGCATGACACAAGTAATTTTTCCATTAATTGTTTGGACAGATTATTTCACTGTATCACAATTCCAGTGGGTCAGATGTTTACATACACTAAGTTGACTGTGCCTTTAAACAGCTTGGAAAATTCACGAAAAGGATGTCAAGGCTTTAGAAGCTTCTGATAGGCTAATTGACATCATTTGAGTCAATTGGAGGTGTACCAGTGGATATATTTCAAGGCCTGCCTTCAAACTCAGTGCCTCTTTGCTTGACATCGTGGGAAAATCAAAAGAAATCAGCAAAGACATCAGAAAAAGATTGGAGACCTCCACAAGTCTGGTTCATCCTTGGGAGCAATTTCCAAATGCCTGAAGGTACCACGTTCATCTGTACAGACAATAGTACACAAGTATAAACACCATGGGACAACGCAGCCGTCATACCGCTCAGGAAGGAGACGCGTTCTGTCTCCTAGAGATGAACGTATTTTGATGAAAAAAGTGCAAATCAATCCCAGAACAACAGCAAAGGACCTTGTGAAAATGCTGGGGGAAACCGGTACAAAATTATCTATATCCACAGTAAAAACGAGTCCTATATCGACATAACCTAAAAGGCCGCTCAGCAAGGAAGAAGCCACTGCTCCAAAACCACCATAAAAAAGCCAGACTACGGTTTGCAACTGCACGTGGGGACAAAGATCGTAGTTTTTGGAGAAATGTCCTCTGGTCTGATGAAATGGCCATCGTTATGTTTGAGGAAAAAGGGGGAAGCTTGCAAGCAGAAGAACACCATCCCAACCGTGAAGCACAGGGGTGGCAGCATCATGTTGTGTGGGTGCTTTGCTGCAGGAGGGACTGGTGCACTTCACAAAATAAATAGAATCATGGGGAAGGAAAATTATGTGGATATATTGAAGCAACATCTCAAGACATCAGTCTTGTTAAAGCTTGGTCGCAAATGGGTCTTCCAGATGGACAATGACTCTAAGCATACTTCCAAAGGTGTGGAAAAATGGCTTAAGGACATCAAAGTCAAGGTATTGGAGTGGCCATCACAAAGCCCTGACCTTAATGTCATAGAAAATCTGTGGTCAGAACTGAAAAAGCGTGTGCAAGCAAGGAGGCCAACAAACCTATCCCAGTTACAGCAGCTCTCAGGAGGAATGGGACAAAATTCACCCAACTTATTGTGGGAAGCTTGTGGAAGGCTACCTGAAACGTTTCACCCAAGTTAAACAATTTAAAGGCAATGCTACCAAATACTAATTGAGTGCGTGTAAACTTCTGACCCACTGGGAATGTGATGAAAGAAATAAAATCTGAAATAAATCACTACTATTATTCTGACATTTCACATTCTTAAAATAAAGTGGTGATCCTAACTGACCTAAGACGGCATTTTTACTTGAAATAACGTCAGGAATTTTGAAAAACTACGTTTAAATGGCTTACTAAAGTCATGACAGGGAGACTCTGCATAGTGGTCACATCTGTTCCATCTGAGAGGGTCTTCTCGAAAATGGGACAAATAATTACTGAGAGAAGAAACCGCATCAGCCCCTCGAAAGTGAGGCAGCTTGCACCTTGGAATGCAAATATCTCATTAATGCAAAAATATGGTCAGCATTGCTGTGTGCTGCTGGTTATAACATGGCAATAAAGGAGAGAAAAGAGGGACCAGTTTAATGTTTTAAGTAGGATGCTGCAGTTTTGCACATAGTTATTTATTTTTCTTTGATATGGTGGTATATTTTATTTTGTTGTTCAGATTGTATTTGTTTTCAATTGTTACATTATATGCACTTTGTTTATATACATTTAAAAAGGTTATACTATAAATGCACATGTGTAATAGCATCCTTTTTTATATTTATTTCAATTTGTGGGATGCTGCAGTTTTGCAAATTGTTATTTATTTTTATTTGATATGGTGCAATGTTCTATTATGCTGTTCAGATTGTATTAGTTTTGAATGGTTAGATTTATATGCACTTTGTTTATATACATTAAAAAGTTCTACTTTAAATGCAAATGTTTAATAGTATTCTTTTTCATAACAAACCAATGCATTTTTAAATACATTGTGGTTAAGGTAGAGTATGATTTCATTTAATAAACACCAATCATAGTCAAACTATCGCAAACTGTTTGACTTGAAAAAATACCGAGCCGAATACTGAGGTGAGCTGAGCCGAATGAGCATTTTCTATTTAAAAAATATATACAAATAAAAAAGTGGTTCACACTTAAATAACGTGCCATGGAGTTCTGCGGCACCATGCAAGCTGCGCCGCAGTACGCTGCAACCTTTTTTCTTTTTTACAATTTTACCCCCTTTTCTCCCCAATTTCGTGGTATCCAATTGTTAGTAGTTACTATCTTGTCTCATCGCTACAACTCCCATACGGGCTCAGGAGAGACGAAGGTCGAAAGCCATGCGTCCTCCGAAACACAACCCAACCAAGCCGCACTGCTTCTTTAACACAGCGCACATCCAACCCGAAGCCAGCCGCACCAATGTGTCAGAGAAAACACCTTCAATAGTGACATCACAACTATGAAATAACACACATGGAATAACACAGAGTTAAGAACAACTTGGTACCATTAATGCTAGTTTGAACACCAGATGGCATCTTTGAGAAGCGTTTGATAACCTTCAATAGTGGCTGTAATAGAGAATGCAGGCACGCAGGAGACCTGTGTTCAATTCCCCGATGGGGAAGAAGGAGTAGGCTGTCCTTGTAAATTAGAATTTGTTCTTAACTGTGTGTCATTCCATGCGTGTTATTTCATAGTTGTGACATCTTCACTATTATTCTACAATGTAGAAAATAGTAAAAAATTAAGAAAAACCCTGGAATGAGTAGGTGTTTCCAAACTTTTGATTAATATTATGGTGTTTCTATTCCAAAAAAAACTCTGGGTTTCCATTAGGATGGGATGGAAAATAGCACACTGTACAACGTGACTGTCGGGAGTACAGTAGTGGGCTATTTAGCTCAAGAATTCCAGTTTCGTGCAGGCACGCGAGACTGGGGATCAATTCCCCGACAGGGAGGAAGGAGTAGGCTGTCCTTGTAATTAAGAATGTGTTCTTAACTAACTTGCCTCGTTAAATAAAGGTTACATTAGGATCATAAGATTTCTACATCCTAATTTTCCAATTCTAGTCTAATGAATACCCAAATGGAGATTCACTGAAAATAAAAATCTCATGGATTTATCAAGACCAGTCCCCATGCTTGACTCAGAGCAGCGCGAAACGGTGCTAAAATATTTGTAGGCTATTGCCTCTAAATTAATAATAATCATTGCTTTGTTAAAAAACATTATTTTGGAGATGATTTTGTTTTCAAATAACATAAAATGAGCGAGAAATAGCCCATTCTTGAACATGGGTGTCACACCCTGGCCATAGAGAGCCCTCGGGGTTCTTTATGGTGTATAGGCTAGGGCGTGTCTAGGGGGGTTTCTAGTTATGGTGTTTCTATGTTGGTGTGTGTGTGTGTATGGTTCCCAATTGGAGGCAGCTGATGATTGTTGCTCTAATTGGGGATCATACTTAGTGTGTCATTTTTCCCACCTGCGATGTGGGATATTTTTTTGTGTTAGTGCCTATGTGAGCTACGTTCGTTATATTGTTGTTTTTGGAAGTTTCACTATTAATAAAATGTGGAACTTTACTCACGCTGCACCTTGGTCCACTTATTTATACAACGATCGTGACAATGGGGTGAGCATTGTTACTAATTTGTAAATAAAGCCAGTTTGTTATTTAGAATGATTTATTTCTGCTTTTAGAGGGAGAGAAACCAAAAACCTACATTCTTTTCATGGGTCTCTCAGTAGAGGGTGGCCCGGGTATTGAACCAGCATCTGTAGCAACACAGCTGCTATGCAGTGTCTTAGACCATTGTGCCACTCAGGCGGGAGTGGCCTCCAGTACTACAGTAAGAGCAAAATAATCCTAACAAAATCAAATAATAACCTTAGTGTAACAACAGTTTTACTGAAGTCGTGCACAATTATCAGTTTCTATATAGGTTTATGTAGCCCATTCATTGTCAGTTAGAGACACAGTAGGACGCAAAAGCATAATCAGTGTTCTAACTCCCCCTTGCGCTGGTTTACATTTACATTACATTTAAGTCATTTAGCAGACGCTCTTATCCAGAGCGACTTACAAATTGGTGCATTCACCTTATGACATCCAGTGGAACAGTAGTGCATCTAAATCTTTTAAGGGGGGGGTGGGGTGAGAGGGATTACTTTATCCTATCCTAGGTATTCCTTAAAGAGGTGGGGTTTCAGGTGTCTCCGGAAGGTGGTGATTGACTCCGCTGTCCTGGCGTCGTGAGGGAGTTTGTTCCACCATTGGGGGCCAGAGCAGCGAACAGTTTTGACTGGGCTGAGCGGGAACTGTACTTCCTCAGTGGTAGGGAGGCGAGCAGGCCAGAGGTGGATGAACGCAGTGCCCTTGTTTGGGTGTAGGGCCTGATCAGAGCCTGGAGGTACTGAGGTGCCGTTCCCCTCACAGCTCCGTAGGCAAGCACCATGGTCTTGTAGCGGATGCGAGCTTCAACTGGAAGCCAGTGGAGAGAGCGGAGGAGCGGGGTGACGTGAGAGAACTTGGGAAGGTTGAACACCAGACGGGCTGCGGCGTTCTGGATGAGTTGTAGGGGTTTAATGGCACAGGCAGGGAGCCCAGCCAACAGCGAGTTGCAGTAATCCAGACGGGAGATGACAAGTGCCTGGATTAGGACCTGCGCCGCTTCCTGTGTGAGGCAGGGTCGTACTCTGCGGATGTTGTAGAGCATTAACCTACAGGAACGGGCCACCGCCTTGATGTTAGTTGAGAACGACAGGGTGTTGTCCAGGATCACGCCAAGGTTCTTAGCGCTCTGGGAGGAGGACACAATGGAGTTGTCAACCGTGATGGCGAGATCATGGAATGGGCAGTCCTTCCCGGGAGGAAGAGCAGCTCCGTCTTGCCGAGGTTCAGCTTGAGGTGGTGATCCGTCATCCACACTGATATGTCTGCCAGACATGCAGAGATGCGATTCGCCACCTGGTCATCAGAAGGGGGAAAGGAGAAGATTAATTGTGTGTCGTCTGCATAGCAATGATAGGAGAGACCATGTGAGGTTATGACAGAGGCAAGTGACTTGGTGTATAGCGAGAATAGGAGAGGGCCTAGAACAGAGCCCTGGGGGACACCAGTGGTGAGAGCACGTGGTGTGGAGACGGATTCTCGCCACGCCACCTGGTAGGAGCGACCTGTCAGGTAGGACGCAATCCAAGCGTGGGCCGCGCCGGAGATGCCCAACTCGGAGAGGGTGGAGAGGAGGATCTGATGGTTCATAGTATCGAAGGCAGCCGATAGGTCTAGAAGGATGAGAGCAGAGGAGAGAGAGTTAGCTTTAGCAGTGCGGAGCGCCTCCGTGATACAGAGAAGAGCAGTCTCAGTTGAATGACTAGTCTTGAAACCTGACTGATATGGATCAAGAAGGTCATTCTGAGGTTTGGAGCAATGAAGTGGTGACGCAGGGAACCGTACTTAACCACAAATTAAGTCCTGCAGCGCAATTGCAAAACTTTTAGTGGAGCAACCACTGTATGCACTAAAACACAAGAAAGGCAGAGAGAGCTCAACACTAGATTTAAACTACTCAATCAGTGTGAGGAGTGAAGTCTGATGGGCATTGACTAGAGAGGTATAGGTCAGGTATAGTTTCTGATGTTGCTATGCGCAGGACTGCTGAGAAGTGAGAGTCAGTAAGGGATGATCTGTGCTTTGAAATCCTGAAAACGATGGGAAAACTCCCCGTTCAAAGCATGCAGCAGCGATGTATACTTTCTACCGCTGGTTATCTGATAGGAACAGACTAGTAGTGGGTGAGATTGTTGGCTTCTATTTGACGGGTCAGGAAGAATAATTTTTGCTTGAAGGCTTTGACAAGGCTGTACAGCTGATGTGCAAAAAGGCCCTTCCCTTGTAGTTTGGAATTCAGTTCATTCATGAGGGCCATGAATGTACTGTGAAGGCATAAATCAGCCAACCATTCTTTATCTTGCAGTTGAGGGAAATCCACATTTTCCTTTTATTTGCAAAACCTCAGCAATATCTGACTTCAGGTCCCACACCAATTAAGCACCTTCCCCAAACTCAGCCATCTCACGTTTGTGGGGTAGGGGAGATCTGCAAGATCTATTCCAACAGTGAGGTTTAAAGATGTTGCTCTTATGAAGTTTACCACTTTAGTGACTGTATCCACAACAGGGCTCATTTTCAGAACACATTTACAGAGCACCTCCTGATGAATAATGCAATGCAGGAGAATTATTTTCTGATCTGGGTTCAGCTCAGCTACTTGATCTTGTATCCTTTTCAGGCCAACATTTTTCATGTCAAGTTTGGGCACCCATCAGTGGTCACACTGGATAACTTTTAAAAACTCAGTCCCAGCTTTGCCACACGTAACCCCAAATAAATATTCCCGGTGGTTGTGCTCTTCATTGACAGCACTGAAGCAAACTCCTCTGTAATTTAAAAGTCTGGGGTTATGCCTTGTAAGAATATCAACAACTGCACCGTGTCACGTGCATTGCTGCTCTCATTCAGGGCCAAGGAGAAATACGTGAAAACCTTTACCTTGTCTTTCAACTTGTCTTTCCATATTCTTTGTGATGTCCTCAGCATGCCGTGTCACTGTTCGTCTTGCCAGGGAAACATTTTCAAACAGATCTTTTTTGTTGGGGCAAAGTACTGCTGCAGAGTCGATGAAACATTCCTTAATGAAGTTGCCCTAAGCTAATGGCTTGCCATGTTTAGCAATTTTGTGGGACAGTACATACAGTTTAAGTTTGGAGTAATTAAACTCGTTTTTTTCAACCACTCCACAAATTTCTTGTTAACAAGCTATAGTTTTGGCAAATTGGTTAGGACATCCACTTTGTGCATGTCACAAGTAATTGTTTACAGACAGATTATTCCACTGTATTACAATTCCAGTGGGTCAGATGTTTACATACACTAAGTTGACTGTGCCTTTAAACAGCTTGGAAAATTCCAGAAAATTATGTCATGGCTTTAGAAGCTTCTGATTGACATAATTTGAGTCAATTGGTGGTGTACCTGTGGATGTATTTCAAGGCCTACCTTCCTTTCTATTTCAAGGCCTAAGTCCTTTCTTCTGAAACTTGTCAATCTATTCTTGTTCTGAGAAATTGCCAAGACACTGAAGACGCTGTGTACTACCCCCTTCACAGAACAGCGCAAACTGGCCCTAACCAGAATAGAAAGAGGAGTGGTAGGCCCCGGTGCACAACTGAGCAAGAGGACAACTACATTTGGGTGTCTAGTTTGAGAAACAGACGCCTCACAAGTCCTCAACTGGCAGCTTCATTAAATAATGCCCACAAAACACCAGTCAACGTCAACAGTGAAGAGGCGACTCTGGGATGCTGGCCTTCTTGGCAGAGTTCCTCTGTCAAGTGTCTGTTCTCAAAGGGCCAGCTACCCTTTGCCATGATGACAGCTTTGCACACTCTTGGCATTCTCAGCTTCATGAGGCAGTCAGCTGGAATGCATTTCAAATAAAAAGTTAATTTGGAGAATTCCTTTCCTTCTAAATGCGTTTGAGCCAATCAGTTGTGTTGTGACAGGGCAGGATTGGTATACAGAAGATAGCACTACTTGGTAAAAGGCAACATTACGGCAAGAACAGCTCAAATAAGCAAAGGGTCTATCATTACAGTCTATCATTACTTTAAGACATAAAGGTCAGTCAATCCGGAAAATGTCAAGAACTTTGAAAGTTTCTTCAAGTGCAGTCGCAAAAACCATCAAGCGCTATGATGAAACTGGCTCTCATAAGGATCGCCACAGGAAAGGAAGACCCAGAGTTACCTCTGCTACAGAGGATAAGTTCATTAGAGTTACCAGCCTCATAAATCAGCAATTAACTGCACCTCAGATTGCAGCCCAAATAAATGCTTCAAATAACAGACATCTCAACATCAACTGTTCAGAGGAGACTGCGTGAGTCATGCCTTCATGGTTGAATTGTTGCAAAGACACCACTACTAAAAGGTCACCAATAACAAGAGACTTGCTTGGGCCAAGAAACACAAGCAATCTGTCCTTTGTTCTGATGAAATTTGAGATTTTTGGTTCCAGCCACCGTGTCTTTGTAAAACGCAGAGTTGGTGAATGGATTATCTCCGCATATGTTGTTCCCCCATGAAGCATGGAGAAGGACGTGTGATGGTGTGGGGATGCTTTGCTGGTGACACTGTCTGTGATTTATTTAGGATTCAAGGCACTTAACCAACATGGCTAACACAGCATTCTGCAGCAATACACCATCCCATCTGGTTTGCGTTTAGTGGGACTGTCACTTGTTTTTTAACAGGACAATGACCCAACACATCTCCAGGCTGTATAAGGGCTATTTGACCAAGAAGGAGAGTAATGGAATGCTGCATCAGATGACCTGGCCTCCACAATCACCCGACCTCAACCCAATTGAGATGGTTAGGGATGAGTTGGACTGTTGAGTGAAGGAAAAGCAGCCAACAAGTGCTCAGCATGTGGGAGAGCCTTCAAGACTGTTGGAAAAGCATTCCAGGGAATACCTCTTGAAGCTAGTTGAGAGTGTGCAAAGCTGTCATCAAGGCAAAGGGTGGCTACTTTGAAGATTCTAAAATATTTTTTGATTATTATCTACACAAAAATGTGTTCAACAGTACAAATAAAGAGACATCACTACAGACCCTGGTTCGTTTCTGGGCTGTATCAAAACCGGTCGTGATCAGGAGTACTATAGGGCGGCGTACAATTGGTCAATGAAAGGTAAATTTGTCTTCCAGTGTCTGTTGTAAAGCAGACTGAACCATGTTTTCCTCTAGGATTTTGCCTGTTTAGCTCTATTCTGTTTCTTTTCATCCTAAAAAAAACTCCCTACTCCTTGCCAATGGCAAGCATACTCATAACATGAGGCAGCAACCACCATGCTTGAAAATAGGAAGAGTGGTACTCAGTGATGTGTTGCGTTGGATTTTTGTTGCAATTTTACTTTAGTGCCTTATGTTGCTTTTCAATCTGTCATTTAGGCTAGTATCGTGAAGTTACTACAATGTTGTTGTTCCATCCTCAATTCTCCTTTCACAGCCATTCAATTATGTAACTGTTTTAAAGTCACCTCATGGTGAAATCTCTGAGCGGTTTCCTTCCTCTCCGGCAACTGAGTTAGGAAGGACACCTGTATCTTTGTAGTGACTGGATGTATTGATACACCATCCAAAGTGTTTTTAATAACTTCACCATGCTCAAATGGATATTCAATGACTGCTTTGTTTTATTTTTACCCATCTACCAATTCTTTGCGAGGCAAGGGAAAACCGCTCTGGTCTTTGTTGTTGAATCTGTATTTGAAATTCACTGCTCAACTGTGGGACCTTACATATACTTTTATGTGTGGGGTACAGAGATAAGGTAGTCATTTAAAAATCATGTTATACACTTTTATTGCACACAGAGTGAGTTCATGCAACTTATTATGTGACTGGCTAAGCAAACGTTTACTCTTTCCATAACTAAGGGGTTGAATACTTATTGACATGAGTCTTTCAGATGTACATTCTTTGTTAATTTGGAACAATGTCTAAAAACATAAATCCACTTTGACATGAGTGTGTGTAGGACAGTGACAGAAATTCTCAATTTTGTTTAAAAAAATTGTAACAACAAAATCTGGAAAAAGTCAAGGGGTGTGAATACTTTCTGAAGGCACTGTATATGTTCGAGCCATTGGCTTCTAGCGACGAAGAAGATGTGATTTCAGAAAACGATGTTCAACTACCCTTGAATGGTATGTAACGTTATGTAGCCTAGCTAAAGTTGTTATAGCTAGTTAACGTTATCTTGTTAAATGTATCTCTAGCAGGCACAACACTGAAAGTTCTAACAAAGCCTGTAAATTAACGTTAACTGGAAACATTAGAAACTGGAGCCTTACTGATTTGTTTATTTACTGGTTCTGAGCATATCTACTACTTGCCTGGCTACCCAGACTCTTTGCTCCAGCCAAAGGCTACGCCACGCCCACAGACATTAGTTCCTTCTCCGCAATGTGTTTGGAACTGATTACCTCCTCGACCCTTCAGCCAGGGCCGGCGCTATAGACGGGCCTTAGGGGGCCTGCCCTGCCCTGCCGTACCTCCTTGCCCATCTAAATAAAATATTGAAATATTTATAATTTATTTGATCGAGACGTGTGCCAACAAAAAGATGCATCAATTTCAGTTTAAGCATCCAAGCGAGCGAAACAGCGCCCCTCTGTCTCAGTATGTGTAGACCATTTATTTTATGCTGTCTGGACCAAAAGAGTATGGCATATCATATTCTTTCTAGCCAGACAGCATAAGATACATGTGCTACATATAGAGGGGCTCTGTTTCGCTTGCTCGGATGCTTTTTCCAGTGATTCTGTCCTATATAAGCCCAATGTGTTTCTATGGGAATAATTTGCAGACCTAAGCTTGTCACCTGTCTTTCCTCCTTTGGACAAAGACTCCCATTGTTAGGGCGGAGAAATGAGAATTGCATCATTATATACAGATCGCTGGTTTCTGCCTCTTGCGAATTAGAAAGGTGCACAGTGCTGTGTTAGAATGCTGCATTGCCCTAAAGTAAATTAATGTTCCGCTTAAATTAGATAATTACTCCTGTCTAAATAAAATAATTGAAAATACTTCACACAGAGGATCATTAGTCAATTTTTTTCTGTGGATTGTTTCAAAACACAAGTGTGTTTGGGAAGCCCATGATTTGGGTAGTCGCTGATTGAGTTGTCACTGTAAAGCGTTAATAAATATGTGTTAAGAGAGTGTCTTGAGTATAATTTAAAATGTTGCATCAAGAAGAGGGGAGGGGGGTGTGACGAAGATATGGTATGTCTCTCTCCACAAGCATGCATATGTAGGAAAGTGCCCATTTGGCAATGTCTGATTGTCTTAACTCACCAAGTACACCACTAATTTTTTCTTCGCCTCACACAAGTCAACAAAGTCTGTTTTTTAATATCCATTGCGAAAGATAGTTCCTCAGTATTTGAAAAATCTTTCCAACACTTCCGGCCTCGATAATCAACAAGACCTGTGAATGAGCAAAATAATCATGACCTGATGATCCCATAAATCCACTGGAAACTTAATTTTAAAAAAAACTTTCTGTCCCGAGCTCAGTGACGCAGGAAACTCTGAGGCCCTGGAATAGGTTAGTTGATACAATGTTGCCAGTTCGCTAGCAACAGCTCAAGTCAAGACAGATAGAAAGGGAGGAAGACAGGCGTGGTAGATAAAATAATGTGATTGGTAGAACCAGAATTTTCATCAGGACCAGGTGATGATTTGATACAATTTTGCACTTCACTAGCAATAGCTCAAGTCAAGACAGATAGAAAGATAGGCGGAGTAGATAAAAGAATGTGATTGGTAGAACCAGAATTTATCAGAATATTTTCTACTGTTTGTATTTGTTGGCTTTAGGCCTATTTATTTTACTTAGTTGACGTTGTAAGTTATAGGCCTACTGCTGGATCTTCGAGTTCTATGTTTAAATTTCTTTAGCCGCCAATGGATCAGCCTGTGTCAATGTGTCCATATGGCAGAGGCTAGTGCTCTAGGCATAGTTGAATTTTTACTTTTAGATTTTTTACATTTTACTTCAGATTGAGATATTAAACTTTATTATTGAAATGAAAGTATTCCGAGAAAATGTGATCTGCGTGGCAGGTTTTATATGCACATTTTCTCAGTGTAACAGTTGGGATAATGGTACAATGTATTTCTCATCCCTGGATTGAAGTACGTTTTCCGAGCCACGTCTCTGGCCGGCTCCGCGGTCCCTTAATGCTGTCCGACCCTAGTGCAGCTGTAGGCAAGTGGGTTGGATCTGCGGTCTATAAGTGCAGGAGCATACAGGTCAGCAACTGAATAACTGCAGAAGACAGTCTTCATAGATAATGTACTTAGTAGACAAGAGCAAAGGGGTCGGGGATGACCTGAAACAAAAGCAAATAACTACATAAACATAAAGCCAAAGATTTGTACAACTAACCCTTGTCCTATCTGTGATAAAGCCGAGCTAGTAGGTGCAAGTCTAATACACATCATGTGATCAAGCATCATGATACCACAGGTGAATGGGGTTAGTTAGCATCTTTTGACCATACATTGTGTAGCTAGTACATGCCAGACATAAATATATTGCAGGTCATGGTGTGTGTTGCTAGCTAGCCTATTTGCGAGGCAATGTTCTTTTGCATTGTCACTGAAAGATGGTGGGCAATTATGCAGGATTTTTGCCAACGCGTTCCCATTGTCATGCTTTTTTTACAGAATTTACTTTGTTTAGCAAGCAAAGGCAACTACAGCAAAACGTTAGCTTGCTTGGGAAGCTAGCTAGTTAGTTATCTAGCTAGCTTCCCAAGCAAGCTAACGTTTTGCTGTAGTGTGTCTAGTTAACTAGCTAGCAAGCTAAATATTCAAAACAGTTTTTAGATAACCATGGCAAAACATTTATACCAGGGCAAACGTATTACTCATTACAACAGCAAAGGTGAGCTAGCCTACCTCTCTTGTCCGTCCTCAGTGTCTGTGATGGTTTCATCCAGATGAAAAGTACTATCAGATCCTTCACTAATGTTAGAGTAAAAAGCGTGGCCTTTTAAGTCTGCCTTTACCAGCAAATTCCAACCATCTTCATCAGTGTTCTGGACTTGTTGGGAAGATAACAGTTGGCTTGGATGTCTTGCATCCAAAGTTGAGGCACCTAGGTGTCCTTTTTCGGTTTGGCTGTACTGTGACTTTCTCCAAAACAATGCTACTGGATTACCGACAACGTAGTCAACTCTGCATCCAGGTAACCTAACCTACGATGATTTATGCCTTCCAGTTGTGGAACCTCGGTCTGGGGGAGGTCACTTAAGAACCCACAGAAAGTAACAGATTATTTTTTACACACAATACTCTTCAGCACTCAGCGGTCCCGTTCTGTGAGCTTGTGTGGCCTATCACTTCGCAGCTGAGCCGTTGTTGCTCCTAGACGTTTCCACTTCACAATAAAAGCACTTACAGTTGACCAGGGCAGCTCTAGCCGAACAGAAATTTGACAAACTGACTTGTTGCAAAGGTGGAATCCTATGATGGTGCCAAATTGAGAGCCACTGAGCTCTTCAGTAAAGGCCATTCTACTGCCAATGTTTGTCTATGGAGATTGCATGGCCGTGTGCTCGATTTTATACACCTGCCAGCAACGGGTGTGGCTGAAATAGCTGAATCCACTCATTCGAATGGTTGTCCATATACCTTTGTGTATATATATAGTATATATATGTGCAGTGCTTGCTTTGTTTATCCAACTGATCTTGTGTCCTTTAAGTCATCCTGTGAACACTGTTCATTGCTGCTCGCAGCTATATATTGTGTTCTGTCTTGTTGTAGTGTGGACAGTTACCACAGCACTGATATTATCTGAGTATTTCCTAGGAAATGAAGAAATGATGTAGTAACCAAATGGTTATTTGAATTAATCCTGAAGAAAATAACAATTGTTGGTAAGCATTGTGTAATTACAATTTTACCATGCAATTTCTCAATCCCAGGCAATTAGCATTTAGTTCATTTGAAAAAGATTCGATGGTACTTTTGTATACTTTTTAGCCAGTAGTTCTGAAAGTAGCACTCACGGACCAAAAGTGGACCCCGCCCATTGTATACTGTCATATACAGTATATGAAGATACAGTGCATTCGGGAAGTGCTCACCCTTTGACTTTTTCCACATTTTGTTACTGTAGAGCAGGGGTGTCAAACTCATTTCGCATCGTGGGCCACATACGGCCTAGGGAGATGTCAAGTGGGCCGGACCATTAAAATTATACCATACTCTGCTACACTGCTCCACGAAATTGAAAATTTATGGAGTTGTATGAACAGTAGAATTCCATCACACAACTTTTGTTTTGAAGCTGCTGACTAACATTAAAGTGCACATTTTTTAAATCACCACAGTAAGGATTCATCTTCACAGAGCTGTATTCTTTCAATGCAAACAGTATCTAAGGCAGCATTTTAAAGGTGTTAGTCTAGTCTGGACTTGTATTTGTTCCTGAAACTTGGCATCTTTTGGCCTGTACAAGTGCATCAACACCAGGTGTCATGTCCTGACTAGCTGTCACTTTCAGAATGTCATTTAAGTGCTTGTTTGTGAGCCTTGAACGCATTTTTGTTTTATTGATATTCATCACTGAGAAAATTTGTTCACAAAGGTAGGTTGTCCCAAACATGCACAAAATTTTAGCAGCCAGGGCTGTTAATTTGGGGTACCCTGGTAGTAGATACTGATAAAATCTGTCCAGACCTACAGAGGCAAATTTGCCCTTCAAATCTGCATCACACTGCAAATCAATTATCTCTAGCTGAATTTCGACCGGCAGATCAGAAGCTTTAACTGTGAAAGGTGAGCGAAAAACTGAAAATTCTGTCTCAAGTTCACCAAATACCTGAAAACGTTTCTCAAACTCCCGCAGTAGTCCTGCAATTTTGTCTTTGTACCGTTTCATGTCCGCATCAGGTCTGGTCACACACACATCTCTCAGACAGGGGAAATGAGCAGGGTTGCCATTTGCCAGTTGCATCTCCCACAAAGTCAGCTTCAACTTAAATGCATGTATGTTGTCAGAAAACTGTGTGACAACTTTTTGCGGCCTTGCAACATTTTGTTCAGATTGTTCAAGTGTTCAGTAATATCAACCAAGAATGCAAGGTCCCGTAGCCATTCCTGAGATTGTAATTCCAACACCGGTTTTCCTTTTTCTCCATGAACTGTCCGATTTCCTCTCGTAGATCAAAGAAATGCCTCAGCACAGCGCCTCAGCTTAACCATCTCACTTCAGTGTGGTATGGCAGGCTGTGGGTAATGTTGCTGTCGCTGAGAAGTTTGTCAAACTGACGATGGTTCAGACCTCTGGACCGGATGAAATTTACAGTGCGAACAACCACCTCCATGACGTGGTCCATTTTCAGCGACTTGCAACACAATGCCTCCTGGTGCAAAATACAGTGAAATGTCCAGAAACGATCTCCTCCATTAAGGGCTTGTACTTTGTCTTTGAACTTTGTCGAGACACCTGCTTTCTTTCCGACCATGGATGGCGCGCCGTCTGTAGCCAGGCTGACAGCGCGGGACCAGTCCACTCCAACTCTGTCCAATGCAGCAACGACAGAGCCGAAAATGTCCTCGGCTGTTGTGGTGTCCATCATTGGCACCAACTCAAGAAACTCTTCAGTAACAGTCAATGTCTCATCAACTCCTCGAATAAATATGGCCAGTTGGGCCACGTCTGTGATGTCAGTGCTCTCGTCAATTGCCACGGAAAATGCAATAAATGACTTGACTCTCTGTTTCAATTGACTGTCTAAATCTGCCGATAGTTCCGAAATCCTCTCTGCTATAGTATTCCTCGTCAGGCTAATATTGGCAAAAGCTTGTCGCTTCTCGGGACATACAAGTTCAGCCGCCTTCATCATGCATCGTTTAACAAAGTCACCGTCGGAATACGGCTTCGATGCTAATGCTATTTCGCTAGCAATTAGGTAGCTGGCTTTTACCGCTGCTTCACTGACTTCTCGGCTCTGGATGAAAGTTGACTGCTGTTTCCTCAGACCCGCCAGCAATTCGTTAATCTTATCTCTTCTCAGTTGTCCTTGCAAGCCGTCATATTTTTCGCTGTGATGAGTCTCGTAGTGGCGTCGAATATTATATTCCTTCAATACCGAAACTTGTTGCAAACACACCAAGCACGAAGGTTTTCCGTGCATCTCTGTAAATAAATAGGACGTGGTCCATTTTTCTTTGAAAATTCTACACTCCTTATCTACTTTTCTCCGTTTGGGATAACGACATTTTGGCTAATGAGGGTGTAGCGGAGAGGTAGAGACCAAGGTATTAACAACGTCGTAACAAGCAGCAGATGGCGCATTGATACCGTCTGCTGTTTTCAGTCTGTCTCAGTGATGCGGCTTGTCTTCTACTCTGATGGAAAGAGTGCGCCCTTAGCGGATAATCCATGAATTGCAGCGAATTAAAAATATTAATTCCATGTCTTTTATGCATTTTTTCCACTTTCAAATTATCCTGCGGGCCTGATCGAACCTCCTTGGGGGCCGGTTCCGGCCCGCGGGCCGTATGTTTGACACCCCTGCTGTAGAGCCTTATTATAAAATGGTTAAAATATTTGTTTTCCCTCATCAATCTACACACAATACCCCATAATTCGACCTCTACGCTCTCGTTGGCTGGCCCTCGCTTCATACTCGTCGCCAAACCCACTGGCTCCATGTCATCTACAAGACCCTGCTAGGTAAAGTCCCCCCTTATCTCAGCTCGCTGGTCACCATAGCATCACCCACCTGTAGCACGCGCTCCAGTAGGTATATCTCTCTGGTCACCCCCAAACCCAATTCTTTCTTTGGCCACCTCTCCTTCCAGTTATCTGCTGCCAATGACTGGAACGAACTACAAAAATCTCTGAAACTGGAAACACTTATCGCCCTCACTAGTTTTAAGCACCAGCTGTCAGAGCAGCTCAGAGATTACTGCACCTTTACATAGCCCACCTATAATTTAGCCTAAACAACTACCTCTTCTACTGTATTTATTTAATTTATTTTGCTCCTTTGCACCCCATTATTTTTATTTCTACTTTGCACATTCTTCCACTGCAAATCTACCATTCCAGTGTTTTACTTGCTATATTGTATTTACTTTGCCACCATGGCCTTTTTTTTGCCTTTACCTCCCTTATCTCACCTCATTTGCTCACATCGTATACAGACTTGTTTCTACTGTATTATTGGCTGTATGTTTGTTTTACTCCATGTGTAACTCTGTGTCGTTGTATGTGTCGAACTGCTTTGCTTTATCTTGGCCAGGTCGCAATTGTAAATGAGAACTTGTTCTCAACTTGCCTACCTAGTTAAATAAAGGTTAAATAAATTTTAAAAAATGACAAAGCAAAAGCAGGTTTTTATGTTTACAATTTGCAATGTTTGCATATTTTTTGAATGTTAAACTGAAATACCACATTTGCATAAGTATTAAGACCCTTTACTCAGTACTTTGTTGAAACACCTTTGACAGGGATTACAGTCTTGATTCTTCTAGGGTATGATGCTACAATCTTGGCACACCTGTATTTGGGGAGTTTCTCCCATTCTTCTCGGCAGATCCTCTCAAGCTGTGTTAGGTTGGATGGGGAGTGTTGCTGCATAGCTATTTTCAGTTCTCTCCAGAGATGTTTGATTGGGTTCAAGTCTGGGCTACTCAAGAACATTCAGAGAGACTTGTCCTGAATCCACTACTGGGTTGTCTTGGCTGTGTGCTTAGGGTCGTGGTCCTATTGGAAGGTGTACCTACGCCCCAGTCTGAGGTCCTGAGCAGGTTTTCATCAAGGATCTCTCTTTACTTTGCTCTGTTCATCTTTGCCTCGATCCAGACTTGCCTCCCAGTCCCTGCCACTGAAAAACATCCCCACAGCATGATGCTGCCAACACCATGCTTCACCATTGGGATGGTGCCAGGTTTCCTCTAGACGTGACACTTGGCATTCAGGCCAAAGAGTTCAATCTTGGTTTCATCAGACCAGAGAATCTTGTTTCTCATGGTCTGAGAGTCCTTTAAGTGCCTTTTGGCAAACTCCAAGTGGGCTGTCATGTGCATTTTACTAAGGAGTGGCTTCCATCTGGCCACTTTACCATAAAGGCCTGATTGGTGGAGTGCTGCAGAGATGGTTGTCCTTCTGAAAGGTTCCCCACAAAGAAACTCTGGATCTCTGTCAGAGTGACCATTGGGTTCTTGGTCACCTCCCTGACCAAGGCCCTTCTTAGTTTGGCCCGGCAGGCCAGCTCTAGGAAGAGCCTTGGTGGTTCCAAACTTCTCCCATTTAAGAATGATGGAGGCCACTGTGTTCTAGGGGACTTTCAATGCTGCAGAAATCTTTTGGTACCCCTCCCCAGACCTATGCTTCGACACAATCCTGTCTCGGAGCTATACGGACAAGTCCTTCGACCCCATGGCTTTGTTTTTGCTATGACATGCACTGTCAACTGTGGGACCTTATATAGACAGGTGTGTGCCTTTCCATATTATGTCCAATCAATTGAATTTACCACAGGTGGACTCTAAGGAAGTTGTAGAAACATCTCAAGGATGATCAATGGAAACAGGATACACCTGAGCTCAATTTCGAGTCTCATAGCAAAGGGTCTGTTTACTTATGTAAATAACATATTTCATACATTTGCAAACATTTCAAAAACCTGTTTTTGCTTTGTCATTATGGGGTACTGTGTGTAGATTGATGAGGAAATAAATTAATTTAATTCATATTAGGATAAGGCTGTAACGTAACAAAATGTGGAAAAAGGAAAAGGGTCTGAATACTTTCCAAATGCACTGTATGTGCCTCAGGTCATTTCTCTCTCCCTCTGTCCCTCGCACTGCAACCTCATTGGAAAACACTGGGCAGGCCTCATTCTAGCTGTCACTCAAGTGCAAGGGGCTGAATCTCATTGGCTAGAACTTGAATTTACTAGTGGACTGGCCCATGTGGGGGAAAATGTAGGGAAAATGGAGTGGCTTAGCTTCAAGAAAACAGTTGATTTCAAACTAGGGATTTCGTGGCTCATTGAGGTAAAACAGTAATTCTGCTAATAGATTATCCATGTATGAACTACACAGACACATCCGGCCCAAAGCGGGAGGTTTAAAACATAATTTCTTAGTCGCAAAAGTAGAGGAGCATGTCTTTAAAGTAAACCATAGCCATTAAGCGTGATTTCCTACACAACCATTACCCTGATTATGTGGTACTACCTTTGAAAAAATATCAACATTTTGTCACGTCCTGACCATAGAAAGCTTTTATTTTCTATGGTAGAGTAGGTCAGGGCGTGACTAGGAGTGTTTAGTCTAGTTTATTATTTCTATGTGGGGTTCTAGGTTTATTTTTCTATGTTGGTGTTTGTGTATGATTCCCAATAAGAGGCAGCTGGTAATCGTCTCTAATTGGGGATCATACTTAAGTTGCATTTTTTTCACCTGTGGATTATGGGATATTGTTTATGTTTAGTTGCCTGTTCGTAATACATTGTCATCACGGTTCATTTATTCTTTATTTTGTTTCGTATTCGCTTAAGTTTCACTTTCTTTATTAAACATGTGGAACTCTATGCACGCTGCGCCTTGGTCCGATCATCATTATTACGAACAACGTGACAGAATATCCCATCTACAAAGGACCAAGCAGTGTGTCTGGGAGGTAATGGCATCCTGATCTTTGGAGGAGATTAGGGAGAGAACATCCTGGACTTGGGACGACATAATGGCAGGAGAGAAGAGCCTGCCATGGAAGCAAGCGGAAGCAGCGAAGGAGGGACAGCGGGGAGGAAGGCCACAGAAACCCCCAATAAATTATTTTGGGGGGGGCAGATGGAGCAGTCGGCGGAGCCGAGGAGTGAACCAGAGCCAGTCTGGGAGAAGGAGAATTTGGAGGAGAGAGAAATGGGAGAGTTGTTGAGTTGGTGGAGGATGCATGGATTTGGACTAAAGGAACGTGTTGTCAGTTTGGTGCCACCTGAGTCAGCTCCCCGTACTCGTCCTGAGAAGTGTGTTAAAGTTCCGGAACAATTGATGCCGGCTATACCATATACTTATGTACTTGGGCCAACCAGCAAGGTGGCGAATCGCATCTCTGCATGTCTGGCAGACATATCAGTGTGGATGACGGATCACCACCTCAAGCTGAACCTCGGCAAGACGGAGCTGCTCTTCCTCCCGGGGAAGGACTGCCCGTTCCATGATCTCGCCATCACGGTTGACAACTCCATTGTGTCCTCCTCCCAGAGCGCTAAGAACCTTGGCGTGATCCTGGACAACACCCTGTCGTTCTCAACTAACATCAAGGCGGTGGCCCGTTCTTGTAGGTTCATGCTCTACAACATCCGCAGAGTACGACCCTGCCTCACACAGGAAGCAGCGCAGGTCCTAATCCAGGCACTTGTCATCTCCCGTCTGGATTACTGCAACTCGCTGTTGGCTGGGCTCCCTGCCTGTGCCATTAAACCCTACAACTCATCCAGAACGCCGCAGCCCGTCTGGTGTTCAACCTTCCCAAGTTCTCTCACGTCACCCCGCTCCTCCGCTCTCTCCACTGGCTTCCAGTTGAAGCTCGCATCCGCTACAAGACCATGGTGCTTGCCTACGGAGCTGTGAGGGGAACGGCACCTCAGTACCTCCAGGCTCTGATCAGGCCCTACACCCAAACAAGGGCACTGCGTTCATCCACCTCTGGCCTGCTCGCCTCCCTACCACTGAGGAAGTACAGTTCCCGCGCAGCCCAGTCAAAACTGTTCGCTGCTCTGGCCCCCCAATGGTGGAACAAACTCCCTCACGACGCCAGGACAGCGGAGTCAATCACCACCTTCCGGAGACACCTGAAACCCCACCTCTTTCAGGAATACCTAGGATAGGATAAAGTAATCCTTCTCACCCCCCCTAAAAGATTTAGATGCACTATTGTAAAGTGGCTGTTCCACTGGATGTCTTAAGGTGAACGAACCAATTTGTAAGTCGCTCTGGATAAGAGCGTCTGCTAAATGACTTAAATGTAAATGTAAATGTATACGCACCAGGTCTTCAGTGCACCTTCACAGCCCAGTACGTCGTGTGCCAGCTCCTCGCACTTGCCATGCGAAGTGTGTTGAAGTTCCGGTACCATTGATGCCGGCTATACGCATCAGGTCCCAAGTACGTCTCCACAGCCCGGTACGTCCTGTGCCTGCTCCTCGCACTCTCCCTCAAGTGCGCTTTCCCAGTCCAGTATGTCCTTTGCCTCCTCCCCGCACTCGCCCTGAAGTGCGTGTAACTAATTCGGTGCCACCTGTACGCCTCCCCAGTCCAGAACGTCCTGTGCCTGCTCCTCGCGCTCGCCCTAAGGTGCGTGTCACCAGCCCAGTACCACCAGTGCCGGCCACACTCACCAGGCTGCCTGCGACGAGCCCCAGTCCAGAGCTTCCGCCGACAGTTCCCAGTCCAGAGCTTCCGCCGACAGTTCCCAGTCCAGAGCTTCCGGCGACAGTTCCCAGTCCAGAGCATCCGGTGACAGTTCCCAGTCCAGAGTTTCCTGCCCAGTCTAAGCACGGCGTCCAGTCCGGCTCCAAGGCCAGAGTCTTCTTCTGCGTTGGTGCCCAGTCCAGGCACAGCGTCCAGTCCCGCTCCATGGCGGGAGCCTTCCCCTGCTCCGATGCCCAGTCCAGACAGTGTTCAGCCTGAGTCCATGGCTGGATCTGCAGGATGCAGTACTCCGTCCCACACCAGAGCCGCCCCCGATGCTGGCGGATGAGCGGGTACTTCGCCCCGCACCAGAGCAGACACTAGACACCCCCCTGTCACGTCCTGACCATAGAAAGCCTGTATTTTCTATGGTAGAGTAGATCAGGGTGTGACTAGGGGTGTTTAGTCTAGTTTGTTATTTCTATGTATTTTCTATGTTGGTGTTTGTGTATGATTCCCAATTAGAGGCAGTTGGTAATCGTTGTCTCTAATTGGGGATCATACTTAAGTTGCATTTTTTTCCACCTGTGGATTATGGGATATTGTTGGTTTAGTTGCCTGTTCGCACTACATTGTCATCACGGTTAGTTTATTCTTTATTTTGTTTTGTATTAGTTTGTTTCACTTTCTTTATTAAACATGTGGAACTCTATGTACGCTGCGCCTTGGTCCGATCATCATTATTATGAACAACATGACACGTGTTCACTACACAGACCCACCATACTGCTCAACCAGTTACCTCAAACCAACTCCTGGGCAAATAAGTCTCCTTCCAACTGAAATATAGCCCTATTGAGTAATGGCATACTTTATTCTTGGTTAATAGCTGAGCAGTTTCTCTGACATTATGCATTAAAACATGCATTTTTCATTGGAGCCCAATTACCCATAGGCTTATGGTGTGAGGCTATCACAGTTAGTCAGCCCAGGATATTTTTGGAAGTTCATGCTGACTACACGATCATGCCTGACTGTATTTCACTCTCTCCAGTTGAGCAGATCTAGGAATGCATGTGGAAAGGCCCCCTGGAATGAACTCTTGCTCAGAGTAATCCATCACATCATGTCCACAGCACACAGCGGTGCTGTGGGGCTATCTCAGAACTTGTGCAAGTCACTCAATTATCAGTAACTACTCGTAGATCCATTACTTCTAGCCAAGGCTTGTGACACTAGCAAGATACACTTTAATTGGGAATACATCAATCTGAGGTAAGTGAAGAGTTTCCAAAATGTTTGGCAAGGGAAACTACATCTTGTGCAATTAGCTACATAATTTATATCATAATTGATTTGTAGTAATCCTTTATGTTCCTTCAAGGTACATATGACTTGGATGAGCGAACGTTTGAATGTCCAATGTTTTAAAGTATTTACAGATTTTGGAGCTGCCTTCAAAGACATTCCATCCCTTGACTATGTGGAAATATGCACTAGTTTTAAAGAGCCTTCTGCTCAGTCTCAGTAAGGTCAGGCTAGAAAACACGCTCATTATTCATGAGTGCCTCACCTCCTCTCTGAGTGTACGGTGATGTTAACCAGGAGGGTCACATTGGAGGACATGCTGCTGCGGAGGCTGTGTGAGAGCAGCACTGGGCCTTTAATCATTAGATTAAGCACATCCTGAGTCACATGAAACCATTTTAACAAGGAGAAAAAGCAGAGCTGTTCATGAATCGTGTCACAACAGCTGCCAGTGAACACACCCCCTTTTAGTGTGAGATGGAGTCAATTAGAGGGAGTAAAACAATAGTTGGCCTTGCTAGCATTTCCTTGTCTCCATATAAAATTAGCTATTTTTTCCCCAGACCTGTGCCTCAACACAATCCTGTCTCGGAGCAGTATGGACAATTCCTTCAACAGCAAGACTCTTCCTAGAGCTGGCCGCCTGGCCAAACCGAGCAATCTTGGGAGAAGGGCCTTGCTCAGGGAGGTGACCAAGAACCCGATGGTCACTCTGATAGAGCTCCAGAGTTCGTCTGTGGACATGGGAGACCAATCAGGCCTTTATGGTAGAGTAGCTAGATGGAAGCCACTCCCCAGTAAAAGGAACGTCAGCCCGCTTGGAGTTTGCCAAAAGGCACCTAAAGGACTGTGACCATGAGAAACAAGATTCTCTGGTCTGATGAAACCAAGATTGAACTCTTTGGCCTGAATGCCAAGCGTCACGTCTGGAGGAAACCTGGCAGCATCCCTAAGGTGAAGCATCATGCTGTGGGATGTTTTTCAGTGGCAGGGACTGGGAGACTAGTCAGGATCGAGGGAAAGATGAAAAGTAGAGATCCTTGATGAAAACTTGCTCCAGAGTGCTCAGGACCTCAGACTGGGCCAAAGGTTCACCTTCCAACAGGACCACGAGCCTAAACACACAGCCAAGACAACGCAAGAGTGGCTTCAGCACAAGTCTCAATGTCTTTGAGTGGCCCAGCCAGAACCCAGACTTGAACTCGATTGAACATACCTGAAAATAGCTATGCCGTGACGCTCCCCATCCAACCTGACAGAGCATGAAAGGTTATGCAGAGAATGGGAGAAACTCCCCAAATCAGGTGCCAAGCTTGTAGCATCATACTCTAGAAGACTCCAGGCTGTAATTGCTACCAAAGGTGCTTCAACAGAGTACTGAGGAAAGGGTCTGATTACACATGTAAATGTCATACTTAAGTTTTATATTAGTAAGAAATTTGCAAACATTTCTAAAAACCAGTTTTTATTTAGTCATTATGGGGTAGTGTGTGGAGATTGAGAAAACAACCCCTTTATGGAAAAATGGAACTCACAATGGTGTTCTTCCTTTTGCTCTACGGCCCCCACAAGCATCTTGGGACTCGTATTCAGTCGATCTGCAAACTTGCCTAGAATCAAACCAGGGTCTGTAGGGACACCTCTAGCACTGAGATGCAGTGCTTTAGACCGCTGCGCCACTTAAGAGCCACAAATTATAGGACAGATACTTCAGACCAAACCTATAGATTTTGGGAGGGGGGGTAAACTGTTCCATGTAGTGAATCTGTTAATGAATAATAAAAAATACACATCAGTTTGTCTGGTTTGAATGCACCCTATACAGCCCTTTAACTTTGGCATTCATAACACTGAGCTTTCTTTTGAAAAAATGTGAAAACCTGGTGCACACACAGTGAAGGTGTAGACACAATAATTGATTTCAAAGTAGTATAGAGTAGACAACACATTAAGTTCATCACCTTGGCCCTCCATAGTGATGGGATGATAGAATTGGGAAATATAGACAGCGTCTGATCACACAGATGGTATGCGATTTATTAATTTCTTTACAATAGGCAGCAGTAACAAATCCACACAGTCCATAAAAGCATCCAGCCTGGCCCATCCTAATTGGCTTTGGCGCGGAGCTGTGCCCTCTTGCCCGTGACGGCCTGGAAA
Organism: Oncorhynchus nerka; assembly: GCF_034236695.1. Taxonomy (NCBI): domain Eukaryota; kingdom Metazoa; phylum Chordata; class Actinopteri; order Salmoniformes; family Salmonidae; genus Oncorhynchus; species Oncorhynchus nerka. The sequence continues at coordinate 51,052,951 of NC_088410.1, read as the reverse complement.
CCAGCCTTGATGCTGGCAACGGAGCAGCGGGAGTGGCATGTCTCGCACTGCAGGAAGTAGAGTCGAGTGTCCTTCTGGAGGATGGTGTCGGGGGAGCGGCATGTATGGCACGTCACATACTCCTCTGTGAAGAGAGGGAAAGAAACACTGGCGTGAGACTGGGAAGTAAAGCGGATTTATCTAATTAATCTTAACAGTAAGTTATTCAAAATGGAATAAAAGAGCCTACGCTACGAATTGACAGAATGTGATCTCTGGAGAAACATCTCCAGCAGGTCTGGTTATGAGCATGGCTTGCGAACCATGCATCCCTATCATATTAAACACATTTTTGTAAGTACAGTAGATAAACACCATCCTCTCATTTGCAATTATATGATTAACTGAAATCAGAATTATATCAATTAAATAGAGATGTGTACAAAGGTAGGACAATTGTCAACACAAATACTTACTAATATATCTCCGTAAGACATTCTCTATCTGTTTCTGCTGGAATCTTCCTTTGATGATGAGCTGATTAGTTCCGTCTATAGAACCACTGTTGCAATAAAAAACAGTTTCATTCATGAATCCATAGCATTCTTAGACTCATTCATTTAACAATTATAATTTAAGCATGATCTATTTTTCTTCACTTGTCGACCCAAACCTTACCTTGTTCCAAGCTCAGCCAACAAGAAGGCCAGGAGATGTTTTGGCTGGCGATGCAACCTGTCAAGAAATTAGCAAATGATTAGCAAATCAACAAGTGAGAGTGAAAGTCATAAAAACTCCACATCTCTAAAAAAGGCAACAGGGGATCCCAGGGTACTGGCATATACGGTTGGGCGGTATCCAGATTTTCATAGTCATAACGTTTCTGTACCATACTGGGGTATACGGTATTTCCGGAACGGCACACAAAGGGGCACTACAAAAAAAAAGTTTAAATTGGAACAGGGATCTTGATCCAGCTGGGAATTGAATGTAGCTTGATCTTGACATCTAGCCACTTAGCTAGCAAGTTCGAAAACCAAATGCATAGCTGGAGCCCTGCGCTGGATATTATTTGACATCGTAGATTTCTTAAAGTTATTACGTATAGTTAATAAGCAGTGGCATATTACTGAAAATAATACTGTCTGTATTTTGAAATACCCCGGTATATCGCCCAAGCCTAGTGGCATATCATTCTCACAGTTTGCAGATGTCTGTGAAGTTAACGAAGGAGGACTTCTTGGTGCCCACACGGACCACCTGGGGAGGCTTCATGACAAACTTCCTCTTCTCCCCAGCCACCATGTCAGGGTTTTTTTCCCGCATGATGTTGAAGACGCGGTTCAGCAGCTATAAAGGGAGGGAGATGAGTCAGCCTGGATTTTAGGATGAAATACTTGGGAAACACCACATAAAAACATTCACGTCAACAAGACGTGACCAATTCATTTTCTAAATTAAGATGTGACTAACTATTCCTTTCTTTAAGGTCATGATGACCAGGTGTCTTGTCCTGCATCTTAGGTCTCTTATGAAAATGTTCAGTTGGTAATAACTTGGGTGTAATATTCCTCTAAAATCTTAAGAAGTATCTCTTGACCCAGACTTAGATTGTACCTCGTCATATGTGTAGTCTCTCTCTGAGCCTGCCCACGCAGGGCCCGACTGTGTGCTGCTGAACGTGATGTCGTCAGTGTTCTTTCCATCTTCATCTTCCTGGGCTGTAAACCACAAGGTATGACGGTCCAAAGGTCAGTTTGCATGCTGGTTGTATTAATTAAACGCATTATAGCTTTTATCCAGCCTGTAAATTTGGTACACTCACCGTCATCTTTGATTTCCATGTCATCGTCCATGTCGAAATTCACAGCCTTTGACTTCCTTTTCTTTTTTCCTAGTTCCAACATCAAGTCGTCCTCGTCGTTGGTTTCAGAGGGCTCTGCCTCAATTTTCAGCTCCTGTACATCGACAGTTTTGTAATACAGTCAATTTAATACATACTACAATGTCAAGCCACAACAGATACACTGTATAATTGAAAGAAACATAACATTTTAACTTTCTACATATGCAAGGATATATCTTATCCCTAAATATGAGACATGAAGTGGACAAACTACAAAGTTGAAAGGAATCCATTTAGTAGATAAGTCAACAAACATTATCATTTAACAGACGCTCTTGTGAAAACGTGTTAAAAAAGAAGGCAACATTCTACACACTAAGGTCCACTGGGTACTTGACCCAAAACGTACCTTCATTCCATCCTCTACGTCATTGTCAAATGTCTTTGCTTTCTTCTTTTTCTTCTTCTTCTGGTTGAAGAAATTTAAGTCGTCCAGGTCATCAGAGATTTCTGGAAAACAAACAAACCAAGATCAAAAAGTTGTACTTACAACAGATCTTAGAAAATTCTGACTACATGCAAACTCACCCTTTAGGTTTATATTATGTTAAGGTCTCGCCTTCCTCACCTTTCCTCCTTCCCTCATCCTCATCAAAGTCCACCTCTCTGTCCTCTCCTCCATCCACCTCCACCTCCTTTGTTTCTGGCTGTGGAGCATCCTCACTGGCACCGTCCCCTCCTTCTTCATCCAACATGAAAGGCTTCTTCTTCTTTTTCTTCTTCTTGGACATGTTGGGGTCAAATATCATCTACAAAGCCAAAAGAAAAGTGTTACAAATGGCTGACCCCTATGACACTGTCAGTATTACAACTTGCAAATATAGCTAGCTTAAAAGCCTGTTGGGGATGACAAATATTGGCAGATGATGTGTGTTCCTAGTCAATGTTGCATCATGATAAGGAATTCATGTGTAATGTTAGCTAGCTTGCTGTCAGTAACTAGTTAGTATTTCGCTAGTCTGATTGTTCAGGTGAAAATGCACAATTAATTGGTATATACAGCCTGACATTAATGCCTCCAAAATCTTGTAAATGTTCCTTACAAGCCATAATATTGAATACAATTCCATTTAAACTCGGGCTCCCGAGTGGCACAGCATCTCGGTGCTAGAGGTGTCACAACTAGAGGTCGACGATTAATCGGAATGGCAGATAAATTAGGGCCGATTCCAAGTTTTCATAACAACCGGAAATCTTTATTTTTGGGCGCCGCTGTGACGATTTTTATTTATTTTATATATACCTTTATTTAACTCGGCAAGTCAGTTAAGAACACATTCTTATTTTCAGTGATGGCAGAGGAACGGTGGGTTAACTGCCTCAATCAGGGGCAGAACGACAGATTGTCCCCTTGTCAGCTCGGGGGATTCAATCTTGCAACCTTACAGTTAACTAGTCCAACGCAATAACGACCTGCCTCTCTCTCGTTGCACTCCACAAGGAAACGTTACGCGAATGCAGTAAGCCATAGTAAGTTGCTAGCTAGCATTAAACTTATCTTATAAAAAACAATCAATCATAATCACTAGTTAACTACACATGGTTGATGATATTACTAGATATTATCTAGCGTGTCCTGTGTTGCATATAATCTGACTGAGCATACAAGCATACAAGTATCTAAGTATCTGACTGAGCGGTGGAAGGCAGAAGCAGGCGCGTAAACATTCATTCAAACAGCACTTTCGTGCGTTTTGCAAACAGCTCTTCGTTGTGCGTCAAGCCTTGCGCTGTTTATGACTTCAAGCCTATCAAGTCCCGAGATGAGGCTGGTGTAACCGAAGTGAAATGGCTAGCTAGTTAGCGCGCGCTAATAGAGTTTTAAACGTCACTCGCTCCAAGCCTTCTAGTGGTTGTTCCCCTTGCTCTTCATGGGTAACGCTGCTTCGGTGGTGGCTGTTGTCGTTGTGTTGCTGGTTCGAGCCCAGGGAGGAGCGAGGAGAGGGATGGAAGCTATAATGTTACACTGGCAATACTAAAGTGCCTATAAGAACATTCAATAGTCAAAGGTTAATGAAATACAAATGGTATAGAGGGAAATAGTCAAATAATTCCTATAATAACTACAACCTAAAACTTCTTACCTGGGAATATTGAAGACTCATGTTAAAAGGAACTAGCTTTCATATGTTCTCATGTTCTGAGCAAGAAACTGAAAAGTTAGCTTTCTTACTTACATAGCACATATTGCACTTTTACTTTCTTCTCCAAAAACTTTGCTTTTGCATTATTTAAACCAAATTGAACATGTTTCACTATTTACTTGAGGCTAAATTGATTTTTATTGATGTATTCTATTAAGTTAAAATAAGTGTTCATTCAGTATTGTTGTAATTGTCATTATTACAAATAAATAAATATCGGCTGATTAATCGGTATCGGATTTTTTGGCCCTCCAATATTTAGTATCGGTGTTGAAAAATCATAATCGGTCGACCTCTAGTCACAACAGACCCTGGTTTGATTAAAATCTAATCACATTTTATTGGTCACACACATGGTTAGCAGATGTTAATGCGAGAGTAGCGAAATGCTTATGCTTCTAGTTCCGACCGTGCAGTAATATCTAACAAGTAATCTAACAATTTCACAACAAAAAAACTAAAATACTGCATAGTTTCCAATTCTAGGCTGTATCACAACCAGCCGTGATTGGGAGACCCATAGGGTGGTGCACAATTGGCCAAGTTTTCTTAACTGGCTTGCCTAGTTAAATAAATACTTCCTCCACTGGTTGTCTGAAGTTTTCCTTCTGCAGTTCAAAATTTTAGAAAACATCCACAGGGAAGTATTGTTTACCCAACTTTATAGTGCTGATAGGTATATGGTTAGGCACAGAGAAAGTTAGATTTAAATTGGACATTATGTTTCTCTCGTCAGTAACTATTGAGCCAAGCATCTCATGACAAAAATGTCATATTGAAATCAGGGGATGGAGAACCAAAACATTTCTTTTAAAATGACAAAATTGTGTTCATTCCTGATTCAGAAAATACTATTTGTATTGTCATAACATGATTTGTTCAATAGCTAGTTAACGAGAGAAATCGAATATCCAATATTAAACTATTTTTATCTCAGTACTCAAGATAAACGATACTTTAAATGTGGATATTTTGTCTCACATTTTGAGCAGCTAAAGGACAAACCGCAGAGATCACCGGTAGTTCAAATGTAATTTTATTCAACATTCTGGCTTGTAAGGAACATTTATATGATTTTGCAGGCTTTACCGCCAGGCTGTAACTACTATAAAGTAATTAATTGTGTTAGCTAAACAATGTATCAAATTCCTTAGTGGAGCCGTATATGCTCATATTTAAGATGGCAACAACAATTAGACTGTTGGCCATATGGATGGAAACTAGCGGCGACGAATCACTTCCATATTAGAGCACACAATGAAGAAATGTCTGTTAGTTAACTATAGTAGCTAGCTAGCTATTGCATTGTCAGCCAAATTAAATTGAATCAGAGACTTTCACACAATCACAAATAGTTCGCAAGCTACATTGCTAGGATTTTTACTATTTTTTTTCTCGAAATTAAGCAGCTAAGGGGCGGCTAACGTTAGCCAGTAGTTAGCTAGCTAGCTTACTGCCTCATGTCATGCTCACACATGTGTAGGCCATAATGACGTTTCTCATGAAGACGAATTTACAATGGTAAATCACTATATAAAACGGGATTAGTTACCTCGTCGTCTCCCGACATGTTTCCAGACTATGATAACGATGAAAATCCCGTGCAGTATGTGTTTTAACCAACCAAATCATTCAGTTTCGGGTCTCTTGCATCAGCTACCGGGCACTAGAAGATACGCAAGCGCAGAAGTTCCATCTTTCATGCGCATGTGTAGAAATATCTACTGGGATATGTTTTTTTGTTTGTTGCTCCACCTCAACCTTTAGGTCAATGTCAATATCTACGAAGATGGAGATAGGATAGGCTTTAAAGCAAGTATCTTTCACAAATTATGCATTACTATTATTTCTAACTTTTAAACTATTTATTTTTTAAAGCCACAATAAAAATATTTTCATAGTTTTCTTTGCATTGTATTTATATTTACTACTGTATGTATATGTACAGAGCCTCCATTGAGATCCAAGGTTCAGAACATGTATTTCATGCATGTTATACCAAACAATGTGTTAGTTGCTGGAGCATTTTAATCAGAAACCCAGATATTTCACCAACAATTTTATGGTCTCAAAACATAATTATTTTGCACATAAGTTATTCATTGGTGTTCTTATTTTGGGCCTGTATTTAGCATTTTATAAGGATCACCATTAGCTGCTACTTTTCCTGTGGTCCAAACAGGAACAAAAACAACACATCAAAATGAAACAATAGTCTACATCAGGTAGGTAGCCTAGTGGTTAGAGCGTTGGACTAGTAACCGAAAGGTTGCAAGATTGAATCCCTGAGCTGACAAGGTAAAAATCTGTTGTTCTGCCCCTGAACAAGGCAGTTAACCCAGTGTTCCTAGGCCATCATTGAAAATAAGAATTTGTTCTTAGCTGACTTGCCTAGTTAAATAAAGGTAATAAAAACAATACATAACACAAGACATTGTGCACTATACAAACAACAATACAATATCACAATGTGAGTGTGTGTTAGGGGAGGGTTTCCCAAACTCGGTCCTGGCCCCCTGGGTAGATGTTTTGTTTTTCCCCTAACACTATACAGCGGATTCGAATAACCAACTCATCATCAAGCTTTGATGATTTGAATAACAAAGTATATTACTTGCTAAAGTTTAGTCCCTGGACGATAAAGTAGACGAGCTCAAGGCAAGGATCTCCTTCCAGAGAGACATCAGGGACTATAACATACTCTGCTTTGCAGAATCATAGCTCTCTCCGGATATATTGTTCCAATCCAGCGGGGTTCTCTCCACTGTGACGATTAGAACTTATCCAAACCAAAAGCTGTGGATAGATGGCAGCATTCACGCAAAACTGAAAGCTTGAACCACCACATTTAACCATGGCAAGGTGACTGGGAACATGGACGTGTACAAACAGACCAGCTATGACATCCGTAAGACAATCAAAGAGGCCAAACGACAGTACAGGGACAAAGTGGAGTCACAATTCAATGGCTCAAATACGAGACGTACGTGGCAGGGACTCCAGACAATCACGGATTATAAAGGGAAAGCCAGTCACGTCACGAACACCAACGCCTAAGCTCCCGGACGAGAAAAACACCTTCTCAGCCCGCTTTGAGGAAAACACCATCGTGCAATTGGCATACCAGGCGATGATACAGCCCAACAGAATCCTCTCAATTGTGCATCTGTAGATGTTTGTGAGGGTCTTAGGGGCCAAACAAACTGAAATGGTCCACCCACACAGACAGTGTGGTGAAGAAGGCACAACAGCGCCTCTTCAACCTCAGGAGGCTGAAGAAATTTGGCTTGTCACCCAAAAGGCAACTGCACCGCCCTCAACCGCAAGGCTCTCCAGAGGGTGGTGTGGTCTGCACAACGCATCACCGGGGGCAAACTATCTGCCCTCCATGACACCTACAGCACCCGATGTCACAGGAAGGCCAAAAAAATCATCAAGGATAACAACCACCCGAGCCACTACCTGTTCACACCGCTATTATCCAGCAGGTGAGGTCAGTACATGTGCATCAAAGCTGGGACGGAGAGATTGAGAAACAGCTTCTATCTCCAGGCCAAACTGCTAAACAGCAATCACTAACTCAGAGAGGCTGCTGCCCACACCGAGACCTGATCACTTTAATAAATGGATCACGAGTCACTTTAAAGAATCCCAATTTAAATAATGCCACCTTAATAATGTTTATATAGCTTACATTACTCATATTACATGTATATACTGTATTTTATACCATCTACTGCACCTTGTCTATGCCGCTCGGCCATCGCTCATCCATATATTTATATGTACATATTCTCATTCACCCCTTTAGATTTGTGTGTATTAGGTAGTTGTTGGGGAATTGTTAGATTACGTGTTAGATTTGTGTATATTAGGTAGTTGTTGGGAATTTCTAGATTATTTGTTAGATATTACTGCACTGTTGGAACTATAAGCACAAGCATTTTGCTACACTCATATTAACATCTGCTAACCATGTGGATGTGACCAGTAACATTTGATTTGATTTTAAGTCTCGGTCCAAAAGGCTCCTTAACAGCTTCAACCCCCAAGCCGTAAGAATGCGGAACAATGAATCAAATGACCACCCGGACTATTTGCATTGACACCCCACCTTTGTTTTTACACTGCTGCTACTCGCTGTCTATTATCTATGCATAGTCACTTTACCCCTACCTGCATGTACAAATTACCCAAAAACCCTTCACTAACCTGTACCCCCCCCCCCCGTACATTGACTCGGTACCAGGACCCTCTGTATATAGCCTCGTTAATGTCATTTTATTGTCTTTCTTTTTTGTCTTTCATTGTTGGTTTAATTAAGGGCTTGCAAGTAATAATTTCACAGTAAGGTCTAATCTGTTGTATTCGGCATGTGAAAAATAAAATTTGATTTGATTTTGAAGCAAGTGGGGCAAACAGACTGGGACAGGGAGAGATTAAATATGTCCGTAAACACTCCAGACACTTGGTCTGCACATGCTCTGAGGACACATATGGGATGCCGTCTGGGCCAACAGCCTTGCGAGGGTTAACACGCTTAAATGTCTTACTCACATCGGCGACGGAGAACAATAGCTAACAGTCCTGTGTTTTCCTCAAAGTGGGCGAAGAAGGTGTTTAGCTTCTCCGGGAGCGAAGTGTCGGTGTCTGCGACGTGGCTGGCTTTCCCTTCATAACCCGTGATTGTCTGGAGTCCCTGCCACATACATCTCGTGTCTGAGCCAATGAATTGGGATGATTGCCTTACACAGGGTCTGTTTGTACACATACATGTTCCCAGTCACCTTGCCGTGGTTAAATGCAGTGGTTTGCGCTTTCAGTTTTACACAAATGCTGCCATTTATCCACAGTTTTTGTTTTGGATAAGTTATAATCGTTACAGTAGGAACAACACAATCTATTTACTTCCTGAGGAACTCAGTCACAGAGTCAGTGTATACGTCAATACTATTTTCACAGGCAAACCGGAAAAATTCCCAGTCCGCGTGATAAAAACAATCATGAAGCATAGATTGCGATTGGTCAAACCAAAGTTGAACAGTTCTTACCACAGGTACTTCCTGTTTAAATTTCTACCAATAGGAGGAGAGGAGCAAAATGGAATCATGATCTGATTTGCTGAAAGGAGGGTGGGGGAGGGCCTTGTAGCCGTCCTGGAAGCGGGAGTAGCACAGGTAATGTGTTGATAGAACTTCAGTAGCGGTTTCCTCAGATTTCCTTTACTAAATTCCTCAACTACAATAAATGCGGCCTTGGGATATGCAGTTTCCAGTTTGCACAAAGTCCAGTGTAGTTACTTGAGAGCCGTCACAGTGTCGGCTTCGGGGGACTTTACACGGCCGTGACGATGACTGAAGAAAATTATCTCGGGAGGCAATGCGGTTGGCATTTGATGGTGAGATATTCCGGATCGGGAAAACAAAAGGATTTGAGATCCTGTAAGTTACCACAATCACACCATGAGTAGTTAATCATGATGGTTCTTCCTTTAAAGTTTTGAGCTTACGCTGTGACTATTAGTGGTAGATGGTGGCATTCTGTCATTGCACCAAACTATCACAAGGGGGAGTTAGAATGGTGATCTATCGGTGGATATGTTAACTTCTTCGGGACTATTGTCCCGACACGGGACGGTTGAGCTAACGTAGGCTAATGCGATTAGCATGAGGTTGTAAGTAACAAGAAAATTTCCCAGGACATAGACATATCTGATATTGGCAGAAAGCTTACATTCTTGCTGATCTAACTGCACTGTCCAATTTACAGTAGCTAATACTGTGAAATAATACCATGCAATTGTTTGAGAAGAGTGCACAATTTTGAACATGAAACGTTATTAATATACAAATTAGGCACATTTGGGCAATTTTGAAACAAAATTTTGAACAGAAATGCAATGGTTCATTGGATCAGTCTAAAACTTTGCACATGCACTGCTGCCATCTAGTAGCCAAAATCTAAATTGCACTTGGGCTGGAATAATACATTATGGCCTTTCTCTTGCATTTCACAGATGATGGTACAAAAAAATACAAAATAACTTTTTTCAGATCTATTGTGTTATATTCTCCTACATTACTTTCACATTTCCACAAACTTCAGAGTGTTTCCTTAAAAAACGGTACCAAGACTGCATATCCTTGCTTCAGGGCCTGAGCTACAGGAAGTTAGATTTGGGTATGTAATTTTAGGCGAACATTGAAAAAAAGTGGCGGATCCTTAAGAGGTTTTAATGGAGGTGTTTTCAGTCTGAGTCTCTCTTCTCTGGCACTAGAGTCCTGCATCAGGCAGCAACAACAACAAAACAGGTTGGTGATCCTGGAGCATTTAACGCATATTGAAGATAGAAGCCGCATCCTAATGAGTTGCGAGCCGATCTGTTATACAACTATTATTTTTTAAATTATTATTAACCTTGTACCTAAAGCTCCTTAGATATTCTCAATGACCAGATTTGTCCTAATGAAAAATGCCCCTTATTAATTTGGAATCCTCCAATCCTCTAAATTTAATTAGATCTACAGGGATATTTACTGATCTGCAAGTATTTTAATTTAGAAGCCGCCTCTTAAAAAGACTATACATTGGGGATATTTAAAAATAGGTTTCAATTGTGGGTCAGTATCAATAATGTACCAGTGTTTCCTGGTAATGTTCTTAAACGCCGTCCCCAATTGTGAGTATTGGGTGAAGCATGATGGGACATGTTCTGCTTTTTCTTTCAATTTGGTTGAAGGCTTTCCAACTGTGTTAGTCCTTCAAAACGATCATTGGCATGTTTTACCCAATTGACTTTGTACCCCCTTAAATATTTGTGTGAGGTCTGTGGTCTGTTTCTAATAAGAAGCATCAGAACTGCACCTTCTGCGACTGAATTGACTTATAGGGAGACTTTTAATAGGTGGATGTGGACGAAAGCTGTCACATCTAAGGAGGGTATTCCTGTCCGTAGGTTTCCTATAGAGATCTGTACAGAGGGAGGTTCTCTATAATAACCATCACATCAAGAAAATTGATTTGTGATTGGTCATAGTTAATGGTGAAATGAAGGTGTTCAATCATAGAGTTTAGATAAGCATGGAATTCCAAAAGTTATTCCTATGTCCCTGTATAGATCATGAAAATGTTATACAAATATCTCAGAATTAGGAGAGAAAGGTGTTAAGGTCTGGATTCAGCACCACCTGGATTTCAAACATTTCTAGATTTAAACTCAGCAAAAAAATAACACGATTCAACAACTGAGGCATAAACTGAACAAGTTCCACAGACATGTGTCTATCACAAACGGAATAATGTGTCCCTGAACAAAGGGGGGGGGGGGGGGGGGTCAAAATCAAAAGTAACAGTCAGTATCTGGTGTGGCCACCAGCTGCATTAAGTACTGCAGTGCATCTCCTCCTTATGGACTGCACCAGATTTGCCCATTCTTGCTGAGAGATGTTACCTCACTCTTCCACCAAGGCACCTGCATGTTCCCGGACATTTCTGGTGGGAATGGCCCTAGCCCTCACCCTCCGATCCAACAGGTTCCAGACGTGCTCAATGGGATTGAGATCCGGGCTCTTCGTTGCTCAGTCCGATGATGCTGTGACACACCGTCCCAGACCATGACGGACCCTCCACCTCCAAATCGATCCCGCTCCAGAGTACAGGCCTCGGTGTAACACTCATTCCTTCGACAATAAACGCAAATCCGACCTTCACCCCTGGTGAAACAAAACCGCGACTCGTCTATTTTTATCCAATGTAAAAAACACGATTTTGCTACACAAGACTGAATCGAGCCGCTCGGTCACATATATGACCCCCCCCCCCCCACACACTTAAAGTTGGCAGTCCCTGGCAACAACTATTACTACAGTACAGTACTTAGCTCTGGCAGGTAACCGAAAGTGTACGTTCAGAGTGCCCGAAAATCCCAAAACAGTAGTGTTTGGTCCAGTCTCAGCCTCTACTAGTGGTTCTGGGGCATCTGCGGGTGCACGTGGAGCAGGAATAAGACAGGGTTTAAAGCATTTCTAGTCCTTTCTTTCCCTGTAGTCCTTTCTTTCCTTGTGTCTCAGACCTGACACGATACACATGTCCTCCTTCCCCATACTGGCCCACTACAACACAAGGCTCTGGATCTCACCAACCCCCCAGCTTCCCTTGTGTCTGCCTACGCCTGCTTTTCCTCCAGAACCTTTCTCCTTGGGCTAAGGGTGAGTCCTGGGCCTTATGGTCATATTATCTCGTGTTGCTTGGAGGCCTGGTCAATCTTCCTCTTAGCAAGGGAGTAAGCAAAATCAACTGTTCATGATGTTCCCCCAACCAACTGTCCCTTTCATACCTGACCTGAGGGTTGTCCACCCCCAATTCAACATCCACAGGCAGTCTTACATACCAGCCAAACATGAGGCACGAGGCGGCATAGCCAGTGGGACTGTGTTCTGTGTGTTGAACGCCTTGACCAACGCAGGGATGTAGTCCTACCAGTGACCATATTTCTCCTCTTCCAGGGTGCGGAGCATGTTTATCAAGGACTGGTTCAGCCGCTCACACATTCTGTTCCTGTTTCATCCTGCTTTTGGCGACATCATAAAAGGTTAAACAGTTAAACATCAAATTTGACTCAAAATTGGGACCCTGGTCAGAGTGAAAACGTATGGGGCAACATAACTTTTCTGTCACTGTCCTTTTCAATGCAAGTAGTTCCCATTTTAACTTCTTGAATCTAGGGGGCACAATTTAAATTTTTTGAAAAATAACGTCCCCAAAGTAAACGGGCTATTTTGTCAGGACAAGATGCTAGAATATGCATATAATTGACAGCTTAGGATAGAAAACACTCTAAAGTTTACAAAACTGTAAAAATAATGTCTGTCAGAACTGATATTGCAGGCGAAAGCCTGAGAAAAATCCAATCAGGAAGGGACTCTTATTTAGAAAGCTCTGCATTCCTATGCGTCCCTATTGAGCAGTGAATGAGATATCAACCAGATTCCTTTTTCTATGGCTTCCCTAATGTGTCTAGTGTCACAATACATAGTTTCAGGCTTTTATTTTGAAAAATGAGCCTGAACGTCAACATTGTGTCAATGGTCAGCTGAAGTCTCTCAGAGTGTTTTGTGCGTAAAGGACAAATGCGGCCATTGTTTCTCTCTTTCCTACTAAGAAGCCACCAGTCCCGGTTGATATATTATCGAATAGATATTTGAAAAACACCTTGAGGATTGATTATAAACAACGTTTGCCATGTTTCTGTCAATATTATGGAGCTAATTTGGAATATTTTTCGGCTTTGTCGTGATCGCAATTTCCGGTCAATTTCTCAGCCAAATGTGAAGAACAAACGGAGCTATTTCGCCTACAAAAATAATATTTTTGGAAAAAAGGAACATTTGCTATCTAACTGGGAGTCTCGTGAGTGAAAACATCCGAAGCTCATCAAAGGTAAACGATTTCATTTGATTGCTTTTCTGATTTTCGTTACCAGGTTGCCTGCTGCTAGCTAGGCATAATGCTATGCTAGGCTATCGATAAACTTACATAAATGCTTGTCTTGCTTTGGCTGTAAAACATATTTTCAAAATCTGAGATGACAGGGTGATTAACAAAAGGCTAAGCTGTGTTTCAATATATTTCACTTGTGATTTCATGTATAGGAATATTTTCTAGTAATATTTATGTCCGTTGCGTTATGCTAATTAGTGTCAGTAGATGATTACGCACCCGGATCCGGGATGGGTAGTATCAAGAGGATGAACTATAATCGGCACCGTTTCTTTGTGTTGGGTGGAGGATTCGAATGGCATTCGAACTACCACCCATCATGAACCTGGACTAGGTTCACCCCCAAGTCCGAGGTTGCTCGCAACAGTATAGAGAACAAAAGGGCCTCTGTTATGCAGGTTTTAAGCCTTTCAAACGCAGACTGTCAGTCTGGACCTTGTTAGCTCCTGATCTCTTGAAGGCAGGATGACCGATTTAGAGGGCATTTAATGGGCAAGCAATCTTTGCAAAGCCTGAGATAAAATACCTATAATAGCCAGCCAAGCCTAAGAAGGCATGCACCTGCTGAATGGTTGTGGGTGCAGGCCAGTGGCGGTTGGTGCCGTTTAAGAGTGGATGTTTGTTTTAGCATTTCCTTATTTCTATTACAGCATATTGTATGACTGTCGTTCATATTCCATTCACCCAACTCAATGTAACATTGACGGGTTTAGGCTACTACATGATACTCAAATTTGCCCTATACCCATCAAGAGGTTGCTACAACCTAGCCTACAAATGACTGCTAAACGCTACACAGCCTATAGCATTGTAACCATATTAATTTTATAGTCAACAAACTAGAACTATCGTGTTAGTAAACCCACAATCCAATCCCTTTGTACAATCACGCATTACAGTGTACAGCAAGCAGTTTAGTAGTTACACCGGCATGCCCCGGTGGCAATAAATTAATAAAACCAAAAGCTTACCTCGACTTCGAAGAGTTGCAGTGTTGGATAGCATTAGCCAGCTAGCTAACCTAAAAGCATTCCTCTGAGTTAGGTTGTTGGGTAGGCTAAATTTACTGCATTAGCTAGCTAAGTAAGTGAAAGGTAAACTAAGAAGAACAAATACAACAAAATGTTGCTAGTTTGCTGTCTCTCTCTGCTGCTTCTCCTTCATTTTTGAAGAAATGTATTTGTTTCTCTCTCTTTGAGTCAACTACTTACCACACTTTATGCACTGCAGTGATAGCTAGCTGTAGCTTATGCTTTCAGTACTAGATTAATTATCGAATACTTTGATTGGATGGACATGTCAGCCAATACTGCAAGAGCTTGAATAGCTGGAATACATCATAATTACTGTGTCTATGGAAGGGGGTGAGAACCATGAGCCTCCTAGGTTTTGTATTGAAGTCCGAATGGAAAATAGCTGTTCTCTGACTAAACCATGGTGCTACCCTAGAGGGTGCTGTTGAGGCTACTGTCGACCTTCATTGCAAAACAGTGTGTTGTAATCAGTTATTTGGTGACGTGAATATTTTTTGTTTACTTTCATAAAAAAATGATAACCTTTTTAAATGTTTCACCATTTTTTTAAATGAAGTTTCACAGAGTAGGATGGTTCCTCCTCAATAGATATCCTTACCTCGAACTGGGGGGGAACCTTGGAACTTCCGGCGCCGACAGAGATGGCCACCTCGCTTCATGTTCCTAGGAAACTATGCAGTATTTTGTTTTTTTATGTGTTATTTCTTACATTGTTACCCCAGGTAATATTAGGTTTTATTACATACAGTCGGGAGGAACTATTGGATATAAGAGCAACGTCAACTCACCAACATTACGACCAGGAATACGACTTTCCCGAAGCAGATCCTCTGTTTGGCCTACCACCCAGGACAATGGATCGGATCCCAGCCGGCGACCCTAAACAACGACGCCGTAGAAGGGGCAGACGGAGCGGTCTTCTGGTTAGGCTCCGTAGACGGGCATATTGCGCACCGCTCCCGAGCATACTACTCGCCAATGTCCAGTCTCTTGACAACAAGGTAGACGAAATCCGAGCAAGGGTAGCAATCCAGAGAGACATCCGAGACTGTAAAGTTCTTTGTTTCACGGAAACATGGCTCACTCGAGACACGCTATTTGAGTCGGTACAGCCACCTGGTTTCCTCACGCATCGCGCCAACAGAAACAAGCATCTCTCTGGTAAGAAGAAGGGCGGGGGTGTATGCCTTATGATTAACTAGGTGTGGTGTGATCATAACAACATACAGGAACTAAAGTCCTTTTGTTCACCTGACTTAGAATTCCTCACAATCAAATGCCGACCGCATTATCTACCAAGAGAATTCTCTTCGATCATAGTCACCGTCGTGTTTATTCCCCCCCAAGCAGACACATCGACGGCCCTGAAAGAACTTCATTGGATTCTATGTAAACTGGAAAAAACATATCCTGAGGCTGCTATTATTGTAGCCGGGGATTTTAACAAGGCTAATCTGAAAACAAGGCTCCCCAAATTCTATCAGCATATCGATTGTGCTACCAGGGCTGGCAAAACCCTAGACCACTGTTATTCTAACTTCCGCGATGCATATAAGGTCCTCCCCCATCCTCCCTTCGGAAAAGCTGACCACGACTCCATTTTGTTGCTCCCAGCCTATAGACAGAAACTAAAACAGGAAGCACCCGCGCCCTTGTCTGTTCAACGCTGGTCCGACCAATCGGATTCCACACTTCAAGATTGCTTCGATCACGTGGACTGGGATATGTTCCGCTTTGCGGCGAACAACAACATTGACGAATACGCTGATTCGGTGAGCGAGTTTATTAACAAGTGCATCAGTGATGTTGTACCCACAGCGTCTATTAAAACATTCCCCAACCAGAAACCTTGGATTGATGGCAGCATTCGCGCAAAACTGAACACGCGAATCACTGCTTTAAATCAGGGCAAGTTGACCGGAAACATCACCGAATACAAACAGTGTAGCTATTCCCTCCGCAAGGCAATCAAACAAGCTAAGCGTCAGTACAGAGACAAAGTGGAGTCGCAATTCAACGGCTCAGACACGAGAGGTATGTGGCAGGGTCTATAGTCAATCACGGACTACAAAAGAAAAACCAGCCCCATCGTGGATCACGATGCCTTGACCCCCCCAGAAAGACTAAACAACTTTTTTGCTCGCTTTGAGGACAATACAGTGCCACTGACACGGCCCGCTTCACTGTAGCCAGCGTGAGTAAAACATTGAAACGCGTTAACCCTCGCAAGGCGGCATCCCTGGCCGTGTCCTCAGAGAATGCGCAGACCAGCTGGCTGGTGTGTTTACAGACATATTCAATCAATCCTTATCCTAGTCTGCTGTCCCCACATGTTCCAAGAGGGCCACCATTGTTCCTGTTCCCAAGAAAGCTAAGGTAACTGAGATAAATGACTACCGCCCTGTAGCACTCACTTTCGTCATCATGAAGTGCTTTGAGAGACTAATCAAGGACCATATCACCTCCACTCTACCTGACACCCTAGACCCACTCCAATTTGATTACCGCCCCAATAGGTCCACAGACGATGCAATCGCCATTACACTGCACACTGCCCTAACCCATCTGGACAAGAGGAATAGCTATGGAAGAATGATGTTCATCTATTACAGCTCAGCATTTAACATCATAGTACCCTCCAAACTTGTCATTAAGCTCGAGACCCCGGGTCTCGACCCCGCCCTGTGCAACTGGGTCCTGGACATCCTGACGGGCCGTCCCCCAGGTGGTGAGGGTAGGTAACAACATCTCCACCCCGCTGATCCTCAACACTGGGTCCCCACAAGGGTGCATTCTCAGCCCTCTCCTGTACTCCCTGGTCACCCACGACTGCGTGGCCATGCAAGCCTCCAACTCAATCATCAAGTTTGCAGACGACACTACAGTGGTAGGCTTGATTACCAACAACGACGAGACGGCATACAGGGAGGAGGTGAGGGCCCTCGGAGTGTGGTGTCAGGAAAATAACCTCACACTCAATGTCAACAAAACAAAGGAGATGATTGTGGACTTCAGGAAACAGCAGAAGGAGCAGCCCCCTATCTACATTGACGGGACAGTAGTGGAGAGGGTGGAGAGTTTTAAGTTCCTCGGCATACACATCACGGATGTGAACTGAAATGGTCCACCCACACAGACAGCGTTGTGAAGAAGGCACAGCAGCGCCCCTCAACCTCAGGAGGCTGATGAAATTCGGCTTTTCACCAAAAACACTCACAAACGTTTACAGATGCACAATCGAGAGCATCCTGTCAGGCTGTATCACCGCCTGGTACGGCAGCTGCTCCGCCCATAACAGTAAGGCTCTCCAGAGGGTAGAGAGGTCTGCACAACGCATCAAAGCGGGGCCCGAGAGACTGAAAAACAGCTTCTATCTCGAGGTCATCAGACTGTTAAACAGCCATCACTAACATTGCGTGGCTGCTGCCAACATACTGACTCAACTTCAGCCACTTTAATAATGGAAACATCGATGTAATCAATTTATCACTAGCCACTTTATATTATATAATGTTTACTTACTCTACATTACTCATCTCATATGTATATACTCTACGCTATACCATCTACTGCATCTTGCCATATTGATGTAATGTATCACTAGTCACTTTAAACAATGCCACTTCATATAATGATTTCACACCCTACATTACTCATCTCATATGTATATACTGTACACTATACCATCTACTGCATCTTGCCGTCTTGATGTAATGTATCACTAGCCACTTTAAACAATGCCGCTTTATATGTTTTCATACCCTACATTACTCATCGCATATGTATATACTGTACTCTATACCATCTACTGCATCTTGCCTATGCCGTTTGGCCATCACTCATTTATTTATTTTTATGTACATATTCGTATTTATTCCTTTATACACACAAGTATAAGGTAGTTGTTGTGAAATTTTTGGGTTATATTACTTGTTAGATATAACTGCATGGTCGGAACTAGAAGCACAAGCATTTCGCTACACTTGCATTAACACCTGCTAACTATGTGTATGTGACAAATAGATTTGATTTTGATTTGAATTATATATTTTTTAAATGTTCCATCCTCGTATGTCTGATTGAAAAATGGGGTAAATCTGACTCATGAAATGTCCAGCGCCCCAATTATTTGACCTGTTTTGGAATTGAAAATCATCATGCTTCTTCACACGGAAAGGCGAACATTGTCAAATCATTGTCAAGTCAAGTCACTATTTCTATCACGTTTTAGGGAAGACCCAGATGCAGATAGTGTCAAAGTAACAAAAGTGTATTACTAGAACAGGGGGCAGGCAAAAACGACAGGTCAAGGGTAGGCAGAAGTCAGTAACCAGATCAGAGTCCAAAAGGTACAGAACGGCAGGCAGTCTCAGGGTCAGGTCAGGGCAGGCAGAGGTCAATAATCCAGTGTGGTGTGACAATTTACAGAACGGCAGGTAGAAATGGTCAACAGGAAAACAGGAACTAGAAACAGACCGGAGCAAAGGGAAAACCGCTGGTAGGCTTGATGAACAAAACTAACTGGCAACAGATAAACAGAGAACACATGTATAAATACACTGGGGGTAATGGGGAAGATGGGCGACACCTGGAGGGGGGTGGAGACAAGCACAAAGACAGGTGAAACAGATCAATGTGTGACAATTTCCAAAGCACATCTCTGCTATTTCTGTTTAAAAAACGCAGCATAGCAAATCCAGAGCTCGAATCACAACACGTTTTCTGCAAAGATGCAAATGTAGGCCAATCTTTGCAAATAATTTATTTTGTGTTTAACAGAAGAAAAAGAAAGTACACTTTTAATATCCCTGCCTGCCCTGTTTGTTATTATGGACGATGCGATGCGTGCAGATTGGGTCATCAGCGGCGGTCCCTCGCAGTCCAGTCCCAACTTGGTGGTAGAGTGTTGGTCTGTGATCCACTCCAAACTGTCAATGCATAAATCATGAATCAGAATTGTGTCGATACTGCAAGAAAATATTGTAATTTCACATAACCATACCACAAGGTAGCTACTCTTCCTTCTTCATTCATTACGAGAAAACTAACTGGAGCAAGCAAGCTAGCCAAGTTGCTAGTTAGTTAGCTAACTAACCAGTAATACAAAATATGCCTAAACATTTTACAACGTTAGCTGTCACCTTGAGGATTGCTAGGGGGTAAAAATGTTTTTCCATAAAGGGAAAGCAATTTCGTTATTATCTACACTTGCTAGCTACACAGTAAAAATTACATTAAATTGAACTCTATTTGAAGAAAATGTTATTCTGACAAAGAAAAGAGTTGGTCCCAGTCCAACAACAGTAAAACATACTCTGGCAACAAAGTCATTTTTTTCAGAGTTGTATTTGCTCATTTTAGTGTTGATATTTAACTTGTGTTTCACTCTGTACAGTATTAATTTAAAATAACTCACTTTTTTTTTTAATCTCTGCAATGTTGTTCAGTATTCTAGAGTTAATTGTTGAGAGTAATATTTACTCCTACCAGTGTAATTTGTGAGGGAAATTGCAAGATTGTTATAATACTGTTATTGCATTGAATGGTTGTTTTATGCAACAGAATAGGGTTCTTAGAACTCTATTCTGCCCTCCCAAGCAAAAAGGCAGTAATTGCTCATAACGTGGAACTGAGAAAAATGGCTTCAAAGTTGTTTAATTGTCCAGCCAAATTAATTCTAGGGAGATCATTGGAGATGTAGTGATCGGTTGCCTTACTATGAGTACATTTTTTATTCATGTTGACCCTGACCTCTGACATGACCCTTAAACGGCAGTTACTGCCTTCTTCATTGGCATGATATGTTATAAATTGCAGGGTCATCCCAAAGAAAAGAGCAGTATCTGCCATTTTCATTTGTTAGTTTACTATACTTCTCATTTATGCTATATATACAAGAGCAGTGTAATTACTGTGACAGTGTAACAGAGTTGAAACTGCATCCTTTGTGTGTCTTCCACTAAGATACCAGTTGCATTTACATAGAGATGTAGGTTCTGCGGCAGTCACATTACATACTGTGTTTGACAAGTAGCCCATGTCTTGTTATAAGAATAAATGTGAAAAGTAGCACTGCAATTGTTTGAATTACATGAAACGATTACCTGTATTGTAATATATAATGATGGAACATGATAGAAGTATGACGTAGGGTAATACTATTTATAAAAAATGACCATGAGATTGCTAATAAAAACATTAGTATTTTTTTTAATTACACTTTTGAATGAATAAATAAATAAGAATACATTGTAAACATAATTTACATATTCATATTCATAAGAGGACGCAAATTACTTTTAGCTACAATTGATAAAATGCTGAATTTAATTTTTAAGTAACATTTAATTTTTAAGTAAAAAGTGCTCTTCCATATCACTCCTCATCCGCAGCAATGCTGTTCATAGCCAAGGCATTCCAGAACTGCCTTCGATTTGCAGGCATCAGAGGACACAGCTTGGTTAATATGTCCATCTTTTTGGACTCTTCTATCCCTCTATCCTGTGTACGTAGTGTTGAGGGTGTCTCTAGAGTGACTTTCTTCATGATAAAGTCAAGCTCTGTGAAGTCCTTTACTTCATGGGAGACTTTGTAGAAGAGGCTCCTGGATCCACGCCTCAACTGGATCTCAGTCATCTCTGCCAGCTTTGGTGGTGCTGCCTTCTTCAGCTTGACGATGGAATGGCCAGCTTTCCATACCAGGATGTTTTCCTTTCGACCACCTCCACCTTGCCTGCATTGGAAGTGGCGACCACATGGAGGAAGTCCCCAAAGTCATATACCACTCCTCTTCTTTTGAGACTTCTTTCCACTGGTGGCGAAGGTCTCGTGATAGGAAAGATTCATCTTATGAACAATGCTGTTTTCACACCTGACATGTGAGGGAACATGATTACTTTTTGCATATCAACACTCCTCACAGACCAGTCCTCAGGCCAATCGTTCTGTGCATCAGCCTGGTAATGGCTTCTGCTCTGCCCTGAAGACTTCTTATGTTCCTCATATTTCCTACATTGCATGCGGTCTGGGTTGGTGATGGTGAATTCAGGTGCTGCATGGCTGTTGTCTTGGCAGGCTTGGGTTTCCATGGCCTCATTCTCCCTGTGCTCCATCTTCAGATGATGACCCTGCACCAAACAGCTCGCACTCCTCCTCTCCAAGCCTCACTGTTACGTTCCCCAGTTTCTGTGTTGTTGTGGGTTTGTATGTCTTTAGCAAAAAAGTGCTCTTCACTGATGAATCGTGGTTTCGTCTCACCAAGGGTGATGGTCAGATTTGCGTTTAGCGTCGAAGGAATGAACGTTACACCGAGGCTTGTACTCTGGAGCGGGATCGAGGTGGAGGGTCCGTCATGGTCTGGGGCGGTGTGTCACAGAATCATTGGACTGAGCTTGTTGTCATTGTAGGCGATCTCAATGCTGTGCGTTACAGGGAAGACATCCTCCTGCCTCATGTGGTACCCTTCCTGCAGGCTCATCCTGACATAACCCTCCAGCATGACAATGCCACCAGCCATACTGCTCATTCTGTGCATGATTTCCTGCAAGACAGGAATGTCAGTGTTCTGCCATGGACAGTGAAGAGCCCGGATCTCAATCCCTTTGAGCACGTCTGGGACCTGTTAGATGTGAGGGCTAGGGCCATTCCCCCCCAGAAATGTCCGGGAACTTGCAGGTGGTGCCTTGGTGGAAGAGTGGGGTAACATCTCGAAGCAAGAACTGTCAAATCTGGTGCAGTCCATGAGGAGGAGATGCACTGCAGTACTTCATGCAACTGGTGGCCACACCAGATACTGACTGTTACTTTTGATTTTGACCCCCCCCCCCCCCCTTTGTTCAGGGACACATTATTCCATTTCCGTTTGTCACATGTCTGTGGAACTTGTTCAGTTTGTCTCAGTTGTTGAATCTTATGTAAATACAAATATTTACACGTTAAGTTTGCTGAAAATAAACGCAGTTGACAGTGAAAGGACATTTATTTTTTTGCCGAGTTTACTTAGCTTGCTAGGCTTGCTAGCTAATTAATTTTGATCTCAGATCTACTTAGCTTGTTCTCATCAATGTCTGGATGTCGGCGTTTCAGAGCAATTTCAACCATAATTTCCCCCAGGACTACTGTGCCATGGTGTTGTATCCCTAGATTAGCTATGTGTGTGTGTGTGTGCAGCTGTCAGTCAGTATCATACAGGTTTAATTGCATCACTATCAGTGTCACGTTCTGACCTTAGTTCCTTTGTTTTGTCTTTGCTTTTGTATGGTCAGGGGGTGTGAGTTGGGTTGGGCAGTCTTTGTTCTTTTTTCTATGATTTGGGATGTCTGTGTTTGGCCTGGTATGGTTCTCAATCAGAGGCAGCTGTCTATCGTTGTCCCTGATTGAGAACCATACTTAGGTAGCCTGGTTTCACCTTTGATTTGTGGGTGATTATATTTTCCGTTTCAGTGTTTGCACCATTCGGGACTGTTTCGGTTTTCATTTGGATTCTCTTTTGTATTTTGTATTCATTTTTCCTTTAACCTGTTGCTTCTACTCGGGACGCTTGCGTCCCAACTAGAGCTCTGGAAATGCAAATGCGCTACGCTAAATGCTAATAGTATTAGTTAAAACTCAAAAGTTCATTAAAATACACATGCAGGGTATCGAATTAAAGCTACACTCGTTGTGAATCCAGGCAACAAGTCAGATTTTTAAAATGCTTTTCGGCGAAAGCATGAGAAGCTATTATCTGATAGCATGCAACACCCCAAAAGACCCACAGGGGACGTAAACAAAATAATTAGCATTTCGGCGTTACACAAACCGCACAATAAAATAGAAAACATTCATTACCTTTCACCATCTTCTTTGTTGGCACTCCTAGATGTCCCATAAACACTATTTGGGTCTTTATTTCGATTAAATCGGTCCATATAAAGCCTAGATATCGTTATATGTAGACTGTGTGATAAACGAAAAACATCGTTTCAAAACGTAACGTCATTTTTTAAAATTCAAAAAGTCGACGATAAACTTTCACAAAACACTTCGAAATACGTTTGTAATGCAACTTTAGGTATTAGTAAACGTTAATAAGCGATAAAATTCATCAGGAGGCGATGTAAAGATCATTAGCTCTCCGTCTGGAAAAATGTCCGGCTAGAAACTCAACGAAAATATCCGGTCCTAGACCGGAGGAGATACGGTGTCCTGTATGTGTTTGACCAAGAAAAAACTCGAAGGGAAATGACAAGACTCTAGACACCGTGTGGAAGCTGTAGGTACTGCAACCTCAGTCAATGAATTGTGGTTCACGTTTATCAATGGGTTCAAGTAGCGCATGGATATATTTTCCCATTTTCAGTGATCAGTTTTTCCTGTGCTTTTCGATGTAAATGCCGTTCTGGTAAAGCCACAGCAGTGATTTAACCAGTTTTTTAAACGTATGAGTGTTTTCTATCCACACAGACTAAGCAAATGCATATACTATATTCCTGGCATGAGTAGCAGGGCGCTGAAATGTTGCGCGATTTTTAACAGAATGTTCAAAAAAGTAGAGGGTCGACTTAAGAGGTTAAATCACATTATGGATACATACCACGCTGCATTTTGGTCCTCCGATCCTTCCTACTACTCCTCCTCAGAGGAGGAAGAAGAAACCTGTTACAATCAGAATAAAATTATATGATACCAAGGTCAAACTAAGTAACTGCAGACAAGGGCAGGTTGAAACCAAGCTAAAAGGCAGTTCAGTTGCTGCCATTTACCTTTGTTTCACAGTAACTTTTTGCAGTTACTGTTATTATGACACCCATTTTCTCCAAAACACAATACAAGAGGCAGGATACTTGTCCATATGATTAAGGATGTATTTACTGTAGCAAAAATTACTGACAAATTTTTGACCAAATGAGCAGTTACTGCCTTTTTGCTTGGGATGGCAGTATTGTGTCTGTGTGAACTGAGAGGAGCTTCTGAGATTTAACTCTAGCAACTGATTTATGATAGTCTTGTCCTCTCTTGGAGCCCGCATTCCATATAATGAGTTAGAGTTTGTGTGCCGGGAGGTACCAGGGTGGAGATAGCTCGGGTATGGATAATTATTAGAGGAACCTTGTTTTGGGGGCCAGATCCTGGTTTCCACACAATGAGAACGGTCTTTACAGAAGATACTCTCTGCTGTGACTTATACATTTATTTCCTACAAATCCTAACCTTGTGACCCATTCCACACATCTGTTGTTTGTCATGTAGACTAAGGGGGTGTATCTTTGCTATAAAAGGTGTTTGTATTCTTTGTCTCAGGGTTCTCAACCCAACAGTCACAATGTTGTGTCGACCAGCCATCGTTATTACTCTATGCTTGTCTTATTGATAAGTTTTGAATAAAGTAATATCCTGATTGGTGATTGACCTTGTCTCTCCTCATTATTGATTAGAAATTTCCATGACACATTTCAAAGTACTCTGACTCATAATACTAAATAAATAGAATTTGATCAGGCTAAACACAGAAAAGTTATATTACTACCATAAATAAGTCAACACAAAATATTGCATAACATGATTTGTTCATTACACAAGATGGCAACAACAGCCCTTTGAAAGAAACATAATCTTTGAAATAAAATAAAGCAATAAGGACAGTATGAATTGAAAGGCACACCCCTGTGCCTCTGTGGAGTAATTTCTCCCCACAGGTGCATGGCCTTCTGATTTTGTACTCTTTCTACATTACATCTGTATATGTGTGCAAAAATGTACAATTGTTCTGGTACTGTGTACCAGAGTGGAAATGAAATCACATGAAGCAGTACAGGATCACAATCAAACTTGAATCATCACCACCATATGACATTTGTATGTCGAATGCTTTGTGAAACAAAATATCTTTAACAACAACATGGGGTCCCTTTCTTGTCCCTTTACAACTTTAAATTCATGATTTTTTTATATAAAAGAGTGCGTTTGTAAATTCACTCTGGCTATCTGCTCCGATTTCAGAGCGCAGAATAACGAATGATGAATGATGAATTTACGAACAAGCAACATCTGCTGAAAATGACCAGCATCGGTAAACGTTGGCAAAAAAGTAATTGTAACTTTGCTGCTGACAACAATTGAGTAACTAACGCTCATTTCTGTCAGGAAGTAACTAGCAAACTAGCCAACTTTAGCCAGTTAGCTTGGAGGCTCGGATAAACCCAACCTCTTGACCGGAGAGTCCAGTGTGCACTCTGAACACTCCAAGAGTGAAATGGTTTGAATTTACGAATGGACAATCTGACAACACTGAATTTAAGAACAACCCAGAGCGCAATTTATGAATGCAGTCTACACAGTGTGTCTAAAGCAAAAGGTAACCAGCAGTACATTGTTAACTTTTACAAGAAAGATTTAGTAAAATATTGGCGACTCACAATGAACTTTAACACAAACAACCAAATCTGAATGTTATACATTCTCTTGATGTTTGGCCCATTTTACACTGAAATCCTTAGTAGAAGAAGGCACCGTGAGTCCGTTTGTGCGAGTGTTCTCATGAGCTCCTTTTATTACATTCAAGGACAGCATTGTTCATTCTATCTATATGTTACAGTAGGTCAAATGTTTGCCAGTTTTATGCCATGTCACTTTGGTATTTCTTGGCTAATGTTAAAGTTGTTTATAAAGCTTTTCACTTAAAAAAAGTGTTTTCCTTGGTAGAGCATAAACCAGCTATGGAGAATTGGCCCAATTATCTGAATACATTGGGGAGAATGCACCATAAATAATGCTTGGGTAACATCTTATTTCCAAGAAATTAATGCTTAAACAATCTGGGGTGTTCTGCAATCAAGTGCTTCAAATAGACTGTAATAACATCTGATAACACTGGAGAAAATACAATGTTGACTATTTGAAGCAACAAAAGCAGCAAATGCCGGTGTTGATCATTTGGACACACCAAGTCACCAAAGATAAGTAGTAGATTGCGTATTAGACCCCTCAAGTAACTTCACTGCAGGGAGTCTGTTGTTTCTTTCCATATAATTATAGTTTAATCTCTGAATTCTCATGTCAATTTCTTTTGAGGTTAAATGCTCATTTTGGAAGTGCTGTAGTAGCAATTTCACCTCATATTGCCCAACACCCTCCAAGATGTTATGCATGATATCAACTGAAAAAATCTCACTTGTATGAAAATACTGTAATGAATTTAACAGGCAAGATATTTTAACACCATCACACAGGGCAGAATGGGATTTCTCTCCAATGTTTGGCAGTGTTCCATGTGCATCTGTTTAGTTCGCAATACTATCGTGGAACTGTCTTCACTAAACTCGGTTTGAAAGTCATCTTTCTCAGCAAGGCAGAAACGGCAGCAATATCTTGCACTAAAAGATTCCACAAAACCAAATAAACCATAAATACCAAGGTTGTCACCTGTTACTTGGACAATAGTTCCATGAATTTGGTGATCGTACAAGGGAACCTTAATTCCATCACCTTCCAAAATGTTTACATCTCGTACAATTGTGTCAAATAATGAGTAAAGCCCATATGTTTTTATATCTTGAGCATGAAATAGAGAATCCAGGTGAATATTGAGCAGAGAGGAATTGCACTTCGGTGAGACATTTCTTAAAGTAAAATAAATGGCACCCAATTTATGTAAGCCACACTTCGATCCAAGAGGATTAGCTGTTTCAAAGTCATCTTTTTCTTCGTATTTCTTTTTTATATATTTTTTTCTAAACTTCAACTTCAAAATACTCTCCTGCAACACGCCTCACCCAATGTGGTGTGGATCTGTTTTTTTCTAAAGTATTATTATTTACCTCGAATCCGGAATCACCAACAGAAGCTAGTCAGCTCACTAGCTACTAGCTAGTAGTCAGCTAACCACTGCTAGTGGTCATCTTAGCTCGGAAAGCTCTCGCCAGTTTGTACAACGTGACTCAAACCAGAGCATACCGGACCTATTTTCTCTCCATACCCCCGGATTCCTACCGGAAGCTCTCGACCTTTTCACCTGGATCATCGCAGCTAGCTAGCTGCTATCCGAGTCTCTACTCCTGGCTAACGTCGGTCCCGAAGCAAGCACCAATTAGCCTGGAGCTAGCCCATGTTAGGCCCTTTCTCCCGGCTAGCTAAAGAGGCCCATCAGCCACTCCTGGGCTACAATACCCGGACCCCTTCTACTGCCGGTACGGGGCACGGAACCCCGTCGATCGTTCACGACTGCCCTACGACGCAATCTGCTCGAGGGGGTACTCAACTGGCCTCTACATCGCGACGACCCCTCTGCTACTCGGAACACTACAAATCCATCACGACTGGTCTAGCGACGTCACCACACCCGGAGGCTAAAACAGACTTTCCTCCATTGAGACATCCCTCGAAGGCCCTTCTGCTAGCTTGCTAGTCCCGGCCTGCTAGCTGTCGGAATTGCCGTGTCTCCAGCCAGCCTAAACACTCACTGGACCCCTATTGATCACCCGGCTACGCATGCCTCTCCCTAATATCAATATACCTTGTCCATTACGGTCCTGGTTAGTGATTATTGTCTTATTTCACTTTAGAGCCTCTAGCCCTGCTCAATATGCCTTAACCTACCATTTAGTTCTACCTCCCACATATGCAGTGACATCACCTAGTTTAAATGTTTCTAGAGACAATCTTTCTCATCATTACTCAATGCCTAGGTTTACCTCCAATATACTCACATGCTACCATACCTCTGTCTGTCCATTATGCCTTGGATCTATTATCTCGCTTCCAGAAACCTGCTCCTTTTACTCTCTGCTCCGAAAGCACTAGACGACCAGTCCGGATAGCCTTTAGCCGTACCCTCCTCTGTTCCTCTAGGGATGTAGAGGTTAATCCAGGCCCTGAAGCGCCTAGCTCCATCTCCTACTCATTTGTTGACTTCTGCAACTGTAAAAGCCTTGGTTTCATGCATGTTAACATTAGAAGCTTCCTCCCTAAGTTTTTTTTAATGCTTTAGCACACTATGCCAAGCCGAATGTCCTAGCCATGTCTAAATCCTGGTTTAGGAAGACCACCAAAAATGCTGAAATTTCCATCCCTAACTATAACATTTTCTGACAAAATAGAACTGCCAAAGGGGGAGGTGTTGCAATCTACTGCAGAGAGTTCTGTCTTACTATCCAGGTCTGTACCCAAACAATTCGAGCTTCTACTTTTAAAAATACACCTTTCCAGAAACAAGTCTCTCACCGTTGCCACTTGCTATAGACTACCCTCTTCCCCCAGCTGTGCCCTGGACACCATATGTGAATTGATTGCCCCCGATATATCTTCAGAGCTTGTGATGCTAGGTGACCTAAACTGTGACATGCTTAGCACCCTGGCCATCCTACAATCTAAGCCTGATGCCCACAATCTCACACAAATTATCAATGAACCCACCAGGTACAAACCCAAATCCGTAAACACGGTCACCCTCATAGATATCATCCTAACCAACTTGCCCTCCAGATACACCTCTGCTCTTTTCGACCAAGATCTCAGCGATCACTGCCTCATTGCCTGCTTCCGTAATGGGTCTGCAGTCAAACGACCACCCCTTATCACTGTCAAATGCTCCCTAAAACACTTCAGCGAGCAGGTCTTTCTAATTGACCTGGCCCAGGTATCCTGGAAGGATATTAACCTCATCCCATCAGTAGATGATGCCTGGTTATTCTTTAAAAGTGCCTTCCTCACCATCTTAATTAAATTACCATGCCCCGTTCAAAAAATGTAGAACCAGGAACAGATATAGCCCTTGGTTCTCTCCAGACCTGACAGCCCTTGACCAGCACAAAAACATCCTGTGGCGTTCTGCATTAGCATCGAATATCCCTTGTGACATGCAACTTTTCAGGGAAGTTAGGAACAAATACACATAGGCAGTTAGGAAAGCTAATGCTAGCTTTTTCAAGCAGAAATTTGCATCCTGTAGCACAAACTCAAAAAAGTTCTGGGACACTGTAAAGTCCATGGAGAATAAGAGCACCTCCTCTCAGCTGCCCACTGTACTGAGGTTAGGAAACACGGTCACCACCGATAAATCCACTATAATTGAGTATTTCAATAAGCATTTTTCTACGTCTGGCCATGCTTTCCACCTGGCTACCCCTACCCCGATCAACAGCCCTCCACCCCCTAGCAACTCGCCCAAGCCTCCCCATTTATCCTTCACCCAAATCCAGATAGCTGATGTTCTAAGACCCTCACTTTCTAAAATGATCTGCTGAAATTGTTGCAACCCCTATTACTAGCCTGTTCAACCTCTTTCGTATCGTCTGAGATTCCCATAGATTGGAAAGCTGCCGCGGTCATCCCCCTCTTCAAAGGAGGAGACACTCTAGACCCAAACTGCTACTGACCTATATCTATCCTACTCTGCCTTTCTAAGGTCTTCGAAAGTGAACTAACAGATTACCGACCATTTCGAATCCCACCATACCTTCTCCGCTATGCAATCTGGTTTCAGAGCTAGTCATGGGTGCACCTCAGCCACGCTCAAGGTCCTAAATGAAATCATAACCGCCATCGATAAGAGATATTACTGTACAGCCGTATTCATCAACCTGGCTAAGGCTTTTGACTCTGTCGATCACAAAATTCTCATTGGCAGACTCAACAGCTTCGGTTTCTCAAATGATTGCCTCGCCTGGTTCACCAACTACTTCTCTGATAGAGTTTAGTGCGTCAAATCGGAGGGCTTGTTGTCCGGACCTCTGGCAGTCTATGGGGGTGCCACAGGGTTCAATTCTCGGGCCTACTTTCTTCTCTGTATACATCAATGATATTGCTCTTGCTGCTGCTGATTATTTGATCCACCTCTACGCAGACGACACCATTCTGTATACCTCTGGCCCTTTTTTGGACACTGTTAACTAACCTCCAGACGAGCTTCAATGCCATACAACTCTCCTTCCGTGGCCTCCAACTGCTCTTAAATGCAAGTAAAACTAAATGCATCCTCTTCAACCAATCGCTGCCCTTACCTGCCCGCCCGTCCAGCATCACTACTCTGGACTTAGAAAATGTGTACAACTACAAATACCTAGGTGTCTGGTTAGACTGTAAACTCTCCTTCCAGACTCACATTAAACATCTCCAACCCAAAATGAAAATCTAGAAATCGGCTTCCTATTTCACAACAAAGCATCCTTCACTCATGCTGCCAAACATGCCCTTGTAAAACTGACCATCCCACCGATCCTTGACTTCGGCGATAGCCTCCAACACGCTACTCAACTAATTGGATGCAGTCTATCACAGTTCCATCTGTTTTGTCACCAAAGCCCCATATACTACCCACCACTGTGACCTGTACGCTCTCGTTGGTCTGCCCTCGCTTCATACTCGTCGCCAAACCCACTGGCTCCAGGTCATCTACAAGTCTCTGCTAGGTAAAGCCCTGCTTTATCTCAGCTCATTGGTCACCCACCCGTAGCACGCGCTCCAGCAGGTATTTCTCACTGGTCACCCCCAAAGACAATTCTTCCATTGGCCGGACTCTCCTTCCAGTTCTCTGCTGCCAATGACTGGAATGAACTGCAAAAATCACTGAAGCTGGAGACTTACCTCCCTCACTAGCTTTAAGCACCAGCTGTCAGAGCAGCTCACAGATCACTGCACCTATACACAGCCCATCTGTAAATAGCCCATCCAACTACCTCATCCCCATACTGTATTTATTTATCTTGCTCCTTTGCACCCCAGTATCTCTACTTGCACATTCATCTTCTGCACATTCCACCATTCCAGTGTTTAATTGCTATATTGTAATTACTTCACCAGCATGGTCTATTTATTGCCTTACCTCCCTTCTCCTACCTCATTTGCACATGCTGTATATAGACCTTTTCTACTGTATTGATTGTATGATTGTTTATTCCATGTGTAACTATGTGTTGTTGTATGTGTCTAACTGCTTTGCTTTATCTTGGACAGGTCACAGTTGCAAATGAGAACTTGTTCTCAACTGGTTAAATAAAGGTGAAATAAAAAAAATATATAAGAGTTGAATTTGTATCGCATGCTTTTCTTTTGAGAATAGAGCATGATTCTTAAAGAATGATCCGTCACACAAGTCTTAAAGTAGACTTTCTTTGGGATCAGGCTGCAACATTTAGTTTGTGTGTATTTTTGTAAATAGACTAAAGTATGCCAAATGGATATGTACATACATTTATCTGAAACAATAACCTGGTCATATGTTCTATTGCATTGCGTGTCAAATCTTGTGCCAAGAACATATTCAACTGAATCTACAGTTCCCCACTTCTATGAGAAATATTTCAACCTTTTGGTTTCAGAATTTAATACAGTATATTGAAAGGATTTTCAATTTGCCCAAAACAATTATTACACCCAATATCATTGTTGCCAGTTTCCTGTAAAGGCACTCTTCTTTACTTTCTCTTTAGCTTGACTGTTCATATGATCAACTCTCTCTTCCATGGAACTGACTAGTGTTCACTGTTATGTCACCAACTCCTGCTGCTTTAAGTTTAGTTGTTGTTGCGGCACAATTATCCACAATATTCTTTTTATACAGAGCTGAATCACAATGTGAGCTTGGTGCTGGCACATCACCAAAATTGTTTGCTGCAAAACTGTTAGCAGCGGTAGAGGGGGCTGCTTCGGTATGCTCTTCATGTGCCTTGTTAAGATTTCTAAATCCAGAAAAAGTACATGTGAACAACCAGCCTGACCACATTTCAAAACGCAGGGATTTCCATGGACAAAGACCATGGATTAACTTCAGCTGTTTTACAAGGCTATTTGCTTGTGGCTGTCCGCATTTGCAAACAAAACAGAACATTTGTGTCTCAAACTGTTCTGTTTAATGCAACATTCTGGCACTCGGCTCTGCTACACTGGGATTTGCCTTAGTTGTATCAACGTCAATGTCGTAGATTGTCGTTTGTAGAGAAGTGTACAAGCCAGACCTTGACTGTATGAGGTCAAAAGACAAAGTGAGCTTTGAAAAGCTCAACAAAACAGCTCTGTGAACCAGATACCTTACAAGGTACCGCATGTTTGTCAATCACAATGAAGTAGGCGTGAATGCTCATTCTCTGGGTCCCCATGGCAAGCAGATAGGGCTGTTGACTCCCGATGATGCTGCAGGATGCTGGTACAGCAACACAATTTGATACAGCGACACAATTTGTCTTTAACAAATTTGTGTTGAATTGTAGCTTGACCTTAATGAACTTCACAAGATGTTCAGCTGCCTGTCTTGCTGACATCTTTCCCGGCTTGTTGCGGCATTAAGCGGAGGGAGGCAAAAGATAGACAAGGAGAAGAATGGACGACATGTCACTGTCCCAGTCTAGAAACACAAGTTAGAATTCTGACATTAGAAAACTTTCAGAACATGTCTACCCGGACGACGCTGTGCCAATTGCGCGCTACCCTATGGGTCTCCCGGTCACGGCCGGCTATGAGAACCTGGACTCAAACCCAGAATCTCTAGTGGCACAGTGCCTTAGAACACTGCGCTACTCGGGGGGCTCTAGCAAATATTTTGTATAACTTACCTTCATTGTTCTATCTAGTTTGCAAACATTAGCTACTGTAGCTAAATGGCCAAGCTAGTTAACGCTAGCTATTAGCTATCTAGGTAACATTACCCTGGAAGAAAACGGTTAGCTAATGTTAGCTATTTGTTACGGTAACATTACAAAACAGTTAGTGTCCAATTGCCACACGTTTATTTGTTTATTCAACTGTGGTTAATACAAATAAAAATACATTGCTGCTTCAAGTACCTACCTTGGTAGAACCATTCTGTCAAACTGAGCTAAAATTATTAGCTAGCTAGCTAACGGTAGCTACGCTTTGATAATGGAGCCAAGACTGGTTTGGTAAAAAAATAAAATAGGATTTATCGATCGACTGCTAGGTAATAATGAATATTTGGCTTGGAACTAGCTAATGATGAATGATAAGGACACGCCAGTCTAAATGATTGACTTTGGCCAAATATGAAATTCAAAACCATATTACTTACCTGATTGCTAGGAAGAAAATATAAAGGGCGGCAAAAATCTACATTGAACTGTTAATTTGTGGGCGGATCACATTGACTTTAGCAATAACTAAAACACTATTCGAAATAGCTCTGTGTTTTACATCCAACTCCAGTGGTCACAATCAGTCACTTAATTCCAAAAATAGTTAAAGCTGCTCTTTTCATGTAAAATAATAGTAACTTGGCTGTAATGACTTTCCATTATTTGCAGTGTACCAGTTAGATTTTACCCCGCTATCAAGCCTAACATAGCTAGCTAGCCCTAGTGGCTACTGGCCAAATTAGCTAACGTTCATCATTCTTGTTACTAAAATAAATCAAATATATCTACCCACTTTAGCTTTAACTTCTTATAGGTATTTTCTGAACAGCTTCTCACTTCTTTGTTTCTCCAATTGTCAGGTCACACTAATTTCTGGCACCAAACTTTAAAAAATGACAGTTGAAGCTCCACAGCAGATTCTTGTTGCTAGGCTACCAGTTACAGTGCTTTTAGCTTGTGGTTTGTCATGCCTTTATCCAGAGGGAATCCAACAATTATATGTGCATGAAAGAAAAATCTGGATTTCCTATTTGCAAATTATTGAGCATATGCTGAAAACTCAGAAATGCATCAGAAATCATCCTTATTTTCAGCATATCAAAAAGCATGTCAAGATCCGGATATGGTCCTCAGCCAAGAGCTTCCAATCTTGAATGTGCTGAGAAAGCACAGATATGCTATTTATACAATCAGTATTTGTCAACATCTCAGGAAATGTTCATGTGTGATATTCAGATGAATCCCATATCATATACTGTTTTTTTTAAAGGAACAAAAGATCTACTCAACTGCCTAATCCACTGTCAACTTGATTCAGATGTACTACTCGTTGTGCTAGATATGGCCAGTTTGTACATTCCCCATGCTAAAGGCCTACATTCAATTGCCAAATTCCTAAGGTCACGTGACGACTCAATGAATCCCCCTAATACTTTATTTTGGAGCTCTTGAACTTGGTATTTAGAAATAACTATTTCAGGTATGATGACAAATTCTACCTACAAACCAAAGGCAGAGCAATGGGCACAGCAGTAGCCCCGATTTACGCAAACCTTGTCGTTGGAGATTGGGAGGCAGTTCATGTTCAAAATAAAGACAATAACCCATTTCTTCCTCACATTAAGTTTTGGAAGCGCTAAATTGATAATTTTATTTTTGGGGTTCATCTAAAGACAATCTTGATGACTTTGTCCATTATCTGAACAACAAAACGACGTTCCTTCAATTCACTGTTGAAAGTGACCCCAACAGTATCAACTTCCTAGATCTCAAAATATTCAAGGATGATGCAAACAAAATCCAAACTACCTCTATCAGAAACCAACAGAGAGGAATACTGTGCTCCACTTCAACAGTAATCATCCACGACATCTCAAAAACAGTATCCCGACTGAAAAGTTTCTACGCAACTGCTCTACACTCAGAGATTGATGCTCAGACAAAGGACATGTCCAATTGTCCAGCACACTCACCACCCCAAAAGAACAGCATGATTTAAATCATTGCTCAAACGAAATCAAAACTGCAATCCTAAAAGACTGGCCTATTCTACAAACAGAACCGATGGTCCAGCCTCTGGTGGAAACGCCCTACAGATGGAAGCGCACTATCAGGGACACAGTGATTCATTCTTTCCAAAAGCCTCACTATTCAAACTGTTAAGAAATCAGTAAACTACAGTTCTATATAGGATGTTGAGATAAGACATACAAGTAATGGGGCCTGATCTGTGACATGCCACAGAATGTGTGACATGTGACTCCATCCCTCCAAACAAGGGAACTAACTATAAGTGTGGAAGATGTGCTCAATGTAACAACACAGTAAACTGTAAATACTTTAAACTCTCTTACTGGCCGAAATTGTAACTCTACCAACATGTGTAGGCCTATATACTTACGTGCCCTTGTGGGCCAAACAAAAATATGTTTAAAAATAAGATTCTCTGAACTTAAAACAATGATCCGCACTGGCAATATATGCTATGCAAAACACTACTTAGAAGCCAAACATGGCACACTGTTCTCTTTGCACATTGTGAGCCTGGAACAGATCACATCTATTAAAGGTGGTAACCTCCCTAAAATGCTCTCACAACAAGAGTTGTTTTGGATTGATAGATTAAATACCATGCATCCTTGAGGTCAGACTTGTGATTTCTCATTCAGACCTTTTTTGTAGATTATATGGATGCGCTGTATTTTGAAAGCTTATGTATACTGTATATATATTTTCCTACTTTCAATTACAACCTTTCTATACAGATTTTTATTTTATTTTACCAGGTAGGCCAGTTGAGAACAAGTTCTCATTTACAACTGCAACCTGGCCAAGATAAAGCAAAGCGTTACAAATAACACAGAGTTACACATGGGATAAACAAACATTAGTCAATAACACAATAGAAGAATCTATATACAGTGTGTGCAAATGTAGTAAGATTAGGGAGGTAAGGCAATAAATAGGCCACAGTGGTGAAGTAATTACAATTGAGCAATTAAAAAACACTGGAGTGATAGATGTGTAGATGTGTATAAAATGGCGGCGGAAGAAAAGGCAGCAGTTTTACGGGCGGCCAACCAATTATGCTAGCCTCACTACTGTATATAGCCTGTCTTTTTACTGTTGTTTTATTTCTTTACTTACATATTGTTCACCTAAAACTTTTTTGCACTATTGTTTAGAGCCTGTAAGTAAGCATTTCACTGTAATACAACACCTGTTGTATTCGGCGCACGTGACAAATAAACTTCGATTTGAGTTGTGCAGAAGATAGATGTTCAAGTAGAGATACTGGGGTGCAAAGGAGTAAAAAAATAACAATATGGGGATGAGGTAGTTGGGTGGGCTATTTACATATGGGCTGTGTACAGGTGCAATGATCGGTAAGCTGCTCTGACAGCTGATGCTTAAAGTTAATGAGGGAGATATAAGAATCCAGCTTCAGTGATTTTTGCAATTCGTTCCAGTCATTGGCAGCAGAGAACTGGAAGGAGAGGCGGCCAAATGAGGAGTTGGCTTTGGGGATGACCAGTGAAATACAGTGCCTTGCGAAAGTATTTGGCCCCCTTGAACTTTGTGACCTTTTGCCACATTTCAGGCTTCAAACATAAAGATATAAAACTGTATTTTTTTGTGAAGAATCAACAACAAGTGGGACACAATCATGAAGTGGAACGACATTTATTGGATATTTCAAACTTTTTTAACAAATCAAAAACTGAAAAATTGGGCGTGCAAAATTATTCAGCCCCTTTACTTTCAGTGCAGCAAACTCTCTCCAGAAGTTCAGTGAGGATCTCTGAATGATCCAATGTTGACCTAAATGACTAATGATGATAAATACAATCCACCTGTGTGTAATCAAGTCTCCGTATAAATGCACCTGCACTGTGATAGTCTCAGAGGTCCGTTAAAAGCGCAGAGAGCATCATGAAGAACAAGGAACACACCAGGCAGGTCCGAGATACTGTTGTGAAGAAGTTTAAAGCCGGATTTGGATACAAAAAGATTTCCCAAGCTTTAAACATCCCAAGGAGCACTGTGCAAGCGATAATATTGAAATGGATGGAGTATCAGACCACTGCAAATCTACCAAGACCTGGCCGTCCCTCTAAATTTTCAGCTCATACAAGGAGAAGACTGATCAGAGATGCAGCCAAGAGGCCCATGATCACTCTGGATGAACTGCAGAGATCTACAGCTGAGGTGGGACACTCTGTCCATAGGACAACAATCAGTCGTATATTGCACAAATCTGGCCTTTATGGAAGAGTGGCAAGAAGAAAGCCATTTCTTAAAGATATCCATAAAAAGTGTCGTTTAAAGTTTGCCACAAGCCACCTGGGAGACACACCAAACATGTGGAAGAAGGTGCTCTGGTCAGATGAAACCAAAATTGAACATTTTGGCAACAATGCAAAACGTTATGTTTGGCGTAAAAGCAACACAGCTCATCACCCTGAACACACCATCCCCACTGTCAAACATGGTGGTGGCAGCATCATGGTTTGGGCCTGCTTTTCTTCAGCAGGGACAGGGAAGATGGTTAAAATTGATGGGAAGATGGATGGAGCCAAATACAGGACCATTCTGGAAGAAAACCTGATGGAGTCTGCAAAAGACCTGAGACTGGGACGGAGATTTGTCTTCCAACAAGACAATGATCCAAAACATAAAGCAAAATCTACAATGGAATGGTTCAAAAATAAACATATCCAGGTGTTAGAATGGCCAAGTCAAAGTCCAGACCTGAATCCAATCGAGAATCTGTGGAAAGAACTGAAAACTGCTGTTCACAAATGCTCTCCATCCAACCTCACTGAGCTCGAGCTGTTTTGCAAGGAGGAATGGGAAAATATGTCAGTCTCTCGATGTGCAAAACTGATAGACATACCCCAAGCGACTTACAGCTGTAATCGCAGCAAAAGGTGGCGCTAAAGTATTAACTTAAGGGGGCTGAATAATTTTGCACGCCCAATTTTTCAGTTTTTGATCTGTTAAAAAAAGTTTGAAATATCCAATAAATGTCGTTCCACTTCATAATTGTGTCCCACTTGTTGTTGATTCTTCACAAAAAAATACAGTTTTATATCTTTATGTTTGAAGCCTGAAATGTGGCAAAAGGTCGCAAAGTTCAAGGGGGCCGAATACTTTCGCAAGGCACTGTATACCTGCTGCAGCGCGTGCTACAGGTGGGTGCTGCTATGGTGACCAGTGAGCTGAGATAAGGTGGGGCTTTACCTAGCAGAGAGATGACCTGGAAGCAGTGGGTTTGGCGACGAACAGCCAACGAGAGAGTACAGGTCGCAGTGGAGGGTAGTATATGGGGCTTTGGTGACAAAACGGATGGCACTGTGATAAGACTCCATCCAATTTGTTGAGTAGAGTGTTGGAGGCTATTTTGTAAATGACAACGCCAAAGTCGAGGATCGGTAGGATAGTCAGTTTTACAAGGGTATGTTTGGCAGCATGAGTGAAGGATGCTTTGTTGCGAAATAGGAAGCCAATTCTAGATTTAACTTTGTATTGGAGATGCTTAATGTGAGTCTGAAAGGAAAGTTTACAGTCTAACCAGATACCTAGGTATTTGTAGTTGTCCACATTTTCTAAGTCAGAACCGTCCAGAGTAGTGATGCTAGGCGGGTGGGTGGGTGAGGGCAGCGATTGGTTGAAGATCATGCATTTAGTTTTACTTACATTTAAGAGCAATTGGAGGCCACGGAAGGCGTGTTGTATGGCATTGAAGCTCGTCTGGAGGTTTGTTAACACAGTGTCCAAAGAAAGGCCAGAAGTATACAGAATGATGTCGTCTGCGTAGAGGTGGATCAAATCATCATCAGCAGCAAGAGAGACAACATTGATGTATACAGAGAAAAGAGTCGGCCCGAGAATTGAACCCTGTGGCACCCCCATATAGACTCCCAAAGGTCTGGACAACAGGCCCTCCGATTTGACACACTGAACTCTGAGAAGTAGTTGAACCAGGCGAGGCAGTCATTTGAGAAACCAAGGCTGTTGAGTCTGCCGATAAGAATGCGGTGATTGACAGAGTCGTAAAGCCTTGGCCAGGTCGATGATGACGGCTGCACAGTATTGTCTTTTATCAATGGTGGTTTTGATATCGTTTAGGACCTTGAGCGTGGCTGAGGTGCACACATGACCAGCTCG
The DNA here is from genome assembly GCF_034236695.1 of Oncorhynchus nerka. Lineage (NCBI taxonomy): Eukaryota > Metazoa > Chordata > Actinopteri > Salmoniformes > Salmonidae > Oncorhynchus > Oncorhynchus nerka. Next base: position 51,013,659 of record NC_088410.1, on the reverse strand, counting down.
GAAACCAGATTGCATAGCGGAGAAGGTATGGTGCGATTCGACATGGTCGGTAATCTGTTTGTTAACTTGTCTTTCGAAGACTTTAGAAAGGCAGGGTAGGATAGATATAGGTCTGTAACAGTTTAGGTCTAAAGTGTCTCCCCCTTTGAAGAGGGGGATGGCTGCTGCAGCTTTCCAATCTTTAGGGATCTCAGACGATTGAACAGGCTAGTAATAGGGGTTGCAACAATTTCGATCATTGTAGAAAGAGTGTGTCCAGAATGTCTAGCCTTGCTGATTTGTAGGGGTCCAGATTTTGCAGCTCTTTCAGAACATCAGCTATCTGGATTTGGGTGATTTTCTACCTCAAAGTATCATTTTTTGTAGGCTTTACTGTGCAATAGGAAGTAACTAAATGCACCAAAATGTCTTACATACCTTAAGGTTATTTTTCAAGTTTATTCTGCTTATCTGTGTATATGTTTGTATGTACAGTGTATTGTAACAATTGTTTCATTCATGTTTTTATTGCCACTATGTGCCACCCTCACACGGGTGTGGCAATTGTAATTATCACATAGGCACCTGCATGTAAAAAACATGGGCTTTGGCACATCTCTTGATGCTCTGATGAAGGCGTAACTGCCTAAACGCGTTAGCCTGCCATCTGAAAATATAAAGGTGAAATGAGGTGACATCTTCTCCTTTAAAAAAAGAATGTTGAGAGTGCCTCCTTTCCCAATGTTCTTGAACTTGGGGCCTAGCATCACTCTTCAGGCAGTATTGGTTCTCCGTTAATGTCCAGACGCTGCTCGTTTTGTATCATTCTGTTTATTATTAAACTCACCGACTGCACCTGCTTCCTGACTTCCAGCGTCATTATATCACAGATTTTGCTACCAACCTTGTTATAACCTTGTTATAATGACAAGATATAAAATTCACAAAAAAACTATTGTTTTCACATAGTGTTATTTAACTGTTTCTTGCAGTTGATCAAAGGAATTAGTGGTTTGGGGTGGATTATCCCTTTAAGGTTTCAAATCAAATTTTATTTGTCACATACACATGGTTAGCAGATGTTAATGCGAGTGTAGCGAAATGCTTGTGCTTCTAGTTCGAACAATGCAGTAATAACCAACAAGTAATCTAACAATTCCACAACTACTACCTTATACACACACGTGTAAAGGGATAAAGAATATGTACATAAAGATATATGAATGAGTGACGGTACAGAACAGCATAGGCAAGATGCAGTAGATGGTATCGAGTACAGTATATACATAATATGTTTACATACCCCACATTAAACATCATAAGTGGCATTCTTTAAAGTGGCTAGTGATACATTTTTTACATCAATTTCCATTATTAAAGTGGTTGGCCTTGAGATAAACAGCTTCTTTCAGTCCCTCGGTCCCTGCTTTGATGCACCTGTACTGACCTCGCCTTCTGGATGATAGCGGGGTGAACAGGCAGTGGCTCGGGTGGTTGTTGTTCTTGATGATCTTTATGGCCTTCCTGTGATATCGGGTGGTGTAGGTGTCCTGGAGGGTAGGTAGTTTGCCCCCGGTGATGCGTTGTGCAGACCTCACTACCCTCTGGAGAGCCTTACGGTTGTGGGCAGAGCAGTTGACATACCAGGAGGTGATACAGCCCGACAGGATGCTCTCGATTGTGCAGCTGTAAAAGTTGAGTGCTTTTGGTGACAAGCCAAATTTCTTCAGCCTCAAACTACTGACTCTGAAAAACACCAAAAGAAAGATGCCCAGGGTTCCTGCTCATCTGTGTGAGTGTGCCTTAGGCATACTGCAAGGAGGCAGGAGGACTACAGATGTGGCCAGGGCAATAAATTGCAACGTCCATACTGTGAGACGCCTAAAACAGCACTACAGGGAAACAGGACAGACAGATGATCGTCCTCGCTGTGGCAGACCACTTGTAACACCTGCACAGGATCGGTACATCACACCTGCAGGACAGGTACAGGATGGCAACAACAACTGCCTGAGTTACACCAGAATTGCAACATTCCTCCATCAGTGCTCAGACTGTCCGCAATGGGCTGAGAGAGGCTGGACTGAGGGCTTGTAGTCCTGTTGTAAGGCAGGTCCTCACCAGACATCACCGGCAACAATGTCACCTATGGGCACAAACCCACCGCTGCTGGACCAGACAGGATCGGCAAAAAGTACTCTTCACTGACGAGCGCAGTTTTGTCTCACCAAGGGGTAGTCAGATTTGCATTTATCGTCGAAGGAATGAGAGTTACATCGAGGTGTGTACTCTAGAGCGGGATCGATTTGGAGGTGGAGGGTCCATCATGGTTAAGGGTGGTGTGTCACAGCATCATCGGACTGAGCTTGCCATTGCAGGCAATCTCAACGCTGTGTTTTAAAGGGAAGACATCCTTCCTCATGTGGTACCCTTCCTGCAGGTTCATCTTGACATGACCCTCCAGCATGACAATGCCACCAGCCATACTGCTCGTTCTGTGCGTGATTTCCTGCAAGACAGGAATGTCAGTGTTCTGCCATGGCCAGCGAAGAGCCCAGATCTCAATCCCTTTGAGCACATCTAGGACCTGTTGGATCGGAGGGTGAGGGCTAGGGCCATTCCCCCCAGAAATGTCCAGGAACTTGCAGGTGCCTTGGTGGAGGAGTGGGGTAAAAGCTCTCAGCAAGAACTGGCAAATCTGGTGCAGTCCATGAGGAGATGCACTGCAGTACTTAATGCAACTTTTGATTTTGACCCCCCCCCTTTGTTCAGGGACACATTATTCCATGTTAGTCACGTGTCTGTGGAGCTTATTCAGTTTATGTCTCAGTTGTTGAAGCTTATGTTCATACATATTTTTACACATGTTAAGTTTGTTGAAAATTAACACAGTTGACAGTGAGAGGACTTTTTTAAATTTTTATAAGCATCCATAAACACCCAATATTTTATAGGAGAAACCAGTAAAAAAAAAAAGTTTTTCACCATACACAATATGGCTATGAATGATACAAATTTAGATATAATGCATTTAAATATTTAATCTGATTGTCATGTAATATATTAGCTAGATATATTTTCTATTGTATATTCAGTGAAAACCTAACCTGAGTAGGATGCTAAACCCATTGTCTGTCATTCACATTCCATTTCAAATGTAGCCATATCTACCAGTCATGCTATATGACACAATTCAAGTGACAATACTTCAGTCAATTTCTGTAGACCACAGTGAGCTGTCAAGATGTTCATCTGTATCTAATTACAGTACACAATGAATAGATGGACTTGTTTGTGCCTTCTCAAAATAGTAAATTAATGGCCATGGGAATGTCCCTGAACCAAGATGACCAACTAATTTGTTCCAATGATTGATGCATGCATACATTAGTAAACAAGCTTGCATTGTTACTGTACTGTGTCTTTGAAGTTAAGGAATTAATGAGCAAAATAATTAAGTAAAAGCAGCAAGTGTAACAATATAACTTTAGACCATCCCCTCGCCCATACCCGGGCGCGAACCAGGGACCTTCTGCACACATCAACAACAGTCACCCCTTGAAGCATCGTTACCAATCACTCCACAAAAGCCGCGGCCCTTGCAGAGCAAGGGGAACCACTACTTCAAGGTCTCAGAGCAAGTGACGTCACCGAAAGAAACGCTATTTAGCCCGCACCACCGCTAACTAGCTAGCCGTTTCACATCCGTTACACAAGCACAAAGGTGTAACATTGAGAGGAACGATCCATTGTGATAAATATAATCTCTTGCATACAGTATCTCTAGTAGTAGGTTTGAAAACATTTCACCTCCTTTAATCTACAGAATTACATAATGGCCCTCACCTTATTTCCTTAAAACATATGCAATATATTGTATGGGAGTATTAAGTATTTTTTTTAAAGGCAGCAGATACAGCAATCCCGTATTAATATTTCAACCTCAGCTGTTGCATTCAAACAAGTAAACGATCTGGCAAAATGTGTCTTACAAAAAAGACAGATAAAATTCCATGTGCTAGGATTTCTTTAAGCTGTGGATCGTTACATAGAAAACTGGAACCAATATGTATAACTTATCTGATGATCAAAGAACAGGTGGAAATGTCATGAGGAAATCTTTTGGCAGTGGGAAGGCCTTTAGTTTGCTAGACAACTGATTTGTAACTGCAGACTGCTATATACTGTGGTGAATGATAATGTGTCATTTAACATTTAAGTCATTTAGCAGACGCTCTTATCCAGAGCGACTTACAAATTGGTGCGTTCACCTTAAGACATCCAGTGGAACAGCCACTTTACAATAGTGCATCTAAATCTTTTAAGGGGGGTGAGAAGGATTACTTTATCCTATCCTAGGTATTCCTGAAAGAGGTGGGGTTTCAGGTGTCTCCGGAAGGTGGTGATTGACTCCGCTGTCCTGGCGTCGTGAGGGTCGTGAGGGAGTTTGTTCCACCATTGGGGGGCCAGAGCAGCGAACAGTTTTGACTGGGCTGCGCGGGAACTGTACTTCCTCAGTGGTAGGGAGGCGAGCAGGCCAGAGGTGGATGAACGCAGTGCCCTTGTTTGGGTGTAGGGCCTGATCAGAGCCTGGAGGTACTGAGGTGCCGTTCCCCTCACAGCTCCGTAGGCAAGCACCATGGTCTTGTAGCGGATGCGAGCTTCAACTGGAAGCCAGTGGAGAGAGCGGAGGAGCGGGGTGACGTGAGAACTTGGGAAGGTTGAACACCAGACGGGCTGCGGCGTTCTGGATGAGTTGTAGGGGTTTAATGGCACAGGCAGGGAGCCCAGCCAACAGCGAGTTGCAGTAATCCAGACGGGAGATGACAAGTGCCTGGATTAGGACCTGCGCTGCTTCCTGTGTGAGGCAGGGTCGTACTCTGCGGATGTTGTAGAGCATGAACCTACAAGAACGGGCCACCGCCTTGATGTTAGTTGAGAACGACAGGGTGTTGTCCAGGATCACGCCAAGGTTCTTAGCGCTCTGGGAGGAGGACACAATGGAGTTGTCAACCGTGATGGCGAGATCATGGAACGGGCAGTCCTTCCCCGGGAGGAAGAGCAGCTCCGTCTTGCCGAGGTTCAGCTTGAGGTGGTGATCCGTCATCCACACTGATATGTCTGCCAGACATGCAATTCGCCACCTGGTCATCAGAAGGGAGAAAGGAGAAGATTAATTGTGTGTCGTCTGCATAGCAATGATAGGAGAGACCATGTGAGGTTATGACAGAGCCAAGTGACTTGGTGTATAGCGAGAATAGGAGAGGGCCTAGAACAGAGCCCTGGGGGACGCCAGTGGTGAGAGCGCGTGGTGAGGAGACAGATTCTCGCCACGCCACCTGGTAGGAGCGACCTGTCAGGTAGGACGCAATCCAAGCGTGGGCCGCGCCGGAGATGCCCAACTCGGAGAGGGTGGAGAGGAGGATCTGATGGTTCACAGTATCGAAGGCAGCCGATAGGTCTAGAAGGATGAGAGCAGAGGAGAGAGAGTTAGCTTTAGCAGTGCGGAGGGCCTCCGTGATACAGAGAAGAGCAGTCTCAGTTGAATGACTAGTCTTGAAACCTGACTGATTTGGATCAAGAAGGTCATTCTGAGAGAGATAGCGGGAGAGCTGGCCAAGGACGGCACGTTCAAGAGTTTTGGAGAGAAAAGAAGGGATACTGGTCTGTAGTTGTTGACATCGGAGGGATCGAGTGTAGGTTTTTTCAGAAGGGGTGCAACTCTCGCTCTCTTGAAGACAGAAGGGACGTAGCCAGCGGTCAGGGATGAGTTGATGAGCGAGGTGAGGGAGAAGGTCTCCGGAAATGGTCTGGAGAAGAGAGGGAATAGGGTCAAGCACCACCATATCATTAATGATACCAACAATGCTTAGAGCTTAACAGTACTTTTATTAGGCATTTTACTAGGACTGTCTGGGAGCGGTCTGAGTGGAGGGGAAAACTGAAAACTAGCCATAATTGGAAGAGAGATTTGGAACTCTTTCTTTTTAGTCTATTAACTAATTAAGCACCTGGTGATGTCACCAGCCAGGCCAAAACTCCATCCCACCAAAAAACAGGCTGAAATTTCCAATTGTCTTAAAAAAAAAACTGTTACAGTAAAAGGGCATTAGCATTTCCACAATATCATTCCAACCTCATATTGTGGAAATATATAAAAAAAAATAGAGGAAATCACCTTTTTGACTGCACTGAACTTGTGGTAGATACAGTGGGGCAAAAAAGTATTTAGTCAGCCACCAATTGTGCAAGTTCTCCCACTTAAAAAGATGAGAGGCCTGTAATTGTCATCATAGGTACACTTCAACTATGACAGACAAAATGAGAAAGAAAAAAATCCAGAAAATCAGATTGTAGGATTTTATGAATTTATTTGCAAATTATGGTGGAAAATAAGTATTTGGTCACCTACAAACAAGCAAGATTTCTGGCTCTCACAGACCTGTAACTTCTTTAAGAGGCTCCTCCGTTCTCCACTCGTTACCTGTATTAATGGAACCTGTTTGAACTTGTTATCAGTATAAAATACACCTGTCCACAACCTCAAACAGTCACACTCCAAACTCCACTATGGCCAAGACCAAAGAGCTGTCAAAGGACACCAGAAACAAAATTGTAGACCTGCACCAGGCTGGGAAGACTGAATCTGCAATAGGTAAGCAGCTTGGTTTGAAGAAATCAACTGTGGGAGCAATTATTAGGTAATGGAAGACATACAAGACCACTGATAATCTCCCTCGATCTGGGGCTCCACGCAAGCTCTCACCCCGTGGGGTCAAAATGATCACAAGAACGGTGAGCAAAAATCCCAGATCCACACGGGGGGGTACCTAGTGAATGACCTGCAGAGAGCTGGGACCAAAGTAACAAAGCCTACCATCAGTAACACACTACGCCGCCAGGGACTCAAATCCTGCAGTGCCAGACGTGTCCCCCTGCTTAAGCCAGTACATGTCCAGGCCCGTCTGAAGTTTGCTAGATAGCATTTGGATGATCCAGAAGAAGATTGGGAGATTGGCATATGGTCAGATGAAACCAAAATATAACTTTTTGGTAAAAACTCAACTCGTCGTGTTTGGAGGACAAAGAAGGCTGAGTTGCATCCAAAGAACACCATACCTACTGTGAAGCATGGGGGTGGAAACATCATGCTTTGGGGCTGTTTTTCTGCAAAGGGACCAGGACGACTGATCTGTGTAAAGGAAAGAATGGGGCCATGTATCATGTGAAAACCTCCTTCCATCAGCAAGGGCATTGAAGATGAAACGTGGCTGGGTCTTTCAGCATGACAATGATCCCAAACACACCGCACGGGCAAGGAAGGAGTGGCTTCGTAAGAAGCATTTCAAGGTCCTGGAGTGGCCAAGCCAGTCTCCACATCTCAACCCCATAGAAAATCTTTGGAGGGAGTTGAAAGTCTGTGTTGCCCAGCAACAACCCCAAAACATCACTGCTCTAGAGGAGATCTGCATGGAGGAATGGGCCAAAATACCAGCAACAGTGTGTGAAAACCTTGTCAAATGTTTTCTGTATGTCTTCACCTCTGTCATTGCCAACAAAGGGTATAGAACAAAGTATTGAGATAAACTTTTGTTATTTGGTATACCTATTTTCCACCATAATTTGCAAATAAATTCATTAAAAATCCTACAATGTGATTCTCTGGATTTTTTCTCTCATTTTGTCTGTCATCATTGAAGTGCACCTATGATGAAAATTACAGGCCTTATCTTTTTAAGTGGGAGAACTTGCACAATTGGTGGCTGACTAAATACTTTTTTGCCCCACTGTATGTGCCCAATTGTGGTATGTCCAAATCGCTGATTTCTGAAGATGTTATGATCAATATTTCATCTTCAAACATCTAAAATGGATATGTAAATAGTTATGGATGTGATCTAATTCAAATGATATACAATGTTGTGCTAAAAACTGTTCATAAAACACAGGATTAGAAGCTTGCCGCATACATGATGAGAGCAGCAAACTATTACACATAGTTCATCTGAATTAAGATGTATTCTTACTATGTGCCATAGCAGATTGGTCTGTTACTAGAATACTAAAAGCAATATAATTAGCCTCAACAGGTCTAACGCTGTTTGGCTGGTCAGATGGATGACTGACAAAGGACTTGCTTTTGGGTCTTATTTATTCCTGGAAGACAGACAATTTATGAATGTCTTCACACAAGGGTCATCGCAAACATGACAGGCTCTCCAGCATGGGAATAACTTTGTCTGCTTTCCCCCCCGCTTTCTTTTCAATATACAATAAGCAAAATTCTCATAATACAATTCTCCTTACTTATTATCATCAATATATAATCCACAATCCAATTTTAAACAAGTGATTGTATAGTTTTAGTACAATAAAAATCCAAAGCATTTTCTACTTTCTCATTATAAACAATTAAATTACATTCAACCAGATTTCCAAATCAGAACAATCACATTGCCTTACATCGTGGGCTCTGCAGGAGAACCAACAAGCATGTATGAATGTCTTCACACATGCACAAGGGTTATTGCAAACATTTACTTTTCATAAATCACTTAATACACTATCATCATACATGTGCAGCTAGCATCAGAAATGTGATGAGATCAAACACTCGCTAGCTTACAACGTGGCGCAGAGCAAAAAGTCCATTATTGTTAGCAAGCTAAACTGTACATCAACATCACATGCAAACATGGATAATAATTATACTGCATTTAGCGTTTTCAACTTAGAACACATCCATTTTTGTAAAACGTATGAAATATTGCAGACAGCATGTTTCAGGATACATACAGTACCTCCACTGGTAGTGTCATGATCGTCGTCAAGGAAATGACCGGACCAAGGTGCAGCATGGTAAGCGTACATTCTTTTATTTTAAATGTCACCAACAAAACAACCGCTCTGTAAGGCTATACATGCCACTAACAAAGACAACAACCCACAAATGAGAAAAGGAAAAAAGGCTGCCTAAGTATGATTCCCAATCAGAGACAACGATAGACAGCTGTCCCTGATTGAGAATCATACCCGGCCAAAAACAAAGAACCAGAAAGCATAGACTTTCCCACCCAGGTCACACCCTGACCAAACAAACATAGAGAATAAAAGGATCTCTACGGTCAGGGCGTGACAGGTAGACTTACTACATTTTGGGGAAACTCACATATGACCAAGACTACATTTTTAACTCTGTTACATCCTCCCCAACTGAATTTCGTCAAATATTAAGATACATCAGAGCAATGCAATAACCAAGGTACCATAAAATAAAATGTAGAATAATGGCATGGATACTGGCATTTAAACAGATCAACCTAAAAATAATCCCCAAAAGGGATGAAGTGATGCTAAATTCTCCACTAGCTTCTGGACGCCACATGCAGTCCAGAAACATATACCTATTCTCAGACTTGAATGTGGTGACATATGACATATAAAAGCAAAACATTCCAATATGGGAACAATAAAAAAATATTCCACAATAAACAACTCACTGGGATACTTGAAGCATTGACTCAGGGACCTTGTCAATAAACTGATTGGCATCACGAATAACATCTTGCTTGGACATAGTGTATAGCAAGCGATTGACTTGTTTGACTACATGACCAACATGTGTTCTGACTTGGTTTATGGTGCCAGAGTGATCAGAACGTATAGAGGATGTGTGCACACTGAGACTCCACCTCTGAAGGGGGACATATGCAGCTTTGCACAGTGTTCCCTGTCTGAGCTTGAGCTTGTGAACTGCCTTTATGTTCAGAGTAACTGTCCATACATTGGTCTTCATCCAGTAAACCATCTCCAGTGCTGCATCTCACACTATCCTCTTCATGAGTCAGACTACTGATCCTTTCCTGGGTTCTGTTTCCAACATCATCCTGCTCCACTTTGGAAAGAAGTCCATCCTCATCTGCTTGAAAGGACACAAAGGTCTGGTTTGAAGTACTATCCACATCCAATTGTAAGAAGTTAATGAGCATCAGCAGATTCCGGTCTACAACTCTCTCCTGTCCAGATAGAGGGTTTATGATTTGTGTGAGTAGAGTCATTCATCACTGTGTACACTGTGGACTTCCATCTGTCTGCTATCTTACGTTTTCCTCTCTCTTTTGTTAGAGACCAAGACTCGGTCACCCACGGTGATGGACTTCCCTTTGACTCTGCGGTTATATACATTTGCTTGATGACTCTGCTCTTTGTTGATGTGGTCCTGAGTAACAACCATGGCCTCCTGAGGGACTTTGGTTAGAGAAACTATGTAGCTATCACAAGTACTAATCTCTGGGTTATTCAGGATGTTCTTGAACAATATGTCAACAGGGAGACATGGGACACTACCATAAATAAAATAATGGGGGATAACCAGTGGTCTTGTGTACTGTACAGTTATACATGAACGTCAAGTTCTGAAGGTGTTGCGGCCAGTTGTGCTTTGCATCAGACAAGAGAGCACCCGATTAGACAAGAGAGCACTGATCATGTTTCACAGCGTTCTGTTAAAACGCTTGATGCTGCTGTTACCCATGGGGTGGTAAGGAGTTGTGTGGGACTTCTTGACACCATGAAAATAAAAGAGAGCCGCACACTCTAGGAGCTCAGATGCAAAAATTTAATTACCAACGTTTCGACAGCCAAGCTGTCTTCATCAGGGTATAATCACAAACACTGCGGGATGACTCGTTTATATAGTGTCAAAAGACACAGGTGTCTGTAATCATGGCCAAGAGTGGCCTAATATCATTGGTTAATAATCAAATATTAAAATGTCATACAAAGAACAGCATACAAACAACAAATTGATAGCATAAGATCATAGATTAATTTGACTACACAAGTTTACAGACAATTACAATGGCAAAGTCACAATAATCACATCGCTTCAGATCAAAGTCTACATTGAGACCGAAGGGCGCAAGGGTCTTTAAATTAAAGATCCAGGCAGCCTCTCGTTTTAACAATAACTTATCAAGGTCACCCCCTCTCCTAGCGAGGGTAACATGTTCGATGCCAATATAACGCGGAGACGAAATCGAGTGGCCTGCCTCCAAGAAGTGGGCCGGATAATTGGATAAGTAAAGTTTTTACACCTAATGGTGCTACGATGCTCTGAGATACGTACTTTTAATTCGCACTTTGTTTTACCTACATAATTTTTACCACTAGGACAAGTTATAAGATAAATAACTGCCTTAGTGGAGCACGTAATAACACCTTTTATTGGGATCGATTTCCCTGTTTGTGGGTGTTTGAAGGATCTACATTTATAAGTGCCATTGCATTGAGCACAGCCATTACATTTGTAATTTCCATCCAGTAGGGGTGCAAATAGACGTTCAGGAATATCTTGGGGTGGTAAATCAGAGTTTACCAATTGGTCTCCGAGATTTCTGCCCCGCGAGAATATGACCAAGGGAAGGTCCGAAAACACATTACCGAGACTATCATCGGATTTTAGGATGTGCCAATGTTTGTGAACAATTCCCTTAATTTGTTCAGAGCACTTTGAATAGCGGGTAGTTAGAACGCAAGAATGCGTCTTTTTGCGAGACTGACCCTGAAAAAGGTCATGTCTCGTTTTGTTTTGAATTTTCTCAATGGCAATATTAATCTGATCATTCTTGTAGCCCCTCTCCTTGAATTTTCTTTGCGTCTCAGCCATATTTCTGTCGAAATCGGATTGTTTTTTGCAAATTCTTTTGATTCGAGAGAATTGGCTGTAGGGCAAACTATTTTTCAAGGGAAGTGGGTGACAACTTCTTGACACCAGCCACCTTTAAGAGCTCACTTAACAACTGACCCTCAAAGGAAGCACCTTAGTCAGAATAAACCCTCTCTTGGAACCCATAAATGCAGAAGTACTTGTCCCAAAGATGCTTCGCCACTTGTTTTGCAGACTGATTATGGCAAGGAAATAATTGGGCTAACCTGGCAAAATTATCTATGACAACTAGTACATTCTGTAGACCAGAAGTCAATGTACATTATCTCTAAATGCGTAGTGGGGATCTTCCTTCAGGATCAGCTGTTTTACTGATGACACATCAGGGACACTGACCCACGTAGTCCTTGACATCTCTGTCAATATGTGGCCAGACTCAAGCTATGCAATCACCCTCCTGAACTTGTGAAAGGACAGCACCTAAGCCATTCAAGGAGGCGCCTGTGGACAGCACAAAGAGACGTGTGAAGTCTGGATGGGCCAACACTACACAGTTCACCAGTGACATCTTCAACGTCTCAAAAGACTGCTGATGATCATCCAATCAGCAGGAGCTAACTTTCGGTGCTGTGAAGTACGTTTCAAGCGTGATTTTCCTTTGCGCTTTTGCTTTTGACTAGCCCGAAGCTCAAATAGTGGCTTTGCTTTAGCGGAATAGTTGAGAACAAAGTGCTGATAGTGGTTCACCATCCCTAGAAAGGATCTGATTTGTGACTGCATCCAGTGATGCCATCCAGCTACAGTAAATCTTCAGTGTTCATCTGACTGATAGCATCAACTTTGCTCGGATCTGTAGACACCCGTGATTCATCTATAACATGACCTAAAAACTTCACTGACCTCTTGAGCAACCAAAACTTCTTTGGGGCTAACTTCAGGTTGTGCAGGCGTAGGCTCTATAGGGGCGAAGTCTCTGTAGGGGCGAAGACTAAGAGGTCATCGAGGTAGCACAATAGACTGAGAAAGTTCTGGTCACCAAATATGCTGCTCATCATTCTCATGAAGATGCCAGGGCTGTTGCACAGGCCCTGTGGAAGGTGATTGTACTCGTATAAACACATTGCTGTCTTGAAGGCTGAGTACTTCCGATAATCCTCATGAAGCGGCATATTATAAAAGCCAGAAATCAGATCCATTGAACTGAAAAAGGCATTTCCGCCTAGAGCGGCTTGGTGTGGCAAAGGATGAGCATCCTTCAGTGTCTGTTTATTCAGCCAGCTGAAATCAGTGCATACTTGCAGGTCACCATTGTTCTTCCATACAAGGACCAGAGGGGAAGCATACTCACTGGAGGACTTTCTGATTGTTTTTTCCCATCTCATTGAGGACTTGACACAGCTTTTGATACTCTGCAGGTGGCACACGACGATAGGGAAGACGGAAATGTTTCTCATCTGTGAGATGGACCCTGTGTACAAACTCCTTAGCTTTGCCACAGTCAAGGTGATGGCGAGAGAAGACATCCTCATACTGCACCACCAGGTCAGCCAGCTTGTTCTGCCAATCTACTGAGACATTACATGACCCGAAGATCACAGAGAGCCAACACTCTTCAGTCTCTCCTGCACATCACGGACATATCCAGTCCCAGTCGATATCCCCACATGGTTGTTAGTGACAGCTGGTGAGCTGAACCTCACGTTGATGTGACTTTGAGTTCTTAATTTCTTCCAGAGCTAAACAGGTGTAGTCATCAGCAAGCTTGGCATTCTTCCGCAGGGTAACAGGACTATCAGAGATATTTAGCAATTTTAGAGGAACCCATCTATCCCCCCACAATGGTGTCACTACTCTGAGCTGAGCGAGAACAAGTAGGCTCAGTAATAACCGTGCTGCCTGGAGAGACTTCATCATTCTTTGGAAGTGTACCCTAACCTAAAAACTCACTGCCAGCTGGCAGAGTAACAATCTTGTTGCACCTGACTGTTCTTACTTTGTCAGGGATGTCATCATCAGTCCATCGGTTCAGGTCAGCAAGAAGAGAGAGGAACTGTTCAGATTCAGGGCTGCATGGGGCGGACGAGGACAAGGCCTTGCAGTAGTTACCTTGCAGTAGCTACCTAAACAAGGCTACCTAAATTCTATCAGCATATTGATTGCACTATGCGCAGGGGTCAATCACTGCTACTCTAACTTCCGCGACGCATACAAATCCCTCCCCCGCCCTCCCTTAGGCAAATCCGACCACAACGCCATCTTGCTCCTACCGTCTTATATGCAGAAACTCAAACAAGATGTACCAGTGATGTGAACCATTCAACGCTGGTCTGACCAATCGGAAGCCACGCTTCAAAATTGTTTTGATCATGCGGACTGGAATATGTTCCCGGTCAGTCTCAGAGAACATCATCAACGTATAAACTGACTCAGTGAGTGAGTTTATAAAGAAGTGCATTAGAAATGTTGTACCCCTGTGACTATTAAAACCTACCCTAACCAGAAACCGTGGATGGATGGCGGAATTCGTTCAAAAATTGAAAGCGTGAACCACCGCATTTAACCATGGAAAGAGGTCTGGGAATATGGCTGAATATAAACAGTGTAGCTATTCCCTCAATAAGGCAATCAAACAAGCGAAATGCCGGTACAGGGAGAGGGTGGAGTCCCAATTCAACGGCTAAGACACGACGACGTATGTGGCAGGGTCTATAGGCAATCACAGACTACAAAAAGAAAACCAGCCACGTCACAGACACCGACGTCACACTTCCAGACAAACTAAACACCTTCTTTGCCCGCTTTTAGGATAATACAGTGCCACCATCGCAGCCCGCTAAGAAGGACTGCTCCCCCTCTCCTTCTCCGACATGAGTAAAACATTTAACCTTCGCAAGGCTGCTGGCCCAGACTGCATCCCGAGCCACGTCCTTAGAGCATGCGCAGACCAGCTGGCTGGTGTGTTTACGGACATATTCAATTACTCCCTATCCCAGTCTGTTGTCCCCACATGCTTCAAGATGGCTACCATTGTTCCTGTAACCAAGAAGGCAAAGATATCTGAACTAAATGACTACCGCCCCGTAGCACTCACTTCTGTCATCATGAAGTACTTTCATGAAGAGACTACTCATATCGCCATACCTTACCGGCCACCCTAAACCCACTTCAGTTTGCATACCGCCCCAACAGGTTGACAGACAACGCAATCACCATCACACTGCACACAAAAGGAATACCTATGTAAGAATACTGTTCATTGACTACAGCTCAGCATTCAACATCATAGCTCTTTATCAAGCTGGAGGCCCTGGGTCTCATCCCTGCCCTGTGCAATTGGGTCCTGGACTTCCTGATGGGCCGCCCCCAGGTGGTGAAGGTAGGAAACAACATCTCCACTTCGCTGACACTCAACACTGGTGCCACACAAGGGTACGTGCTCAGCCCCCTCCTGTACTCCCTGTTCACCCATGACTGCGTGGCCATGCACGCCTCCAATTCAATCATTAAGTTTGCAGATGACACAACATTAGTGGGCTTGATTACCAACAATGACGAGACAGCCTACAAGCAGGAGGTGAGGGCACCCCCCTATCCACATCGAAGGGACAGCAGTGGAGAAGCTGGAACATTTTAAGTTCCTCGGTGTACACATCACAGACTGAAATGGTCCACCTACACAGACAGTGTGGTGAAGAAGGCGCAACAGCGCCTCTTCAACCTCAGGAGGCTGAAGAAATTTGGCTTGTCACCCAAAACCCTGACAAACTTTTACAGATGCACCGCCTGGTATCACCGCCTGGTATGGCAACTGCACCGCCCTCAACCGCAAGGCCCTCCAGAGGGCGGTGTGGTCTGTACAACGCATCACCGTGGGTCAACTACCTGCCCTCCATGACACCTACAGCACCCGATGTCACAGGAAGGCTAAAAACATCATCAAGGACAACAACTACCCGAGCCACTGCCTGTTCACACCGCTACCATTCAAAAGGCGAGGTCAGTACAGGTGCATCAAAGCTGGGACCAAGAGACAGAAGCTGTTAATCAATCTTAAGGCCTGCTAAACAGCAATCACTAACTCAGAGAGTTAGTGAGACCCAATCACTGGCCACTTTAATAAATGGATCACTAGTCACTTTAAACAACGCACTTTAATAATAATGTTTACATATCTTCATTACTCATATCACATGTATATACTGTATTTTATACCATCTATTGCACCTTGCATATACCGCTCGGCCATCGCTCATCCATATACTTATATGTACATATTCTCATTATCCCCTTTAGATATTACTGCATTGTCGGAACAAGAAGCACAAGCATTTTGCTACACTGCATTAACATCTGCTAACCATGTGTATGTGACCAATACAATTTGATTTGAAGAATAGAGCCATGTCTTTGAGCTAAAATACTTGATAAGCCATCCTTAATTTTAAAAAAGCAATGCAGGTTGACATTTGAACGCTAAGTAAATATGCCCCTGAAGTAAACCTATTAGTTAGGTCTTTCATGTCCAAATTGTTTTCCTTTTATCTATTACACAATCAATGCACGCAAGTCAAAAGCTTGCTTTTCCAATTACAGACACACCAAAAAAAAGTGGACCACTTTTCCTATAATTACAATGCCTTTATTGTTACGGCATGTTCAATGGAACAAAGATTTTAAAACTCGTCGCGTTTCGGCAGCATGAACTTGGTCAGGGACTGCTCCCGTTTCGGCAGCATGTGGAGACCTGAGAACAAAGTAACAATTTTAGGATTTTGCTTAGTCTGAAAATAATATTTGAGGTAGAAGTTTCTTGGACATACCACCCACTGGGCAGATAGTTGAATCAACATTGTTCCCACATCATTTCAATGATGTTGAACCAACGTGGAATAGACGCTTTCTTGTTAATAGTCTTCTGTGGAGATGGGAGAACCTTCCAGAAGGACAACCATCTCTGCAGCACACCACCAATCAGGCCTTTCAAATAAAGTGGCCAGACGGAAGACACTCCTCAGTAAAAGGCACATGACAGCCCACTCTGAGTTTGCTAAAAGGCACCTGAAGGACTCTCAGACCATGAGAAACAAAACTCTTTGGCCTGAATGCCAAGCGCCATGACTCTCTCCCTCCACTCTCCTCTCTGCTCCACTCCTCCCTTTTTTCCCCACATCTCTATCCCTCCAATCATCTCTAACTCCTCTTCCTCCCTACCTTCTGCTGCTGAGCCTTGACTGTCCACATCCCTTCCCTCACTTTCACTGACCTAAAAAAAACAGCGTAACAGAGGGAAAGGACAGGAGCAAAAAATATGATACAATTGTGGTCAGGAACATAATATCTCTCTCTCTCTCTCTCTCTCTCTCTCATTGTTAGCTGATTAGTTAGGAAGCTGGGACAGTTTCCAAATGAATTAAATCGGCACAAACAGGACAAAGCAAGCAACTTGTTAGCTGGCTATGTAAACAAATATCCAACTCATCTCTGTCAAATAATAGGAAAACGAGGCAATGTATAGCCTATGAATATCTGCACCTAGCAAACATGACAAACCATTACCTAAGCCCAACAGCTAAAAACAAATGACTAGCATTTTGGTGGCTAGTAAGCTGGTTGTCTGTATGGCTAGCTAGTGGTTTGATCGTTTGTGAGCGCAGCCCTAATTTACCCCTACACACAACTTTCCTTGCCTGACAGACTAACCAGTTAGCTAGCTAGCTATAACAAGCAACTTGGGCCATTTCCATATGAATTATATCAGTAGAAACAAGACAAAACAAATCAAATCAAATCCAATTTTATTTGTCACATACACATGGTTAGCAGATGTTAGTGCGAGTGTAGCGAAATGCTTGTGCTTCTAGTTCCGACAATGCAGTAATAACCAACAAGTAATCTAGCTAACAATTCCAAAACTACTACCTTATAGACACAAGTGTAAGGGGATAAAGAATATGTACATAAAGATATATGAATGAGTGATGGTACAGAGCGGCATAGGCAAGATACAGTAGATGGTATTGAGTGCAGTATATACATATGAGATGAGTATGTAAACAAAGTGGCATAGTTAAAGTGGCTAGTGATACATGTATTACATAAGGATGCAGTAGATGATATAGAGTACAGTATATACGTATACATATGAGATGAATAATGTAGGGTATGTATCAACTACCTGGTTAGCTGATATAAGAATATTTTGAAAATAAATACACAATGCAGAGGATGAGAGGACTAGGATTAACGATCAATAGGGAATTGTCAATGGAAATAGTTGGTTTTCAGTTCAAGATATGTTTAGAATCTGTGGAATGTCATGTTAGCCTAGTGGTTAGAGCGTTGGACTAGTAACCGGAAGGTTGTAAGTTCAAATCCCCGAGCTGACAAGGTTCAAATCTGTCGTTCTGCCCCTGAACAGGCAGTTAACCCACTGTTCCTAGGCCTAGTAAAATAAAAAGTATATATTTTTGGGGACTTCTGATTGGTCAACCCCAGGCTGTGGGGAGTTGTAAGTGGCATCCTGTTTCTTTGTTCTGTGGAGAAAAGACATGTATGAATCCGTAACACGAACCAACATAGATACATAGATACAGCCTCTTTCACAAAAAAATCTCAATTAAATCCATTTTAAATTTAGGATGTAACACAAAAAAATATGGAGAGTCAAGGGGTATGAATACTTTCTAAGGAACTGTATATATTGAAGTGCTTTTTGTATATAATAGTAGTATAAGCAGTATAGTATAACTGTTGTGTGTTTCTAGTTTGTTAGTTAGTTTCTTCAAATTTAGCATTTTAGAATTCAAGTGGCTGTATATACTGCTAGCTAGCGAACATTAGCCAACGGCTTTCAAGGAAGGATGGCTGTTTTTTTACAATCGTTGCCTGCATGAAATCCCGAAATGAACTACACTACATGACCAAAAGTATGTCGACAGATTCTCGTCGAACATCTCATTCCAAAATCATGGGCATTAATATGGAGTTGGTCCCCCATATTTCTGCTATAACAGCCTCCACTCTTCTGGGAAGGTTTTCCACTAGATGTTGGAACATTGCTGTGGGGAATTTCTTCCATTCAGCCACGAGCATTAGTGAGGTTAGGCACTGATGTTGGGCGATAAGGCCTGGCTCGCAGTCGGCCTTCCAATTCATCCCAAAGGTGTTCGATGGGGTTGAGGTCAGGGCTCTGTGCTGGCTGGTCAAGTTCTTCCTCACCGATCTCGACAAACCATTTCTGTATGGACTTTGCTTTGTGCACTGGGGCATTGTCTTGATGAAACAGGAAAGGGCCTTCCCCAAACTGTTGCCACAAAGTTGGAAGCACAGAATAGTCTAGAATGTCATTGTATGCTGTAGCGTTAAGATTTCCCTTCACTGGAACTAAAGGGCCTATCCCGACCCATGAAACAGCCCCAGACCATCTTTAAAGTTGGCACTATGCATTGGGCGGGTAGTTTTCTCAAAACCCAGATATGTCTGTCGGACTGCCAGATGGTGATATATAAATATATAAATCAATATAAATAAAGGCCCATTGTCGTGCCATTCTTCAGCCGCCATCACCTCATGTTTCAGCATGATAATGCACAGCCCCGTGTGACAAGGATCTGTACACAATTATTGGAAGCTGAAAATGTTCCAGTTCATCCATGGCCTGCATAATCACTACACATGTCACCAATTGAGCATTTTTGGGTTGCTCTGGATTGATGTGAACGACAGCGTGTTCCAATTCCCGCCCATATCAAGCAACTTCACAAAGCCATTGAATAGGAGTAGAAGAGGCCATTCCAAATGCCACAATCAACAGCCTGATCAACTCTATGCGAAGGAGATGTGTCGCGCTGCATGAGGGAAATGGTCACACCAGATACTGACTGGTTTTCTGATCCATTTCCATACCTTTTTTAAAGGTATCTTTTACCACCAGTTGAATATTCAGATTAGGGCCTAATGAATTTATTTCAATTGACTGATTACCTGATATGAACCGTAACTCAGTAAAATCTTTTAAATTGTTGCATGTTGTGTTTATATGTTTGTTCAGTGTATATGTGCAACTGGGCTAGGATACTCTTAATCAAGAAAGTTTTGCTCTAGGAGGATTAAATTGGAAGCAAACTTTTAAAGTAGAAAAGCCAGCATATTTATTCACAACTGGTGCTTTGTAATCAACTGATAATCAAGGTTTAATACAGCATGTCAATGATGGTATCACAAATAAAGCATCACAATCTCATGTCAATATCAATATCACATATACATTCATCAGCATCATTATAAATGATGAGTAGTTGGATTTTGCTCCTTTTCCCTCCATGCTGAAGCAAACAACTGATTGCACACTGGTGTCATCACACCAACCGAATGAGTCTGCATCTCACACCTCCTTGACCCATTTCTTGACAAGAGTTCTACACTGATAGTTGGAGAGCAGGCATGCCACAGTGAAGAGCTGGTTGATGCTGCCTGCAATAGCTAGGGGAATGTTGGTGTCTATACATTGAGCCTGAAACGGGATACTTGTTATATGGCCATTGGCCCAATTTTACTGCAAGGAATTATAATTGGTCAACCACAGGCTAGGGTTGGGTTATAAACTACACCCTGTCTCTTTGTTCAGTGGAGAAAACACTGAGGACAGGGGAGAATGACCACCTACTTTCCAACATAACAACTATGATTTGTTCTCTTTGAATAAATATATGTTCTCCCCCTGATTTGCTTTAGGATCTGTGTTATTGAAGAATAACATCAACTGCTAACATCGGAGAGAAGGTGTTGGATGTCTGACTGTATCTGTCGCTGATGGACACTGCATAAAGTGAGAACACAAAGGTGATTGGTCGATAAGGAGCTATTCCCATCTCAACTCTGCAGCGGAAGAGCGGACCGTGTCTGACACCTAAGCTTGGTACCGTCAACAATAACCTGCGTGTCTGGGTAGCTTTTAAATTCCTCTGGCAAGTAGGCCTTCACTTCCTCCGCAAAACACCAATCTCAGTGTCAATAGTGAAGAGGCGACTTCAGGATGCTGGCGCTCTAGGCAGAGTTGCAAAGAAAAAGCCATATCTCAGAATGGCAAATAAAAATAAAAGATTAAGATGGGCAAAAGAACACAGACTCGGAACAGAGGAACTCTGCCTAGGCCAGCATCCCGGAGTCGCCTCTTCACTGTTTAAAACAATATATATATATATATATATATATATATTTCACCTTTATTTAACCAGGTAGGCAAGTTGAGAACAAGTTCTCATTTACAATTGCGACCTGGCCAAGATAAAGCAAAGCAGTTCGACACAACAACACAGAGTTACACATGGAGTAAAACAAACATACAGTCAATAATACAATAGAAAAATAAGTCTATATACAATGTGAGAAAATGAGGTGAGATAAGTTAGGTAAAGGCAAAAAAAGGCCATGGTGGCGAAGTAAATACAATATAGAAAGTAAAACACTGGAATGGTGGATTTGCAGTGGAAGAATGTGCAAAGTAGAAATAATGGGGTGCAAAGGAGCAAAATAAATGAATAAATACAGTAGGGGAAGAGGTAGTTGTTTGGGCTAAATTATAGATGGGCTATGTACAGGTGCAGTAATCTGTGAGCTGCTCTGACAGCTGGTGCTTAAAGCTAGTGAGGGAGATAAGTGTTTCCAGTTTCAGAGATTTTTGTAATTTCGTTCCAGTCATTGGCAGCAGAGAACTGGAAGGAGAGGCGGCCAAAGGAGGAATTGGTTTTGGGGGTGCCCAGAGAGATATACCTGCTGGAGCGCGTGCTACAGGTGGGTGCTGCTATGGTGACCAGCGAGCTGAGATAAGGGGGGATTTTACCTAGCAGGGTCTTGTAGATGACCTGGAGCCAGTGGGTTTGGCGACGAGTATGAAGCGAGGGCCAGCCAACAAGAGTGTACAGGTCGCAGTGGTGGGTAGTATATGGGGCTTTGGTGACAAAACGGATGGCACTGTGATAGACTGCATCCAATTTATTGAGTAGGGTATTGGAGGCTATTTTGTAGATTACATCGCCGAAGTCGAGGAACGGTAGGATGGTCAGTTTTATGAGGGTATGTTTGGCAGCATGAGTGAAGGATGCTTTGTTACGAAATAGGAAGCCAATTCTAGATTTAACTTTGGATTGGAGATGTTTGATGTGAGTCTGGAAGGAGAGTTTACAGTCTAACCAGACACCTAGGTATTTGTAGTTGTCTGTTGACGTTGAGACGGGTGTTTTGCGGGTACTATTTAATGAAGCTGCCAGTTGAGGACTTGTGAGGCGCCTGTTTCTCAAACTAGACACTCTAATGTACTTGTCCTCTTGCTCAGTTGTGCACCGGTGCCTCCCACTCCTCTTTAGTACACAGCGTTGTACGAGATCTTCAGTTTCTTGGCAATTTCTCGCATGGAATAGTCTTCATTTCTCAGAACAAGAATAGACTGATGAGTTTCAGAAGAAAGTTATTTGTTTCTGGCCATTTTGAGCCTGTAATCGAACCCACAAATGCTGACGCTCCAGATACTCAGCTAGTCTAAAGAATACAGTTTTATTGGTTCTTTAATCAGAGCAACAGTTTTCAGCTGTTTATCCTTTTAAAATGATAAACTTGGATTAGCTAACACAATGTTCCATTGGACCACAGGAGTGATGATTGCTGACAATGGGCCTCTGTACGCCTATGTACTGTAGATATTCCATAAAAAAATCACCTGTTTCCATCTACAGTAGTCATTTACAACATTAAGAATGTCTACACTTGTCACGCCCTGACCGTAGAGATCTTTTTATTCTCCTTGTTTGGTTGGTCAGGCTGTGACTCGGGTGGGAAACTCTATGCTCTGTGTTTCTGTTTTGGCCGGGTATGGTTCTCAATCAGGGACAGCTGTCTATCGTTGTATCTGATTGGGAATCATACTTAGGCAGCCTTTTTTCCTTTTGTATTTTGTGGGTAGTTGTCTTTGTTAGTGGCCTGTATAGCCCTGGTAAGCTTCACGTTCGTTTTTGTTGTTTCTTGTTTTGTTGGCGACATCAATAATAAAGGAAAATGTATGCTCACAATGCTGCACCTTGGTCCGGTCATTTCCACGATGACGATCGTGATAACACTGTTATTCTGATCAATTTGATGTTAATTTAATGGACAAAATATTTGCTTTTCTTTCAAAAACAAGGACATTTCTAAGTGACCCCAAACTTTTGAACGGTTGTGTATGTTTTCTCAACAGGTTAATGGTCAATAATATCAAAGGCTGCACTGAAATATAACAGTGCAGCTGTTCTTATCAATTTCTTTCCACTAATCATCAGTCATTTGTGTCAGTGGGTGTTGGGTGCCCTTCTCTATAAACATGTTGAAGATCTGTTTTTAATTTGGCATTGTTTTGATATCTTAGCATACTGTCTTTGGCTTCCCTCCAGGGAGGACAAAGCCATTCCTCTAGGTTCACATTAAATGACAAATATGAGTGGCTATAGAGACAGGTACCATCCTCAGAAGCTTTCCATCTAAGTTGTCAATGCCAGGTTTGTCATTATTGATCAATAACAATCATTTTCCCACCTATGCATAAGTATGCTGGCTCGCTGTTCGTTGTGGGCATTTTCTGCCAAAGTTTGCCCACTTTGCCAATGAAATAATTATACAAGTATTTGGAAAAATCAAATGGTTTTCGATTAAAAATATAGTTGAATTTATTTTAACTTAATTTAATATCATTGACCTTGGCTTCATAATACAGTTTTCTTTTTGTTTAGTTTAGTCACATGATATCTCAATTTGCAGCATGTCACCCAGTCAAATGTGTAGCCAGACATATTAGCCACTCCTTTTGCCCCATCTCTTTCAACCATAGTTTTTCAATTCCTGATTCATGGAGCCTTAACAGTTCTAACAGTCAGTTTATCACGACACAAGGCAAGACCCAGATGCAGACATAGGAGGCAGATGGTTGGAGTCTTACAATTTGTATTAATCCAATAGGGGTAGGCAAGAGAATGGTCATGGACAGGCAAAAGGGTCAAAACCAGTTCAGAGTCCAAAAGGTATCGAAGGGCAGGCAGAATCAAGGTCAGGGCACACAGAATGATCAGGCATGCGGGAAAGTAGTCCAGAGTCAGGCAGGTGTCAAAACATGGAAGACTATAAAAAAGAGAATAGCAAAAGGAGTACGTGAAAAACACACTACTTGACTAACATACTTTATGGTAGAGTTGCCAGACTCCTCAATAAAAGGCACATGACAGCTTGCTTGGGGTTTGCCAAAAGGCACCTAAAGGACTCTCAGACTATGAGAAAAAAATATTATCTTTGGCCTGAAACCCAAGTGTCACGTCTGGAGGAAACCTGGCCCCATCCCTACGGTGAAGCATGGCGCTGGCAGCATCATGCTGTGGGGATATTTTTCAGCGGCAGGGACTGGGAGACTAATCAGGAGCACGGGAAAGATCAACGAAGCAAAGTACAGAGAGATCCTTGATGAAAACCTGCTCCAGAGTGCTCAGGACCTCAGACTGGGGGCAAAGGTACACCTTCCAGCAGGACAACAACCCCCTTTTCAAGTCAACACAGAGTGGCTTCAGGACAAGTCTCTGACTTGAATTTGCAAACATTTCTAAAAACCAGTTGTTGCTTTGTCATTATGGGGAATTGTGTGTAGATTGATGAGGGAAAAAGCTATTTAATCCATTTTATAATAATGCTGTAACGTAACAAAATGTGGAAAAAGTCAAGGGGTCTGAATACTTTCCAAGTGCCTTCAGAAAGTTTTCACACCCTTTGATTTTTTCCCCACGTTTTGTTACAGCCTGAATTAAAAATGTATTAAATTAGGATTTTTTTGTCACTGGCCTACTACACACAATACCCCATAATGTCAAAGTGGAATTATGTTTTTTGAAATGTTAGCAAATGTATTGAATATGAAATATCTAATATATATTCACGAGCTCTCCAATGTATAAATGTTTTGAAAGTTTAAAATGAGTAAAAGTCCATGAACAGTTAATTAATGTATTCCTATGTTGTGTAACTAGCAAGCTATTGGTGATGAGATCATTTTGTTAAAATACTCAGTGATGCAATGATAAGTTGACTATTTTAGGTAGGTAAATGTTAGATATCTGGATCTTTTCCTTTTCAACTGCAGTTTCAGATGAGCAGCACTCAGTGAGTCAGTGTTTACCCTAGTGAAAAGGGAGATAGTGCCCCCTTAGTGGAGGTGCCAATGCCAAAGAGGATGAAAGTGCAGGACATAAACATTTTGGGGGGAGAGCAGAGGACTTTAAGTAAATTAATGAATGGCTAGCTAGCTAACCACACTGTACAATTCATAATAGACTGGCATTATGTAGTCAGCTAGCTAGTAAATAAATAATTTTGCCAATAAAAAAAATACAAATAATAGCTAACCCCATCATTGTTAAGGCCAGCCATTTTTGTCATATGACAGTGGTATTTGGTCATGATTATTGCAGAGCTCAAAGATAGCCGAGAGAGAGAGAGAGAGAGAGAGAGAGAGAGAGAGAGAGAGAGAGAGAGAGAGAGAGAGAACTGCCCATGTTGAGGCAGAGAGAGAGGATGAACAGGTCATCAGGTGACAGTTTGGAATTTGAGTTAAGGCAGTCTGGTAAAGCATATTGCACAGCAATTTACATCGCAAACAGATTGAAACTATCGGTTCAACTCCTCATCTTTGCTGACAGTAGCCCAAGTGCTATAACAAATGTTGTTGCCTGCATTCTGATTTAATTTGGTTATCAAGGAGGTTAAAGATGTGGCTGCGCTCAATAATGGCACAAAGCAGATTGACATCTGTCATATCGTAGGAGAAGCTGGATACCATAGATAGGAAAACAATATGCCCAAATGTTATTTCTGGCAGTGACAGCCAAACAGGTATTTGGTGCGTTTAATTGAATTGAGACTGTAGATCTGACCTTTCTCTGTACCACTATATGCCCACCTTTGAATAAGGTTGCACCAGGTTATTGAATGTTCATGTTTTTTACTTTATGGTGAATGACAATGAGTTGTTGTATTTTTTAAAGTCTATTGCTTGAGCATGATGCCACACTGATTGGTTTATTTTGAAGACTATTGCTTGATCCATATTGAAAAGTTATATTTGGACTGTCACTGAATTATTTTATGAATTAATACTCCAATTAAAGGGATACTTTGGGATGTTGGCAACAAGGCCCTTTATCCAGTGTTGTAAAGTACTTAAGTAAACATACTTTAAAGTACTACTTTTTCAGGGTATCACTTTTATCACTTCCACTTTTACTTGAGTAATTTTCTATTAATTATGGTACCTTTACTTTTACTCAAGTATGACAATTGGTAACTTTTTACACCACTTTCGTTATCTACTTCCACAGAGTCAGATGAAGTTGTGAATACCATTTTTATGTCTCTGTGTCCAGTATGAAGGAAGTTTGATGTAGTTTTGCGAGCCAATGCTAACTAGTGTTAGCAGAATGACTGGACGTCTATGGGTATCGTCTTCATGCTAGCAGATACCTATAGACTTCCCGTCATTGTACTAACGCTAGTTAGCAACTTCCTTCAAAGCAGAGAAATACAAATGGTATCCACAAGTTTATCTGACTCTGGGGAAGTGGATAAAGCGCCTTATTGCCAAAATACTGAAGTATCCCTTTAAATTGTGTAGTCAAGTAAGAGATTTCTGGACTTGGATTTCAGATTGCCTTGACTCCTTTTAAGTTAATTGTGTATAAGAAATGTGTTATTCAAGACCATATACTAGCCAAGCCCATTGAAGGGAACATAAATAGAATAATGTTTTTTGACATTTAAATGTAGTTAAAGAAGAGGTGTCGTGGTGACCCCCCCTCCACACAGACACACACCCTGGACAAGGAGGATAAACCAGTACAAAATAGGAGACAGGAAATCCAGAGTTTATTATAATCAATGCCTCATTGGCGTTTTCCCTCATGGCTTTATAACAGCATGAAACAATTTATCATGGCTCTCTGCCCTTGGAGTGTGTGACATTCAACTTCAAAGCGATACCCAATTGTTTACACCTCAGTGAGCACATTTACAGAGTTTCGCATTTCTACTTACAATCGTCTCTCGGAAAAAGTTAAATACATTATCATTAATCATTTCAAATGTTTTAATTTTGTTTTTGTTTTATTCAAATGGAGAGTGTGTCGCACCTCAACTTCTAATGAATCTTTTGGTTTTCTAACATGGCACCTCTACTCCAGTTGTTTGAGCATGAAAGCCGCCTTTTTCTGTCATAACAATTATCCATGAAGTGTGGATGATAAGCAGGGGGTCCACTTATCTCCATTGATTTGGCTGTAGGGGAGAGTGAGGTAAGTTGAGCCACACTATAATTAATAATTTGACCAAATATTTAGGAAGAGGTCATCATTTCACAAGTCTGGAAAAAGTGGTAGGCAAGTTAGGTCAAAAAAATGTATTTTCACCAACTCAAATTAATGTATTGTGTTAGGTTTCATGATGCTTGTATCTATATGGCGGCATGTAGCCTAGTGGTTAGAGTGTTGGACTAGTAACTGAAAGGTTTGCAAGATCAAATCCCCAAGCTGACAAGGTAAAAATCTGTCCCTGAACAAGGCAGTTATTGAAAATAAGAATTTGTTTCTTAACTGACTTGCCTAGTTAAATAAATCTGAAAAAATAAAGAAAATAAACCAAAGTAGATAGTTCTATACATCAGTTGGGGTCTCTATAAGCTTCAATATGAGGTCATAACCCTAGCATGAAAGTACATCCTTGTAGCTGTGTGGGCTAATGTAGGCCAACTGTTTGTCTTGGGGCTAAATTGAGCAATGGCCATGGGGTAATTTGAGTCAATGGCAAGTTGAGCAAATTAAGTGTTTTCTTCCCAGGTGTAATGCAAGGCATTATTGCTGGGATATGACGTAACAACAGGGCCTGGCCTACGGTAAAAGTGTTTTTACAAAGTGTGATTTTGAGGCCGATCATCAGCAACTTTACCATTTGTATCCCGGGAAATGCAGTTTGGTCATATTAGTAAAATTATTGGGCACCTGTTCACTTAAAAATATAGCATTAGCATTACGTTCATTATGTGACTACTCACAATGTTTTACATAATGAAGCCCAGGCGTTCCCCATAAGGTCATAACCTACAGTTGTAAACATTAGATCCTGCAACTCCTCTGACGCATATGTAAAACCCTGTCGTGGAGATGCATGCCCTGGCCCAGTAATCCCAAAGGCTCCTTTGAAAGAGGACAATGAATGTTAACTGGTTCTCAGCGCGTAGCCATGCATCTTCCCAAAAAGGCTGGCCTGCTTGGTAGACTTCTTTTAGACTTTTTTCTAAAGATGTGGATCCGCCCCTGCCTGATTCCATATCTTAAACATTGCCCGAGCACATGATCTGGCTGGTATTTCTCTGTCGATTAGCAGACAACGAGTGAGGAGCAGCTTTTTAGCCTGCAGGAAAAAGTGGAAGATAAACGTTGATCCTGTCAATCAAAAACTACAGAGGTAAGTAACTCTGGAAGCTTGAATGGCTTTTCTGTCTTTGAAGGATATGGAAGACAAATCAACCAACAAAAGCATTAGTCATGAAACTGCACATTTGCTCAGCTTTTTTATATCACTCAAGAAGAGCATTTACTTTAACACTGTAAAAAAGATTGAGTTGTTTCAACTAATTATTATTAAGTAACTGGTTACACAGGACTTTTTTTGTTAGCGACAATTTGAGAAAATGTATGCAAAAATTCAGTCAACTTAAAATGCGTTTTTCAAATGGTCTCAATTAGAAATTGTTATTGGGGCATCTTATCAACAAAAAAAAGGCGGTGGAATTCACTACACACATACAATGTTTTCAACTTACATATTTGACACATGTTGACATACATGATTACATTGAGCATGTTCATTTATACAGTAATTCATATTCAACGTGTTCTCACCTGAGATTTGAACTTTACAACCTTTTGATTTACGGCAATCCTATCTTCTTGCTACGCCACCATGTCGGTGTCAATGACTGATTTCACCTGTATTGCTACACTTTGCACTTCAAAGTCTATCTCAGCTCTTTGAAAGTACACTCAAGAAAAACAATTTTATTTATCAATAGTGATTAAGGAGTAACATTAAAATAGCTAAAATAGGTCAATAAAATCAATGATGAGAGAAGTAAGATTAACTGATAATTGACATTTCCAATTAAAATATTTATGAGGACGTACAAAAGTAAAACCATTAATACTGACAGCAAAATTTAAAAATAGCAAATTTAGCATTGACATGTGACACAAAATCAACGCAGCACTTTTGTCAAATTAATACTACTCCTTAAATAATGTTAATACATCTCTCTAAATCTCTTTAAAAGTCTTCATCCCTTAAACAATGTAAACTAGCTTTGATCCGATTATTGCTCACACAATCTCTATTTGTCGCAAAATTGAAAATGACATGGAAATGGCATGCCCATACACCAATATTGCGATCTGTAGGGCAGCCTTTTGCATCCACCAATGGTCCAAATATGGCAAATATGGCATGGTTTAAGAACATTCCATGATTTGAAAGGCACATACACATTACCAGACAACTCATTTTTTCTATATTTATATTTGGGCTCCCGAAAATACTAATCTCTATAATATACATTGAGGGTACAAAACATTAAGGACACCTGTTCTTTCCATGACGGACTGATCAGGTAAAAGTTATGATCCCTTATTAATGTCACTTGTTAAATCAGAGTAGATGAAGGGGAGACGGGTTAAAGAAGGATTTTTAAGCCTTGAGACAATTGAGACATGGATTGTGTATGTGTGCCATTCAGAGGGTGAATGGGTAAGACAAAATATTTAAGTTCCTTTGAACGGGGTATGGTAGTAGGTGCCAGGGTGCACCGGTTTGTGTAAAGAACTGCAACTCTGCTGGGTTTTTCACACTCAACAGTTTCCCGTATGTATCAAAAATGCTCCACCACTCAAAGGATGTGGGAAGCATTGGAGTCTGTTGTGAGGACAAAAAGTATGGTCCACAGATCTAAGTTAATCTGAACAACCCTTTAATTGGAACAGTATATGGAAAAATATGACCTTGGCATCCAATAATCCGAACCATCAATTTATACATTTGAAGTTTGTTCACAGAATTGATTTAAAACCAAGGAAATGTTTTACGGTGAAATTGGCCTCAAATGTTCACTGTGTCCCCTAAATCAGGTAGGCACATTCATTCATATGATGTGGGAGTGCCCTGCAGTTAGAAGTGCATGAATGTAAATATTCAGTGCGTTGCATCTAATATGTTACTTAATGATGATAGCTCCTTGTATCTAAATTAATCAGGGACGATTACTGCTGGCTGCACTGCCGCAAAAAAAGATGTTGGCTATTAGAGGGCATTTAAATTACTCTCTCCCAATTCGCCAGTGAATACAGATACTATTAGAAGTTACAACGTTAGAAAAATCAACAGCGAGAATGAATGGCGCTAGTCAAGGAACAATTGAGGCCTGGACAAATACACTTGACTCTGTAATGAATAATCTCCGCTAAAGCCCAACACATACAAATAAACAACCTACAAAGCCCAACACATACAAACAAAATATATATATATATATATATATACAAACAAAATATATATACACACATTTTTTGCTTTCAGGACCATGGGGAAGGGGTGGTATGCAGAGGGGAAGACATGTTGGATGGGTGGGGTTGGGGGAATGAGATTGGGGGTGAAGGCTCACTTCTGTTTGTTTCTTTTCCTTTAATACAACATTTCACTACATAATATGATCATAATGATCAATACTTTGTGTTTATGTACCTCTATCTACCACCCCAATGAAAAAAAAGGCTAAATAAATACATTTTTGGTCACAAAAAATGTACTATTAAACTCTGGTCAAAAAGGTATTTCATCATACATATTATGAACGGTTTAAAATGCTTTTTGTATGGTGGACACTATTTACGCATTGGATAATTAAGATTATATAAAAAGCAAAAGGCTTTGCATGCATTCCTTAATTTTTGGGGGGTCTCAAACAGCATATGGGGCAAATAATGCAAATTACCTGCAGAGTAAAGATAATATAAACCAATTAATTTAATTGAACATTTCACATCTTAAATTGAGCACATTAATTTAACTTTGACATACATTAAATTATCTTATTTTTTAATGGTATATTTTCTTCATATAAATTCATGGCAATACAATTCAAACTGTACAAGGTATTTAATAAGTACCACACGATTCAATTGATTTGATTTGATTTGTTTGTGAATATTTTACTTCAGATAACACTCTGTATATGATTATAACCCTATGTGGGGTAAAATTGTCAGTGAACATGTATGTTCACTGAAAATTATACTCACACAGGGTTATAATCCACCATGATCATCCAGATTGAAATGTCTTTATGTTAATTTCCTGTAACTGTTAACCTGTCTTTTGTAAATTTCATAACAACTAGGTATTATGATTTCAAATAAAATAGAATTTAAAATTAACGGAACTAGGGACATTTAGAGGAAATGCTATTGCTAATCAATCATGACATTTATTCTAGCTTTACAAGTATTGAAGGCACTTAAGGGGGCGGTATCCCAGACACATATTAAGACTTATCTAGGATTTAAAGGATTTATTTCATGGAGATTCAAGTTGTATTTGTCACATGCACAAGTACAGTGAAATGCTTAACTTGCAAGTCCTACCCAACAGTGCAGTTGCAAAGTTGGGTCGGAGCATGCAAGACGGCAGCGATACAGTACGGCGCCATCGTGTATTCTCCATTCAGTTGGATTTTTTTGTCCAGCACTCGGATTAATTTGTGTCCTACAAACCGCCCCTAGATGTCTATTTGAAGACTATTAATGAGACTACTTCCTTTTCATAAAGTTGAACTAATTTTATAAGCAAGAAGCAGCTCAGCTTGACTAGGTATAGGCTCCCACAGAAAGCTTCATCCAAGCTGAAAGAAACCATATAGAGAAGTTATGCTGAGGACAGTCAAAACAATCAAAGGCCTGAGATTGTATTCAAAATGTTCCCATTGTAGCACTTGCATGTTGTATACAATTACAGAATTGATCTAGATATCTATCTTTAAAAATCTATGTAAAGCTTTATTTAAGAAATTGATATGTGCTGATTATTAGATGTTTGTATTTTTTTTGCTGTGCCATGTGGTCAGTTTTGTGCCAATTATAGTTGATTTTCCATACAATAACAAGCTTGAGCTGCTGGGTAAATTGTGACATTCAAATTCTTTATCTGATATGAATATGTTTACAACCACAATACAATCAAAATGGGCTCTAATAGTCTTCCATATTCCTACTTTCTAACACTCTGTCCTCACTACAGTCTTTAGGCCGACCTTGCCGACAGGAAAACACAGAGATGAATTCCCTGTTTCTCCTGAGCTGTCTAAGCTCCACCTGGTTTCTCTTGGTATACTCGCACATGGTACTGGAGGACAAGCTATCCACCAATAAGTCTTCTTTCTCGAGTATACAGAATGGGAGCCTGTCAGATGCTCCACCCATCGTCATTGTAGGTCAGTTAATCATTAGGTCTGGCATATAATCAGTGTGTGGAATAAAAATAAATGGGCTGCTAAAAATCACTCCATTCTTTGATATGTGCTGATATCTTGTGCCCTTTTGCTGTTATATGCAGGAAATATTATTGTAAAATGCAGATATATTTTGCTTGGGTATTTTAAGTATTCCAAGGTTGACTTCAAAAGCAAAGCCGTCAAGATGACTAACACCAATCTTGTGAAATTAAAATATGAAAATATGTCAAATACATTTATTTTTCAGAGTTGCCCAAAACGGCAAAGAAAAAAATCAAGAAACCAAGAAAGGTAACTATGTTCTGAAAATAAGTCAAAATTATTAATGTTTGTGTCATATTGATAAGTTGGTGGAAATAAGTCTAAAATACACATAGCCAATAGTGTAAAAAAAAGAGGCTTATTGTGAATGTAAAAACATTTCAGTGTGAATGAAGGCATGTTTCTACTTGACGAAAAGTATGAGTCAAGTGGTAACACTTTACAATAAGGGTACATTATTAAACATGAGTAAATGCAGGAGTTAACACGAAAACATAATATATTAATGCATTTACAAATTGACTAGACTATTGCTAAAGACATTCATGACCATATTAGCAAAGAGGTGAAAATTGCTTCAAATAGCTTGTATGCTAATTAAGTTCATGTTATCTAAATATTAGTTTAGTCACTTTGCAGGGCCCTACGTAAAGTAGAAACTTTTCTGAATTTACTAAAGAGGGCCCTATTGTAAAGGGAACACTATTAATACTTTGTTGTAGGCTATTCATCATTAATAATGGCATTCATTCATGTTCATTGATGTACCCTTAGTGTAAGTGCAGGCAAGGCTAAATCATTAACCTCCTTTCACAGAACAAATTCAGCGTCAAAAACAAACGTCCACCTCCTCCCGCCAACTGCGTGCCATTGTGGGGAAGCTGCAAAACCCCTAATAATGTGTGCTGTGAGTACTGCGCTTTCTGCCACTGCCGCCTTTTCAAGACTGTGTGCTATTGTCGAATGGGAAATCCGCGGTGTTGAAGACATGAAAGAAACATAACAGAATATTGGCATATTCACAAGGAGAGTAGGCTTATCATACCATCTTGTTTGATGTCTCACTTCTGAGGATAATGGCCAAGATTAATAGAGGACAGAGCCTACATGTGTAGGCCTAAAACCACACAAATCCTTCAACTATCATTCCAAATTTGAGACGTTCCAAATAATTGGAATAATATTTCTCATATGAGGTAAAATAAATAAAAAATAAAAAGCGGCACCAGACAAGTTCCATAATGGTGTACTAGAGACTAGTTGACCCTTTCATTCAAATCTGTTCAATTAAACATTTTGGTGTCCTTTAAGTAGGCTACCTTTCCATAAATGGAGAAGTTGTCCTAGTCCAAGGCCTATTAAATCATAGCCTATATTAGTGGATATATATTTTTCAATTATATTCTATTAATAAAGACTTTGTTGTGAAACATGTACATGAAACAATAGCTTACACATCATGCCAGTGCTGTAAAAGAGACAGTGTGTAGGATTTACTGTCTTGAGTAGTCCAGGGGCCAAATTGTCTGTCTCTTTGATAAAACATGGCAAGCACCTTAAAAGAAGCACAAATTGTGTTCCCCTACCTGGTTTTCAAAGATTGATGCTGCTAGTGTTCATAACCTCATAATGATCAGCAGTGTTGTATTGCATGCATGTGATCACTTGGCCGACAGCATAAATTAAACTAGCACTGGAGAAATACAAATGTTTTATAGTTCTATATTAATATGACATGTTATTTACAGAAAGACAAACTGGCAAAAGCACTCAAGGAGCCAAAATGTCTGTTCTTGAGTAAAAAAATAACTAACTGTACAATATTTACTACGAGGCATTTACTGAGGGCCATTAGTACTGAATTTTTCTATGGCATATGGCTTGTATTAACACTTATTTTATTGATGTAACGAAAAATCTAATCAACACATATTTTGAAATAAACTTCTATTTACATTTTTGGTAACTTTATTTATGTGCATTGAAGTCATCTTCACATTTAAACGCATTTGAACTGCTGCGCTTGTTTAGATCATGGCTGTGAATCATCATACTGCAGCAGTACTGGACGCCTGGTTTCTATTGCACTTGTGTTGCACCCACGAAAGCGTAAATCATAGTCCACATACGCTGAAATGGGATAGTCCTGCGTCTCATTGCGACTTAACTACACAGCTCTGAGACCAACATCCACAGGAGCAAAGGCCAAATGCACACCTCCCCACAATACGCAACCAACGCGGCTCCGGTATGTGTCCTCTTCATTTGAATGTGTACAGTTGGAGAAATTGCTTGAGCTGCTCTGAGAATTTGCTGTGCATAAGCATACACATTTTGGAATATTATGACTACACTTAAAAAAGCCCACATGCTACAAAAATATTACCCATCTCATCAGTTTATCCTTAGGGGTTCAAGCAGCGAAGCTGCGAGAAACCTTATTATATTTGTTGGCATTGGTTATTAGGGTTTCAAGCAGCGAAGCTGGGTTAAACCTTATTGTATTTTTTGGCATTCTTTTTATTGTTCTTCTGTAAGAGGAAATTCACATGCAAATTCCCATGAGATGGTAAGACTTACAAGGTTGAGCAAAAAAGGTTAACGGCCAAGGGCCACACCCTCTCAAGCAATGCTATGTAAATTGGCCACAAGTGATTGAAGATGCAAACTCTGAAAAGTCCCACCGCTCACCCCATGAAACCTAGAATCTGGAAATTTGGTACATAGTTCCCTCTCCTCACAAGGAACACATTTGCCTCAAGGACCCACAAGGTCTGCCATTTAGAATTTTCCGCCATTAAGAATTTTGTGAAAAACACTTAAAACGCTACTCCTCTGGCAAAGAATGACCGATCTGAATGAAACTTGATATATAGCATCTATTAACCAAAGTCTCTTAACACAACATTTTCTAGTATGTCAAACAACAATACTGACCAATAAACATTCAAGTGGGCATGACCTGGCATATAAATGTATATGAGGATATTAGTGTTGTAACAACTTGGTACACATGTTCCAAACATTGTCAAGACTCAACATTTGCAAGCACGTTCAGATCGACCACATGGAATTTGGCACACACACTCAGGGATATGAGTCTAGCTAACCTGTAAAGTCCGTTTCAGTTTGGCTTCATGGTGGCACTGTCAGACAGGCAAAACTATTCATGCAGGTTCACAAGCTCATAGCAGCCATATAGTTTGAGCTAGTGTCCTGGAAAAGACATGGGTACATAGATTCTATATAGAACATTTGGTGCCAACGGTCCCGCGGTTCTGGAGAAAATACATTTAAAGTAGTCAACATCACTGAAAATGGTTAAAAATGCATCAAAAGCAAATTGCATGATCTGTTCGAAGTTAAGGGCAGATTTTTGGCAAGCGTGATAAGTAGTACAGAAGCAGCTCATCCACGCCCATTTGTCTTGATGGTGGTGCTATGGGTCTAAAGCTTGAACCCCGGTATGAGGATTCAGTATGAGGATAGTATGAGGATTCAGCTGATTATGTCACCTTTTAGTTTGCTTGAACTTTGTGGTATCAAATCAAATTTTACTGTGAAATGCTTACTTACAAGCCCTTACCTAACAACACAGTTCAAGAAATAGAGTTAATAAAATATTTACTAAATAAATAAAGTAAAAATAAATAAAGTAAAAAATAAAATAAAAAGTAACACAATAAATTAAAAATAACGAGGCTAAATACAGGGGGTACCAGTACCGAGTCAATGTGCGGGGTACAGGTTAGTTGAGGTAATTTGTACATGTAGGTAAGGGTAAAGTGACTATGCATAGATAACAAACTGCGAGTAGCAGCAGTGTAAAAACAAAGCAAAGTAAATAGCCCGGGTGGCCATTTGATTAATTGTTCAGCAGTCTTATGGCTTAGGGGTAAAAGCTGTTAAGGAGCCTTTTGGACCTAGACTTGGCGCCCCGGTATCTGTACCAGTTGCATTGTGAGAACAGACTTGGGTGACTGGAGGCTTTGACCATTTTTGGGGCTTTACTCTGACACGCCTAGTATATAGGTCCTGGATTGCAGGAAGCTTGATCCCAAGCTATACACATTACCCTCTGTAGCGTCTTATGGTCAGATGCCGAGCAGTTGCCATACCAGGCAGTGATGCAACCAGTCAGGATTCTCTCGATGGAGCAGTTGTAGAACTTTTTGAGGATCTGGGGACCCATGCCAAATGTTTCCTGAGGGGGAAAAGGTACTGTTGTGCCCTCTTCACAAATGTCTTGGTGTGTTTGGACCATGATAGTTTGTTGGCGTGGTGGACACCAAGGAACTTGAAATTCTCGACCCGCTCCACTACAGACACGTTGATGTGAATGGGGGCGTGTTCGGCCCTCCTTTTCCTGTAGTCCACGATCAGCTCCTTTGTCTTGGTCATGTTGAGAGGTTATTGTCCTAGCACCACACTGCCAGGTCTCTGACCTCCTCCCTATAGGCTGTCTCATTTTTGTTGGTGATCAGGCCTACCACTGTTGTGTCGTCAGCAAAATTAATGATGGTGTTGGAATCGTGCTTGGCAACGCAGTCGTGGGTGAATAGGGAGTACAGGAGAGGACTAAGCACACACCACTGAGCATTGAGGGCTCTATGGTGTTGAACGCTGAGCTGTAGTCAATGAATAGCATTCTCACATAGGTGTTCCTTTTGTCGACATGGGAAAGGGCATTGAGCTCTAGCCTTTAGCTCAGTGCAGATGTTGATGAAGCCGGTGACTGTGGTGGTATAGTCCTCAATGCCATTGGATCAATCCCGGGAACATATTACAGTCTGTGCTAGCAAAACAGTCCTGTAGCGTAGCATCCACGTCATCTGACCACTTCCGTATTGAGCGAGTCACTGGCACTTCCTGCTTTGGTTTTTGCTTGTAAGCAGGAATCAGGAGGATAGAATTATGGTCAGATTTGTCAAATGGAGACGGGAGAGCTTTGTATGCATCTCTGTGTGTGGAGTAAAGGTGGTCTAGAGGTCTTTTTCCTTTGCTTGCACATGTGACATGCACGTAGAAATAAGGTAAAAACTGGTTTAAGTTTGCCTGCATTAAAGTCCCCGGCCACTAGGAGGGCCACTTCTGGATGAGCATTTTCTTGCTTGCTTATGGCCTTAAATAAATAGATGGCTAAGAAAAATATAGATGAAAACACTCTTGGTAGATAGTGTGGTCTTCAGCTTATCATGAGGTACTCTACCTCAGACAAGCAATACCTTGAGACTTCCTTAATATTAGACATCCTTCACCAGCTGTTATTGACAAATAGACACACCAACACCACCCCTCATCTTACCAGACGTAGCTGTTCTGTCCTGTCGATGCACGGAAAACCCAGCCAACTGTATATTATCTGTGTCATCGTTCAGCCATTCCTTGGTGAATGGCTGAACGATGTTAAGATGTTACAGTTTTTAATGTCCCCTTGGTAG
The DNA here is from genome assembly GCF_034236695.1 of Oncorhynchus nerka. Taxonomy (NCBI): domain Eukaryota; kingdom Metazoa; phylum Chordata; class Actinopteri; order Salmoniformes; family Salmonidae; genus Oncorhynchus; species Oncorhynchus nerka. The sequence continues at coordinate 50,975,918 of NC_088410.1, read as the reverse complement.
GATTATCTTGAACGGAGATCATCCAGTTTATTCTCCAGTGATTGCACGTTGGCCAATAGAACAGATGGTAGAGGCGTGTAAACCCACTTGCTGACTAATTCTCACAAGGCACCCGATCTCCACCCCCGTCTTTTCTTCACACGAATAACGGGATTTGGGCCTGGTCTCGGAGAAGCAGTATATCATTCGCGTCGGACTCATTAAAGAAAAAAATCTTCATCCAGTTCGAGGTGAGTAATCGCTGTTCTGATATCCAGAAGCTCTTTTTTGGTCATAATAGACGTTAGCAGCAACATTATGTACAAAATTAGTTACAAACAACGCAAAAAAACACACAAAACAGCACTGTTGGTGAGGAGCCCGTAAAACAGCAGCCATCCCCTCCGGTGCCATTGTCCTCCCAGTGAAATAGTTACTGGTATCAAAACTCTTTAGGCACAATTCAGAATCCACAGCCGCAGAGCTGTGATAGACCAGCAGCCCATTATGACATATTGTAACTAAACTCGGCAAAAAAATAAAATGTCCCTTTTCAGGACCCTGTCTTTCAAAGATAATTCGTAAAAATAATGGGGAAGATAGGCGACACTTGGAGGGGGGTGGAGACAAGCATATAGACAGGTGAAACAGATCAGGGGGTGACAATGATACACTTTTTGTGTATAGGTAGTCTCAGCAAAAATGAAACGCTCCTTTTTCAGGACCTTGTCTTTCAAAGATAATTCGTAAAAATCCAAACAAGTTCACAGATCTTCATTGTAAAGGGTTTAAATACTGTTTCCCATGCTTGTTCAATGAACCATAAACAATTAATGAACATGCAGCTGTGGAACGGTCTTTAAGACACTAACAGCTTACAGACGGTAGGCAATTAAGGTCACAGTTATGAAACCTTAGGACACTAAAGAGGCCTTTCCACTGACTCTGAAAAACACCAAAAGAAAGAAACACAAAATCCCTGCTCATCTGCATGAACGTGCCTTAGGCGAGTTGCAAGGAGGCATGAGGACTGCAGATGTGGCCAGGGCAATAAATTGTAATGTCCGTACTTTGAGACGCCTAAGACAGTGCTACAGGGAGACAGGACAGACAGCTGATCGTCCTCGCAGTGGCAGACCACCTGTAACAACACCTGTACAGGATCGGTACATCTGAACATCACACCTGTGGGACAGGTACAAGATGGCAACAACAACTGCCCGAGTTACACCAGGATTGCACAATTCCTCCATCAGTGCTCGGACTGTCGCAATAGGCTGAGAGAGGCTGGACTGAGGGCTTATAGGCCTGTTGTAAGGCAGGTCCTCATCAGACATCACCGGCAACAACGTCACCTATGGGCACAAACCCACCGTCGCTGGACCACACAGGACTGGCAAAAAGTGCTCTTCACTGACGAGTTGCGGTTTTGTCTCACCAGAGGTGATGGTCGGATTCGCGTTTATCGTCGAAGGAATGAGCGTTACACCGAGGCCTGTACTCTGGAGCGGGATCGATATGGAGGTGGAGTCATGGCCTGGGGCGATGTGTCACAGCATCATCGGACTAAGCTTGTTGTCATTGAAGGCAATCTCAACGCTGTGTATTACAGGGAAGATATCCTCCTCCCTCATGTGGTACCCTTCCTGCAGGCTCATCCTGACATAACCCTCCAGCATGACAATGCCACCAACCATACTGCTCGTTCTGTGCGTGATTTCCTGCAAGACAGGAATGTCAGTGTTCTGCCATGGCCAGCGAAGAGCCCGGATCTCAATTCTATTGAGCACGTCTGGGACCTGTTGGATCGGAGTGTGAGGGCCATTCCCCCCAGAAATGTCCGGGAACTTGCATGTGCCTTGGTGGAAGAGTGGGGTAACATCTCACAGCAAGAACTGGCAAATTTGGTGCAGTCCATGAGGAGGAGATGCACTGCAGTACTTAATGCAGCTGGTGGCCACACCAGATACCGACTGTTACTTTTGATTTTGCCCCCCCCCCCCCCTTTTGTTCAGGGACACATTATTCCATTTCTGTTTGTCACGTCTGTGGAACTTGTTCAGTTTATGTCTCAGTTGTTGAATCTTATGTTCATACAAATATTTGCTGAAAACAAACGCAGTTGACAGTGAGAGGACTTCTTTTTGCTGAGTTTGCCTCCCAGAGAACTAAGAAAGTATGAAAGCCAATTGTCCAATATTCTAGAACATTGCTGTGCAGACTCAGACACTTTCAATGACAAAACCTTGCGGTAAACAGCATTGCGTAGATCAAAGTCAGACCAGTGGCTCTCATGATAGAGGACTGAGCTGCTCAGAGCAGTGTAATGAGCTGGGCTGTAAACATTGACCAGGCCCAGCCAGTACAAGTCATAAAAGTGAGGAGCCAAAACACATCAACGGGAGGGAGTGACACTTTGGGTACCACAGGCAGCAGCTGTTTCCCATTCACAGGCAAAAGAAAAGAATCTTAGAAAAAGGTTGATTGAGCAGTTTCGTGCCCCAGGAAAACACTTTGGCAGCAATTTCAACGTTTCAGTATGTCTAATGGCCCACAGGGTACTTTGGTTATCCCTAAAGTTACCCCTTGCATTCCCAACCTTACAAAAAAAGATTGCCGTTTTGAAAGTGCAGTAACTGCAGTCGACTGCAGTATTTTGGACGCAGTAATTGCAGAATACTGCAGTTATACTGCACTCTGACTGCAATCTTTTTTCGTATGTACGTGGTCTTTTGATAGATGTTTAAAATGGTCAAATAAACAACCTGTAACACTTTATATTGAAGGTACCCATTATAAAGGTTGAGGTAAATGTGTATTTAAAAATGTATCAATGCATATTTAAAACCATTTTACCACAGATAGATAATCTTTGATTATACCATGGCATTGTTGAATACTAATTTCTGACTGTCTTGAAGGGCATTCTAGAGTGTGCATTATTTCCCTATTGCATGATGTAATTTAATGGCTAAGTTCATTCTTTCATGTTCTATTTTAACTTCTTTTGAAAGCAAAAGTCAAATTGGAAACCTTAACTTCATTGTTGAATTAGATTTTCATAATAGTAAAGTTGGATGATGGTTTGCTTAGCTAAACTAGCAAGTCTATTTGTTTGGTTACTAAGGCAACTACTGTAACCATCTAGCTAGTTGTCACATTTGTCTGTTCAGTGCCTGCCAAATAATGAACCAATATTAACCTGTAGCTGACCTGGTGAGTCTCATGGAAAAAGCTGGTGTTCTTAATGTTTTGTACACTGTATGTAAGGTAATATTGATCTTGTACACAGTCTTACCTAGTTATTACCATAGGTGTGTACATAAGGGGTGCCATATCTGCAGGTGAACTGTATAAAGGTCCCCCTTCACCCTCTGGTGGCATGGATAACTTAATGTCTCTAGAGAAACCTGGGTTTTTACAAGAACGACTACCTTTTAGAGAATACGCACCAATACAGCTGTGGGTGTAGATTGAGTATCAGAGTTCTGTGTTGCAGTATTTATACCAGGGGCTGATTTTTATATGCACAAAAAATAAGTTATTTTAGCTGGAGTCAAAATGACCTCAAAGTAATTTACTTTTTTAAAAAGGTCCATATTGATAATTTATATTGCGAACAAGTTGATTGACAAAGTAATGAAACATTTAATAAACCACCTTTAGGCTATGATCCAAAATTGTGTCGGTAGTATGAGCGTTAAGCAGACTGTAGTTTACGATTCATGCCTTAAAATAATTTCTTCATTCCCTTTCTTGACTAACATTCAAACCCAAATGCTTGTAACGCATACTGTAGAGTTCTTCATAGTATGTTGAGTTGGCATGGAGACAAGTACAAGGAATAACAAAGGTAAGCAAACCCTGTGCGATCCGGAACGGTTCATATTTCTGTAGCATGAGGCAGCTTGATGGAGAAATACACCTCCTCGACAGGACGTTAAGTCTATTGCAGGGCCTTCCAATCTATATTCTTAATGGTGAGTTCCAAGCAGAGAAGCATCCGGTCCCATTTATACAGTCTTTGGTATGACTCGGCGAGGGATTAAACTCACAACCTTCCAATCTCAGGGCGGACACTAACCAGGCCACTGAGTTGGTGCCAATAACGGAGAAAAAAAACGCTATTATTCAATTAGCTGATGGATCCTCCGGAGCCAAGTAGCATTGAATCAAAAGCAAAATCTCTAAGTTGATGGGAGATTGCAGTGTAAATTTGAATTAATAGCGTTTATCCACGCAATCCCCCAACGAATAGCTTTGCATAATTCCAGTTTGGTTCAAACATGGCAATTTTCACCTGTTTGGAATAGACTTAAGCAAAAGGCAGACAAATTGCAGTAATGAAGTGTCCTGGCAGAATCTGTCATTTTCAATTGAGGGGTCCGGCAGGTTGCGTGGAGTTGCCCTCTGCATTACTGCCAGAATTGCATTATTTCAACTCTTGCATTTCATTTGCCATGCAGCAATCCAACAAAAGTAAATAAAAGAGAATTGCATCACGTTATTGCATCACATTTCACAATAGTACAACTCCTGTATGAAATGCAACACTTGAGATATACATGATGTAACCGCAAAACATGGCAGTATAGTTGACCTGACCACACCCCATTCTCTCACAGCTCACAACACTGGCAAGATAAAGCTAAATAAAAACAGAATAGGGAAGTCACTACAGATGTTCTAGAACTGAGTAAGTATACTTGAAGCCAGGCAAGAACTGCTTTGGTGGTACTTTGGTGGATTTTCCTTAAGACAATATGAAACCAGCACTTATTGCCATATTAGCCACTACATTGTATATGTAAACCTGAATAGTACAGGGATTGGGGCTTTCAACTAAAAATAAATCAGGCTTTTAAAGAGGGAATGCAATCTATAAGCCATTTAGAAGCCATTTAGCACTTGTTACTTGAAAGGCAATGGAGCTCTGGTTAGAATCTAAAGGCAAGTGCATACAGTGGGCAAGAACATTTGAATGCAAGTTGAAGCAGGGCATTAGCAAAAATGTCCTAGCCACCAGAAGACTCCTGGGAATCTTCCCCTACCCAGACCCACGTGTCCATGCACCACCACACCACCTCCAGACTGCACCATGACTCTGGGCCGCTGCTTGGCCACCTATCTGACAAACTTTTCAATAGCGGTAGTGGTCGGGCTTGAAGGGTCCTTCGCAGTTAAGTCCAGGCATTTGGCTGCTTATCTGACAGCTTAGTCAGCTTGACGCAGAGCTTGTCGAGATGGGCGGCAGCCACCTCCTCATCCAGCTGCAGAAAGAAGAGAAAAAGGACATTACAAGTCAAATTCAGAATAAAGTTTTCTTACACGGGGAGAAAACGTATTGTAATGGGTTCAATCGTCACGCAAATCACATTTTCCCCTGAAAACAAAAACATGCTTGGTTGCGCCCAAGCAGTTAGGTCAAAATCGCAGGAAAAATGCCAGTCTCAAGAACAGACATAATTCAAAAAGGAGCTGTCAAAAAAGGCTGAACAGGTCGAGCAGGAAAAGAATGAGGGATATCAGTGGTGGTTCTTATGTTTGACAGACCATGTACTCTTAAACAAAATAAATAAATAAATAAAACTACATTCTTAAGGCAATAGACTGACCTCGAACCATCCCTGGCTTTGTTCCCAACTTCCCACAAGTATATCTCTTGCGCTCAGCTCTGAGTGTATGGCTTCAGTTAAAGGCCTTAAGATGTTCACCACAACCCATGTGTCACTCAATTTAAAATGACTGCGCAGTGCTCAATTTCAGCTCCAAGTACAAAGAGCCTCATTTCGGGCTACCTATTACAGGGTTAATCAAAGCCATTATTCCCATTCAGCCTAGTTTCAATATCTTTGAATAGTCACAAGACATCATATAATATACAGTGGGGCAAAAAAGTATTTAGTCAGCCACCAATTGTGCAAGTTCTCCCACTTAAAAAGATGAGAGAGGCCTGTAATTGTCATCATAGGTACACTTCAACTATGACAGACAAAATGAGAAAATAAAATCCAGAAAATCACATTGTAGGATTTTTAATGAATTTATTTGCAAATTATGGTGAAAGAAATCAACTGGGAGCAATTATTAAGAAATGGAAGACATACAAGACCACTGATAATCTCCCTCGATCTGGGGCTCCACGCAAGATCTCACCCAGTGGGGTCAAAATGATCACAAGAACGGTGAGCAAAAATCCCAAAACCACACGGGGGAACTAGTGAATGACCTGCAGGGAGCTGGGACCAAAGTAACAAAGCCTACCATCAGTAACACACTACGCCGCCAGGGACTCAAATCCTGCAGTGCCAGACGTGTCCCCCTGCTTAAGCCAGTACATGTCCAGGCCCGTCTGAAGTTTGCTAGAGAGCATTTGGATGATCCAGAAGAAGATTGGGAGAATGTCATATGGTCAGATGAAACCAAAATATAACTTTTTGGTAAAAACTCAACTGGAGGACAAAGAATGCTGAGTTGCATCCAAAGAACACCATACCTACTGTGAAGCATGGGGGTGGAAACATCATGCTTTGGGGCTGTTTTTCTGCAAAGGGACCAGGACGACTGATCCGTGTAAAGGAAAGAATGAATGGGGCCATGTATCGTGAGATTTTGAGTGAAAACCTCCTTCCATCAGCAAGAGCATTGAAGATGAAACGTGGCTGGGTCTTTCAGCATGACAATGATCCCAAACACACCGCCCGGGCAACGAAGTAGTGGCTTCGTAAGAAGCATTTCAAGGTCCTGGAGTGGCGTAGCCAGTCTCCAGATCTCAACCACATAGAAAATCTTTGGAGGGAGTTGAAAGTCTGTGTTGCCCAGCAACAGCCCCAAAACATCACTGCTCTAGAGGAGATCTGCATGGAGGAATGGGCAAAAATACCAGCAACAGTGTGTGAAAACCTTGTGAAGACTTACAGAAAACATTTGACCTCTGTCATTGCCAACAAAGGGTATATAACAAAGTATTGAGATAAACTTTTGTTATTGACCAAATACTTATTTTCCACCATAATTTGCAAATAAATTCATTAAAAATCCTACAATGTGATTTTCTAGATTTTTTTTTTCATTTTGTCGGTCATAGTGTAAGTGTAAGGGGGGGGGGTTAGTCCAACCTGCGGCTTGATGTTGATCTTCTCGGCGGAGTTGGCGTTGAGCCAGTTCAGGTCAATCTCAGTCGAAGTGGCCGATGTTGCAAACGATGGAGTCGTCTTTCATTTGCTCAAAGTGTTTGGGGAGAACACCAGTGCATTCATTAATTCAACTGCGAAAGAGGACAAGTACAATAGTGTGTCTAGTTTGAGAAAGACACATCACAAGTCCTCAACTGGCAGCTTCATTAAATATAAATATATATTTTTTTACCTTAAATTTAACTAGGCAAGTCAGTTAAGAACAAATTCTTATTTACAATGACGGCCTACCAAAAGGCAAAAAGGCCTCCTGCGGGGAAGGGGGCCTGGGATAAAAAATGAATACAATATAAATATAGGACAAAAACACACATCACAACAAGAGAGAACACAACACTACATAAATGGAGACCTAAGACATAGCAAGGCAGCATAGCAAGGCAGCAACACATGACAAGACAGCATGGTAGCAACACAACATGGTACACACATTATTGGGCACAGAGAACAGCACAAAGGGCAAGGCAGAGACAACAATACATCACACAAAGCAGCCACAACTATCAGTAAGAGTGTCCATTATTGAGTCTTTGAATGAAGAGATTGAGATAAAACTGTCCAGTTTGAGTGTTTGTTGCAGCTTGTTCCAGTCGCTAGCTGCAGTGAACTGAAAAGAGGAGCGACCCAGAGATGTGTGTGCTTTGGGGACCTTTAACAGAATGTGACTGGCAGAACGGGTGTTGTATGTGAAGGATGAGAGCTGCAGTAGATGTCTCAGACAGGGGGGAGTGAGGCCTAAGAGGGTTTTATAAATAAGCATCAACCAGTGAGTCTTGCGACAGATATACAGAGATGACCAGTTTACAGTTTGGCAGCTGGGGTGAAAGAGGAGCGATTACAATAGAGAAAACCAGGTCTAGATTTAACTTTGGCCTGCAGCTTTGATATGAGACGACTCTGGGATTCTGGCCTTCTAGGCAGAGTTGCAAAGAAAAAGCTATATCTCAGACTGGTCAATAGAAGATTGGAAAAAAGTATTATGGACAGACGAATCTAAGTTTGAGGTGTTTGGATCACAAAGACAAACATTCGTGAGACGCAGAAAAAATTAAGATGCTGGAGTGTCAAGCATGGTGGAGGCAATGTGATGGTGTGCTTTGGTGGTGGTAAAGTGGGAGATTTGTACAGCGTAAAAGGGATCTTGAAGAAGGAAAGCTATCACTCCATTTTGCAACGCCATGCCACACCCTGTGGACGGCGCTTAATTGGAGCCTATTTCCTCCTACAACAGGACAATAACCCAAAGCACAGCTCTAAACTATGTAAGAACTATTTAGGGAAGAAGCAGTCAGCTGTTATTCTGTCTATAATGGCACAGTCACCAGATCCCAACCCTATTGAGCTGTTGTGGGAGCAGCTTGACCGTATGGTACGTAAGAAGTGCCCATCAAGCCAATCCAACTTGTGGGAGGTGCGTCAGGAAGCATGGGGTGAAATCTCTTCAGATTACCACAACAAATTGACAATTTGAATGCCAAATGTCTGCAAGGCTGTAATTGTTGCAAATGGAGGATTCTTTGACGAAAGCAAAGTTTGAAGGACACAATTATTATTTCAATAGAAAAATAATTATTTATAACCTTGTCAATGTCTTGACTACATTTCCTATTCATTTCATGCATGTTTTCATGGAGAATAAAAATTTTAAAAAGTATATCTAAATGAGTGACAAATCTAAAAGTTACTTCTATTGCCATCCATGTAGAAATAGCCTACATAAAGTAAACAAATAAAAACATTGCAGCCTGCAGATATAAAACAGCCTAATAAAAAAAGCCTATGAAAAATAAAAATAAATCCTATATAAAAAAATAAAAAAAACATATTTGCAACACATGGCCTGTCTGCAAAAAAACGTATTGACTTGGTCCGGCCCGAACCTTTCGCTAGGAAACGTGCAGCATTGTATAAAATATTCTAGGCCCTCGTATCCAGTGAGCTCAGGGCAGACACAGCTGTAGGCTATTTGTGCAAGGGATAAGAAGTAAATCAGGTATTTTATGGCGTTTCACCTGGATCAGAGCATGACATTTTCCCCCTTTCATGCAGTGGTTATCAAAAGGGAGAGAGATGGAAATATTGCTCAAGTACATTGAACTACTGTCATTATCAATTGATTCTATAAACAGACTTTGTTTACTTGTGGTTTGAAGTGAAGAAAAAATTACTTTAAGAAGCGCCACTGGTCATTAGTGGTCTTGAGTTAAGACAGATGCCCCAATTGTGCAAACATATAGGTCTACACTTGCGTGCAGGCCAGGTGGCATAGACCTACTTCTATATGCGTAATCAGGTCCATGTCCTTACTCAACATTGACAGGAGCGCTCCAAAAGTAAATATCATGAATAAATTGAGAACTCATAAATGGAATGAAACAATGTACTACTGGTGATCTATGTAATGGGGAATTGATAGACTAACAATAAAAGGGCAAACAATTCACACAATTAAGTTATGAAACAATGAATGTGGACAAAATGGCGGGAGAACGAATTCTGAGAGAGACATACCTTGTGCAACTTAGCCACACTCTTCTTATTGGACAGTGTCATCCCCGTGGCCTCCACAATGGCTTAGTCCAAAGAGACAGGAGCAAATCAGACAGGTGTCTTGTGTGCCATGAACAAAAACAATCTATTTGCGACTGCTCGTGCAACAGCCTGTTGCCCAAACAAGCGATTAAATGGGGTTAGCCCAACTTGACTGCGTGTACTTCTGATCAGACAGTGTTTAACATGGGTTGCATGGTGTTCTACTGGACTCCAAAATGATACCTACTTGCCCAAAAGGATGTCCTCACAGCCAGTGGTGGTCACAAAGATGTTCCCCTCCTTGCAAGCCTCCTCCATGGTGGTGACTTCATATCCTACAACAATCACAAGAGCCAATTAAATACTACACAAAAGCAATGTATAACATTGCTTTTACACTTGAGCTTGATACTACCTCTGCTGCAGTGAACAAATGACATGGGGTCAAACAGAAAATGTTTGCATATTATGTACAGCAATTATAAATGGCCTTCAACTTAAAACAAATTATTCAGATCATATTTGCTAGGCACCCAAGATAACTGAACGCACACCTATAACAAATCTCCAATAATATTTTGAGAATGTAAATTAAATCTGAACAATAACAATCAACATAACAATATAATAACAATATAAATCAAACTAAAAAGGATCCAGACCCTCCACGGCAGCCTGCAGGGCATTGATGGGGTCCACCTCTGTGACGATGACGCGGGCACCGAACCCACGGAGGGCCTGGATGCAGCCCTTGACAACGTCACCGTAGCCGGCAACAACCGCCACCTTTCCATCAATCATCACGTCGGTGGCCCGCTTGATCCCGTCAATCAGAGACTCTCTGCAGCCATACAGTTTGTCGAACTTGCTCTGGAGGGAGAGAGAGAGAAATGATCTATAGAGAGGGAGTCAATACCGCTTCTTACTCAGGAGGGTGATCACGTACAGTACCATTATTTTATGGCACTTTAAGAACTGATGAGTCAAGCATGGCCCTACTAAGGGAGGATAATGGGGTCTACCTTGGTGACTGAGTCATTGACCTGGGACCTTGAGCTCGCCGTTCTTCATCATCTTGTACAGGTTGTGCACCACTGTGGTGGTCCCCTCAGACACCTTGATTCCCAAAGGAGACAATTTGACAATCTTTAATTAGCACTTTTTTTAAATGGCATCCATCATAAAGGTCACAAAATTATCAGGGCCTTAGCCTGTTCTCTTCTCAGAGAACTAATATGAATGTCAGGTTAACATTTCAAACAGGAGTCAAGACTTCCCTCCTTAGGAACATCATTCCCAAGGGACTGTGTTTAAAGTTAAACTGCATGTAACAAGCACCTTAAATTAATCCGCAGTTCTCAGTATTGACTCTGGAGTAATGCCGCCACCTAGTGTACAAGACTGAGAAATACAGCCCTGCTGACAATCATAGCAGTATCGCCCTTGCAATTTGGGGGAGGCATATTTCCATAGCTGAACCACACTAAATTAGATCTGAGAATACTAGTGTACAGGACTAGTGTGGAAAGGCTGTGCCTATTAAAATACCTCTAGTGTTTCGCATTGGGGCATAAAGTAAACCACTTTTACATTGCACGGTTACCCCATCACTCATTTATTTAGATTGCTGGCTAAAGTGTGTCTTTGCTGTTTAAAGAAAATAGAAACCATGGAATAGTCTCCCAGCCAATACAAAACATCAAGTTAAATACTGAACTTCCCCTTTAATGCTTTTTATTTTTTTTATTTTTTTATTTCACCTTTATTTAACCAGGTAGGCTAGTTGAGAACAAGTTCTCATTTGCAACTGCGACCTGGCCAAGATAAAGCATAGCAGTGTGAACAGACAACACAGAGTTACACATGGAGTAAGCAATTAACAAGTCAATAACACAGTAGAAAAAAAAATGGGCAGTCTATATACAATGTGTGCAAAAGGCATGAGGAGGTAGGCGAATAATACAATTTTGCAGATTAACACTGGGGTGATAAATGATCAGATGGTCATGTACAGGTAGAGATATTGGTGTGCAAAAGAGCAGAAAAGTAAATAAATAAATAAAAAAAACAGTATAAAAACAGTATGGGGATGAGGTAGGTGAAAATGGGTGGGCTATTTACCAATAGACTATGTACAGCTGCAGCGATCGGTTAGCTGCTCGGATAGCTGATGTTTGAAGTTGGTGAGGGAGATAAAAGTCTCCAACTTCAGCGATTTTTTGCAGTTCGTTCAGTCACAGGCAGCAGAGTACTGGAACGAAAGGCGGCCAAATGAGGTGTTGGCTTTAGGGATGATCAGTGAGATACACCTGCTGGAGCGTGTGCTACGGATGGGTGTTGCCATCGTGACCAGTGAACTGAGATAAGGCGGAGCTTTACCTAGCATGGACTTGTAGATGACCTGGAGCCAGTGGGTCTGGCGACGAATATGTAGCGAGGGCCAGCCGACTAGAGCATACAAGTCGCAGTGGTGGGTGGTATAAGGTGCTTTGGTGACAAAACGGATGGCACTATGATAGACTGCATCCAGTTTGCTGAGTAGAGTGTTGGAAGCCATTTTGTAGATGACATCGCCGAAATCGAGGATCGGTAGGATAGTCAGTTTTACTAGGGTAAGCTTGGCGGCGTGAGTGAAGGAGGCTTTGTTGCGGAATAGAAAGCCGACTCTTGATTTGATTTTCGATTGGAGATGTTTGATGTGAGTCTGGAAGGAGAGTTTGCAGTCTAGCCAGACACCTAGGTACTTATAGATGTCCACATATTCAAGGTCGGAACCATCCAGGGTGGTGATGCTAGTCGGGCATGCGGGTGCAGGCAGCGATCGGTTGAAAAGCATGCATTTGGTTTTACTCGCGTTTAAGAGCAGTTGGAGGCCACGGAAGGAGTGCTGTATGGCATTGAAGCTCGTTTGGAGGTTAGATAGCACAGTGTCCAATGACGGGCCGAAAGTATATAGAATGGTGTCGTCTGCGTAGAGGTGGATCAGGGAATCGCCCGCAGCAAGAGCAACATCATTGATATATACAGAGAAAAGAGTCGGCCCGAGAATTGAACCCTGTGGCACCCCCATAGAGACTGCCAGAGGACCGGACAGCATGCCCTCCGATTTGACACACTGAACTCTGTCTGCAAAGTAATTGGTGAACCAGGCAAGGCAGTCATCCGAGAAACCGAGGCTATTGAGTCTGCCGATAAGAATATGGTGATTGACAGAGTCGAAAGCCTTGGCGAGGTCGATGAAGACGGCTGCACAGTACTGTCTTTTATCGATGGCGGTTATGATATCGTTTAGTACCTTGAGCGTGGCTGAGGTGCACCCGTGACCGGCTCGGAAACCAGATTGCACAGCGGAGAAGGTCGGTGGGATTCGAGATGGTCAGTGACCTGTTTGTTGACTTGGCTTTCGAAGACCTTAGATAGGCAGGGCAGGATGGATATAGGTCTATAGCAGTTTGGGTCCAGGGTGTCTCCCCCTGAAGAGGGGGATGACTGCGGCAGCTTTCCAATCCTTGGGGATCTCAGACGATATGAAAGAGAGGTTGAACAGGCTGGTAATAGGGGTTGCGACAATGGCGGCAGATAGTTTCAGAAATAGAGGTCCAGATTGTCAAGCCCAGCTGATTTGTACGGGTCTAGGTTTTGCAGCTCTTTCAGAACATCTGCTATCTGGATTTGGGTAAAGGAGAACCTGGAGAGGCTTGGGCGAGGAGCTGCGGGGGGGCGGAGCTGTTGGCCGAGGTTGGAGTAGCCAGGCGAAAGGCATGGCCAGCCATTGAGAAGTGCTTATTGAAGCTTTCGATAATCGTGGATTTATCGGTGGAGACCGTGTTACCTAGCCTCAGTGCAGTGGGCAGCTGGGAGGAGGTACTCTTGTTCTCCATGGACTTCACAGTGTCCCAGAACTTTTTGGAGTTGGAGCTACAGGATGCAAACTTCTGCCTGAAGAAGCTGGCCTTAGCTTTCCTGACTGACTGCGTGTATTGGTTCCTGACTTCCTGAACAGTTGCATATCACGGGGCTATTCGATGCTATTGCAGTCCGCCACAGGATGTTTTTGTGCTGGTCGAGGGCAGTCAGGTCTGGAGTGAACCAAGGGCTGTATCTGTTCTTGGTTCTGCATTTTTTGAACGGAGCATGCTTATCTAAAATGGTGAGGAAGTTACTTTTAAATGACCAGGCATCCTCAACTGACGGGATGAGGTCAATGTCCTTCCAGGATACCCGGGCCAGGTCGATTAGAAAGGCCTGCTCACAGAAGTGTTTTAGGGAGCGTTTGACAGTGATGAGGGGTGGTCGTTTGACTGCGGCTCCGTGGCGGATACAGGCAATGAGGCAGTGATCGCTGAGATCCTGGTTGAAGACAGCGGAGGTGTATTTGGAGGGCCAGTTGGTCAGGATGACGTCTATGAGGGTGCCCTTGTTTACAGAGTTAGGGTTGTACCTGGTGGGTTCCTTGATGATTTGAGTGAGATTGAGGGCATCTAGCTTACATTGTAGGACTGCCGGGTGTTAAGCATATCCCAGTTTAGGTCACCTAACAGAACAAACTCTGAAGCTAGATGGGGGCGATCAATTCACAAATGGTGTCCAGGGCACAGCTGGGAGCTGAGGGTGGCCGGTAGCAGGCGGCAACAGTGAGAGACTTATTTCTGGAGAGGGTAATTTTCAAAATTAGTAGTTCGAACTGTTTAGGTATGGACCTGGAAAGTATGACATTACTTTGCAGGCTATCTCTGCAGTAGACTGCAACTCCGCCCCCTTTGGTAGTTCTATCTTGACGGAAGATGTTATAGTTGGGTATGGAAATCTCTGAATTTTTGGTGGCCTTCCTGAGCCAGGATTCAGACACGGCAAGGACATCAGGGTTAGCAGAGTGTGCTAAAGCAGTGAGTAAAACAAACTTAGGGAGGAGGCTTCTGATGTTGACATGCATAAAACCAAGGCTTTTCGATCACAGAAGTCAACAAATGAGGGTACCTGGGGACATGCAGGGCCTGGGTTTACCTCCACATCACCCGCGGAACAGAGAAGGAGTAGTATGAGGGTGCGGCTAAAGGCTATCAAAACTGGTCGCCTAGAGCGTTGGGGGCAGAGGATAAGAGGAGCAGGTTTCTGGGCATGGTAGAATATATTCAGGGCATAATGCACAGACAAGGGTATGGTGGGGTGCGGGTACAGCGGAGGTAAGCCCAGGCACTGGGTGATGATGAGACAGGTTGTATCTCTGGACATGCTGGTTGTAATGGGTGAGGTCACCGCATGTGTGGGAGGTGGGACAAAGGAGGTAACAGGGGTATGCAGAGTGGGTCTAGGGGCTCCATTGTGAACTAAAACAATTATAACTAACCTGAACAACAGTATACAAGGCATATTGACATCTGAGAGAGACATACAGCGAGGCATACAGTAATCACAGGTGTTGAATTTGGAAAGCTAGCTAAAAACAGTAGGCGAGGCTAATCCGCTAGCACAACAAACAGCAGGTAAAATGGCGTTGACTAGGCAACGGGGCCGACAGGTAAGACAAACAAGCAGAAAGGAGTACCGTGATTAATGGACAGTCCAGCGTGCGTCAGCTATGTAGCCAAGAGATCAGTGTCAGGGGCAGCGGTGGATGGGCAGGGGGCTGGCGAGTGTTATCCAGGTTTTTTTTTTTTTTAAACTAACAATGACTAACTAGCTTGTAGCTAGTTAGCTGGTTAGCGTCTGGAGGTTCTTGAGTGTGTCATAAAAATAAAAATAAGAGTAAAAGTAATAGCGATTCCGTATCACATTGGGTGAGGCAGGTTTCCGGAAGGTATAAACAAATTAAAAATCAAAAAGAGATAGAAAGTAAATGGGGTCAGAGAGTGATTGGGACGCGGTGGTACAGACGGTTAGCAGGCCTGTGCTAACAAGCTAACAGTTCGTAGGCCCGAGCTAGACAAGGTAGCAGTTAGCGGACCGGAGCTTGACAAGCTAGCCGTTAGCAGGCCGAATTAGCAAGCAGGGAGATAGCGAGGGCTAGAGAGTTAACCTTTGGGGGACGTCGCGATGGGGTGAGTCTGTTTATTTATTCCTCTTCATGCGGTGAGCTGGAGATACAGCGATTCAGAAAGCTCGCGGGCCTTGGCCAGCAGATGGATCTTTGGCGATGTCGCAGCGGAAAAGCCTGTTGAAACCCCCTCGGACGATTATGTCGGCGGACCAGTCGTGATGGATCGGCGGGGCTCCGTGTCGGCAGTAGAGGGTCAGTAGAGGGTCCAGGCCAATTGGCAAATTAGGTATTTTGGACCTCTTCGGGTAGTCGGGAGATGGGCTTAGCTCGAGGCTAGCTCCAGGCTAACTGGTGCTTGCTCTGGGACAGAGACGTTAGCCAGGAGTAGCCACTCGGATTGCAGCTAGCTATTTACGATGATCCGGTATAAAGCTTCAGAGCTTGCGGTAGGAATCCGGAGATGTGGTAGAGAAAAAGCAGTCTGATATGCTTTGGGTAGATGTCGCTGGTGTCCTAGTTAGCGTTGAAGACCGCTAGCAGTGGCTAGCTAGTAGCTAGTTAGCGGCTAGCTTCTGATGAGGGTTCCGATTCTAAAGTATAGAAAAAGCAGATCCGTACCACATTGGGTGATGCGGGTTGCAGGAGAGTATATTCAGCCTGTGGTTGGGAAGTGAGATTAAAATATGTACGAAATATATACAGAAAAAAAAAAAGAGGAAAAACTATATTTACACTATACAGGACGGGACAAGACAAAACACACGTCCGACTGCTACGCCTTCTTGGATCACACTTTGCTCTGGATAGAACAGTCATTCCTTTAAAAGCTCTTACAGGATGCAACACACCCTAAAATCAAACTTAACTTGCCACACAGCTGAACAAAAAGGCAAACCAACAAAGGCTTGACCGGATAAGGTAAATGATTATGACAAATAACTGTGACAAGTCAAATGCAGGGGCATTGGCTAAATATCAAACCTCAGGTTTACATTTTAGCAGTATGAAAGGCCTGAGGCCCAGAGAGTTGTAAGTCAGAGATAGCTAGGTCCCATACCTGACAGCAGTATGGGGTACTTCTTGAGGTCGCCGCTGTCATCCAGGATCATGTTGAGGGGCTGGCCGTCCTTCCAGTAGATGGTCTGCTCAATGCACCACACGTACTCCTCGTCGGTCATCCCCTTCCAGGCATAGACTGCAATGAGAGAGGAGCGTGAGAATCAGGGTTGATGAGCGCTTTGCAATGGCATCAGACCCAATGGATGCATTCAGTGAGGATAAAAAAAATGTTTTAACAAAGCAGGCGCTACCAATTGGGAAAGTTCATTTTCATATTCCATTTTTAAAACACTATACAAATTGTCCCAAATGAATGCAACCCAGGCAATAGGACAATAATACAGACGTTTGAGTGCACACCAGGGCTTGGTTTCCGATAGCGATAGAACTTAGGTTTGCGAGTGTTAAGGATGCATCCTTCCGAATATGTAACGTGTTTCCCGTATTCCATAATACTGACGGGGATAAGCGCAGAGATATCACCTATAGCTCAGTTACCTTAGCTTAAATACCAACATAGACGGATAGTCATGTCTTGAGTTGAAACAAGGTAAAGTTAACTTTAGTGAAGCAAGTTATACATTCTTGGCATATGATCAAATTCCTTGAAAATCAAACTATTGTCGTTGACAACTGAAGTGTGAAGAGCTTTCCAACACTTGTTTCACACATAATGGCCACTTTTCAGGCAATTCCTTAGCAGTCACACTGTGCAGATGAAAACTGGAGCAGTGCTACTCAGGAATCAAATCAACATATGACATTCAAGCCGTAGAACAGTGAGTGGCTGAAACTCTGCTATAAACCAAACCAAATAAGCACCCCACTGTGATGAAGACGCTGCTACTCCTCTGGCTTTGTAACTTCTCCCCCAGGACACCACCCCCCAAGTACTCCATCACTACATGTGGAAAAATCAGTTCGGCAAGTTCAGGGCCAAATAGTTACTCAGCAAATATCCTCTAGTATTTCACTGATTGAAACACTACAGCAGGGGTAACATTGTGCTCTGGAGTGATGAATGTTTGGCAAGGAATATAGGCCTACTCACAAATTAAAAGGAATTGGACTATGCAACACTCCCCGTTTGGGTAAACATGTTCTGGTTTATTGAGGGGGAGTTCTATAATTAACAAATCACAATACAAGTCCATAGAGTGAACAACAGGCTTACATGCTGACCAAACCAGATGCGCGCATGTTGATTTTGTACCCCCACACCAGACACGATCAGGACACGCAGGATGAAATATCAAAACAAACAACCAATTATATTACATTTGGGGACAGGTCGAAAAGCATTAAACATTTATGGCAATTTAGCTCGCTAGCCTGCTGTTGCTAGCTAATTTGTCCTGGGATATAAACATTGGGTTGTTGTTTTACCTGAAATGCAATGCATGTTAACATCAGAAGCCTCCTCCCTAAATTTGTTTAATTCACTGCTTTAGCACACTCCACTAACCCTAATGTCCTAGCCGTGTCTGAATCCTGGCTAAGGAAGAAAAAACAAAATCTGAAATTTCCATCCCCAACTACAACTTTTCCGCCGAGATAGAACTGCCAAAGGGGGTGGAGTTGCAATCTACTGCAGAGATAGCCTACAGAGTTCTGTCATGCTATACAGGTCTGTGCCCAAACAGTTCGAGCTTCTACTATTAAAAATCCACCATTCCAGAAATAAGTCTCTCACTGTTGTCACTTGTTATAGACCCCCTTCAGCCCCCAGCTGTGCCCTGGACACCATATGTGAATTAATTGCCCCCCATTTAGTTTCAGAGTTTGTACTGTTAGGTGACCTAAACTGGGATATGCTTAACACCCCAGCATTCCTACAATCTAAACTAGATGAACTCATTTTCTCACACAAATTATCAAGGAACCTCCCAGGTACAATCCCAAATCCGTAAACACGACACCCTCATAGATATCAGCCTGACCAATCTGCCCTCTAAATACACCTCTGCTGTCTTCAACCAGGATCTCAGCGATCACTGCCTCATTGCCTGTGTCCGTAATCTTTGCAGGCCTTTATTTCATATGGGTGTTAAACATTTTCCAACCTCACATTTAACTATCTTTCACATGGACACTGAAAAGATCCGCAAATGGCTGTATGTGGGATGGATCAAGGACAGGAGAGGTGTTCGAACAGAGGTGCTTAAAGGAAGGCGCACAGGTAGGTCTAATGAAAAACAATGTTTCATATGCTCTTTTTAATCACAGTAATAGGCAGGGATTTGTCAGTCAGAGTGAGCCTGATAAGGTGAAAGAATCATTTTCGTAGCATCACTTTCATATACTATACATTAACGTCTTATGGATGACGGATCACCACCTCAAGCTGAACCTCGGCAAGACGGAGCTGCTCTTCCTCCCAGGGAAGGACTGCCCGTTCCATGATCTCGCCATCACGGTTGACAACTCCATTGTGTCCTCCTCCCAGAGCGCTAAGAACCTTGGCGTGATCCTGGACAACACCCTGTCGTTCTCAACTAACATCAAGGCGGTGGCCCGTTCCTGTAGGTTCATGCTCTACAACATCCGCAGAGTACGACCCTGCCTCACACAGGAAGCGGCGCAGGTCCTAATCCAGGCACTTGTCATCTCCCGTCTGGATTACTGCAACTCGCTGTTGGCTGGGCTCCCTGCCTGTGCCATTAAGCCCCTACAACTCATCCAGAAAGCCGCAGCCCGTCTGGTGTTCAACCTTCCCAAGTTCTCTCACGTCACCCCGCTCCTCCGCTCTCTCCACTGGCTTCCAGTTGAAGCTCGCATCCGCTACAAGACCATGGTGCTTGCCTACGGAGCTGTGAGGGGAACGGCACCTCAGTACCTCCAGGCTCTGATCAGGCCCTACACCCAAACAAGGGCACTGCGTTCATCCACCTCTGGCCTGCTCGCCTCCCTACCACTGAGGAAGTACAGTTCCCGCTCAGCCCAGTCAAAACTGTTCGCTGCTCTGGCCCCCCAATGGTGGAACAAACTCCCTCACGACGCCAGGACAGCGGAGTCAATCACCACCTTCCGGAGACACCTGAAACCCCACCTCTTTAAGGAATACCTAGGATAGGATAAAGTAATCCTTCTCACCCCCTCCCTTAAAAGATTTAGATGCACTATTGTAAAGTGGCTGTTCCACTGGATGTCATAAGGTGAATGCACCAATTTGTAAGTCGCTCTGGATAAGAGCGTCTGCTAAATGACTTAAATGTAATGTAAATGTTATGGCTGGGGGGCAGTATTGAGTAGCTTGAATGAATAAGGTGCCCAGAGTAAACTGCCTGCAACTCAGGCCCAGAAGCTAAGATATGCATATTATTAGTAGATTTGGATACAAAACACTCGGAAGTTTCTAAAACTGTTTGAATGATGTCTGTGAGTATAACATAACTCATATTGCAGGCAAAAACCTGAGACAAAATCCAACCAGGAAGTGGGAAATCTGAGGTTTGTAGTTTTTCAACTCATTGCCTATCGAATATACAGTGTCTATGGGGTCATATTGCACTTCCTAAGGCTTCCACTAGATGTCAACAGTCTTTAGAACCTTGTTTCATGCTTCTACTATGAAGGAGGGGAGAATGAGAGCTCTTTCAATCAGGTGTCTGGCATGAGCTGATCACGCGTGCTCCCGTGAGAGCGACCTGCGTGCCATTGCATTTCTAAAGACAAAGTAATTCTCCGGTTGAAACATTATTGGAGATTTATGTTAAAAACATCCTAAAGATTGATTCTTTACATCGTTTGACATGTTTCTACGAACTGTAATGGAATTTTTTGACTTTTCGTCTGACCTGCGCATTGTGAATTTGAATTTGTGAACTCAAGGCGCGAACAAAAAGGAGGTATTTGGACATAAATGGACTTTATCGAACAAAACAAACATTTATTGTGGAACTGGGATTCCTGGGAGTGCATTCTGATGAAGATCAAAGGTAAGTGAATATTTACAACGCTATTTCTGACTTTTACTGACTCCACAACATGGCGGATATCTGTATGGCTTGTTTTAGTGTCTAAGCGCCGTACTCAGATTATTGCATGGTGTGCTTTTTTGGTAAAGCTTTTTTTTTATCTCTAATTCTGCTTTTTGTGACTCCTCTCTTTGGCTGGAAAAATGGCTGTGTTTTTCTGTAACTAGGTACTGACCTAACATAATCGTTTGGTGTGCTTTCGTCGTAAAGCCTTTTTGAAATCGGACACTGTGGTGGGATTAACAACAAGTTTATATTTAAAAAGGTGTAAAGTGTTTGAGGAATTTTAATTATGAGATTTCTGTTGTTTAAATTTGGCGCCCTGCACTTTCACTGGTTGTTGTCATATCGATCCCGGTAGCGGGATCTAAGCCATAAGTAGTTCAGAGTTTGTACTGCACCCTCATAGATATCATCCTGACCAACGGGTCCTCTAAATACACCTCTATTGTCTTCCACCAGGTTCACAGCGATCACTGCCTCATTGCCTGCGTCCGTAATGGGTCCGCGGGCAAACGACTACCCCTCATCACAGTCAAACGCTCCCTAAAACACTTGAGCGAGTAGGCCTTTCTAATCAACCTGACCCGGGTATCCTGTAAAGATACTGACCTGATTCCGTCAGTAGAGGATGCCTGGTTATTCTTTGAAAGTGCATTCCTAACCATCTTAAATAGGCATTCCCCATTCAAAAAATGCAGAACCATTAGCATCTAATAGCCCCCGCGATATGCAACTTTTCGGGGAAGTTAGGAACTTATCGGCAGACTCAATAGCCTTGGTTTCTCAAATGACTGCCTCTCCTGGTTCACCAACTATTTCTCAGATAGAGTTCAATGTGTCAAATCGGAGGGCCTGTTGTCCGGACCTCTGGCAGTCTCTATGGGGGTGCCACAGGGTTCAATTCTAGGGTCGACTCTTCTCTGTATACATCAATAATGTCGCTCTTGTGACTGGTGATTCTCTGATCCACCTCTACGCAGACGACTCCATTCTATATACTCCTGGCCCTTCTTTGGACACTGTGTTAACTAACCATACAACTCTCCTTCCGTAGCCTCCACTGCTCTTAAATGCAAGTAAAACTAAATGCATGCTCTTCAACCGATCGCTGCCCGCACATGCCCGCCTGCCCAGCATCACTTCTCTGGACGGTTCTGACTTACAATATGTGGACAACTACAAATACCTAGGTGTCTGGTTAGACTGTAAACTCTCCTTCCAGAGTCACATTAAATATTCATCTCCAATCCAAAATTAAATCTAGAAATCGGCTTCCTATTTCGCAACAAAGCATCCTTCACTCATGCTGCCAAACATGCCCTCGTAAAACTGACCATCCTACCGATCCTTGACTTCGGCAATGTAATTTACAAAATAGCCTCCACCACTCTACTCAGCAAATTGGATGCAGTCTATAACAGTGCCATCTGTTTTGTCACGAAAGCCCCATATACTACCCACCACTGCGACCTGTATGCTCTCGTTGGCGGGCCCTCACTTTATAATCGTCGCCAAGCCCACTGGCTCCAGGTCATCTATAAGTCCTTACTAGGTAAAGCCCCGCCTTCTCAGCTCACTGGTCACCATAGCAGCACCCACCAGTAGCACGCGCTCCAGCAGATATATTTCACTGGTCACTCCCAAAGCAAACTCCTCATTTGGCCACCTTTCCTTCCAGTTCTCGGCTGCCAATGACTGGAACGAATTGCAAAAATCACTTAAGCTGGAGACTCATTTCTCCCTCACTATCTTTAAGCATCAGGTATCAGAGCAGCTTACAGATCATTGCACCTGTACATAGCCCAGCCAACTACCTCATTCCCATATTGTTATTTTTTAATATATATTTTTTAATTGCGCCCCAGTATCTCTACTTGCACATTCATCTTCTGCACATCTATCACTCCAGTGTTTATTTGCGAAATTGTAATTATTTTGCCACTACGGCCTATTTATTGCCTTACCTCCCTAATCTTACTTCATTTGCACACACTTTATATAGACTTCTATTGTGTTATTGACTGTTTGTTTGTTTATTCCATATGTAACTCTGTTGTTGTTTGTGTCACACTGCTTTGCTTTATCTTGGCCAGGTCGCAGTTGTAAATGAGAACTTGTTCACCTGGTTGAATAAAGGTGAAATAAAAAAATACTGTGTGGGAATGTCTTGTCTGTTTTACATGTAGTGTTGGTACATGGAATATTCCTCAACTGCATATGTCATGAATTGCTATTGAAAATGGAAGTATTATGTTCAACTGACATTTTCAGATTTGATTTTGACAAACACACTTTGGTGCTTACAATTCATTCTCTTTGTCATATATTTGGTGGGCACTGTCATCTGTGATATGACTTTCTTTAAGCATGTACTGATGAAACTGTCAATTAATATTTTTTTGTAAAGTCTACAAACGCTTGACATTTATTCACTCTGATAGGGCTGGATCCTATATGCTACTTTTATTATTGTCCTGTAAATGGGTCAGTGCCAATAATTTAGGCTGTGTGTAGAATGGGGTATAAAGTAAATTACCTCTACTACTAGATTATAGTAGAAAACAGTATACAAAAACAGCATACAAATGTGGCTTGTGTATTCATTTACCTATAACTAATCAGAATTCCATTATGTTTACATAAAAAAGAGAATACTTCAAAATGAGAAGATCCTGCCATGGAAAAGATGACTGGGTGGACATAAAGTGTAAAGGAGGGGAAATAACTCACACCATGCAGCAGGACACCTTCAGTCTTTGTAATGCAGGTTTGTTAGTTATATTTTCAATGATGAATGGTTAGCTGTTATGTGACAATTAGGTCAATTAGATGGCCAAGGACGTTGCACAGAACTTCCCCAATATCCCCTCCCAAATTGATATGGAACCTTCAAAGACACATGGAGCAACTGCAAAAAGAAATGGCTGAGGATATACTAAGAATGTCTGGTATGTAATGACATTTAATTCAAAGTAAATTCTTCATTTTTTATGTATTTGTGTCGGACAGCCATATGTTCAGTTCATGCCTTTGATTTCAGAGTTCAACAAGGCCAACAACTGCTTCATGTGTGCCACTGATAAAGAATCTGAATGTGGCCCAAAGACTGACTGGGTTAGTAACTTAATTTAACATGTTTCTAATCTTCTGACAACAGTGACGGCATGTAAGACAATTTATGATATAACACAATGGATGGCTAATTCATCATTGATATTATTTATAACGTGTTACGCTTTGTTTTGTTTGCCAAAGGTGGTTCCATGTGCTATAACTAGGAATGAAGACAAAATAGTTCAACAGAGTAAAGAACAAACTGGAAGTGCAGTCTTTGTTGTTGAAAATGTATGCTATACCCCATCCACACTGAAGAGGCTCTGAAATGTACATCAACCAGGGATAAAGACAAAGTTAACACTGAAATGTTTCATACTTATTTGAAGTTAAGTGTCTGTTGACATGTTGGAAAAGATTAAAGGTCTACAATTTCTGTTTAATTTGTCAATATTACATTTTTATTAATTGATTTACTGGCCACCATTACTGTGGTTACATGTATAATGGTCAATACAGTATATGTATATAAACATGGTCAATACAGTATATGTATTGACCAGCAAACCCACTGCAGCCTACCTCACTAGTTCACTCTCCATCCCTGCTTTGGACAATTAATAGCACAACTCTCGTACTTTGCCCTTTTCCTTTATGGTTGATATTAACGACGAAAGGAGATATGTCTCTCTCCTATTGTGTACCGCTATTAAATACTGTGGAAAAATGTAAAAAACAGGGAAAATAACTACTTAGATCTACCAATTATTATAGCTAAATATTGTCAAACTAATATTAATGTACAACAATATAGAAGAGGCATAAGAGGTTATGCAATATGGGTGTATATCCACTGCACGCTTCTTAGGTGTGTAATTGACATGACCAAGGAGCTATTGAAATTTAAAACTATGAAAAATGTACGTTACACTGCGTGATTTTACAGTACACAAACTGTCATGCTTGTCGTAAAGAGGAGACCAATGATTAGAATACATTCTTCTTTTAATGAAGGAAGAACACTTAAACAAACTAACGTGAAGCTATGAACAATGAGTGCAGACACAGGCAACTACACAGACAATAACCCACAAACTATCCAAGGCATATGGCTACCGAAATATGGTCCCCAATCAGAGACAACGATAAACAGCTGCCTCTGATTGAGAACCAATCTAGGCAACCATAGACATAAAAACACAAACATACAAAAACCCTAGACAAAAACCCCCAAAGGTGCGGACTCCCGGCCGCAAACCTAAACCTATATGAGAGGGTCTGGGTGGGCATCTAACCTCGGTGGCGGCTCTGGTTCTGGAAGCCGCCCCCCTTCTTTACTCTGAAGCCGCTCTTGTAGCACCGACCCGTGGATCATCGTCGGAGGCTCTGGACAGCAGATCCTCGCCATAGGCCCCGGGCTGGGGACCCTCGCTGCGTGGATCGTCGCCGGATGTTCTGGACTGGGGACCGTTGCTGGAGACCCCAGACCGTCGCTGGACTCCCCGGGCTGGGGAGCGTTGGAGGTTCCGCACTGTGGCCCGTCGTTGGAGGTTCCGGTCTGGGTACTGTCGCCGGACGCTCTGGACTGGGTACGGTCACCGGACGCTCTGGACTGCCGAGGCGCACTGTAGGCCTGGTGCTGGCACGGGGACACACATCTCAGGGCGAGTGGGAAGAGCAGGAACAGGGCGTACTGGACTGCCGAGGCGCACTATAGACCTGGTGCATGGTGCCGGAACTGGTGGTACCGAGCTGGTGAAACGCACCTCTGGGCGAGTGCGGGGAGAAGGAACAGGGCGTACTGGGCTCTGGAGGCGCACAGGAAGCCTGGTGCATGGTGTTGGCACTGGTGGTACTGGGCTGATGACACGTACCTCAGGGCAAGTGCGGGGAGGAGGAACAGGATACACTGGACCGTGGAGACGCATTGGAGATCCAGAACATAGAGCTGGCTCAATACGTCCTGGCTGGATGCCCATTCTAGCCCGGCTAATGCGAGGAGCTGGAATAGAGCGCACCGGGCAAGAATAGCGCACTAGAGACACCATGCGCATCTCTGCATAACACAGTGCCTGAACAGTTACACGCTCCCCACGGTAAGCATGAGGAGTTGGCTCAGGTCTCCTACCGGACTCAGCCAATCTCCTTGTGTGCCCCCCCCCAACAATCTTGGGGCTGCCTCTCGTGCTTCCGTGCAAGCTGTGTACCTTCATATCGTCACTGTTCCTCTATTCTCCTGTATTTCTCCTCGTAGTATCGCCTTACCGCTTTCGCTGCCTCTAACTCCTCCTTAGGACTGCGATACTCTCCCAGCTGTGTCCAGGGTCCTGCTCCATCTAATACCTCCTCCCAGGTCCATTTCCCCATTAATCGCTGTTCCTCCTTTTCACGCTGCTTGGTCCTGGTTTGGTGGGTTGTTCTGTGACGTTCGTCGTAAAGAGGAGACCAAAGCGCAGCGTGATTAGAATACATTATTTTTTAATGAAGGAAGAACACTTAAAACAAACTGACCAAAACAACAAAATTAATGTGACACTATGACCAACGAGTGCAGACACAGGCAACTACACATAGACAATAACCCACAAACTATCCAAGGCAATTGGCTACCTAAACTTGGTCCCAAATCAGAGACAACGATAAACAGCTGCCTCTGATTGAGAACCAATCTAGGCAACCATAGACATAAAAACACCTAGACTGGAAAAACCCCATAAACATACAAAAACTCTAGACTGGACAAAAACACATATATCACCCTCGTCACACCCTGACCTAACCAAAATAATAAAGAAAACAAAGATAACTAAGGTCAGGGTGTGACACAAACAAGAGTGCAATATAGAAGGCTACATTCTGCACCATGTTTGACGTCAGAAGGTCACATGACCAAGGAGCTATTGAAATTTAACATTTTGAAAAATGAATGTAAAAATGTGTGAGATGAAAGTGGACAAACTAAAAGGTGTGCAATGTGTAGGCCCACTGAGTGGACATTCTGAACCTTGTTTGAAGTCAGAAAGTCACATGACCAAGGAGCTATTGAAATTTTACATTTTGAAAAATTAATGTAAAATCTTGTGAGAGGAAAATGGACAAACTAAAGGGTGTGCAATATCGAAGGGTAGTCAGTGGACATTCTTGACCTTGTTTGAGTCACATGACCAATGAGCTATTGAAATTCGAATGTAAAAAAAGTTTGTACTTTGTTTACGCTCCCTAACTAATTCAACTAGGAATACAAAATGCTGCTCACATTTCCACATGTTTATTAGCTTTGGAAAGCGAATTAATGTCCAACATAATGACACTTATTTGGAGACTGTGGCTTAAGTGGTTTGAAAGCTATTGAGGTTTGAAAGCGCGAATATCCGTTGAAAATCCAACTTGAAACTGTCTTTACCTCGGTGTGCCCAGCCTACCTTAGATTTGACAGCCTGCACATGCGCAGTTCGGCGCTACACGAGCGTTATACTCGCTGACGTGTTTATGCGCATGAGTTTAGCTAGCCTACGTCGCCTACAAGCGTTATCCATTGGAGAAGCATCTTCATACTGTACTGTCTTTGGAAGATATCACACTAATATTTCCCTTCATTGCCTGTGCCAGACTCCAGGGTGACATACTGCCTGTCAATCAAGGAAAACTGGCGGCGTCGCACACTGCAAAGACTTGCACACATCATCATCTGCACATCTATCACTCCAGTGTTAATGCCAAATTGTAAATATTTCGCCACTATGGCCTATTTATTGCCTTACCTCCCTAATCTACTACATGTAAATAGATTTTTCTATTGTGCTATTGACTGTACGTTTGTTTATCCCATGTGTGACTGTTGTTTTTGTCGCACTGCATCGCTTTATCTTGGCCAGGTCGCAGTTGTAAATGAGAACTTATTCTCAACTGGCCTACCTGGTTAAATAAGGTGAAATGAAAAATAAAACAACGTAGGTAACTTAGTACCGAGCTCAGAAAACAAACGAAAGCACCATGCTCGACTAAATGGATTACAACCACCGAGAACATAGTTCAATCTTCTGAAATAAACCATGCTTGACTGAGGACAAGTGTTGTGTGCATGTCGACTCGATTTATTCTGCGATGTAACAAAATTCTTTACCTTCTACCACATATATGTGATTTGCATGCCAAAACTGCTGTTACTGGTTATGCATGGGTAAGGCTTTGTCAAAATAACAAAAGCCTGCAGGTAAATGGACCGTGTTCCATCCAAACTGGATTATACAAATTTATAAATGCCAGTGCACATTTGCAGATGTCTGGTTAGCCGACTGTCCAATGATAACTAATTAGCTAGCCATCACTTGATATAAATCAGCTAAAATAGCGCCAAGCTAGCCAAATGTGCAGTCTAAAATCTGTTACTCGACATTAGCCTAGCTGGTTAGCCACCCGTTAATCAACAATCAATGAAGGGCTTGAAGCTCGCCTGTATGATAAAGAATATAAATAATGTACATTCATACTGACCGACTTTGAAGTGAAGTTTCTCAGTCATTATGGTTTATTTTGTATGTCACCGTCTTGATATGTGTGGTTGTTGCTACCTGGCTTTGGACAGAGAGGGTATAATATTTGTGAACTTGAATTTAAGTATCAGTCAATTTGCTTGCTTGTAATATTCATGGGGTCTCCGTGCCAACTTCAACATTACGCTTCCAATTGGCTGAGAATGTTCCTGCCCCGTACGAAAGAAAGCGAGTTCGTTTTGCATGGACCGGTGCCACGGGAGATAGTTTGCAAATAAAGACAATTCTCATTGGTCGTTAAGTAAAATCTCGACCCGGGGTAAAGGGCCATGCAAAACAAACAGGCTCTTAGCCACAGAGAGTGGCAGCCAAAAACAGTTTCATACCACA
The DNA here is from genome assembly GCF_034236695.1 of Oncorhynchus nerka. Classification (NCBI taxonomy): domain Eukaryota; kingdom Metazoa; phylum Chordata; class Actinopteri; order Salmoniformes; family Salmonidae; genus Oncorhynchus; species Oncorhynchus nerka. The sequence continues at coordinate 50,947,258 of NC_088410.1, read as the reverse complement.
ACCTCTTTTATTGAATAGTTAATAATTGGGTGGCAGTTAGCCTAGTTGCAAGAGTGTTGTGCCAGTAACTGAAAGGTTGCTGGTTAAAATACCTAAGCTAACAAAATGAAAAATCTGTCTGTGCCCTTGAGCATGGCACATAACCCTAATTCGTTCCAGGGGTGCCTTACTAGTACGGCTGACCCAGTAAAACAACACATTTCACTACACCTATCTGGTGTATGTGACAATAAACATGTGTTTTATAGCACTACTATTACATAGTAATAACCAAAAACAAATCACGACATGCCTACCTTCAGTTCCACAATCCCCTTATACATAATTTAATGTAGTAGGTCTATGACAAGTGTTCTATTATTCCCTTTAAAAACAACCTACGGGGAGGGATTAAAAATCAACATAGCCTCTATGTGGATGTGTACATATTTATGTACAGACATGTTTTATATGCACTTAAGGCATTTTACATCAAGAAAGAAGTTTGGCAAAGATGATGGATGAAAAAGTAAAACACTGTTTGCAATGTGGAGGTTGAACAGCAATGCTTACCTAGCTTACACCCCCCCCCCCACCCCCCCAATTACTTCTCAACTGCACATTGCATGATTAAACTCAGATGCAGCAGCATATTACAGGTGGAAGAGTCAACCAAACTCCTTCAATCAAGTATGGACGTGATTTTGAATAAGCCTGTTGCATAACCACTGCATATTTTCAACCAAGTTACAAAAGGTCTGTCCATACGATGAATGATTCAAATGAGGTAACACATGAGTGAGTTGTTGTATTATGTAACCTTCAAAGGAAGTGTTACCCAAAATGATACCTTGGAGTATATTAGATTTAAATGGAGATTGCTGACACAGCCTAAATACACAGCTTTTTATATAAGCATTAAGGTTTTATGCAAACAAACAAATGCATTGACAGTGCTGTGCATACACACATTGGAAGACTGACCTAAAACTTGTGTCCCATCTCTAGCCCTTCTCTATAATCTGGCTCTGTAGCCTCTCTGTTGTCTACACAATTCAAAAGGATCAAATTACGATGAACAAAAATATAAAACGCAATATGTAAAGTGTTGGTCCCATATTTCATGAGGTGAAATAAAAGATACCAGAAATTATCCATATACTCAAAAAGATTATTTCTCTCAAAAGTTGAGCAGAAATGTGTTTATATCCGTGTTAGTGAGCATTTAGCCAATGCCAAGATAATCCAAACACCTGACAGCTGTGACATGTAAAGAAGCTGATTAAACAGCATATTCATTACACAGGTGCACCTTGTGCTGGGGACAATAAAAGGCCACTCTAAAATGTGGAGTTTTGTCACACAACACAATGCCACAGATGTCTCAAGTTTTCAGGGAGTGTGCAATTGTCATGCTGACTGCAGGAACGTCCATCAGAGCTGTTGCCAGATACAGTTGAAGTCGGAAGTTTACATACACCTTAGCAAAATAGATACACTCAATTAGTATTTGGTAGCATTGCCTTTAAATTGTTTAACTTGGGTCAGACGTTTCAGGTAGCCCACAAGCTTCCCACAATAAGTTAGGTGAATTTTGGCCCATTCCTTCTGACAGTTGGTGTAACTGAGTCAGGTTTGTAGGCCTCCTTGCTCACACACGCTTTTTCAGTTCTGACCACAACTTTTCTATGGGATTGAGGACAGGGCTTTGTGATGGCCACTCCAATACCTTGACTTTGTTGTCCTTAAGCCATTTTGCCACAACTTTGGAAGTATGCTTGGGGTCATTGTCCATTTGGAAGAACCATTTGCGGCCAAGCTTTAACTTTAACTTTGATTTCTTGAGATGTTGCTTCAAATATATCCACATACTTCTCCTTCCTCATGATGTCATCGATTTTGTGAAGTGCACCAGTACCTCAGGCAGCAAAGCACACCCACAACATAATGCTGCCACCCCCGTGCCTCATGGTTGGGATGGTGTTCTTCGGCTTGCAAGACTCCCCCTTTTCCCTCCAAACATAACGATGGTCATTATGGCCAAACAGTTCTATTGTTGTTTCATCAGACCAGAGGACATTTCTCCAAAAAGTACGATCTTTGTCCCCATGTGCAGTTGCAAACCGTAGTCTGGCTTTTTTTGTGGCGGTTTTTGAGCAGTGGCTTCTTCCTTGCTGAGCTGCCTTTTAGGTGATGTTGATATAGGACTCATTTTACTGTGGATATAGATGGTTTTGTACATGTTTCCTCCAGCATCTTCACAAGGTCCTTTGCTGTTGTTCTGGGATTGATTTACACTTTTCGCACCAAAGTACGTTCATCTCTGGGAGACAGACCGCGTCTCCTTCCTGAGTGGTATGATGGCTGTGTGGTCCGATGGTGTTTATACAGTGCCTTGCGAAAGTATTTGGCCCCCTTGAACTTTGCGACCTTTTGCCACATTTCAGGCTTCAAACATAAATATATAAAACTGTATTTTTTTGTGAAGAATCAACAACAAGAGGGACACAATCATGAAGTGGAACGACATTTATTGGATATTTCAAACTTTTTTAACAAATCAAAAACTGAAAAATTGGGCGTGCAGAATTATTCAGCCCCTTTACTTTCAGTGCAGCAAACTCTCTCCAAAAGTTCAGTGAGGATCTCTGAATGATCCAATGTTGACCTAAATGACTAATGATGATAAATACAATCCACCTGTGTGTAATCAAGTCTCCGTATAAATGCACCTGCACTGTGATAGTCTCAGAGGTCCGTTAAAAGCGCAGAGAGCATCATGAAGAACAAGGAACACACCAGGCAGGTCCGAGATACTGTTGTGAAGAAGTTTAAAGCCGGATTTGGATACAAAAAGATTTCCCAAGCTTTAAACATCCCAAGGAGCACTGTGCAAGTGATAATATTGAAATGGAAGGAGTATCAGACCACTGCAAATCTACCAAGACCTGGCCATCCCTCTAAACTTTCAGCTCATACAAGGAGAAGACTGATCAGAGATGCAGCCAAGAGGCCCATGATCACTCTGGATGAACTGCAGAGATCGACAGCTGAGGTGGGAGACTCTGTCCATAGGACAACAATCAGTCGTATATTGCACAAATCTGGCCTTTATGGAAGAGTGGCAAGAAGAAAGCCATTTCTTAAAGATATCCATAAAAAGTGTCGTTTAAAGTTTGCCACAAGCCACCTGGGAGACACACCAAACATGTGGAAGAAGGTGCTCTGGTCAGATGAAACCAAAATTTAACTTTTTGGCAACAATGCAAAACGTTATGTTTGGCGTAAAAGCAACACAGCTCATCACCCTGAACACACCATCCCCACTGTCAAACATGGTGGTGGCAGCATCATGGTTTGGGCCTGCTTTTCTTCAGCAGGGACAGGGAAGATGGATGGAGCCAAATGCAGGACCATTCTGGAAGAAAACCTGATGGAGTCTGCAAAAGACCTGAGACTGGAACGGAGATTTGTCTTCCAACAAGACAATGATCCAAAACATAAAGCAAAATCTACAATGGAATGGTTCAAAAATAAACATATCCAGGTGTTAGAATGGCCAAGTCAAAGTCCAGACCTGAATCCAATCGAGAATATGTGGAAAGAACTGAAAACTGCTGTTCACAAATGCTCTCCATCCAACCTCACTGAGCTCGAGCTGTTTTGCAAGGACGAATGGGAAAAATTTCAGTCTCTCGATGTGCAAAACTGATAGAGACATACCCCAAGCGACTTACAGCTGTAATCGCAGTAAAAGGTGGCGCTACAAAGTATTAACTTAAGGGGGCTGAATAATTTTGCACGCCCAATTTTTCAGTTTTTGATTTGTTAAAAAAGTTTGAAATATCCAATAAATGTCGTTCCACTTCATGATTGTGTCCCACTTGTTGTTGATTCTTCACAAAAAAATAGTTTTATATCTTTGTTTGAAGCCTGAAATGTGGCAAAAGGTCGCAAAGTTCAAGGGGGCCGAATACTTTCGCAAGGCACTGTACATGTGTACTATTGTTTGTACAGATGAAGGTGGTACCTTCAGGTGTTTGAAAATTGCTCCCAAGGATGAACCAGACTTGTGGAGGTCTACATTTTTTTTCTGAGGTCTGGGCTGATTTCTTTTGATTTTCCCATGATGTCAAGCAAATAGGCAAAATAGGTTTGAAGGTAGGCCTTGCAATACATCCACAGGTGCACCTCCAAATGACTCAAGTTATGTCAATTAGCCTATCAGAGGTTTCTAAAGAGCATGACAACATTTTCTGGAATTGTCCAAGCTGTTTAAAGGCACAGTCAATTTAGTTTATGTAAACTTCTGACCCACTGGAATTGTGATACAGTGAATTATAAGTGAAATAATCTGTCTGTAAACAATTGTTGGAAAAATGACTTGTGTCATGCACAAAGTAGATGTCCTAACCGACTTAACAATAGTTTTAACAAGAAATTTGTGGAGTGGTTGAATAACGAGTTTTAATGACTTCAACTGTAAATGAACATTACATTCTCTACCATAAAGCCTCCTCCAAAGTCATTTTAGAGAATATGGCAGTATTTCCAACCGGCCTCACAACCACAGAACACGTGTAACCACGCCAGCCCCGGACCTCCACATCCGGTTTCTTCACCTGTGGGACCGTCTGAGACCAACCACCTGGACAGCTGATGAAACAGTGTTTTTGTCTGTAATAAAGCCCTTTTGTGGGGGAAAAAACTAAAGTGTTATTGGCTCCTTAGTGGGTGGGTTTTATGTCCTCCCAGGCCCACCCATGGCTGCGCCCCTGCCCAGTGATGTGAAATCCATAGATTAGGGCCTAATGAAGTCATGTCAATTGACTGATTTCCTGTACTGTAACTCAGTAACATCATTGAAATTGGTGCATGTTGCATTTATGTTCAACATACAATAATATAATTTATTCAAATGAGAACTTTTTAACTTGGACCTTGTCAACAGAATTATTAATATTTGACAAAAATAAGGCAATAAAAACAGTACCACTGTAGTTCCCTTCCATTCCAAACAATAATACTTTTAGTATTTTGGTTAAAACATGGTACATGATCAGACTTTTTCAGCAGATGACTGTGGCTTAAGAATAGCCCTTGCCCAACCATAATCCTTGACCCAACACTTACTATTACACGAATCTTGGCCCTCTCAATAGCATTGATCTCATCACAAGTGCTTGCCATAACTCTGACCAACAGTTCTTGATAAAAGGAATTCACAGATTTTCTTAAAAAAGGAAACAAACAGTGCACAACTTGGCAAAATGTTTAATTTAGGTGTTCCATTAAAACAAGGGAAAGTTGTGATAGGCAGGGTAGGAAGACGGACCAAAGAAAAACAGGAACCAGATCGCAAGGGACAGCCCTGTGTACAAACACACACAACCTATGGTATATCAGAGCAATGTCAAACATAACATAATGCTGTCATACATTAGTTAATTTCCCCTTCTGAAGGTGGAATGTAAACTAAATTGACATTTAAAACATAGAAAATATGAAAACTGAAGCAGCATGTCAAATTACAAAATAGTGGGGTAAGTTGACAAACTCAGGAAAGCCATAAATTAAATAAACCTCACTGCCTGTAATTTGGAGTCTGAATACAATCAATTTATTCTCGCTTCACACACACATCAAATTCCATTACTCTGAGAAGCCCAAACACCCTAATATATATTTTTACCTCCTATAGTGTTAATGTTTCTTAAAGATGAAAATGAACAAACACTCACAGAGGCAGACATAATCTCACTCAAGTCACTTCAGTTTGAACAGATACAGTATAGACATATGACGAGAAATGTCATTGTGTTTTCAAAATGTAACTAGTTGGTTAGGTTGTCACATCAAAGAAAGATAACCGTGTGAACCATTCCCCCAGAGAAGCATTTCAAGGATACCTTGTGGAGTTGCCCTCATAGATATGTGCACGTTTGAAAGCCAGAGTATCTGGAAGAATATTCATGATATAGTTCAATAAATCCTGCCCAAATAAAATTTAAGACCAACACCAATAGCCCTAAAGATTGGAATCAAATTCTCCCCGCTGGACATAGCTATTAATAAATATCATGTACAATAGGTATATTTTAAGTGCATATTTTGATAAATGGATTAAATAACAGCGGATTGCCATGTGAACACATGACGCCAAGGGGATATTGTGCATCAACAACAAAAATGTATACAGGGTATTGTAATATCTTCCAACGTATTGTCGCACTACACATAAAACGGGTATGAGGTATTAGAAATTCTACATTGAAGCTTATTGTCAGTGTTGAGGAGTCATTTTTACACTTTCTTTTCAAAATATATTCTGTGCACTAAGAGAAGGGGGGTGGAAGGAGTGAAGCAATGCTTTACAGTAGAGAACGAGTTGAGGGACTTAAAGAAAAACACAGTTTGGTCGCTCCAGAGATTTGGAGTTTTCAGTGGTCGAAGGTACAACATGCCATTGTCCCTCTTTAGGAGGCTGAGCTTGACAGTAAGCGAAAGGTTGTCAAGTTTTTTTAAGTCTCCGTTTATTCAGACTTTTCCTATTCCTTCCTGAAACACTATCCATAGAGGTCCTCTTTTCCACCTATAGAAGGTATGGAGTAAAAGCAGTGACTAGTTGGCGGCCCATGCCTCCAGATCCTTCATGTCGTCATCATCTTCCTCCTTTGCTGTAAGAATGAACCACATTCATTTGATAAAATCAGTACGATTTAAAAAAAACAAACAATCGGCCTATAAAGATTGACAAAAAAACGTTCAGGTTTGAATAGAAGTCAGGTAGCGTTACACTGACTGGTGAAATACTGGTTGGAAACGGTAAAAACCTTCTACTACTGGGAAGACTACCGTTTACAGGTAGAAGTTTTCAGAATAAAAAATGTGTGTGTGTGTGTAGACAGCATGTTATCATTTCAAATCAATTCCCGTCAGTGTACTTCAGAGACATGAGCTAGCATTAAAGCTGGCTAAGCTTTAGTGGCTAAGCCAATATATCCATTACCTGCTGGTCTTACAGGTAAGGATGTGGAGGGCACATTTGGCAGCGGTACATTATCTGTGCCAGTGATTTCCAGGAGGTTTTTGTCTAGTTCCTCTTGTTCCAGTTCTTCCAATTCTGCTAAGAGATCATCCTACACAAAGAAATAAAAAATAATTAAGGGTTAGACAGGTCTATAATGTCCAAATAAGATAAGGATACATTTCAAACCAACAACAACAAACGCCTTTAGTCTGATTCGGTATGGCAGTGGTTCCCAGGCAGTGGTTCCCAAAAATGGGGTGTCAGAAATGTTCAGTTGTTCAACTAACATTTTTAACCCATTATGTTTGGGTATCACATGATATCACACAGATATCACATGAACACACATAAGCCATGGTAAAATGTGTAGAATTTCAGGAGCTTTAAAGTTGCAACATTTTCTTTCAAGCAACAAGAGCAGTGTGCAGTTTCTGTCATGGACAGGGCTTGTACCCATAGAAATAAATGTGGCACAGGTTGCTGAGGTCGCATGGGTCACGAGGTGAAGGTTTGGGGCTAAGCCAATAAATGACAATATCCATCCAGACCATTGCCACCTAGGAAATGTGTGGTGTGACCAGACCTTCTCAAATGGGGAGGTTGAAAAAGTTTGGGAAGCACTGCGGTAAAGGAAACATCCTAGCTCAGCTTACCTCATCAAATTCCTCTCCGAACCCTACAGGTTTAGAAATAGCGTCCGAGATTTCTTGAGCCAGCTCCTGCTGCTCTGTGATGTCCTGCATTAAGTCATCCACTTTGTCTATGTCCCTATGGGCAAAAAGACAAAAGACCATTTAATAATTCATAGCAAATTCAGGAAAGAATAATAGTGACATTTTGAAAGTTTTTCTGGCAGAAGCCATTTTATGATATTACTACACCATAAGCTGAAATTATGATTTCCAAACATTTACATTGAGAAGATGTAGGATAGAGATATGGAAAATCAACCTCACTGCAGATATTTATGGAAGTTACTTTGCATTCTGAATAATGAAGCGTGTATAATAAAGTGTGAAAATGCGTAACAGAGTGTACAAAACATTATGAACACCTTCCTAATATTGAGTGGCACTCCTTTTTGCCCTCAGAACAGCCTCAATTTTTCGGGGCATGGACTCTACAATGTGTCAAAAGAGTTCCACAGGGATGCTGGCCCATGTTGACTCCAATGCTTGGCTGGAAGTCCATTCGGTGGTGGACTATTCTTGATACACACGGGAAACTGTTGAGTGCGGAGAAACCCAGCCACGTTAGGGTTCTTGACACACTCAAAAGGCACTTAAATCCTTTGTTTTGCCCATTCACACCCCGAATGGCACACATTTAAGCCATGTCTCAAGGCTTAAAAATTATTCTTTATGTCTCTCCTGACTAAGCCCCATCTATGCCGGGCGGGCGGGGGGGGGGGTTCTACTAAGCGATATGGAATTGTTTTAAGAAGGTCATACCAAGGATCATTTAGCTATTTGATTTAGAATTAAAAAATATATATAAAACAATTATTTGATAAATTACATTAGGCCTTACTATTAGCCCCTACAAACACAATGAGTAACAGATTCACTACATAGAACAGTCCCCAAAAATAATAACAAGGAAGTTTGTTCTCAAGTGTCTGTACTATAGCTGAGAAACATATATTTTTTACATGTATTCTTTGCACTAAACTGTTTCCATATGAATCCATTCTTTTTTTTTTTACTGGTACCGGGGGAACTTCAGACGAGTCTTGTGAGGCGTCCTACAGCAAAACAACCGGCATGTTTGTGAGAGTCGCACCTTTCATATTAGTGTATAACCCAAACTGTTCGGATGCAACAGACAGAAGTTGGCAGATCAGCTGTATCGACTTCAGAAGAGTCCCAAGATGCTTGTGAGGGATGTAAGAGCAAAATGAAAACCATGGTGTTTGTGAGAGTCTCATCTTTCCATAGAGGGGTCATAATAGTTTATAGGTCAAACTGTTTGAACACCACATATGATTTTGTGAGAAGACCAATTTTCGGGATGTCTCATGGTCTGACAAACACCGCTCTAGCTCTGGCACGTTTCACCGCAGATGCGGAAGTGCGACATCGGCGGATGTGGGGTGGATTGAGACGCAGCCAATGCAAAAAAACAAATATCGTTAGCTTAAACTGACAGAATTATTTTATTTTGATTATGCTAATTAGATTTCCGCTGCGGAAATCGACTCTAGGGGTTTAACCCGTCTCCTCCCCTTCATCTACACTGATTGAAGTGGATTTAACAGGTGCCATCAATAAGGGATCATTGCATTCACCTGGTCAGTCTATGTCATGGAAAGAGCAGTTGCTCCTAATGTTTTGTACACTCAATATGTACCATTGACTTGCATTGGAATTGTGACACAAATTATAAAAAGTTTGCATTTGAAACAATGGCCAGGTAAACAAAATCAAAGCATTGGTTACTTTCATACCTGGTCCATATAGACTGCTCACAGGGTAATTAAGTCCATATGTAATTTTGTAATTTGGGTGAAGTATCCCTTTAAAAATTGGCAGTGGGGGGCTTTAAAACAGAATCACCTAATAGCAGGAACAGCACCATCTAGTGGTAATAACAGGATGTAGGATGGGACATAAACCCCAAAACGTCAATGACTAATTTCTCTGAATAGGAAGAAAAAAAATGTATCGGCACAAAATTCACTGAAAATTCATGACATAGGATGAAGAAAATACTCCGAGCCGCAGCTCCATACTACTTGTCAAACAGAGAACTGATACTATATACTCGTTGTTAGGGTGGGATTGGTTTGGGGGGGGGTCCGTCGATGGCTTTTTACCACTTCTTTGGACTCCTTGTCTCACTCATTAGCTATGTTTCTGCAAAAAAATATATGAACATTTTCCCACTAGTGATGTGTTTCCATCAAATTGACTTGTTGCAGATAAAAGGCTGTGCATGAGGACGTAGCACATTTAAAAATTACTTTAACGGTTAAAGTTAAATGGGTTTCATTACATATTCAAGGTTTAGTCACACACACAAAAACTCCAAGACAAACGTGAAGTAGAACTGTTGGCCTAGGTCAGAGGCACCTCAGAGGTGTGTGTGTGTGCGCGCAAAGGTTATTATAGTTATGTTTTATTTTATTTTTATTATTTCTATTCAAAATTCTGTTAAGTTTCAGTACGTTTTCAAGCCTGATTTAATAGTTTGTATTTAGTTTGAGTTTTTATTACATTTCTTTTGTATTCTTGTACCATTTTGTTTTTAGTTTTAGAGTTAGGGAAAGAAATTAGCAGATTTCTTCCCTGTTAGCTAGTGATAGCTGGTGATAGTGATGCAGAAGCTAAGCCTATTTCCTGGCAGCATTTACCCGCCAGATTCAGAAGCTTGCAAACCCTATTAGGAAAAAAAAGCTTGAAAACCACATTTGATTTTTGCCAAAAGTTTATAGAAAAAAAAAATCTACAGCTGAACATAACCCATGATGGTTTAAATTTAATTTAGTTTGAGTCAAAGTTAAGTTTCAGTATAGTTTTAGTTTTTCAAAACGGGTTTGTAAATGATTTTCCTTCAGTTTACGAAAGTTTTTTCAGTTTATTATTATAATAATAATAATAATAATAATAAAAGCGACGGTGGCCCTTACATGTTTTCATGGGCTGCCTTCATGGCCTTGGCGGCAAAGCCCATGTTCTTCAGCACTTCGGTGTTGGTGTTGGCGTTCTCTAGCGCCTCCCTCTGGAACTCAATGGTGGACAGCGTGCCGTCGATCTGGCCCAACTGTTGCTCGTACCGCTTTTTTCGTTTCAAGGCCTGCAGAGCAGCTGGATGCAAGAGGAGAGGAAGGAGAAGCGACTGTGAGAGGTTGTGTGATGGGAATACTAATGGAGCAGAAAAGCCCTAAAGCACTGCAAGAGGAAATAGAAAATCTAACATTGTTGTTCAACTGACTCGTTTCTTTGGTTGGTTTTGGCTAAGTCAGTATTCACTGGGTGACCATGTATAAGCTTACAATAAGAAGGCTTACACAAGTTTACAATATGTACTTAATTGAGGTGAGACAGGCTGAAGTATCTTCGATGTGATAAGATGGTGTTACTTTGTAGCTTGTAGATTTCTGCATCACATCTTATTTGATTGAGCACATCTGTCACTCCAGACAATTTACATTTAAAAAATGTTGGAAGTACTTTTTGAAGACACCATTTTCCTGCAACATGTGACCAAAAATTATACAAAATGTGTATTATGTCTTACTGTCCTGTGGCTTCAGCTTGCTTCTGTTTTTTTGGGTTGAGCTAAGCTACTCCATAAACATAGGCTAGCTAGCATACTGACCTATTGACATGTCAGGGACATCACCTGATGTGCAAATACTGCTACTAAAACTAAGGCAACCTGAAGGCACTACCACCAGCTTCACTACCACCCCTATATAGTCCACTCGAGCATGTTACCTATCATTTAGCCTCAGTTCCATGCTTCCTGCATGCATGTTAATTCGGACGAGACTTAAGAGAATGGTAACGCGAGACTACCAATCATTAAGCACTGAAAGAATCAACTCTATTGATTATCTGAACAGTCACATAGATTGAAGGACTGCATGAGCTAGACTGTATAACACCTCCATCAAAAGTTCCCTTAGAGAGAGAGAAGCAGAAAGATGGAAATCGACCGTCCAAGATCGGTTACAGCTTAATCGCATTTCTAGAACAAAACTGAGGTGTGTCTATTTCTATTGCTTTAATGTTGTTTTACTATCTGACAGAGCGTAGGCCTCTCTTTTACTGCACACAACCTAATCGTGTTATGTGTCAAGTCTAATCACCACTCCAATCATAGCTGCTCTACTATTACACCTCAACAATGTTTGGCCTGAGGGGAAAGGGTCCAAAGTTGCAATTGTGCCCCTTAAGTTGCACGCAGAACGGTGGGCGGGTTGGCCCATCGATTTTCAATGAATCGTGTCTGTGGAAGCCACTCAGCTGAGGGCGGAGAAAATAGTACGGGTTTTGAGCCCGACAAAATACGCCTACATTGTGTAGAGACCAGCGATCCCGTTTGTTGTCAGCTCGAATGTTGGTCATTAAAACATTGTTTGATTGGATGTCAAGATGAACTCCGCTCATTGGTCAACCATGCGCTGCAGCCGCTTAAGACTCCGCCAATTAAATCTTTAGGCCCTGTGCCAGAGGCGCAGCTTACCGGAGATAGCACCACGAACCGCACCGCTTGCAAAACTGCTTGCGTTTAGCCGCCCTCCTCCCATTGAAGTTTATGAGACCTTCGCCGTTTACCGCGGCCCATCTGTAAGCACCTATCTGGTTTATTCTCTATTATTGAAGTGGCGCCGTCTTTGACCAAATCACAGTAGAAAATGTAGCCTGTGTGGTGATACCTCAGCACGTACATCCAACTTGCCCACGCTAGCTAGTTGGCTAACTATCAGTTTACAGAGTCACGTTTAACAATAAAAATCATTGTTTTGTAATGAGCGTTGGACTAGTAACCGGAAGGTTAAGTTCAAACCCCGAGCTGACAAGGTACAAATCTGTCGTTCTGCCCCTGAACAGGCAGTTAACCCACTGTTCCTAGGCCGTCATTGAAAATAAGAATTTGTTCTTAACTGACTTGCCTAGTTAAATAAAGGTCAAATAAATAAAAATCTAATTTTAGATTCATAATTTATCTTGCATGTAAATTGGTTTTTATGCATGCTTATGGTGTTATAGCGATTCACTTTTTGCATGTCGATAATGTTAATTTTGTCGTCGTGGTCACTGGTGGTAGTCGCTCGTGCGTTAAACAATGATGTACATATAAACCCTGGATTTCGATTGCTATTTATGGCCAATGATAGGCTTTAAAACCACCGGTCATCAATATTGGCACTCCTGGGAAAGAGCAGTACTCTATCAGAGTTCTAGAATAATTAAATGTTAAGGACAAAATTACATATTTAAAAAAATATAATGTGGGGACAGTAACATTAGTACTTGCTAAACATGATAATTTAAGGAAAATGTTTTATTTTTATATGTTAAACTCACATAATATAATTTTAAAGTATGCATTATGTATGTAATAGAATAATGCATTAGTATGTAATAAAATAAATGTGGCAATAACAAAGAGTATGTAATAGAATAAATGTGGCAATAACAAATGTAGACATTAATGAATGCATTTCTATAGCTTCCATGACGGTGGGGGAGTGTCAAGGTGGAGGCATTGTGGCTTCAAAACAGTGCCTTCTGTTTGTCATCTAGTGTAATATACACTACATTTCAAAAGTTTGGGGTCACTTAGAAATGTCCTTGTTTTTGAAAGAAAAGCAATTTTTTTGTCCATTAAAATTTATCAGAAATACAGTGTAGGCATTGTTAATGTTGTAAATTACTATAATAGCTGGAAATGGGTGATGTTTTAATGGATTATCTACATAGGTGTACAGAGGCCCATTATCAGCAACCATCACTCCTATGTTCCAAAGGCACGTTGTGTTAGCTAATCCAAGTTTATCATTTTAAAAGGCTAATTGATCATTAGAAAACCCTTTTGCAATTATGTTAGCACAGCTGAAAAATGTTGTTCTGATTAAAGAAGCAATCAAACTGGCCTTCTTTAGACTAGTTGACCAGTCTCAATGTCAACAGTGAAGAGGCGACTCCGGGATGCTGGCCTTCTAAGCAGAGTTCCTCTGTCCAGTGCCTGTGTTCTTTTGCCCATCTTCATCTTTTCTTTTTATTGGCCAGTCTGAGATATGGCTTTTTCTTCGCAACTCTGCCTAGAAGGCCAGCATCCCGGAGTCGCCTCTTCACTGTTGACGTTGAGGCTGGTGTTTAATGAAGCTGACAGTTGAGGACTTGTATGTTTCTCAAACTAGACACGCTAATATCCTTGTCCTCTTGCTCAGTTGTGCACCGGGGCCTCCCACTCCTCTTTCGATTCTGGTTAGAGCCAGTTTGCACTGTTCTGTGAAGGGAGTAGGGCAAGTGGAGGAAGGAAAATAGCATCCCTTGAGAAGTCAAGAACAGGATGTCAGGAGAAGTGCAGTATTATCATAAGGAGAGTGTGTATTCAGACCCCTTGACTTTACCAAATTTGTTACATTACAGCCTTTTTCTAAAATGGAAATACAAATATATATTTTTTATATCAAACACACAATACCCCATAATGACAAAGCAAACAGTTTTTTATTTATTTTTATCTTTGCAAAATGTATTTAAAAAACCTGAAATATCACATTTACCCTTTACTCAGTACTTTGTTGAAGCAGCATTGGCAGCGATTACAGAGTCTTCTTGGGTTCTACAAGCTTGGCACATCTGAATGCCACAAGGACATTCAGAGACTTGTCTCCAAGCCACTCGTGTTGTTTTGGCTGTGTGCTTAGGGTCGTTGTCCTGTTGGAAGAAAAAAAAAAAAAACTTTGCCCCAGTTCTCATCAAGGATCTCTCTGATCTCTCGCCGTTCATCTTTCCTTCGGTCATGACTGGTCAACCAGTCCCTGCCACTGAAAAACATCCCCACAGCATGATCGTGCTACCAACCGGCTTCAAAGTAGGGATGGTACCAGGTTTCCTCCAGACGTGCCGCTTGGCATTCAGGCCAAAGAGTTCAATCTCGGTTTCATTAGACCAGAGAATCTTGTTTCCCATGGTTTGAGAGTCTTTAGGTGCCTTTGTAGCAAACTCCAAGTGATGTGCCTTTTACTAAGGAGTGGCTTCCGTCTGGCCCCCTACCATAAAGGCCTGACTGGTGGAGTGCTGCAGAGATGGTTGTCCTTCTGAAAGGTTCTCTCATCTCCACAGAGAAACTCTGGAGCTCTGTCAGAGTGACCATCAGGTTCTTGGTCAACTCCCTGATCAAAGGCCCTTCTCCCTCGATTGCTCAGTTTGTCCAGGTGGCCGGCTCTAGGAAGAGTCTTGGTGGTTCCAATTTTTTCCATTTAAAAATGGAGGCCACTAAGTTCTTTGAGACCATCAATGCTGCAGACATTTTGTTGTACCCTTCTCGGAGCTCTACGGACAATTCCTTCAACCTCATGGCTTGGTTTTTGCTCTGACATGCACTGTCCACTGTGGGACCTTTATGTAGACAGGTATGTTTCTTTCCAAATCATGTCCAATCAATTGAATTTACCACAGGTGGACTCCAATCAAGTTGTAGAATCACCTCAAGGATGATCAATGGAAACAGGATGCAGGGTCTGAAAACATATGTAAATTATTTTTTTATTTTTTAAAATTTCAAACATTTGCAAAGATTTTTAAAAACCTGTTCTTGCTTCGTTATTATGGGGTGTTGCATGTAGATTGGGGAAAAAAATGTATTGAATCACTTTTGGAATAAGGCTGTAACATACTCTTGGAATATGGAGGAGGAGTGGAGGGGGGAAAAGAGAGGCAGAGGAGGTTGAAGAGAGGGAGGAAGAGGCTGTACTTCAAATCAGTTAAAATGGTGAGAAAAAGGGAGATGGTTTGTTAAAAGAAGAATAGTAGAAAGTGTAAGTAGAGTGGGCTGTACGCCGGATCGAAGACGGAAGGTTTGGTGGGTGAAGTTCTCGAAACACGAGTCTTGCACCGAGGGTCTGGATAAAGACGAGCCTGTGACGGTCAGTGTGACTTTTTATTTTTATAAATGTACCCTTACATTTACATTTAAGTCATTTAGCAGACGCTCTTATCCAGAGCAACTTAGCTGATCCATTGCGGTTTCAGGGTGGGCAAAACAGAGTTGTTGTTGTGGAATCAGTGAAGGTAACCAATAGTGGTCTGGTGATAATTGTTTGCGTTTCTGCTGGTCAAAGGGAGCAGGCACATCACGTGAAACGAATGCAGATAAGAGATGTGAATTGTTTTGCTCTCAAGAAAAGGGCGCCATTGAAAATAGATTACTGGAGGTAGCGGTAAATGTGAAAGTTGACCAACTGAAGGGGAAAGTTTCCCGGTGTTTGTGATGCTCGTGGTTTGGTGCGATGCAGACGGGGTGGCATGAGTGGTGAAACAGAAGAGTCGTTGTCTGTTCTTTTGAGTTTTAATGTTCTATAAGTTATCCTGTATGAGCTTTTGCTCCAAATACATTGCATTGTTACAGGTGTCAAGCTTATGTACATGTGGCAGCAGTGTGTACGAGAGAGGTTCCTAGATGTGAGAAGTGTGCAGAAGGGCATGAGACAAAGGAATGTGTAGCATTGGGGAAAGTAATGGTAAGTGTTCATTTTAGGGGTGGAAAACACTGCACAATGCTCCCAGGTGATATTTATTTATAACAATGTCTCGACCCTTAGGTCTTCCTCAGGCATCCATATCCCAGGTGGGGGTGGAAGGTCCTATATGTAGGGGCAGTACACAGTGCATCACTTCCTGAACCAGGAGGTAAAAAGGAGGTTCATAATATTAACATTCAATGCATCAAAACATGATCATAAACAAGGAACATGATCAATATTTACAGTAATATACATACAATATTCAACTGGTAGGGTATTTGTTGAATATTAAAAAAACAATCTCTATTGTGACATACAGCAGGTCAGCCACCAGAGGGAGACTCGTCGAGGCCTGGTTACAGACGGAGTATACATCACGAGGCGATGGCTCCCTCTGCTGGACGTGCCAGGTCTAGACGGGCTCTCCGGCCAGGACTAATTGGGGCTGATTGTAGTTTGTGAGTAATCAAGGGCTGATTGCTCACCAGCTGGACGGGTCCCATAAAGCTACCAGAAGGGCAGCACACGGGAGAAGGGACTGGGGGAAGAAAGGTTACTCCCGTATAGTTGGGGACTGTTCCAGAGGTAAAAGGAGGGAGTTCAGTTTTGTGTTCCCCACAGGATACAGCAAGACCCAGAGCCCAGAAGACGGTATCCCGGAGAGGGTTTCATGGGGGAGATCTATTCTTTTTTTTGTTGTTTATTATTCAAATAAACACTCTTGAAACCTAGCTAATCCTACTCTGTTCATGTCTGATCTGTGTAAACGCTTTGACCAAACCCCCTGGTCTGCCACACTATATATACACACACTACCGGTCAAAAGTTTAAGAACACCTACTCATTCAAGGGTTTTTATTTTTTACAATTTTCTACATTGTAGAATAATAGTGAAGACATCGAAACAATGAAATAACATATAAAATCATGTAGTAACCACAGAGGGAAAAGCAGCCAACAAGTGCTCAGCATATTTGGGAACTCCTTCAAGACTGTTGGAAAAGCATTCCAGGTGAAGCTGGTTGAGAGAATGCCAAGAGTGAGCAAAGCCGTCATCAAGGCAAAGGGTGGCTATTTGAAGAATCTCAAATATATTTAGATTTGTTTAACACTTTTTTGGTTAGTACATGATTCCATGTGTTATTTCATAGTTTTGATATCTTCACTATTATTCTACAGTGTAGAAAATTGTAAAAAGAAAAGAAAAACACCACTTCAGCAGCATCTGGTCTCCTATCCAGGGACCTACCAGGTTCCCGAGCCTGTGTAGTAGAGGTCCACCGATTAATTAGGGCGATTCCAAGTTTTCATAATGACCTCAGGCTCGCATTTCTGTGTTTGTTATATTATAATTAAGTCTATGATTTGATATAGCAGTCGGACTGAGCGGTGGTAGGCAGCAGCAGGCTCGTAAGCATTCATTCAAACAGCACTTTCCAATGCTTGAAGCACAGCGCTTTTTATGACTTCAGCGCTGTTTAAGCCTATCAACTCCTGCGATTAGGCTGGCAATACTATAGCGCCTATAAGCAAGTCCAATAGTCAAAGGTATATGAAATACAAATGGTATAGAGAGAAATAGTCCTATAATAACAACCTAAAACTTCTTAACTGGGAATATTGAAGACTCATGTTAAAAGGAACCACCAGCTTTCATAGGTTCTCATGTTCTAAGCAAGGAACTTAAAACGTTAGCTTTTAAACATGGCACATATTGCACTTTTACTTTCTTCTCCAACACTGTGTTTTTGCATTATTTAAACAGTAGGCGGCAGCAACACACCTTGTAAGTTTAGTCTGCCAAATCAAATTTATTGGGCACATACACAAGGTTAGCAGATGTTAATGCGAGTGTAGGGAAATGCTTGTAACTAAATGCTGCAAAGTTTCCTAAGGACTCGAAGCAAGGTGACCATCTCTATCTGCGCCATCTTGTCAATAAACCACAAAGACGACGAGAGACAAGTGGGGGTACTCAGCGGCGTTCCAGTGTCTGTTTGAAAAGTGCTTCAGAGTTGGTTCAGGGAATACTTTCCATGACCAAATATTCCTCGTGTCTACCTCGACACTATGTTGTCAATTATTTTGAATTTTGATCGGGTTGTTAGAGTACATGATACATTTAGGTTTTAACTAAAGCAAACATTCCTCTCTGAAAGGCTTGCAGGAACAGCCACTTTCATGACAGGTTGTAGGCTTGTTTGTACAACAGTGTGTTACATATTCAGAATAGTTAAGGTAACAAGTCACTTAGGAAGAGGCATAAAGTCTTAGGACCATGTCGTCCATGACATGATGTACAACATCAGGGGCCATGAAATGGCTTCAGAGTAGGCTGGACAATAGAACGAGTCAAAATTCACCCAAGGATTTTAAAAAATGTTGGCTAAACTGGAACACATAGCCCATAGCAAATGAATGGAATCTAATGTTCGCAGAGCCTGTTTTGTCTAAATGGCACCAACTTTTTTTATGCCTTTTTATTTAACCACTACAATCTGTTCCTAGGACAAAACTGAAAAAAAGCACTTGTGTTGAAGGTAAACATCCGCACCTCTATGGTGCCAAGTGTGCTTATGTCTGCATAACGAGAAAGTAGGGGGAAAATTGACAATTTTGACTAGTTCTGGTCTAGCGATCGATGACAGGAGAGTGCGCTGCCCAATCTTATGTAATTAGGAAGAGGAGATTATCGGAATAAAAATGGTGTCCGACTTGAAAAAAAATCTAAATATACACATTGTGAGATATTTGGCAAAATATACCAGCATGCCTCTCCATAGGAAAACAATGGGGGGAGCTCAGCGTTCCAATGGCAAAAGGTATTTTGGGGCTAGCATTTGATACATATGCTGCCCAGCCTTACATAATTAGAAAAATTAGATTCTCATGATTAAAATAGTGTTCAGTTTGAAGAAAAAAAAATCTAAATATACACCTTGCAAGATATTTGGCAAAATAGAGAGACATACCTATTTTCCCTATAGGAAACAATGTGACGAATTCAGGGTTCCATGAGTCATTTTTTGTTGTTGTTTACATTTGAACGACCAGCAACGTGGGCAGGTCTCATTGCCAACAATAATAAAACAAGCAGTGTGACGTGACACAATAGGCTGGGAATAGAACCTAAGGAAGGCGAGTTAGTGCCACTGTACTCAATAGAACTAATAGGAGCTGGCATGGTGAAAAATTACCCTCAAATAAGGCCTGTTTTTTCGTGATTACTTCAAAACTACGGCGGATGCAATTAAGTAGTTTTGTTTTAATCAGAAAAAGGCATTGTGTCCAGCCTATTTAGATAAGTAACGTTAGCCTGCAAGTTTCACTGATAAGGGTATAGCTAACTAGTACAGTAGGCTACATAGCTATATAACCTAGGCTAGCTAGCTACTAACCTATAAATAAAACAGCAATATTTTTACGTTATCAAATCAGTAAGATATTTAACCACCTGGCATATTGCTCAATAATTGGCAACCTACCATACTCGGCTAAATAGCTAGCTACAGGCTCACACACAGGCTTTAAGTTAGCAGCTAGCGTTAGCTCGAACTAACTCGCTAACTAAATACCTTCTTCCTGTCAATTTGTTGGCTAACAAGCGAGCCAGACTGCTAATACACTAAGAGCGCATCTCTGATAGGTCTCACCTCTTTTATTTTTTGTGCCATTCTTTTTTGCAGTGAGGAGTTCCTGGTCAATCTTTTTCTCCAAAAATTCCTGTTTCTTCGTCAACATTTCCTCTGTGTCTCGAAGTCGCTGAATCGCCTCCTGAGGGCTAGTCATTTTATCCCCTTTACCTCCAGTGCCAAATAACTTCCCGAACAAAGACATCTTTACGCTAAATAACAACAATGACTTATACTACAAGTGCAATACAGTAGCAATTAACAGAATTCAAGAAATGTTAGAAACTAGTCTCGTATCTTTTCACTCGCACAGCTGAACTGATGTTGTTGATATTTCTTCTTGATCTTTCTGACCAGGCCAGAGATACTGTGTTAGAGAGAATTCCGATCTAGAAGCACGGTTTCGACTGCTCCTACAGTTTTGCTTTGGTACTGCAGTTTAACTGACGCCCGGCTCAGAACGACAAATAGAAAGACAGACGGCCACATAGAGAAGTGGAGGGCAGTGAGTGTTCTTGTCTTTTTTTTTTTTAATTGGAGAAAAATCCGTATACATATAAGAAGGATACAAACAGACAACGATAACATACGCTAGGGGGTATAACAAATGACAGATTCTACAAAGACCTTAAAAGATGCTCACATATTTATTGTTTTAACAGCTTTCGTATTAGAATAATGTATAATGGTCTTATTGTGCTGCTTGAATTCCTTATAGAAAACACAGGGCAGTGTTCTGTCATTATGCACTAGTGATGTGCGGGTTGACTCATAACTAGGCTGGACACATGACAATTTTAACAACACTTTTTCTGATTATTATTATTCATTGCATCTGCCATGAAGCCCAGTTTCATAATACTTCCATATGTCCCAACTGCTTGCTTTTTGAAGTAATTGCAAAAAAAAACAGGCCTTATTTTAGGGTAATATGCCAGCTCCTATTAGTTCAACAGAGCACATTATCACTTAAAGTAGAACTGACAGAATTTTAGCAACATGCAATCTTATTCAGATCTGATCATATACACCCCCAGGAAGAATGACGTTTTAAAAAACATTTTATGACACGTGAGCACTTAGATATGGTCATTTTCACAAATTCTTAAAATGTTTGGTAATTACTTATACTGAGGCGTTTGTGAAAGTTCTATAGCAATTCAGAGTGGGAAAGCGGACATGCGTTTTGACAATTAAATGCAGTAAATAAAACTGAATAAAAACATCTGTCTCATCCAGTCTACGCAGACAGGTGTGCCATAGCTAATCAGAGCTACAGTAGGACTTTATTTTCCACACAGGCCTGCCATCATTCACTTTGAACTGGATTGTGTGTTTATAGGCAGTTGTAACAGAGCGACTTTAGATCATTAGAACACATTAGCCAAAAAATACACCAGAATGGATTTCTGCAAATATGTCAATACCACTTGAGAGTCCTCTTACATTTGGGAACTTTACAGTCCTATTGATCAAAAAACCATGAAAAGGTAGTCTCTCCCCCTCAGTTATGCACATCAACAACAAAAATATCAACAACTAATGCTAGCCAGAGAAAGATTAGCTTAAATCTAACGAAGGAACATTAGATAAACCCTCTTAAACTTTTTTCAGTTAGTTGGCCGTCAAAATTGCACAAAACAATGAGGAATTGTAGCCTGCTCGTCCTTCTGCAGCTTGCCAGACAAATGATAGAACATCTCACTCTGACCATTTTACTCACCCTATCAGAGCTGGTTAGGCTATCTACAAGTTATTGTTTGTGACTAACTATTAATTTTGCTCTGGTATCAGTCGTTGATAAGCAAACAATCAAACTTTACATGGTGTGGTGATGGTTGGGTCACAGATGTTAGGTGATAGTGATGGAGAAGGAAGTGAAGTATAGGGCATAGCAATACAAATCAAAGGGGGAGTAGGTAAGAGGAAAAGAAAGTGGGAGAGAAAGGGAGTAGGGGTTTGAATGGGAGCGAGAGGTTTATGGAGGCGGTGATGAAGAAAAGGAGGTTTGAGGAAAGCAACATAGTTTCCAATGCCAGCATCAGTTCTGAGGTAGAGAGTGCCAAGGAAGGACAAGACAAGTCTTGAGGGGAGCATGGAGGTGAGGAGGAGCATAAAGTGATTCTGAAGTTTAGGGAGGAAGGGGAGATGGGGCGATGAGTCCAATAAGGTTGACAGCTGTGATAAAAGAGTTGATCGGGGAAGTTGTCAATGATAAAGTGTTAAGAGATGGGAGCTTGTAAGTGCTCTGTAGGGACATGGTGCAGAGGGAAAATCTCTGAGTGAAGCAAATAGTGAAGTGAAAGGTGGTGTCGAGCAGCTGGACTGATCAAGCAGGGAAATAGTGGATTAAAAGGAGTGCCTGTGAGTGTTAGCACTAAAGAGGTAAGCAACAATTTAAGAGGAGGCGTTCTAGTTAATTTTCGAAGATTGCAAGCAACAAGGGATGTGATTAGGGTAGATGGCCAGGCTATTCTGTTACACATCAAGGACAGTGTACTGCCAAATAAAGTTATTATTAATATATGAGTTATTATGTGAGGGCTCATGGTGTGGCATATGGTGGGTGCGATGCAAGGAAACAGGCAGTGGAGGTGCAATAAGTGAGAGTGGAGAGAAGGGTGTCATATGCTGAGGCAGTGAGGATGGTCAAATCAAATCAAATCAAATGTATTTATATAGCCCTTCGTACATCAGCTGATATCTCAAAGTGCTGTACAGAAACCCAGCCTAAAACCCCAAACAGCAAGCAATGCAGGTGTAGAAGCAGGTACAGGGAGATACAGGTTCAAGGGAGAGATGGGTAGGAGCATCTAGAACTGAGATTACAGGGCAGGTGGGTGGCGATATGGTATACATAGATAAGAGAAAGTTGTTGACATTCATAGCAGGAGCTGTCAATAGCACTGCTAAAGTAGAGTCTAAAACAGAGAGGATTCAGCTAATAGTGAAAGCGGCTGGGAGACATCTGAGTATGAGAGGGTTGACATGGGAAGAGGTTCGAGATGACCTCAATTAGCCGAGGCTGGAGTCATGTATTACTGGATCTTAGTTATGGTGGTAATACTACAATGGAATGCTCGAAGCCTGTTGGCGAATGGGCATGAGTTCGAGCAGTTCATTGTGGATATGCCAGCTAAGCCTGATGTGATGTGCATGCAGGAAACATGGCTCAAACCTACTTTGGAGTTTATCACACAGGGATATGTAGTGGTTTGTAGTGACAGAGATGGAGGGGGAGGGGGATGTGCCACCTTCATAGAGCAAGGACTTCCTTACAAGATGCTAGGCAAAGGTATTGAACAGGAATATGTGGTGGTGGTGGTGTGGTTGAGAGGAGTGGTGCTAGTGGTAGTGAACTATTATAATCCTTGTCAGACATTGGACCTGGTTGCGCTGGAGAGAGTGGAGGGCAAGGATAGAAAATCTGATAGAAATGAAAGTTCTGGTGTGCCTAAATGATGGCCGAAGGACCAGGATTGATGGAGCCACAGGGAAAGAGTCTGCCTTGGACCTCACTCTGGTATCTAATGCGATGGCAGGAATCTGTGAGTGGGAGGTATGGGAGGAGTCAACGTCATTACCCCATAGTATGCACAGTAGGCCAGAGGGAAGAGGCAGGTTGGTGTTTGGAAGGGCAAAGTGGGACCAATTTCAAGAGTTGAGTGAGCAGGCGATGGCTCAGGTGGAAATGAGAGAGGATGTGAATAGTATGAATAACTGTGAGAGAACAGCTCTAGCGGGGGCAGCTACCGTGGCTATACCTAAGAGATCAGGGAGGAGGATGAGGAGGAGGAAATCAGTCCCATGTTGGATGGACATTTAAAGTACAGGGCATTTAAAGTACTGAAAAGGATGCATAACTTCCAACATCTGATTCAGTATAAACAGGCCCAGGATCTGATGAGGCGAACTATCTGTCATGCAAAGAGGTAATGTTTGCGTCGGCTCTGTGACACTATTGGAAGGGTGACACCTGTGGGAGTAGTGTGGGGGATGATTAACCTCTATGGGATCAGTGTCCCCCCTGCAGGACGGTTGAGATAACGTAGGCTGATGTGATTAGCATGAGGTTGTAAGTAACAAAAACATTTCCCAAGACATAGACATCTGATATGGGCAGAAAGCTTAAATTATTGTTGATCTAATGTCCAATTTACAGTAGCTATTACAGTTAAATGATATCATGCTATTATTTGAGGAGAGTACACAATTATGAACTTGAAAAATGTATTAATAAACCAATTAAGCACATTTGGGCAGTCTTGATACAACATTTTGAACAAATATTCAATGGTTCATTGGATCAGTCTAAAACTTTGCACATACACTGCTACCATCTAGTGGCCAAAATCTAAATTGTGCCTGGGCTGGAATAATACATTATGGCCTTTCTCTTGCATTTCAAAGATGATGGTACAAAAAGATACACAAAAAAATCATGTTTTTTTCTTTGTATTATCTTTTACCAGCTCTAATGTGTTATATTCTCCTACATTAATTTCACATTTCCACAAACTTTAGTGTTTCCTTTCAAATGGTATCAAGAATATGCATATCCTTGCTTCAGGTCCTGAGCTACAGGCAGTTAGATTTGGGTATGTCATTTTAGGCGAAAATGGGAAAAAAGGGTCCGATCCTTAATTAAAAAAGGATGGCCTAAGTATATAACATGATTGGCACGACCGTGCCATAAGTGTAAGCCAACATAATTCATTATTTTACATTAGCATGTTAATTTCACTGATATGGCTTAATTGATCATAGCCCAGGCTCATTATAGTTGCAAATACCATGCAGCTGCACCAGGGGAATTTAAAACAAACATATTTTTTTGCAGGTCTTCTGTGTCTCCACATTTATGGAGGAACTAATTTACCATCAGGAAAATGTATCCCCATTCCCCATCCAAATACCAAAAACGGACAAATACAGCTTTTTTTCTCCAATCTGGCAACCCTCATAAAATCCGACATAGCACTTGTATCCCAAAGTATTAAGTGAAAACAAGCATAGAAAACAGAATTGACATTGATAAAATAAAATTAAAAACGCAAGTATTTCGGGGACAACTTGGTTGATTAATAAATGTGGGACACTAAAAAGGCAGTGTAGAACATTATTGCCCAAAATGCATTGTTCCAATAACTTTCAAATATTGTTCCGAAGTTTGCACCCCAAAAATGTATTTTCCTATGAGTGAAGTCACACAAAAATGTGTCTTTTCCTATGGATTAAGTTGCACAAAATGTTTTGTATTTTCACACTAGTTAAGCCACACAAAAACACACCAAATCTGCTGAAATACTTTTGTAAATATTTGCACACAAATTGAGTGTGAGATTATGTTGGCCTTTAGGGCATCTTTGCCACACACCCTACATACCCCCCTCCTTGTCTAGACATTTTTGTTCTTGTTCTCAATACACACAGCATAATCTTTAGGCGTAACCTTAAAAACGTGGTCAGGTAGGCCTAGTGTATCAATAGACCAGCGTTTTGATTATTATTAGCAGCTCATGGTGTCTACTTTAATATCGAGGAGTATTTCACTTTCTATGGTTATCGGAACAACATAAATGTGTGCCTGAATGGAAGGTGGAAGAATGTGTCCCCTCTTTCTGGTCTCACCGGAAGAAAGAAAGAAAGGAAGGAAAGAGCAGGGACCGTAAGAGGCAGACCCTCTGCTGCTCTCTCCCTCCCTCCACTGAGACTTTAATGCCATGTTAAAAACAACTCGGAACTCGGAACAGAAATCTTGGACTCCCGACTTCAGTGCATTCAAGACAACTGGGAACTGAAAAAAACCCAGATCCGACTGGGAAAATCGTTTTGAATGGTCATCCAATTCGGAAACTGGCACCTTTCTAGAGCTCCGACTTTCTGACCTGAACGTCACTGAGTTCCCAGTTGTCTTGACAGCACCATGACCATCAGAATGCAGGTACCATCAGCCAAGTAAAATGAAAAAAACAAATTATTTCAATTTATCCTTTGCTGTGACTCGCAAGTGCTACACCAACTGATCTGTTATCAATGATTGAGTTTTGAAATGTATGCTCTGAGAAGAACAATATTGGCAGGCCAGTCATTTAACCAATATGCTGTGATAATGTATCATTCCAACAGAACTGTTTTTATTAGTTTCATGTTACATTTTTTAAGTCTTTTTTTTTTATCTTAGTGGTAGATCTTGGCTTGCTTTTTGACTGCCAAAGTGACCTTGACTCAGAAAAGGTTGGTGACCAATGATGTAGATGAAAGGGGTAGACAGGTTTAAGAATGATTTTTAAGCCTTGAGACAATTGAGACATGGATTGTGTAAAAATATTACGTGCCTTTGAACAGTGTATGGTAGTAGGTGCTTTGCGCACAGGTTTGTGTCAAGAACTGCAACGCTGCTGGGTGTGAAGAATGGTCCACCACCCATAGGACATCCAGCGAACTTGACACACCTGTGGGAAGTATTGGAGTCAACATGGTTCAGCATCCCCGTGGAACGCTTTTGACACCTTGTAGAGTCTATGACCTGACAAATTGAGGCTGTTCTGGGGGCAAAAGGGGGAGGGCTGCAAATGTATATTTTGCATTTGTGAAATTATTTTTACGTGATAGGAAAGTAAAGGGCTTTATGTTTCTAGAACCATTCACGGTTAGATGGATTATTTGGCTGTTTTGGCTGCCAGAGACATTCTACCTCTGAAAATAACATATAAGGTCCTTGGACCTTTAGGAGTAACAGGCTTAAATGTACATCAAATTCTGTTTTATATTTTGCGCATCGGGTTTTGTACCCAATTTGTTATTTTCTTGATGCCATTGGTTTTGGAATTAAACTGCTCCGGCTATTACCTAGTTCTGCTCTCCAGCGTCTGATTCCCTGCCACGAGTTATGCACCCCTTACATTCTGTCAACCCACAAGACTGTTATCACATCAACTGGCTACACACGGAGTGATAGACAAATGAAAAATATTTGGTAGATATTTTGTTAGTGGCTAACCAGAGGTTTGAAAAATGTCAATGTTGCGTTGATTAGATAGTAGCTGGGAGCCTGCGGTGTCGGATAGTTGTGAGATTTGTTTATGACAGTTTGCGATGGAACACGTGAAAAATTGCATATGTATTTTTGGAATTGTTTGGCGAGCTACTCATAGGTGGACTGCGAGCTACTGGTATGTCATGGAAAGAGCAGTAATTCCTAATGTTTTGTACACTTAGTGTACATTTCTTGTGTTTCCAAAACCGTATCATAAGCAATGTGTGTTAACATTTAGTGCAAGCGTCGTGGCTCTTAACAAAAGTCCCCCGGGAATAAGATTCCCTCACCAATAGGCTCTAAATGTAGTTAGCGTCTATGAATGGGCTATATTATACATGTATTTAGCTAGTTAACTAGTTCGGCTATCTTAGCTCAGTGACGAGTGCTAGCTTGGTGTGATCATAGCTAACCTTGCTAACTAGCTAGCTCAATGACTCATTACCCTTTCTGTGTATAAGCATACAACAGAGCCTTAGCTATTCATTGAGTCTATTCCTCGTTTATGCTGTATGCAATAACTAATCTAGCTATCTAACATTTTAATTTTAGCACTTCACTGATGGAAAGCCAAGCGAAATATGTCCTAACTGTCGATGCGGGGAGCACATGGCTGGAACAACATCCTTCAGATGACATCCAAACAAAAGGTAGCCAGCTATTTTAACAAAGTAGCTATCAGCCTAGCGTAACTGTGACTAACGTAAGTGAAGATGTAAATAATGACAGACCACATTTTGTTTATGATAATTTCATATATTGTTTGTCAGAGCGCTGTTTTAACATATTATGCTAACAGGACATAAGCTTACATAAGCAATTCATTCATATTTAATAATTGCAATTTTAACATGAGTATTGTTTTTATATGCAACGGTGCGATCCATCCCAAGATTTACATTTGTTATTTTTTTATTTAACCTTTATTTAACTAGGCAAGTCAGTTAATTAAGAACAAATGTATTTTTTTTTACGATGACAGCCTACTCCGGCCAAACCCAGATGACGCTGGGCCAATTGTGCGCCACCCTATGGGACTCCCAATCACGGCTGGATGTGATACAGTCTGGATACACTATATGTGGACACCCCTTCAAATGAGTAGATTTGGCTATTTCAGCTACAACCATTGCTGACAAGTGTATAAAATAGAGTACACAGCCATGCAATCTCCATAGACAAACATTGGCAGTAGATTGGCCTTACTGAAGAGCTTGGTGACTTTCAATGTGGCACCATCATAGAATGCCAACTTTCCAACAGGTCAGTTCATAACATTTCTGCCCTGCTAGAGCTGCCCCTGTCAACTATACAGTAAGTGCTGTTGTTGTGTGGAAACATCTAGGAGCAACAAGGCAGCCGCGAAGTGGTAGGCCACACAAGATTACAGAACAGGGCCGATGAGTGCTGAAGCACGCAGCGCTTAAAAAATCTTCTGTCCTCGGTTGCAACACTACAGAGTTCCAAACTGCCTCTGGAAGCAATGTCAGGACAAGAACTGTTCCATCGTACACAAGCCTAAAATCACCATGTGCAATGCCAAGCGTCAATGGAGTGGTGTTAAGCTTGCCATCATTGGACTCTGGAGCAGTGGAAATGCGTTGTCTGGAGTGATGAATCATGCTTCACCACCTGGCTGTCCGACAGACAGGTGGACACGCTTCCTGCCTCAATGCATAGTGCCAATTGTAAAATTTGGTGGAGGAGGAAATGGTCTAGGGCTATTTTTGTATGGTTCAGGCTAGGCCCCTTAGTTCCAGAGAAGGGAAATCTTAACGCTAACGCATTCAAAGACATTCTAGACGATTCTATGTTCTAATTCTGTGGCAACAATTTGGGTAAGGCCCTTTACTGTTTCAGCATGACAATGCACCCATCCACAAAGCCAGGTCCTTACAGATATGGTTTGTCGAGATTGGTTTAGAAGATCTTGACTGCCCAGCACAGAGCCCCGACCTCAACCCATTCGAAAACCGTTGGGATTAATTGGAACACTGACCGCGAGCCAGATATTTATCCCCTTCACCCTCTTTGATCACATGGAAATCCTTGATTGAGGACACATGATCCTCCACGGTCATGTCCCTCGCACTAAAGGGACACTTCATCTCCAGCACTCCACTCATGACATTGCCACAGGTAACTGCATCAGGCAAAACTCCTAGAAAAGGTAGGCTGGGCCGCAAGAGTAGACGGCATCTGAGCAGGTGCCTATCTGGGAATTTCTTGAGGTACATTGATAGCATTTTGGCAGCATCATAGCTTATCGGCTTGGAAGATACTTGTTTAGGACTGCACAAATGCCTCTGCCACTTTTTTTTTATTATTGTGACTTCGTTTGAAGACCCACAGGATGGTGTTGATGGAGGTGGTGGTAGATTGGTCGAGGGGAAAAATGAGCAGAGAGAAATGACGGTCTGTTCATTACTTTAAGACATGAAGGTCAGTCAATCTGGAACATTTCAAGAACTTTGAAAGTTTCTTCAAGTGCAGTCGCAAAAACTATCAAGTGCTATGATGAAACTGGCTCTCATGAGGACCGCCACAAGAAAGGAAGACTCAGAGTTACCTCTGCTGCAGAGGATAAGTTCATTAGCGTTAACTGCACCTCCGATTGCAGCCCAAATCAATGCAGACACATCTCAATATCAACTTTTCATAGGAGACTGCGTGAATCAGGCCTTCATGGTCGAAATGCTGCAAAGAAGCCACCTCTAAAGGACACCAATAAGAAAAAAGACTTGCTTGGGCCAAGAAACACGCGCAATGGACATTAGACTGGTGGAAATTAGTCCAAATTTGAGAGACGCAGAGTAGGTGAACGGATGATCTCCACATGTGTGGTTCCCACCGTGAAGCATGGAGGAGGAGGTGTGATGGCGAGGGGTGCTTTTCTGGTGACACTGTCAGTGAGTTATTTAGAATTCAAGGCACACTTAACCAGCATGGCTACCACAGCATTTCTAGTGATATGCCATCCCATTTGGTTTGCGCGTAGTGGGACTATAATTTGTTTGTCAACAGGACAATGACCCAACACATCTCCAGGCTGTGTAAGAGTTATTTGATGAAGAAGGAGAGTGATGGAGTGGTGCATTAGATGACCTGGCCTCCACAATCACCTGACCTCAGCCCAATTGAGATAGTGTTCTGATATCCAGAAGTTATTTTCTGTCATAAGAGACAGTAGCACCAACATTATGTTAAAAATAAGTTGCAAACAATCCAAAATAGCACAATTGGTTAGGAGCCCGTAAAACGGCAGCCATCCCCTCCGGCGGCATTTTCCTGATGTGTTTTAAGCGTTCTTGTGGACTTCCATCTTTTTTTTTCTATTAAAAAAGGGTGATTTTGATCACGAAAACCTGAAGAAATTGGGGGAAAGTTTTACCTGGAAAAATGAAACAGAGAAAACAGAATTTGGGAAAATACAAAACGGAATCAGGCAAAATGATGTAACGTGATTTTTTTAGAACCCTATGTATGCTATGCTCAGCTAACTTGTGTATCCTCCCTGGGGGCAGAGATGCTTAGGGGTGTTAGGTTATAAATATCAGAGGAAGAACTCAACGGACACTATGAAAGCTTAAACCAAGTTTATTCATCCCAAAGGATCGAACAGCTGAACAGACAGACATATTCACACAAGCACAGATATTTAACCTTTTCTCCTATGTTGAGTCTCCTCCTACACAACTGAACAGCCAATGCATCTCTGTTACCCGACAGAACCTTAGTGATATCTGTCTTCCTCACTTCATCTGACCTGATCTGTTCCCCAAAGTGCTCACTCCAACCCAACTCACGGCTGTCATGGTGACTGGTACCAGACTGTGTCTCTTCTCCTCCCAGAGGATCCCTCTAACAATAACATATCCTGACATAATGTAAATGTTATACATGACCCTTTCTCCCTCAGTGATTCTTAGAACCCAACAGGGGGCTGGGGCTCCCCCTTTCCGGCCACTGGTCTCTCTTCCCACTGATCCAGCTCCAGCCCAGAGGCCTTCACATTGTCCAAATCCATTGTAAAAAATAGTTTGGTATTCATTTAAAACTTCAACTATGCCTCATTGTCTTCTGTGCTCTATTATTACATACTACATATACTGTGGTATTCTAGGAGAGTGTATAAAAGTGTACTAGTCCGAGTGTTTATTTCTGATGAAATGTGTGATCTGACGTACAATCCAAAGTAATAAAGTTGATCTAGTGGTACATCAAACTAATCAGACCAATTGTTTTAGTACATTTAACTTTGACTCTATTTTAGTTGCTTTGTTTAAGTGAACATTTTTGAACAGATTAAGAAAGTCCCACAATTTTACTTTATGTAGAGTTACCATCTAGTTTATTTGGCTATTTAATACATGAGAGGGCATCATAGCATATCTTTATGTATTTCTTTGATGCTACAAAGTGAAGGATTTTGTGCATCATATTTTATCATGTGTTTCAGTGTGAAGGGTGGATTTAATATTGTGGAACAACACAAACACTTATGTGAAGGTGTGGGTACATAGGCAAAATAATCTGCTTGGAATTACAAAACCTTTTGAAAAATGTAAAACATTCAATTCCCTTTTCAATTAAAAATGTAAGTTATGCCTTTGAAAACAATTATATAGTCCTGTGGCTTCGCCCCTTAGAGGCTGTCTTTGTTGTTGCGTGAGTGACTGAGGTCTGTGGCTTTTTACTTCGAGATCGCGGGAGAGCTGGTGTATGGCTGTGTAGAAAGGTCAGTGCAGGGACAGGCCCACTAGTGTGTCTGTCTGCCACTTTAGTCTAGCAGACTGGGGGGAACGTGTGAGAGGAAGAGTCACCCGGCTAAGGTTAAGAGCAGGGCATTGTCTGTGTGCCAAACTGCCAATCCATCATAGCATGTGGCTCTGTACCAATATCCATTCTATCATACCACCTTGAATAAAGCAATGTATTGGGCATGTATGGGTATTTTCTGCTAGTATGGATATTGAAATGTACCCAATGGTTAAATGACAACCAGAACAAAAACATGTTTTCAGTTGTCCTCAATTCATCGAACATCCACAGAATAGTAACAGTTTCCTAGTAGCATTTCAGAAGTGTAAAACATTTTTATCCAACTTCATTTTCATTATTATGAAATCGGCATATCCCCCTCTACTGTTAGACAGCAGTTTGGCTTGTATTCCAGGCAGCTTCATAATAGTAGATCTGGAATGTGTGTAATGCGTTGCGCCCTTAGGTAGAATTAGTAAATTGCAACAACAACAAAAATTATGTCAGTGCAGCTGTAGCCTTGCATTAAGCTCATTATGACAGTGCCATATGTGTTGCACTGATGGGCAAGACATGTGCCAGAATGAATGTGCTCAACAAGTATGGATTTCACATTATTGGGAAATCTGTGACCCAAATATGCGACACGTATCCTTCGCATAGAGTTGAGCAGGCTGTTGATTGTGTCCTGTGGAATGTTGTCCCACTCCTCTGCAATAGTTGTGCGAAGTTGCTGGATATTGGCGGGAACTGGAACACACTGTCGTACATGTTGATCCAGAGCATCCCAAACCCACCGCCATCATGGGGCACTCTGTTCACAACGTTGACATCAGAAAACCGCTCGTCTACACGATGCCAAATACGTGGTCTGTGGTTGTGAGGCCAGTTGGACGTACTGCCAAACTCTCTAAAACAACGTTTGAGGTGGCTTATGATAGAGAAATTAACATTTAATTCTCTGGCAACAGCTATGGTGGACATTGCGGCAGACAGCTTGCCAATTGCACGCTCACTCAAAACTTGAGACATCTGTGGCATTGTGTTGTGACAAAACTGCACATTTTAGAGTGGCCTATATTATCCCCAGCACCTGTGTAATGATCATACTGTTTAATCAGCTTCTTGATATACCACACCTGACAGGTGGATGGATTATCTTAGCAAAGAACAAATGCTCACTAACATGGATGTAAACAAATTTGTGCACGACATTTGAGATAAATATGCTTATTGTGCACCTGAAAAATTTCTGGGAACTTTTATTTCAGCTCATGAAACATGGGACCAATATTTTACGTATTGCGTTTATATTTTTAAAATAGTGCTACCCAGCTTTTCTATTTAAATACTTTTTAATATAAACAAATAGATTGTGAATACATCCAATAGGTAGTTACAGTCTTGTCCCATCACTGTAACTCCCCTAAAGACTTGGGAAGATCTGTCAGATCGAGAGCCGTGCGTCCTCCGAAACACGACCCTGCCAACTGCCACACTGCTCTCTTAACCTGGAAGAAAGTTGCACCAATGTGTTGGGAGGAAACACCGTCCAGCTGGCAATCGGAGTCAGCTTGCAGTCACCCAGCCCGCAACACAGTCGCTAGAGTGCGATGGGACAAGGAAATCCCAAACCCTCCCCTAACCCTGACAATGCTGGGCCAATTGTGCGCCGCCTCATGGGTCTCCCGGCCATTCGAGAGCCCCTAAAGTCTACTTTAATTTGTTATACAAATCTTATGAAACCGAACAGAATATAGGCTAAATTGCAAGATAAGATATTGATACATGGTCAATCATACTGCCATTGAAAAAATCATACCAAGTATATCAAATGGGAACAAACATTGTTTAAAATTCCCTCCTCAAAATGAAAATGTTGGACCTTAACAATTACATTACATTTGTGGGAATACAGCACCATTGACTACAGGATAATGAAAGGAGAGAACATAATATCCTATAAATAATCAAATGATTGTCATTGGATCAAAATAACCAAGCACCCATTGTGGTAATTTTGTTGGATATAGTATGCAATATTTGTGTTGAAATTAAATGTGAGAGACAGAAGTAAATAAGAGCAGATTAATAGTATTGTATTGATTAATAGTATTTTGTATTGATTAGTGAGAATTTATCAATATAAAAAAAATGCTGAAAGTGCTAATTTCATAGGATTTAAGAGAATGTGAGTACAAAAAGGAGGAAGCGAGGAGGACAAAGACAAAAAGGAGCAGGGGATAAGGGAAAGTCATATATTGAGTAGTCATCAATATTGAGTCTGTGCACGGCATTGCCAAGGCCTAGGAGGTAGGTGTCATGGCAGAATAGTTTTTTTTTTCTTCAGCTGCAGGCATCGAAGGCCCAGCCCAGCTCCTTCAGGAAGCTCTTCTTCCCACACTGGACCTTTCCGTAGCGCTCCAACTGCAACTCGGGCACTGCCGAGCGCCAGCCAATCTGAGCCTGGGTGGTCTGCGGAACTGGGGGAGAGGGTCCCACCTGCAACCGACCTCAGTGTCACACATAGCCCAGCATTACTGTCTGCAAATGACACCCTATTCCCAACATAATGCACGACTTTCGACCAGAGCCCTATCATTGTCTTCCAACAGGTGGGGTCACTGCTACGCGACGCTTGTCACTCTAATTGACGTAAGACAATTGGATCCCTCTCGGTCATGGTCAAAAGTAGTGCACTAAATAAGTTTTTGTTATGTAATGGTGCACAGGGTTGGGGAGTAACGGATTACATGTAATCCTTTACATGTAAGGGATTACAAAAACCAGCAAAAATATTGTGAACAGATTACAGATACTTTTGAAAAACTAGATGATTACTTTAAAATTCAGAAAGGATGTTTGCGAATAAAAATCTGACACTTCTCCGTTTTCTCAATGACATTCAAATCATCATTGAAAAAAGGCAGAAGTTTAAGTTTGTTCCACCTGAGCTAGTCTGACCACTATGATGACACACCCAATGTTTTTGATGGATCGCGGGAAAAGAAAAGAGCAGGAATAGGCTTTTGTAGGCTGCAGTCCAAGCTATGTCTACCAATGGTGTGACTGCTGTTGGCATCCAATGATTATCCAACGTGAATAAACACTTGGAGGTAAGGATAACAGCACTGGTTTAGTCTTTGGCAGTAGTCCAGGACTCCTTTAAACATTCAATCTCCAGCTGCGTACCCCCTCTAGCACCAGGGTCAGCGCAGTCTCAAATGTTGTTTTTTGCCATCATTGTAAGCCTGCCACACACATAAGATACATTTTTTAAACATAATAATGAGTGTGAGTTTTTGTCACAACCCGGCTCGTGGGAAGTGACAAAGAGCTCTTATAGGACCAGAGCACACATAATAATAATAAATAATTTTGCTCTTTATTTAACCATCTTACATATAAAACTAACCACAGGTTAATGAGTAAGGGTGTGCTTGAAAGAATGCACATAACTCTGCAATGTTGGGTTGTATTGGAGAGAGTCTCAGTCTTAAATCATTTTCCACACAGTCTGTGCCTGTATTTCGTTTTCATGCCAATGAGGGTCGATAATTCACTCTCACATAGGTACATGGTTGCAAAGGGCATCAGTGTCTTAACAGCGCGATTTGCCAACCCTTGACGGGACTGCACGTAGCCCTGGGGGTATACCTGGTCTACGGCAATAAGGATATATCACTTATTATTGATACCTACATAGCGCATTGATGTGAGTCACTGCTGCTCTCTCATTTAGCTATTGGTGCCTTACGTATTGTATTTGAAAACAATAATGGTTGAATTCAGTAAGTTTAAGCTGCCCATCAATCATTGTTTTTGAAACTAGTGGACAGCCAGTAAAAAATGCACTCGAGCAACAGCTGCACAGTGCAGATCCAAGCCTATGTAATACAAGTGGGGCTTTTTTTCTTCAGTAGTGCTCAAAGCATGCCATTCCATGAGCGCTGCATTTATTTTTCAACTCGAATCAATGAGTCCAATCAGTCCTCCATGACAACAAAATCATAAACAACAAAGTAGGGCTGGCTGGGGTCATGCTCAGGTAAAACAATTGAGCTAATCTATACTTCCATATTTCCAAGTCCTATTCTTGAAGATCAAGGTGTATAACATTTATTGGAATGACTGGAATTCTGATAGACTTTGGTTTTTATTGTAGAGATATACTTTAATTGTATTGTTATATGAAGTAGAACGCAATGTGTTTAGAAGAAGCCTACATAACCCAACGCATAAAGTAAAATGTTACATATATATATGGCCAGCTATGTAAACTTTAACATTGATTTATCCTGCAATAGATGTTGTTCAATTGGTAACATACATTTTTGTCTTCTTCTAATGCCTCTTAAGGGGAAAGTAATCTAAAAGTAACAATATTTGAGTTTGGGTAATCAAAAAGTTACGTTACTGATGACCATTTTGGACAGGTAACTAGCAACTAACGGATTACATTTAGAAAGTAACCTACCCATCCCTGGTTGTGCACTACTATATAGTACACTCCCTTTGACCAGGGTCTTACTTAACCTTGACCCAAAGGAGTTTATAAGGACTCACTTGGATATATTTCTCAGGTGGGGTAGGGGGTCGTGTTTTAAGATGTTGGGGAAGCTCCAATTTGACAACGTCCTTCAGCTTGTTGCTCTCCTCCTGCATCTGTAAACATTGCATGAAATATCTGAACATCTGAAGAAACTCATAGATATGTGATCGATCAACCCAATAACTTTGATTTCATTGTTTTGATTTAAATGGTGCCCAGTTCAGTCTGTCCCTACCTGGCTAATCAATAGAGGCTATAGGGTTGTATGGTTGTATTCTCAAGAAGTAGAACTTGTTATGTGTTCATACTGCATCAGGTTTCACTTGCTTACCTCCTTGTAGGACTTGGTCAAGAATCCCCATTTATTGGGCCAGGCTTTGGCTGACTGAAGCTCTATTTTGACATGAACTTTCCTGAAAATGAATCAAAGACATCAATAAGGCTTTTGAACAAACATTGGACCTGCAAAACATGGCTTCTAAATAAATTAACACAGTTCAGAGAACCAAATATTTAAAAAACAAAGATAGTTTCAACGATAATCTAGAGAGAGTAGGCTAACCCTCTACTGAACCTGAGTAAAATCAATATATTCTAATGCTAGTACTACTACTACTACTACCTGCCTACAACTACTTGTTCTACTAAACTTGCCTACTACTACCACCACCACCACCATTAACTACTGCTAACCAATCCACCATTACTGTAGTACCACTACTGCCACTACTACAATAACAATAACACATCCTCATCTTGAACAAAAGTGACAAACCTTGTGCTATATTAAAAAAAGAAAGTTGAATTTGTCAGCAAAATTCAAGGAATACATAATATAACATTGAATTGCATTTGTTTTGTTGTAAACTCAGACTTTAAAGAGTTTACCAGATTTCATCTTTATCCACAAAGCTGCATTCTTCACCAGATCCAAGTGGTTTGCAGGCTGCCATCTATGCTGGCAAGCGTGTCTGTCACTCTGTAGTGTGTGACTTCTCACCTTTCAGTCTTATATAGTCTTGTATGTTATACTAACAGATATGTTTACCATCACCATAGCAACATAGGGGAGTCAGAGAAGCTATCCTTTTGTGTATCCTTGGAAACAATTCCAAATCATTTGAGTGTCACACATTGTGTGAAATTAGAAACAATTTGAGTAAACAATAATGAGTGTTGTAATGGACTTGGACTATATACGTACATCTTTTTAACTAACATTTTAAAGTTAATAATCAGCACCCCCTTTTGAGCAGC
This sequence comes from Oncorhynchus nerka, assembly GCF_034236695.1. Classification (NCBI taxonomy): domain Eukaryota; kingdom Metazoa; phylum Chordata; class Actinopteri; order Salmoniformes; family Salmonidae; genus Oncorhynchus; species Oncorhynchus nerka. Next base: position 50,909,806 of record NC_088410.1, on the reverse strand, counting down.
AATTGCTCACATCAATTTATACATGTCTTCCTGCAATGCATTTAAAATGACAGTTTTTATAGCAAAAAAGGTAAATGGAATTGTGACTTCCTTTAAGCTTAAATGCCACTGTTAAATGGCGTCGATGATCGTGATTTGGCACTCTTAGCAAAACCTATTGAATATTTAAATAAAAAGGCATTTGTTCTGACCTAGAGGTCCGACCTCAGAGGTCCCAAAGCTGGATAACTACCTCCATAACGTCTCTTACCTTACAGTAATCACAGAGCAGTAGTCCAAACTGACTCAATGTAATAGTACTACTCTTAGCAGATGCAGTATTTCAGACTGCCAGTAGAGGATGTTCTCTTCCTTCTTTTGAACTGCATCAATACTCAACCTCGGCCATTCATCAAAATGTACAGAATGGGTACCTGGAGGAAAATAGGGAGGCTCATGGTTTTTCAATTTCATTCAAGGGGAAGGTTTAGTATTTTTTTTAAAGCAGTCCAGGGGAGGGTCATGTCATTTGTCATTTATGATATTTCTATATTTCTCAGTGCTTTAGAATGAAATCAAATCAAATGTTATGTCACATGCGCCGAATACAACCTTACAGGGAAATGCTTACTTACAAGCCCTTAACCAACAATGCAGTTTTAAGAAAAAATACCCCCACCCGAAAATAAGAGTAACAAATAATTAAAGAGCAGCAGTAAAATAACAATAGCGAGGCTATAAACAGGGAGTACCGGTCACCGGTTAGTCTAGGTAATTGACGTAATATGTACATGTAGGTAGAGTTATTAAAGTGACTATGCAAAGATAATAACAGAGAGCAGCAGCAGCTTAAAAGAGGGGGGGGGGCAATGCAAATAGTCTGGGTAGCCATTTGATTAGATGTTCAGGAGTCTTATGGCTTGGGGATAGAAGCTGTTAAAAGAAGCCTCTTGGACCTAGACTTGGTGCTCCGGTACCTCTTGCCGTGCGGTAGCAGAGAGAACAGTCTATGACTAGGCTGGCTGGAGTCTTTGAACATTTTTAGGGCCTTCCTCTGACACCACCTGGTATAGAGGTCCTGGATGACAGGAAGCTTGGCCCCAGTGATGTACTGGGCCGTACGCCCTACCCTCTGTAGTGCCTTGCGGTCGGAGGCCGAGCAGTTGCCATACCAAGCAGTGATGCAACCCGTCAGGATTCTCTCGATGGTGCAGCTGTAGAACCTTTTGAGGATCTGAGGACCCATGCCAAATCTTTTCAGTCTCCTGAGAGGTAATAGGTTTTGTCGTGCCCTCTTCACGATTGTCTTGGTGTGCTTGGACCATGTTAGTTTGTTGGTAATGTGGACGCCAAGGAACTTGAATCTCTCAACCTGCTCCACTACAGCCTCGTCGATGAGAATGGGGGAATGCTCGGTCCTCCTTTTCCTGTAGTCCACAATCATCTCCCTTTTCTTGATCACGTTGAGGGAGAGGTTGTTGTCCTTGCACCACACAGTCAGGTCTCTGACCTCTTCCCTATAGGCTGTCTCGTTGATGTCGGTGATCAGGCCTACCACTGTTGTGTCATCGGCAAACCTAATGATGGTGTTGAAGTCGTGCCTGGCTGGGCAGTCATGAGTGAACAGGGAGTACAGGAGAGGACTGAGCACGCACACCTGAGGAGCTCCCGTGTTGAGGATCAGCGTGGCAGATGTGTTGTTTCCTACCCTTAACACCTGGGGGCGGACCGTCAGGAAGTCCAGGATCCAGTTGCAGAGGGAGGTGTTTAGTCCCAGGGTCCTTAGTTTAGTGATGAGCTTTGAGGGCACTATGGTGTTGAACGCTGAGCTGTAGTCAATGAATAGCATTCTCACATAGGTGTTCCTTTTGTCCAGGTGGGAAAGGGCAGTGTGGAGTGCAATAGAGATTGCATCATCTGTGGGTCTGTTGGGGCGGTATGCAAATTGGTGTGGGTCTAGGGTTTCTGGGATAATGGTGTTGATGTGAGCCATGACCAGCCTTTCAAAGCACCTCATGGCTACAGACATGAGTGTTGGTAGTCATTCAGTTGGGGTTGGTAGTCATTCAGGCAGGTTACCTTACTGTTCTTGGGCACAGGGACTATGGTGGTCTGCTTGAAACATGTTGGTATTACAGACAGGGAGAGGTTGAAAATGTCAGTAAAGACACTTGCCAGTTAGCGCATGCTCGCAGTACACGTCCTGGTAATCCGTCTGGCCCTTGTGAATGTTGACCTGCAGAGAGCGTGATCACACAGTCGTCCGGATTAGTTGCTTATTCTCTGCTGGGCACGCAATATCAAGTGTGCCTATAGGCTATTTGATGTGGTCTCAATCAAATGATCCATAGCCTATAGGCTACGACGTGCCTGATCTGAGAAGCACAGAGCAAAGTTATATTTCTAAGATAGCTGCGATGGTGGGAATAAAACTAGGCTGCATTATACAGTGCAATAGATATTCCAACCCTGAGCCCCAACCTGCTCTACTCTTGCTGATCAAAAACCTTTTGAGTGTTGCCTAACCAATGCTGTACCGTGTAGTCCTGCAGTGGCAGTTCAGAATTGTATTATTTATTAGGCCTAGTCCCAAAAAATCTATATATTGTGCGTGGACTAGCCTATAGCCTATATTCTGTTCATATATATATTATATATATTATATATATATTCTATTCTGTTCAGTTTGAGAAGGAGAGTGTGAAGATGAGAAGGCGGACCGGAGGTCAACTTTGATAGCTACCTGCTACTATAATTGATTTTAATGAAAACATTATTTTTCTTGCCCTTGGTGTATTTATCAGAATTATTGACCTCACAATAAGCCAGATTCAAGTAACTTTCAATGTGGTGCTGAAACTTGAAGCAGCAGTCGCAGCACAATCAATCGGAAATGGATAGCTTATGGTGCTGAAAGTAGGCAATTTTGGATTAGGTATAATTCATTTAAACTGTTTTTTCATTTTAATTAGACTTTACTAACAACAAGAGGGCTTTGTGTTGGAGCCTATTTCTTACTATTTAAGAAAAAGAGGTAGGCCTATCTGTTTGACAGACAAAATTAGGCTATAGGCTGATATATCCATAGATTTGTTGGCCAATTCCTCCGCCCACCATGCGCTTTTTAAATAGCCGACCTCTGTGTCAGTGAAGGACTCTGGGCATATCATTGTTTACTTTCTTTGACATTCAGAGGATGAACTACAACCTTCTATAGCCAAGGAAACAAAAAAGTACTTTGCTTGAGAAGTAATCTTATTCTGTCACCATCAATTGATTAAGCTATTCACTTTCTGTACTATAGAAAATTGTTATACCCAAACAGCTTTTAGGGAAACACCTTCTGTCATTGGGTTAAGCCATGGAAGAAGAGTAGCCAGCAGTTAAAGCTTAAATGGTTCTGTGTCGGTAGGCTTACCGTCTGGGGTGGAAAGGCAGGCCAAACTTTTGAAAGTGTCATGCTCAGATTCTTACCGACGCAAACAAGACACACACTGATTTGGCATTGGAGAAATATGATAAGATAAACTCATAGGCCTATCTCTCTGTCCATTCTTAGTCTGTAATTTCAGTAAATTGTGTGGTAGCCTATTAAAAAAGATTCTGCTTTTGCTATGAAGATCTTTCCACCCTTACTCTTGTCCATGGTGGTCTGTGAACCCACAATCTTCTGGCCTGCAGCCCTGTACACTGTAAAAATTCCATATAATGCTTACAGGACGAAGAACTGTTCCTAAAATGGCATATCAAAGGCTCTGGTCTGTCCAAGAAGTGAGGGTAACCGGTAAGGATGTTCTCTGCTATCGACTTTTTATGTTTTAATAATTATTTTGAGTATAGGGCAAGGTCACTTGTTTTTCTTTTCAAGCGTTCAGGAAGGATTTAGGTCAAATATATTTTGCTGAGGGAGGGCGATCCATTTTCATTTCAGAGAGGTCCCATTTTGTCCATGTAATCCTTATTATAAATAACGTTCAAGTTATGATAAATCTGGTGATATTGTGTCACCCATAAAATGGAGCCAGAGAAGAAGGCAGATGTTTTACATGTCCCCAACCAATTGTGTTTTTTTGTTCGTTTATTTGCGTTTTTTGTAACTTATTATTTTACTTATTTTGTACATAATGTTGCCGCTACCGTCTCTTATGACAAAAATAACTTCTGGACATCAGGACTGTGATTACTCACCACGGACTGGCAGAATAGTTTTTTTCCTTTAACGAGTCTGACGAGCCCGACGCAAACAATATACTGCTTTCTCGGGAACAGGCCTAGATCCCCGTAATTTGCATGAAGAGGAAGCGGAGAAAAGGGGGCCAAAGGGCGTGCACCAGCTGTTATTTACAAAAATACATAGTCCGACACCCCTTGTCTTTCTATCCTGCTGGTACAGCGTATAACCACCCAGCTGTATGTTGATATTATCATTGTTCAGCCACGACTCTGTGAAACATAAGATAATATAGTTTTAAATGTCCCGTTGGTAGTTTAATCTTGCGCGTAGGTCATCGATTTTATTCTCCAAGGATTGCACGTTTACTTGCAGACCGTCAGGATGTCCTGGAACCAGTTGTACAGAGTGGGGTCGAGACCCAGGGTTTGGAGGGTACTATGGTGTTAAATGCTGAGCTGTAGTCAATGAACAGCATTCTTACATAGGTATTCCTCTTGTCCAGATGGGTTAGGGCAGTGTGCAGTGTGATTGTGATTGCATCGTCTGTGGACCTATTGGGGCAGTAAGCAAATTGGAATGAGTCTAGGGTGTCAGGTAGGGTGGAGGTGATATATGGTCCTTGACTAGTTTCTCAAAGCACTTCATGATGACAGAAGTGAGTGCTACGGGGCGATAGTCATTTAGCTCAGTTACCTTAGCTTTCTTGGGAACAGGAACAATGGTGGCCCTCTTGAAGCATGTGGGAACAGCAGACTGGGATAAGGTTTGATTGAATTGAATAACTCCGTAAGCACACCAGCCAGCTGGTCTGCGCATTCTCTGAGGACTCGGCCAGGGATGCCGTCTGGGCCAGCAGCCTTGCGACGGTTAACACGTGTAAATGTTTTACTCACGTTAGCTGCAGTGAAGGAGAGCCCGCAGGTTTTGGTAGCGTGCCGTGTCAGTGGCACTGTATTGTCCTCAAAGCGAGCAAAGAAATTGTTTAGTTTGTCTGGGTGCAAGACATTGTGGTCCGCGACGGGGCTGGTTTTCCTTTTGTTGTCCATGATTGACTGTAGACCCTGCCACATACCTCTCGTGTCTGAGCCATTTAATTGCGACTCTACTTTGTCTCTATACTGAAGCTTAGCTTGTTTGATTGCTCCAGGGTCCAGGGTTTTGCCAGCCCGGGTCACTCATTCGATATGCTGATCAAATTTAGGGAGCCTTGTTTTCAGATTAGCCTTGTTAAAATCCCCAGCCTCAGGATATGTGCTTTCCAGTTTACATAGGTTCAAATGAAGTTCTTTCAGGGCCCTCGACGTGTCTGATTGGGGGGGGGGGGGGGGATATACACGACTGTGATTATGATCGAAGATAATTCTCTTGGTAGATGATGCGGTCAGCATTTTGATTCTAGGTCAGGTGAACAAAAGGACTTCCTGTATGTTGTTATGATCACACCACTTCTCGTTAATCATGAGGCCCTTCTTCTTACCAGAGAGATGTTTGTTTCTGTCAGCGCGATGCGTGAAGAAACCAGGTGGCTGTACCGACTCTGATGACGTATCCTGAGTGAGCCATGTTTCCGTGAAACAAGGAACGTTACAATCTCTGATGCCTCTCTGGAAGGCAACCCTTGCTCGGATTTTGTCTACCTTGTTGTCAAGAGACTGGACATTGGTGAGTAGTATGCTCGGGAGCAGTGCTTGATGTGCCCATCTACAGAGCCTGACCAGAAGACCGCTCCGTCTGCGCCTTCTGCGGCGCCTTTATTTTGGGTCGCCGGCTGGTATCCGATCCATTGTCCTGGGTGGTGGACCAAACAGAGGAGGACCAAACAAGTCATATTCCTGGTCGTAATGTTGGTGAGTTGACGTTGCTCTTATATCCAGTAGTTCCTCCTGACTGTATGTAATAAAACTTAAGATTTCCTTGGGTAACAATGTAAGAAATAAAACATAACAAAACATAATACTGCATAGTTTCCTAGGAACGCGAAGCGAGGCGGCCATCTCTGTCGGTGCCAGAAGTGCCGGACTGTTCTCTCTGCTACCACACGGCAAGCGGTACCGGAGTGCCAAGTGTAGGTCCAAGAGGCTTCTAAACTGCTTCTACCCCCAAGTGTCACGCTTGTTGAAATGAGTGGACCAAGGCGCTGCATGCGTAGAGTTCTACATTATATTTAATAGTGAAACCTACAACTAAAAAAACAACAAAGAATATAACAAACGTGCAGTATTGCAGTGCTCAAGGCAACTAAACAAAAACATGATCCCACAACAAACTGTGAAGACGCACCGTAGATACAGTGCGTAGAGCCGGCGCAGGATATCCTGGACCCTGGAGGTGTACCGGAGACCAGGACCGCTGAGCAGGCACAACCCGTCCTGGGCAGATACCCACTTTAGTATGACAAGTGCAGGGAGCTGGCACAGAACGCACCGGGCTGTGGAGGCGCACTGGAGACAAGGTGTAGGACCGGAAAACATGGCACCTGAACGGTGACCAACTCCACACGGTGAGTACAGGGAGTTGGTTCTGGTTCCGATCTTGGCTCCACCAACCACCCCGTGTGCCTTCCCCCCAAAAATGTTTTGGGCTGCCTCTCGGGCTTCCGTCGTGGTCGCGAACCCCGGTGTCGTCGTTGTTCCTCCCTCGCTGCCTCCATCTGCTCCCATGGCACAACAAATCCCACAACAAACAGGTGGGAAAAGGCTGCCTAAATATGATCCCCAACCCTGAAGCACGGGGGTGGTTAGGGGCTTGTAGGTAAGCATTTCACTGTAAGGTACACCTGTTGTATTCAGAGCATGTGTCTAATAACATTTGATTTGATAAGATGTCTATTATGCGGGTGACATCAGCAATGGATGTAATGTATTGTAATCTGGTGGCATACTACACTGAAGTGGGTGCGCCACGTCTGGGGGGTGTGTGTGTGGGACTGGATCAGTCATGACGTGTGTGTGCCACATGACTTTGCGGAGTGGACAAGAGAGGGAAAAGGGCACGCAGGTCATTTAATGTCATAGGACAAAGTAATAACAATCCAGTAGTGTGTTTGAAGAGGGGCTGGTGATAGGACGTGCTGCGCTTATAAAACCCTAGAGCACTTTTTATCTCCTCTAATCTAGTATGCACTGCAGTTTCACAGTCATAGACAATGTCCCAAATCTCCCTGACCATGTCGCTGTTCGCTACATAGTTCACCACTTTTGACCAGATTACTATGGGCTGTGGTCAAAGGTAGTGCACTATATAGGTAATAGCTTGCCATTTGGGGCGCGGGGTTTCACTTCAGACAGATAACTCTCCTCAGGGCTTTCAAGGCTTATGTTTTTAACAGATCCAGCATTTAACACATGCTCTTACCCAGAGAGACTTGCACAGTGAGTGCATACAGTGAAATAAGTGGAACAGCTGCTTTTGATGAGCAACGGCATAAAGTTTAGCATTATATGCAAAATACTTCCACAGTGCTCCCATAGAAGAAAGTGTGAAACTCAAATGTTTCAGAAAAAATGCTAAACACTTTCAAAGTGATCTGGAAAGAGAGTGCTGTTAGAGAGAGTCAAGTGTACAACTTGAGTATGTTCTAAATCAAATTGTATTTGTCACATGCGCCGAATATAACAGGTGTAGACCTTACAGTGAAAGGCTTACTTACAAGCCCATACCCAACAATGTAGTTTTAAGAAAAATACCCCAAAAAATAAGAAATAAAGTAACAAATAATTAAAGAGCAGCAGTAAAATAACAATAGTGAGGCTATATACAGGGGATACCGGTACAGAGTCAATGTGCAGGGGCACCAGTTAGTCGAGGTAATTGAGGTAATATATACATGTGTGTAGAGTTATTAAAGTGACTTATGCATAGATAACAACAGAGGGTTGGGGGGCGCAATGCAATTCAAGTAGTCTGGGTAGCCTTTTGATTAGATGTTCAATCGTAGAAGCTGTTTAGAAGCCTCTTGGACCTAGACTTGACGCTCCAGTACCGCTTGCCGTGCGGTAGCAGAGAGAACACAAATGGCACCCTAATACCTACATAGAGCCTCTTTACACTACAATACTTTGAAGACACGTACTAGTACCAGGAAAAAATACATTTGGAGTGTAAAGAGATGGATCTAGATTCAAATCAATGTTTTCCAGACTACCTCCAGAGGCCCTATGGGTCCTGGTCAAAAGTAGTGCACTATTTAGCGAAAAGGATGCCATTTAAAACATAGTCAGGGAGTGAATGACCAGGGCCGTAGCCAGGGTCTGAGTTTTAGTGAGGTCTGAGTTTTAATTAAAGTTAATTTACTGCATTTCCATACTATTGAAAAACTCTGTTTTTTTTGTCGATCTACAAACACATAGCCTATTAGCTATACAATTAGTCACTACACATTAACTCAAATTAACTCAGCACCGGGATTAAAAACTAGAATATAACAAGAGGAAACACACAATACACTACCAAGTTTCAATATTGCACCAGTATTCTACAATTCTAAAAGGATCTGCATGGTATATCCGCCGTCTGCAGTGGCCATACAGCATTTACAGCAATGCATCCTCCGCAGAAGTCAGATTATTCATACTTCTTGCGTTTTGGGGAGCTGTCATACTGAGCCAATAAATTGGTCTGTACCACACCACTTGTAGTGATTCATGGCTAATCTCTGTAGCCATCCAGCTAAATACAAGCAACTGGCTAAACTAAAAGACAAGACCTTACCTCTTCTGAGATGTTGGGGTTTGATTCCCGGTGCTTAGCATAAGAGCTCAGCCAAGATTGCATGAAGTAAAAAGGCTGCACCATTTTACCACTAGCATCTCCATCCCGAATCTCCTCATTGTCCCCTGAGCATAATTAGTCTACATTTAGGCTATTGGTTATATGTTTATTTCCAACTATGTTGAGGTAAAAATCAGAGTAGAATGCTTTTATGGATGTCAACCCCAATAAATGTTCATGTCATTGTCATCAATCAACTGCAATGCAGTTTAAAAGTACTTTGATTACCAACACCGAATTATGTGTGCTAGCTATGCTACCAGCGTATACAAATGGGAGTTAGCATTTAGCAGTCGCTTTTTCTAAACTTCTAAATGTTTTCCAGTGAAAACAGCCAACAATATCCTAATCGGATTTTAGTAACCACATTGTAGGACTTTTATAATACATCAGGAATGATGGATTTGATAAATATCCACCTTGTTAGATCAGATTTGTTGAATGTGTGCCAATCCAGCATTCTTCTGTTCCACACTTTCTGCATTCCATTTACCTCTTTACCACATCTACCCCATTACCTCCCCGATCTCTTTCCAGGAGTTCAAAAATGTTTAGTGTCTTTGAATTCCCTACACGAGTTATCATAAATATGTTTTTATTTGTGAACCTGTTCTGATGGCCTTTCGTGAAATATCTCTATGTTTGTTGTCAAGGAAGTTGTCAAGGAAGTGAGTTTGTGTTTATAAGGAATGTATTGCTCCTCCTAGCATCAACCAATCATGTCACCATTTTCTTTACAGAATTTGGGAGGCGCACAGCAATGTGGTATGGAGTTTGATTTGGCCTCCGCAAGCCTCCTGAGGCTTTGCAATTGTGTCACACCCTCTGTACGGAGCCTCCGGACCTTATTGTCGGATCAAGAATAAATTTGCTTTAACTCTCAACAGTAAGTTGAGAACAATACTGAGTTCCCAATTATTTGTTCTTATTCAAATGTTTTTTGTTGTTGTCCGGACATCGGTGTCCTCATATGTAGTGACGTCCCTGTGAATGACCTCTACATTTGAGCAAAAAAGGAATTGATTGAGGAACTTTTCCTCATGCTGTTGCAATCAGAGGAAAACCAGATCCACAGCACCAGGAAATTACCTTGGAGAGCGGATACGACCAGAACTACACGTTGACAGTTCTATCCTCAGCTGTAGCCTATTGGGATTATCTATTGCAACCAGATGGATCGTAACAGCCCATTGTGTTTTCATCCTCAGTTTCTATCAATCCATCCCTCCTCTCATCCTCCTCGACAACAAAGTCAGAGAAGCCAGTCCCTCCGTGGAACCTATGACGGCAGCCATGTGGCTCAAAAAGTACACTTCTGAGAGGCAGTTGCACCAGGAAGGTGGTGTGGGCTGCCGTGGCGGAAGCGACTGAGAGCACTGGTTGGCTGAAACCCTGTGGAGGTCTGCATCTGTTTCCTGTCCCTGGCTGGCCGCCCATTGCTAAGAGTTCTAGACAGGAGGGCGGGGGCCAAGTTTGTACAGCTGCACCGACTCCCATATGAAGAGGGGAGAGAGAGCGAGACAGAGAGAGGTAGATTTGATACCCTTCATAGGATACTAGAGTCCACTTTTATACTGAGCCAGTTTTTCCTCATGTTTTGTGTTTGGTAATCTGAAAATAGAGTGCACTAATGCTGAGGAGTTGCATGTTAAATCAAAGTATGTAGCAGAGGTGGTTCAGTAATGTTTGGCTGAAACCTGGTGTTAGCACCCAGTACCAGCAGACAACCCTATTTGGTCTGCCAAATACAGTGTATCCTTTCTGGTACTATCAAATACTTTAGCTGTGCTTGAATTAGCTTTTATTTTTTATCTTTATTTCACTAGGCAAGTCAGTTAAGTACATATTCTTATTTACAATTAAGGCCCTACCCAGCGCAAACCCTAACCCGGACGATGCTGTGCCAATTGTGCGCCACCCTATGGGACTCCCAATCACGACCGGTTGTGATACAGCCTGGAATCGAACCAGGGTCTGTAATGACGCTTCTAGCACTGAGATGCAGTGCCTTAGACCACTGCTCCACTCGGGAGCTTGCCTAGTAATGGAACCAAAAGTGCAAACTCCGCCCATCTGCCACTCCTGGCAGGCTCAAGCAAAAGTATATAAACCAAGGTCTTTTGTGTTGATCATAGTATCCTGTGTGGAAGAGTTGATAAGAGTATGAAACTAGCGATGCCAGAGTCATGGGTTCAATTCCTTCTGGTGCCACATATACTAACATGTATGCACTCACTGTACTGTTAGTCCCTTTGGATAAAAATTTCTGCTAAATGGCATATATTATACACTATGTGTCTTGTGCTGTACCTGTATGTTTGGTGTACTATTTGAACAGAGTCAGAACAATGACACTGATGAGGCTGACTCTGATAAAGTAACGGGCTATGTCTCAAATGGCACCCTATTCCCTATAGTTCACTCAAAAATAGTGCACTATATAGGGAATAGGGTGCCATTTGGAACACAGACATAGGGTAACTGGTTTCCTGGGACTCAGCAGTGACGCCTGTTATGGCAGCCTCATCAAAGGGGAGGAGAGGCAGGATGAGTCATGCTGACTGAGAGCATGAGACGCACAGCTGGTTACGTTCATATTTCAACCCACCGAGGCAGATCTGCCATTTCATCATAAGCCAGTGTCTGGGGCCTTGATCTCTGAGCAGGACTGTGCATCATTATTAGGCTGGAGATTCAGTAGTCTAGTATACACAGGAGTGAGCAATGGCCACTGTGTCGACATTAGGCATGGGCCGATTATTATGTTGTTATATTCAGTAGACAGCAATGTTCACAATGTTGCAGATAGATATTTTAAATAGCACTTTATGGTATGCTTCATTCAATTGTTTGTTAATGGTTTAATAGTATTTTTCATATGGTTAATTAGTAATTAGACACCAGTTTATTAGGTAAACCACCCCTTTCATGAAAATTGATCGCTCTTACAGACAGTGAGTCATGTGCCTGTGGCTTGCTATATGAAGCAGGCAGACAGGCATCAAGGCTTTCAGTTACTGTTCGATTAAACGTTAGAATGGGCAAAACGAGTGACCTAAGCGACTTTAAGAGTGGTATGATCGTCGGTGCCAGGTGCGCCGGATCCAGTATCTCAGAAATAGCCGGCCTCCTGGGCTTTTCACACACAATGTCTAGGGTTTACCCGAGAATGGAGCAACAAACAAAACACATCCAGTCAGTGCCAGTCTTGTGGGCAAAAACAGCTAATTGATGAGAGAGGTCAAAAGAGAATGGCAAGAATTGTGCAAGCTAACAGGCGGGCCACAAACAGACAAATAATGGCGCAGTACAAAAGTGGTGTGCAGAATGGCATCTCAGAATACACAACTCCTTGTCACAGATGGGCTATTGCAGCAGACGACCACACCAGGTTCCACTCCTATCAACAACAAAAAAGAAGTGGCTCCAGTGGCCAAGCGATCACCAACACTGGACAATTGAGGAGTGGAAAAACAGAGTCATGCTGATGGCAGAGTCAGGATTTGGCATATGCAGCATGAGTCCATGGAACCATCCTGCGTGGTGTCAACTGTACAGGCTGGTGGTGTACTGGTGTGGGGAATGTTTTTCTGGCACACATTAGATCCCTTGATACCAATTGAGCAACGATTGAACGCCACGCCCCGAAGAATTCAGGCTATTCTGGAGGCAAAGGGGGGAGGGGTCTGACCAGGTACTAAATGGGTGTACCTAATTAACTGGCCACTGAGTGGTTGAAATTGTGTGATTATTGTGAAGCTTGCTAAATACTGAGCTTATGGTATATGTTTCAGATGTGACCCCTACTGAAAATGTTATTAAGTTTTACTATCTCACTTTATTTGATTAACATGGGAATCCGAAAAGACTAAAGATGGACAAATCACCATACATTTTCTGTCTGGAATTCTTCTAAACATGTCAAAATAACCGATAAATATATGAGATATTGATTTTTTCATTAAAAGATTCATCTCCTCATAGCAGCCAATCTTTTCCTCAGGAAATGCAATTTGCTGTCAAATACCAACAATATAATGCATGTGGACATTGTTTTAAAACAAAAAGGGAAATTCATTTAATCATATAGCTTTTCAAGGAAACATACACCATGTGTATCACATGTATTTTTTGGGTATCAAATTATTATAACCCATGCATGTGTTTTGAGAAAAATTGGACCCTTATCTACCCTTAAAGGTAATGCATAACAAATTATTTGACATGTATGTGTTTAGCTCGACGTTCCATCTAAAGAAAAATCTGCATTTTGTGGAAAACAACATTCCTCTTGTGGAACGGTAAAACAAAATTACAGTAATAACCGCGTCGGTCTCTTTTTGATTCCAACAGCACACATAGCTTTATTGAATCATTAGCTAAATACAAAAAAGTACAACATTGCAGCACATCAAGGGGACAACCGGAGGCTTTCAGATACCAGTATAGATTGAACAGAGCCTTAACAATGCCATTCTCCAAACTGGAAATTAGAGCTTACCCTCTAAGAAAAAAAGGAGCTATCTAGAATCTTAAAGGGTTCTACGGCTGTCCCAATAGAAGAACCCTTTTTGATTGCAAGTAGAACCCTTGAGAGTGTACATAGGGAATAGGGTGCTATTTGGGACACAGGCTTAATACAGCCTCCCAGGTGTGGCTGCTAACATGACAGCTGAAACGACCCCATCTTGAGTCAATGCTGCCAATTTCCTGTAACTGCTGACGGAAAGTGGCCAGACACCTTCTGTTCTTCATTATTGTAAAATCCTACTTACTGTGGCTAGACGTGTGGGCTAGCGGAATATCTATCTGTGGAAAAGCCGTCTGTCTTGGCCAAATTAAATCAAAAGCAAAAAAAGTAATGCACTGATTGTCTCCGAATCTCCTAGACTCGTAAAGTGTTTTAAAATTCTGTGGTCGTCTTTGGTTACGTAAGATTGATGTAAAGTATCGGCTTGGTTAACAACTCCCATTTCCCCTAGACACATATAATCAAAGTCACCACTCTAGATATTACATAATACACCATGCCCCTTCAGACAAATGTCTTGAAACTTGTCTGTTTCTAGCTCTTAGAAAACAACAATCTCATAGGATTTGCATAAGCAGACAATTGCGGAATGGATAAAATAAGAAAAAAATACACATCAACATTCAGACTGAGTTGTGAACAGTCAGATGTGATTTTGCTGAACCGAGGTGTATGTGCCTCTATATATAGAGGTCAAGTTCTTTAATGGCTTCTGTCAGTACTGGATTGGCTTCTCTCTCTCCCTGGGACATAATGACAGCACTCGAGAAGCAGGGTGTGTGCGTCCCATGTGGTACCCTACTCCCTACATAGTGCACTACTTTTTACCAGATACTTTTTGTCCCTGGCTAAAAGTAGTGCACTTGGTAATAGGGTGCCATTTGGGACACAGAGGGTGACTGCTATGTCATTTACTGTGAGTCCTGGCTGCTTGTTGGCTGTGTGGCCCTGAGTGTACCCGAACACAGCACAACTTCTATGTTCCACTGCAATTCCACATGAAATGGAGTCCCTTGCCTTTGAAGACCAGCAAATGCATAAGTCAAAAGGATATGGAATAAGACAAGAGTGTCAAGTTGTTCCCCATTTACACTAATGTGAACCCACTGATTATCTATAATTTAAACATATTACATCTAGAGTGCCTTGCGAAAGTATTCACCCCCTTGGCATTTTCCCTATTTTGTTGGCTTACAACCTGGAATTAAAATATATTTTTTGGGGGAATGTATCATTTGATTTACACAACATGCCTACCACTTTGAAAATGCAAAATATTTATTGTGAAACAAACAAGAAAAAATAAAAATAAAATGGAGCGTGGACAACTATTCACCCCCCAAATTCAATACTTTGTAGAGCCACCTTATGCAACAATTACAGCTGCAAGTCTCTTGGGGTATGTCTCTGTAAGCTTGGCACATCTAGCCACTAGGTTTTTTCCCATTCTTCAAGGCAAAACTGCTCCAGCTCCTTCAAGTAGGATGCGTTCTGCTGGTATACAGCAATCTTTAAGTCATACCACATATTCTCAATTGGATTGAGGTCTGCTTTGACTAGGCCATTCTAAAACATTTAAATGTTGCTTTAGCAGTATACTTAGGGTCATTGTCCTGCTGGAAGGTGAACCTCCGTCCCAGCTTAAATCTCTGGAAGACAAACAGGTTTCCCTCAAGAATTTCCCTGTATTTAGCGCCATCCTTCAATTCTGACCAGTTTCCCAGTCCCTGACAATGAAAAACATCCCCACAGCATGATGCTGCCACCACCATGCTTCACTGTGGGGATGTTGTTCTCGGGGTGATGAGAGGTGTTGGATTTGTGCCAGACATAGCATTTTCCTTGATGGCCAAAAAGCTCCATTTTAGTCTCATCTGACCAGAGTACCTTCTTTCATATGTTTGGGGAGTCTCTCACATGCCTTTTGGCGAACACCAAATTTGTTTGCTATTTTTTTCTTTAAGCAATGGTTTTTCTCTGGCCACTCTTCCGTGAAGCCCAGCTCTGTGGAGTGTACGGCTTAAAATGGTCCTATGGACAGATACTCCAATCTCCTCTGTGGAGCTTTGCAGCTCCTTCGGGGGGTGGTCTTTGGTCTCTTTGTTGCCTCTCTGATTAATGCCGTCCTTGCCTGGTACATGAGTTTTGGTGGGCGACCTTCTCTTGGCATGTTTGTTGTGGTGCCATATTCTTTCCATTTTTTAAATAATGGATTTAATGGTGCTCCGTGGGATGTTCAAAGTTTATAACCCAACCCTGATCTGTACTTCTCCACAACTTTGTCCCTGGCCTATTTGGAGAGCTCATTGGTCTTGCTTGGTGGTGCCCCTTGCTTAGTAGACAGATCATGTGACACTTAGATTGCACACAGGTGGACTTTATTTAACTAATAATGTGACTTCTGAAGGTAATTAGTTTCACCAGATCTTATTTAGGGGCTTCATAGCAAAGGGGGTAAATACATATGCACGCATAACTTTTCAGTTTATTTAATTTTTAAACATTTTTGAAACAAGTAATTTTTTTCACTTCACCAATTTGGACTATTTTGTGTATGTCCATTACATGAAATCAAAATACAAACCCATTTAAATTACAGGTTGTAATGCAACAAAATAGGAAAAAAGCCAAGGGGATGAATACTTTTGCAAGGCACTGTATCACCAAATTAGGAGTATCTGGATCCTAGATCAGTGGACCAGTCCTCTTTCAATCTACATCTTGGTATATTTTTAAATATCTAATTTCTGTAATAAAAGGCTGCAAAATGTCCTTTCAATTTAGCTTAATCCAAATGCCAGCCAGAAGGGGATACTGTAAAAACCTCCCTAATCAACAGAGCACAAATGACAAAACACGTGGAGTTGTGTCGCCATGGTGAAGCAGTAATCTTTCCCTCTGCCTTTTGCCTATTAATTGGTACGTGGGAGTGTGTTCGTGTTTCTGTACGTGTGCATGCATGCATGCGTGTGTGCGTGCAAGTGGTGTGTGGGTGTGCATGCGTGCATGTGAAAGTAGGTTTGTAAGGGGAAGGGAGCTAAAGGAATAGTTGAATTGTATTTTGATTTGAACATTTTGTGACATCTTCGAATTATGATCCCGATTTATATATGTTCTGTCTATATTTGTACATGTGCACTGTGACCTCAGGTATGTCATCACAGAAAGTGGATAATTACTAGAAATATATGTTTAAAAATCATCTGACTACAGGCCATGTTCCAATGGTCATACTGTCACTAAGAATGCTTGCACACATTGCTTAATTCTAAGTAGTATACTAATGCGGATATTGGAACTGAGTCTACTATGTGTAATTTCAGGGTAATGCTTTGTAATAACATGTTTGCAAAGGGTTTATAATAACCTCAGCTATACCGTCTGTCAATATCTAGTATTCACTTTGCTGATACACAAATACCCCTGCAACAGCAAACCACCATGTCCATCCCAAATGACACCCTATTCCCTGCATTGTGCACTACTTTTGACCAGAACCCTATGGGCCCTGGTCAAAAGTAGTGCACTATAAAGGGAATAGGGTGCCATCTGGGACACATTCCTTATCTTCACCTTCAACAAATGTTTGAGGGAGAGAAAGTTACTTTGACATTGAAAGTCTCCTGATTTGTGCCGCTGGTGTAATGGTATCATGGAAGATTCCCATTCTTTCAACCCGAGTTCGATTCCCGGACAGCGCACAATTTTTGGGGTGGCAGGTAGTGGTTAGAGCATTGGGCCAGTAACCGAAAGGTTCCTAGATTGAATCCCCGAGCTGACAAGGTAAAAATCTGTCGTTCTGTCCCTGAACAAGGCAGTTAACCTACTGTTCCCTGGTAGGCCATCATTATAAATAAGAATTTGTTCTCAACTGACTTGCCTAGTTAAATAAAAGTTAATTTAACCACCTGAAAGCGGCAGACAGACAAAAGTCTTCAGAAAACCTTTTCAAGCATCTACCCACGCACCGAGACACCAGGCACCTTTTATAATCCACGCAGAGTCAGACAATCTGACAAACATTCATTAAATTTGTACTTTCCTTTTTTGGGGGCCCTACTGTCTAGACAATGTCTCTGTCTGCATAAATGCATTAGCTCACTCAGTCACACACTCTGCCACATCACACGCTCTTGTCTGATGCTCCGGACCACCGACAGTCTCATATGGGTCAACTGATTCTGACCACATGAAGAAAGACAAACAGAGTCTTTATTTCTCTTTAAAAAGCCTCCATACTTTATGTATCTATCAGCTGTTCACTCCAATTAAATCTTCCAGTCTCAGCTTTCACCTGATAATACTCTGCCTTTATCCCTTGGCTTCAAGGGGAGAGACGAAAATGCTGTTTTTACGCAACACCAACACCACAATTTATCTCCCTCTCCTTCTGCTTTCCCACTGTTATTTCCACCCCTCTCCCCTTCCCCCTTCATTTCCCTCTCTGCCTCCCTTTCTCTCCATCCCTCCCTCTATCTCTCTCTATCCGTCCACCACCGATGCATCATGCGTCCTGCGGCTCCCTCTACTCTGAAACACAGGGTTGCTTGGGGTCTCTGTCTGCGACAAACAAGGGAGCGACGCTCACCCAAAACATCCACCAAACAGAGGCAGGTCTGTCTGTCTGTCTGCACAGGGAGTAAAAAACACCAAAATCACATTAATCCCATCAGCTGCCTGGGCCTGGCTCGTCACGAGGAAACTCAAGAAGTGGTGTCCCAAATGGGACCCTATTCCCTATATAGTGCGTTACTTTTGACCAGGGCCCATAGGGCTCTGGTCAAATGTAGTGAACTATGTAGGGAATAGGGTGCCATTTGGGACACAGACAGACTTAGAGCCCCCCCCCACCCTCCAACTCAATTACCCCTGGGTGTTGTGAAGGTCACCACAGGATCTGGGTGTTAAGGAGACAGACTGCAGTGCAGTGGGTTTGTTCAGGACATGACTAGGCAAAGTTAAGAGCCAGACTCTATTGGTTGTAAATTTGTACATTTAAGGTTAACTGCTCCTTAGAACCAACTTCTGTGGTTTTAAACAGCCTATGTCGCATCGATATGAGTCAGAAACATTCATTCTAATGTCAAAATGGACTACAAAGTGTATATAGGATAACTTTGGTCATAAAGTCAGTCTGGTCCAAACCTGAGTTTTGTAAGTGAGTTCGTCACGGCTTACTGGCGATTTAGGGCAGATGGCCAGGATATGGATTAGCGTTACATCCGACTAACTTCTACATGGGCTGTCAACTGTCAAACCTGAAACTGGTGTGTTACTATGTTTTGTTAGCTAGCTACATGTCATTATTTGATAGGCTATGCCGCTATGATACTAGGCTATGATACTGTGATGTACCTAACTAGCTAAATACATAGCCTATACCTAACATGTGAGAGGAAGATTTGCATAGCTAACATTGTACCTGAAGACAGGTTTGATCCCTGCCAGCTAGAGGTAGCTAGATAGCTCATAATCAAGCAAACCTGACAACATGTTTGATGCATGTTGCCAGCTTGCTTTCAGTAATGTTTCAACTTGAACAGGCTAGCAACTGTAAGATCCCTGCTAAATAATCAAGCAAACTAGCTACCCACTGGGCACACTGGTTGAATCAATGTTGTTTCCATGTCCTTTAAATTATGTTGAACCAACGTGAAATAGACGTTGGTGTCTGTGCCCAGTGGGTAGCTAGCATTTGAGGACTTCAGCTGACCCCAAAAAATATGCCAACAAGCAACAACATTATTGTGTATTTTCTATGTAAAAGAAACCGACAACAAATCACCAGAGAAGGAGGCTGGGGCAAAACACAAGTCTCTTTTCATTTCAGAGTAATGGAGGACACAACCACCATTGATAATGTAATCAGTGCTGTGTGTGTTTGTGTCTTGTATGTTGTAAGAAGGTGCCCCCCCCCCATCCATGGTGCCGCAATGGACTACTCCTGGACCAGGGTGAGTAATGTCAACCAGTCAGTACCATGCTGGCACATGTCCATTGTGAAATGGCTGTGAATCATAATCTCAACCATGTATTTACTGTTGACTTCCAAGACTGTATGGTGACAGTCTTTCTCTCTCTCCCTCTCTTTCTCTGTGATAGGAGCTGGGTTGGATCTTTAAGTCAGACTCCTTCATGACCAGTATCTGTGATGAGAGGGGCCTGGATCTACTGCCGTTAGCAAACACCTCAGAAGGGACAAAAAGTGATTACTAATAAGACAGAACATCACAAGTGTTTAGTAATATCAGAATCAGCTTTACCTTAAAACTTCAAAAACGCGTAGTCTCAAATAGCCACCTTTCCCTTTTAATAGCCGGACAATGTCAGGTAAAAATAAACGCCTGTTTCAAATAAAGGCCTGGTCTAAATGAATTGTTTACAAGGGTACCATGAATTGTTTGAGGTTTAATGTTTGATTTGTTACATTAAATAATTCAGTAATGACTCAATAAATGATGGCAATCATGCGTTTGCATCGCCAGTAAGAAACTGCTAGCCATTAGCAGCTAACAACTGCTAGCTAACCGGCAAGTACAAAAACAGTCAACAAGTTCAGGAGTACCGACCCCTAGAAACTGTAATATCGTCCTATAGTAAGAACGGGTCAAAAGGGCACAGTCAAAAGAGGATAATTATTCTGTCAAGGAAAAGTTTTTAAATGTTTTTATAAAGGCATACTAAGACAAAAGAAATGTGACAGTGTGAAAATTATTACACATGGTGCAGGAAATTAATAAATTGACTAAAATGCTGGAAGTGGATGTTGGAATTAAACAATTAACTATGCAAATTAACAATTGTGTAACAAGTGCGCTGAGAGTCGGGAAGCAAGTACAGGGAGTGAGTGTTTTAATAAATAAACAAACCAATAAACATGAAACACAAACAATGCACCGACATGTAACAGAGGCAATTACACCTGAGGAAAGAACCAAGGGGAGTGACAGATATAGGGAAGATAATCAAGGAGGTGATGGAGTCCAGGTGAGTGTCATGAGGCGCTGGTGCGCTTGACGATGGTGACAGGTGTGCGGGATAATCAGCAGCCTGATGACCTAGAGGCCAGAGAGGGAGTATACGTGACCAAAAAGCTTTGTGCATTAAGGAAGTAGACACCTGGCTCAAATGGAAGGCTGTCTCTAATAAGCACCTGTTGTGTTCAGTGATTTAAGCAAATAAACGCCTGGGCTGGTAATAGATTATTTTTGGGGTATTTACCAAACACATTTGCGTGTATAGGAATGTGGTGTTATTTTGTCCCTATAATCATTGTTTTTGGCTAGATTTGTTTTGGAAGGTGGTGTAACCTGAACATCGCTAGTTCAAGCCCCATGTGAAAAGCGGCAATTTTTGTTTTTGGTTGGTTTGGTTATATGACGGCTAAAGTCAGGATTTTGACAAGATAAGTCACTCAAGTTATAATTCCATATCTCTGTCAAAGTCCAAATCTGACGTTATAGGCATGTTGGACAAACGTCTAATAATGCAGTGAGTTGACGAGATCTTATTGCCCTCAGCTGTAAGCAAGCAACTCAAAGACTACTACAATCATTACATTATTTAAGTGCACTCAAAAAGTCGTGTCAGAATGTAATAGAGTTTGGATTAATTGGAACAGTGATTATTGTAAGTCAGTTCTTCTACATCTTTACTTTTGTTCCTCTGCTAAAATATGAAATACAAAGTTAGTACATTCGGCTCGAAGGACCAATCCACTTTTTTACTGTTTTGTCTTCATCCATAAAACTTGCTCCAACACCATCTATGGCAAACTTCACACCTTGGATCACACATCCTCAGCATCACTATAGCATCTAAGCAATACTGGCGGAACCAAAATCTCACAAACACTGACAAACACTTACCCGATTAGGTTCTCGGGGAAAGGTATGAGATATGAAAAAAGTGTGAGTGGCGGGAACCAGGTCCAAATTCAAAGATGCCGGGTGTAGGCACACTCCCACGAAATTAACCAGTGTGTCACGTCCTGACCTTAGTTCCTTTTTTATGTCTCTATTTTAGTTTGGTCAGGGCGTGAGTTGGCGTGGGCATTCTATGTGTTGTTCTATGGTTTTGTATTTCTGTGTTTGGCCTGGTATGGTTCCCAATCAGAGGCAGCTGTTTATCGTTGTCGCTGATTGAGAACCATACTTAGGCAGCCTGTTTTCCCACTATGGGTTGTGGGTAGTTGTTTTCTGTCTTTGTATTAGTTACCAGACGGAACTGTTTCGGTTGTTCTTTTTGTTTACTTTGTATTGTAGCGTTCAGTTTAATAAAATGATGAACACGCTGCATATTGGTCCGAAAACCGTTACACAGTGACATAAAACCAGCACACCCCAGAACAATTGTTCCTTGTTACTCATCAAATCTCACAGTCCTGGGACAGAAGTTACAATTGTGTTACATATGTCCACGACAGCATATAAGTTACGCGGTATGAGCCTCTTCTATGTTAGAGATGCCATCTCTAACACTTTCTTCAGTCAGTTTTAGCTCAAACATGTCCAGACATACAGTGGGGCAAACAAGTATTTAGTCAGCCACCAATTGTGCAAGTTCTCCCACTTAAAAAGATGAGTGAGGCCTGTAATTGTCATCATAGGTACACTTCAACTATGACAGACAAAATGAGAAGAAGAAATCCAGAAAATCACATTGTAGGATTTTTTATGAATTTATTTGCAAATTATGGTGGAAAATAAGTATTTGGTCACCTACAAGCAAGCAAGATTTCTGGCTCTCACAGACCTGTAACTTCTTCTTTAAGAGGCTCATCTGTCCTCCACTCGTTACCTGTATTAATGGCACCTGTTTGAACTTGTTATCAGTATAAAATACACCTGTCCACAACCTCAAACAGTCACACTCCAAACTCCACTATGGCCAAGACCAAAGAGCTGTCAAAGGACACCAGAAACAAAATTGTAGACCTGCACCAGGCTGGGAAGACTGAATCTGCAATAGGTAAGCAGCTTGGTTTGAAGAAATCAACTGTGGGAGCAATTATTAGGAAATGGAAGACATACAAGACCACGGATCATCTCCCTCGATCTGGAGCTCCATGCACGATCTCACCCCGTGGGGTCAAAATGATCACAAGAACGGTGAGCAAAAATCCCAGAACCACACGGGGGGGACCTAGTGAATGACCTGAAGAGAGCTGGGACCAAAGTAACAAAGCCTACCATCAGTAACACACTACGCCGCCAGGGACTCAAATCCTGCAGTGCCAGACGTGTCCCCCTGCTTAAGTCCAAGCCCGTCTGAAGTTTGCTAGAGAGCATTTGGATGATCCAGAAGAAGATTTGGAGAATGTCAGATGAAACCAAAATATAACTTTTTGGTAAAAACTCAACTCGTCGTGTTTGGAGGACAAAGAATGCTGAGTTGCATCCAAAGAACACCATACCTACTGTAAAGCATGGGGGTGGAAACATCATGCTTTGGGGCTGTTTTTCTGCAAAGGGACCAGGACGACTGATCCTTGTAAAGGAAAGAATGAATGGGGCCATATATCGTGATATTTTGAGTGAAAACCTCCTTCCTTTAGCAAGGGCATTGAAGATGAAACGTGGCTGGGTTTTTCAGCATGACAATGATCCCAAACACACTGCCCGGGCAACGAAGGAGTGGCTTCGTAAGAAGCATTTCAAGGTCCTGGAGTGGCCTAGCCAGTCTCCAGATCTCAACCCCATAGAAAATCTTTGGAGGGAGTTGCCCAGGAACAGCCCCAAAACATCACTGCTCTAGAGGAGATCTGCATGGAGGAATGGGCCAAAATACCAGCAACAGTGTGTGAAAACCTTGTGAAGACTTACAGAAAACATTTGACCTCTGTCATTGCCAACAAAGGATATATAACAAAGTATTGAGATAAACTTTTGTTATTGACCAAATACTTATTTTCCACCATAATTTGCCAATAAATTCATTCTCATTTTGTCTGTCATAGTTGAAGTGTACCTATGATGAAAATTACAGGCCTCTCATCTTTTTAAGTGGGAGAATTTGCACAATTGGTGGCTGACTAAATACTTTTTTGCCCCACTGTACTTTCCAAAGTGCAATGTAAAAACACTGACAGAAAAAAATCTAACTTCGTCGAGGGGAAATAATGAATTACAAAGTTTGCATTGTCTTATGAAGATCTCAGCGGGATAAATGAAGATTCATTTGTGAAAATGAAGTGTGCATAATAATGCATTCACAGTCTCTGGACCTCATCTGTCTGTTAACACAATATAACTGGCTCTCTCAGGTATTCCTGTTGATCTGTCTGCAGAGGTTACTGTCTAGACAGCTGATTATGCCAAATAAAAGGGAGAGGGGAGCAACGAGAGCAGAGAGGGAGAGCAGGGAGATAGAGGGAAAGCAACACAGGCAGAGGTAGACTGAAATAATTAAAGAAAGTGGGAGAAAGAAAGAGAAGAAATAGGGCAAGTGAGACAGAATGAGTGAAAAATAAAATGTGTAAACAGAGGAGAGCGTTAGGAAAAAGTTAGAGAGAGAGGGAGTGGGATCCACAGGTATCAGCATTGGAATACAGTAGTATCAGTAGGGCCCTGTGCTACACTGTAATCAGTCATGGAGGCTTTGGTGAACATGACTCACCCAACATTGCATTAAGTAAGAATAAATAATTATCTCTTAAGCAAAGTTCAAAGCTTCTGTTCCTCCTAGACTGACTAAAATAATAAGAGAAAGCAGCTTTAAGTCAGTAAATTTGACATTTTCTGTGCATAGTAAAAGGATGTTGAAAGGTGAAAATATTGCAGTGGAAATTAGATTTGGGGTCCTTGTCTCTTTCTTTCATCCTTAACACTTTTGGTTAGTATCCAACGCTTCCCTCCAATTCATCTTTCTTCTGTTCAGGTCTGCAATAATTCCATATCTCACTCCTCTAACGTGCTTTTATTTTTCTGCTGATGCATAGCCTATTCAAAGCTCAAAACTTAGGAACTATCCCCTATATAAGCCCTTCTAAATGGTGTATATTAAAGTGGTCTGAATCAAACTGAGGTTCTAAGAATTATGGATTTTGGAACACTTAGTTTTCAGGGCTTCTGGAGCATATATGTCCCTCAATTGGCAAAATGGACCTCGATGCTGGGGTGCAAATGAAACAATTATTTATATTTGCACATATCTTTCCCCGTGTATTTGGGCAAGTGCAATTTAGATTTGCTTGGTAAATCATAATGAATTTACAGCACATTCAGCAGAATAAAATGAACATTCTGTTATACTGTGAATAAGACCAAAACCCTCCTACTATGTTGTGTCCCAAATGGCAAGCTATTCCCTGTATAGTGCACTATTTTTGACCAGGGCTCTGGGATGCATCCTATGTGTTTCATAGATCCTATACACTTCTATTACAGTATGACCCTGCTACTGCACCACACTGATGGGCTGAAGGAAAATTCTCTAGAGACGAAACTCAAATTGACCTAGACACTAGACACTCTTGTAGACCTGAATAGATTGGATCAATTATTAATATGGCATAAGTTCCACCTAGCCTATCAGAAGGCAAGGCAAAGCAATCACCATATTTCTTAAATCTAAGAGTGACTGGGGAGTAGGGTCTAGACCCCTCAAATTATAATTTGGACCTTGAAGCCAGTTGCACTGCTTTTTTCATTGTTCCCCCCCAATCAGGGACTAGCTTAGACCTGGGACACCAGGTGGGTGCAATTAATTATCAGGTAGAACAGAGAACCAGTAATACTCCAGACCTCGTTTGATAAGATTTGAGTACCCCTGGTCTACACTCTTAGAAAAATGGATTCCAAAAGGAATCTTCAGTTGTCCCCATCTGAGAACCACATTTGGTTCCAGGTATAACCCTTTTCGGTTTCAGGTAGAACCCTTTTGAGTTCCATGTACAACCCTTTGTGAAAAAGGTTCTACCTGAACCCAAAAGGGTTTTTACCTGCAACCAAAACTAGTTCTTCACAGGGTTTCCTGGAGTTTGGGAAACACTAGTGTAGACTCTATAGGGCAGGGATGGGCAACTCCAGCAAACACATCTGATTCATCTAATTGAATTCTAAAATTAAGATCACGATTAGTTGATTATTGGAGTCAGGTGTGTTAGCTGGGGCTGGGCCTGGGGCAAAGTGTGACACTAATCAGGTCCCCAAGGACTGAAGTTACCCATCCCTGCTCTATGGGTTGGTTTTTGTAATAACCTGCCCTAAATAAATACTGAAATAAATTGACTTGATTAAACATCTTTTTTAAAAGGAGACGAGGAAATGATGCCAGTTGAAGAGTTTTGGGACATTGCGTGGTTATTTACGTTCAGCAGCACTCGGCAGTGACTGTTACAGATACAAGTATCCTGTGTGTGTATCCTGTGTGTGTGTGTTTCTTTTCTCTCCTTCTCCCCTCACAGGTGAAAATCATCACTCCCCAATCAGTCAACAATCCAATCATCAATCAGAAGACACACCTCCTCCTGTTTCCTACCCTATCACAGTTCCTTTCCCTTGGTTTAAAAACCTTGTTGTTTGCTCTAGAGCTCAATCTCTCTGTAAATGCCATGTCTGTAGGTCTCGCTGGTTCACGCTCTCGTTACTGTGTGTTTTACAAAAACCCTGAGTTTGACGGTAGATTTCAGTTGTCCTGGTTACTTCGTTCACACTTTTACTTTGTCACTATTATAATTTGCCTGAGTTATGTTACAGGTCTCATTACCACCCCCTAGACTGTCGGGCCAGAAGGGATTCGTAACAGTGACCTATCAAGTTAAGCCTGACTTTGCCCTACGATGAGTAGCAGGCTTATGCCCATGCAACTCATGGGAGATCATGCCTCTTACCCACATTCTGAAGCTTCATCTGAACTAAATGCAGTGATGATTGACAGGGTGTGATAATCCCGTCCATCAGAGGGTTCGTAGCCTCATTTCCTCCACCACTAGACATTAGTCATCAGTCTACAGTGATTTCGAAGATGGGGCTAACAATAATAGTTTCAGGGTGAGACTCTTATGGTGAATTAGCGAGTTGATTGCGAGGTAATTAAGTGGGAAGATGACGTTCTCACCGAGATTTACATATTCATCACGTGCTGTCACAGAAGTTGACCGGGAAGAAACGGAGAGCAGTTCAAGGAACGAAGAGTGTTTTATTTGAAAAGGAGATCCTGTGCAATTACCCTTTTAAGGGTTCACAGCCTTGACATGGTCAAATAACTCAAGCATAGATTGGGAACTTTTTTTCTGACTTAACACACAGAAACTAGAGGCCATGAGTAACTTGGTCAAAAATAATGGCACTGATTGGCCTATAGGGGCTGCTGTTATAAGCAGTCTCCCTTAAACCCTCATATCCGTCGCCCCGTTTGACCTAGAGACTTGAAACTTTATGTACACTACTGTTCAAAAGTTTGAAAGAAAAGCACTTTTTTGTCCATTAAAATAACATAAATTGATCAGAAATACAGTGTAGACTTTGTTAATTTTGTAAATGACTATTGTAGCTGGGAATGGCTGAGTTTTTAATGGAATATCTACATAGGCGTACAGAGGCCCATTATCAGCAACCATCACTCCTGTGTTCCAATGGCACGTTGTGTTAGCTAATCCAAGTTTCTCATTTTAAAAGGCTAATTGATCATTAGAAAACCCTTTTGCAATTATGTCAGCACAGATAAACTGTTGTCCTGATTAAAGAAGCAATAAAACTGGCCTTCTTTAGACTAGTTGAGTATCTGGAGCATCAGCATTTGTGGGTTCGATTACAGGCTCAAAATGGCCAGAAACAAAGGACTTTCTTCTGAAACTCGTCAGTCTATTCTTGTTCTGATAAATGAAGGCTATTCCATGCGAGAAATTACCAAGAAACTGAAGATCTCATACAACCCTGTTTACTACTCCATTCACAGAACATTTACATTTACATTTAAGTCATTTAGCAGACGCTCTTATCCAGAGCGACTTACAAATTGGTGCATTCACCTTATGACATCCAGTGGAGCAGCCACTTTACAATAGTGCATCTAAATCTTTTAAGGGGGGGGGGGGGGTGAGAAGGATTACTTTATCCTATCCTAGGTATTCCTAACCAGAATAGAAAGAGGAGTGGGAGGCCCCGGTGCACAACTGAGCAAGAGGCGCCTCCGGGATGCTGGCCTTCTAGGCAGAGTTGCAAAGAAAAAGCCATATCTCAGACTGGCCAATAAGATGGGCAAAAGAACACCGACACTGGACAAAGGAACTCTGCCTAGAAGGCCAGCATCCCGGAGTGGCCTCTTCACTGTTGACATTAAGACTGGTGTTTTGCGGATACTATTTAATGAAGCTGCCAGGTGAAGACTTGTGAGGCGTCTGTTTCTCAAACTAGACACTCTAATGTACTTGTCCTCTTGCTCAGTTGTGCAGAGGGAACCTCCCAATCATCTTTCTATTCTGGTTAAAGCCAGTTTGCGCTCAATCAATTTGATGTTATTTTAATGGACAAAAATGTGTTTTTCTTTCAAAAACAAGGACATTTCTAAGTGACCCCAAACTTTTGAACGGTAGTGTAGGTGTCTTTCCTCATGTTGAACAAGTTTGCCCAAGGACCCATTATGCCCATCGGATCGATTTTCCTCCATCTTCAAAACCTTTGAAAAATATATTCTCATGAACCTTAAGTCCAATAAAGCTAAGGAATTGGTTAAGAGATGGCTGAGTGATTGATAAATTTGAAAATCAGATTTTACTTATCCACTTTAAACCTTTGTAAATCCACTCCACAATGGCATATCAACTATACACTTTCTAGGGTAATCAAAGACATTTCCACGATGAACCACATACAGTTTGGCATTGATTTATAAAAAAGGAAACTTTTTTTAACAATTCAAATGTTTGACTATGTAACACTAATACCTAAAATCCTTGAAAAAAACTTGGTCTAAAAGTCAGATTCACTCCAAATGTGGTCTTTGGACTCATCACAATAGTCCCTAAAGACTTTGAGAAGAAAATGTTGATGCATTCAAAGACGGTCACACTATAACAGTAGATGGATATTAGCACGTATACTAATATGCAAAAAATTATTCCAAAAACGTATTCTCATAAACCATTGGACCAAATGTAGGCCCATGGTAAAGTCGTAGTTTGAGAAAAGCTAAGGGATTGGTCACAAGATGGCTGCGTTTTTGACAAATCAAAAATGTGATTTTACGTGTCCTATTAAACCACTGTAAATCCACTCCACAGTGGCCTATCAACTTGAAACTGTCATCGCTATCATGGATGTCCCTAGGATGAACCACACTGAATTTGGCATTGATATCTAAACAACTCAATCTTTGCATATGTAATGCTAATACTCAAAATCGTCTGCAATCATCTTCTCCTCATGAACCATACATCAGATTGACTCAAGATCAGTGGTGGAAAAAGTACCCTATTGTCATACTTGAGTAAAAGATACCTTAATGAATATAAAATTACTCAAGTAAAAGGGAAAGTCACCCAGTAAAATACTACATGAGTAAAAGTCAATAAGTATTTTGGTTTAAATATACATAAGTATCAAAAGGAAATGTAATTGCTAAAATATACTTAATTAAGTATTGAAAGTAAAAGTATGAATCATTTCAAATTCCCTATATTAAACAACCTAGGTGGATCCATTTTCTTTTTTTAAATTTACGGATAACGAGGGGCACACTCCAACACTCAGACATAATTTACAAAAGAAGCAGTGTTTAGTGAGTCCGCCAGATCAGAGGCAAAAGGGATGACCAGGGATGTTCTCTTGATAAGTGCATGAATTGGACCATTTCCCTGTTCTGCTAGCCAATAAAAATGTAACAAGTACTTTTGTGTGTCAGGGAAAATGTATGGAGTAAAAAGTACATTACTTTATTTTGGAATGTAGTGAAGTAAAAATAAAAGTAGTCAAAAATATGAATAGTAAAGTACAGATACCCCCCCCCAAAACAATTTAAGTAGTACTTTAAAGTGTTTTTACTTTACACCACTGCTCAATATGTTGTATTTAGACTAGTCTTTAATGGTTGTGAGAATAATTTATTGCTATATTCATATAGTTGCACTGTAACCATAAATGCACGTTAGCACATATGCTAATGCAAAAACATCTTTGCATATGTAATGCTAATACCCTTACAACACTGCTCGCGTCGCGTGCATTGCAAAATAAAGGTAGGAATCTCTGTTATTCAATTATTTCACCCACACTGCTCGCGCGCGTCAACGAGCGTTGCCAAGGGCTAAAATAGAAGTCCTTCCTATTTCTGACGCAGATCGCGCAGCAATTCCTGCCTCTCCCATCTCCTCATTGGTTTATACATTTTTACATTTAAGTCATTTAGCAGACGCTCTTATCCAGAGCTACTTACAAATTGGTGCGTTCACCTTAAGACATCCAGTGGAACAGCCACTTTACAATAGTGCATCTAAATATTTTAAGGGGGGTGAGAAGGATTACTTTATCCTATCCTAGGTATTCCTGAAAGAGGTGGGGTTTCAGGTGTCTCCGGAAGGTGGTGATTGACTCCGCTGTCCTGGCGTCGTGGGGGAGTTTGTTCCACCATTGGGGGGCCAGAGCAGCGAACAGTTTTGACTGGGCTTATAGAAGCAGATACCCACGTGCCATCTTCTCATTGGTTATACCCACGTTGGTGATTGAAAGACTAACTGTTGCCGGTTGTCGTGGTAATACTATAAGTTTAGATGCCAATCACCATATAAGTTAAACGATGTAAAAGCGATGTAAAAGCCTGGAAGGATTAATTGTCGGAGTAGAGGACTCGGAGCACAGGCTGGCATAAAAATAACAACGATGACAAGATAACTAGCCAAAATGAATGCTTTTCGCATCCCCAAATTAATGCCTTCCAGAACCAGGACGAGGGGGACAAAATACTTTAGGTCCCCTTGTTTGGGTTCCATGTAATGCTCAAAATTGTCAGCAATCATCTTCTCATGAACCAGAAGTCAAATTGACTCCAGATTTGGTATATACTGTCACACCCTGATCTGTTTCACTTGTCTTTGTCCTTGTCTCCACCCCCCTCCAGGTGTCGCCCATCTTCTCCATTATCCCCAGTGTATTTATACCTGTGCTCTCTGTTTGTCTGTTGCCAGTTCGTTTTGTACGTCAAGCCTACCAGCATTTTCCCCTTGCTCCTGTCTTTTCTATTTCTAGTTTTCCCGGGTTTTGACAATTTCTGCCTGCCCTAACGCAGAGCCTGCCTGCCGTTCTGTACCTTGTCACACCACCCTGGATTATTGACCTCTGCCTGCCCTGACCCTGAGACTGCCTGCCGTTCTGTACCTTTTGACTCTGATATGGATTACTGACCTCTGCCTACCCTTGACCTGTCGTTTTGACTGCCCCTGTTCTAGTAATAAACTTTTGTTACTTTGACACTGTCTGCATCTGGGTATTCCCTAAAACGTGATAGTACGAACTGGCCATGACTGACCCAGCAGACTCGGACCAGCTCCGCAATACCATCTCCTCCCAAGAAGCCACCATCGGAAGGCACAAGGAGTTGCTTCCTGGTCTTATGGAAGAGTTCCAGACTTTGGCCAAACGCCATGACCGAGCATTGAACACATTGCTGGAGCAATTCCACGGTTCGTCTGTTAGGCAGCCTACCACAATGGTAACCTCCCAGCCCCTCAGTAACCCGGCTGTTAGCATTGCCACCTCCCCAGCCACCCTGGTTTCCCTGGAAACCCACTTACCTCCCCCGGAACACTTCAATGGAGAGTCGGGCACCTGTTGGGGCTTTCTCGCTCAGTGTTCTTTCATCATCAATCTGCAGCCTTCCTCCTTCCCCTCAGACTGCGCTAAGATAGCCGCTCTAAGATAGCCGCTCTAAGATAGCCGCTCGCTCTAAGATAGCCACTCGCTCTAAGATAGCGTACCTCATTACGCTTATGTCCAGGAGGGCTCTCACCTGGGCTATGGCAGTGTGGGAACAGCAGTCACGGTATATTTCAGTTGGGAGAAGTTCATAGCAGAGGTAAAGAAAGTTTTTGATGCTCCATTGTCTGGGAGAGAGGCTGCCCGGAAGTTACACAAGCTTCGACAAGACTCCCGCAGTGTGGCAGACTATGCGGTGGATTTCCGCACGTTGGCAGCTGAATCGCTGTTTGACATGTTCCTGCATGGAGTATCGGAGGAAGTAAAGGATGAGCTTGCAGCCAGGGAACTACTGATTGATCTTGACTGGCTCATTGCCTTGACCATTCGGATCGATGGGCGACTACGGGAACGAAGGAAGGAGAGGAGATTTGATTGCCCGTCCAAGGATTCCACCTCGCCTCTGAGGCATCCTGGATGTCCCCAACAGCTCCATTGCCGAGAGAATCCGAGACTACCCAAGTTCCCCGGAGAGTCTGCGAAGACCACCGATTCACCTCTTCCCGAGCCAATGCAACTAGGCAGAGAGAGGCTGTCTCTAGCCGAAAGGCTATACAGGATTCACACTAAGAGTTGCCTATATTGCGGGACTACTGGTCATTTCATCTCCACCTGTCCACTAAAAGATCAGACTCACCAGTAGGAGTGAGTACTCTGGTGGGCCAAATGGAAGACTTTTACCTTCCCTTACTCGCACCCCTTTTCATGCCATTTTGCTGTGGGGAAACCAGTTGAAACCTCTCTGGGTACTCATCGACTCTGGGGCCGATGACAGATTTATGGACGCTACCGTGGCGTCTGAGTTAGGCATCCCCACTCAGCCCCTCTCCATTCCCATGGACGTTAGAGCACTGGATAGGCGCTCTATAGGCCAGGTCACCCCCAGTACCACCCACCATCATCCTATGGTGTCAGGGAACCACAGTGAGACGATCCAATTCCTGCTCATTAAATTTCCTCAGGTTCCTGTGGCATTGTGATGATTTTGGCTCCAGCGACACAATCTCCTTATTAACTGGTCATGCCAATGCCATCATGGAATGGTACCCGTTCTGCCACGCTCATTGCCTGAAGTCAGCATAGCCTGCCCCGGGACGTCTTCCTGGGGTATTCCCTAGCTGCAGGGTTCAGCCGTCCCCTGCCTCCCTCTGCCGGCGCAGGGTTCATCTTTGTGGAGAAGGACAAAACCCTACACCCGTGCATCGACTACCGGGGTCTCAACAACATCACGGTGAAGATCCGCTACCCGCTACCACTCATCTCCTTGGCCTTTGAGCTGCTCCATGGGGCCACCATGTTCTCCAAGCTGGCTGTATGGAACGCCTACCATCTGGTGCGGATACGGGAAAGGGATAAGTGGAAGACTGCCTTCAACATGACCAGCGGTCACTGCGAGGATCTGGTCATGCCATTTAGGCTTGCCAACACCCCTGCTGTGTTCCAGGCTCTGGTTAATGATGTCCTCCGCCATGTTGAACCGGTTCATCTTCATCTACCTTCATCTTCTCCCGCTCCGCCCAAGAACACGTGCTACACGTCCGACAGGTTCTCCAACGCCTCTTGGAGAACCAGCTTTTTGTGAAAGCGGGGAAGTGCGAAATCCATCGCTCCACCCTCCCCTTCCTGGGTTACATCATTACTGAAGGGAGTGTACAGATGGATCCCGGGAAGGTGAGAGTGGTGGTGGATTGGTGCCAGCCTACGTCCAGGGTTAAGCTGCAAAGTTTCCTGGGATTCGCCAACTTTTATCGCTGCTTTATCCAGGGTTACAGCCCCCTGGCTTCCCCCTGCCTGCACTCACATCTCCCAAGGTTCCATTCACATGGTCACCAGCTGATGAACGGGTGTTCCTGGATCTCAAACACCATTTCACCACAGCTCCCATCTTGGTTCATCCTGACTCATCCCGCCAGTTCTTGGTGGAGGCCAATGCTTCAGATATCGGAGTGGGGGGCTGTTCTATCCCAGCATTCTTCCCTGGACCTCAAGTTACTTCCCTGTGCTGCCTTCTGCCATTGCTTCATCGCTACAGAGAGGAACTACATTGTGGGGAATCGTGAGCTTCTCACGGCGAAGATGGTGTTGGGAGAGTGGAGGCACTGGCTGCACTCTCATTGTGTGGACCAACAACAAGAACTTGGAAGATCGCCGCACCGCCAGGCAGCTCAATTCCAGGCAAGCTAGATGGGTCCTGCTTTTAACCAAGTTCAACTTCTCCCTCTCATACCGAACAGGATCCAAGAATGTCAAGCCAGATGCGCTGTCGCGTCGCTATATCCCCATGGCTACAACACTGGAACCCGAGATCATCCTTCCCACCTCGTGCCTGGCGACGGGACTCAGCTGGGGGATAGGGAAGCAAGTTTGTGAGGCGCAGCGTTCCCAGCCGAACCCCTGGTCTTTGTTCCTGACACGGCCTGCTCCTCTGTTCTGGAGTGGGCCCACTCCTCCAGGCTTGCCTGCCACCCGGGCTCCAGTCTGACCCTGGCCTTTAAGCGACAATGCTTTTGGTGGCCTACCATGATTCCTTTGTCGCCGCATGCACGGTCTGTGAGCAGAACAAGACTCCTCAGCAAGCTCTGGCTGTTCTCCTTCAACCTCTGCCTGTCCCTCACTGTCCCTGGTCTCACATAGCCCTGGACTTTGTCATGGGTCTCCCCCCATCTGATGGCAACACTGGATAGTGGATCGGTTATCCAAAGCCGCTCACTTCATTCCTCTCCCCAAACTACCCTCTGCAGAAGAAACTGCCCAGCGCATGGTGCTGCACGTCTTCTGGATCCATGGACTCCAAGTAGACATGGTCTCCAACAAGGGGACCTCAGTTCTCGTCCTGGTTCTGGAAGGCGTTCTGCACACTCATTGGGTCATCGGCCAGCCTGTGCTCCGAGTTCCACGCCCAGTCCAACGGGCAGTTGGAGCGAGCCAACTAAGACTTGGAAACGCTGCCTGGTCTCCGCCAGCCCCACCACCTGGAGGTAGCAACTAGTGTGTGTCGAATACACCCGCAACACCCTTCCTTGCTCTGCCGCGGGTCTCGCCCTTTGAGTGTGCCCTGGGCTATCAGCCCCCGCTCTTCCCTGAGTAAGAGGACGGCATACCTTCAGCCCAGAAGTTTGTCCGCCGCTGTCGTCGTACCTGGAAGAGAGCCCGGTTGACCCTTCTCAAGACCACCTCTAGGTATCAACGACAAGCGGACCGCCACCGGACCCCGGCTCCCCAGTATCGTCTCGGACAGAGGGTATGGCTGTCCACCCAGGATCTGCCCTCCGAGTGGAGTCCCACAAACTTTCCCCCTGATTTTTCCCCATGATATATACAGTGCTTCCAGAAAGTATTCACACCCGTTGACTTTTTGTTGTATTACAAAGTGTGATTAAAGTGGATTTGATTGTTATTTTTTGTCAACGATCTACACAAAATACTCTGTAATGTCAAAGTGGAAGAAAAATTGTAACATATGTAAAACATTTATTTTCAGGTCTTGCCGTAGATTTTCAATCCGATTTAAATTCAAATCGTAACTAGGCCACACAGGAACATTCATTGTCTTCTTGGTAAGCAACTCCAGTGTAGATTTGTCCTTGTGTTTTAGCTTATTGTCCTGAAGAAAGGTCAATTCATCTCTCGGTGTGGGGTGGAAAGCAGACTAAACCAGGTTTTCCTCCATTCCATTATTTTTTTTTATCCTGAAAAACTCCCCAGTCCTTAATGACTACAAACGCACCCATAACATGATGCAGCCACTACTATGTTTGAAAATATGAGAGCGGGACTCAGTAATGTATTGGATTTGCCCCAAACGTAACACTTTGTATTCAGAACAAAAAGTTAATTGCTTTGCCAAATTTTTTGCAGTATTACTTTAGTGCCTTATTTGCAAACAAGATGCATCATTTGGAACATTTTTATTCTCTACAGGTTTACTTCTTTTCACTCTGTTAATTAGGTTAGTATTGTGGAATAACCACAATGTTATTGATCCCTCCTCAATTTTCTCTTATCACAGACATTAAACTCTGTAACTGTTTCAAAGTCACAATTGGCCTCATGGTGAATTCCCTGAGCAGTTTCCTTCCTCTCCGGCAACTGAGTTTTATTAACTGTATCTTTTAGTGACTGGCTATATTGATACACCCTCCAAAGTGTAATCAATAACTTCAGCATGCTCAAATGGATATTAAATGTCTGCTTTTTTTATCCATCTACAAATAAGTGCCCTTCTTTGGAGGCATTGGAAAACCTCCCTGGTTTTTGTGGTTAAATCTGTGTTTGAAATTCACTGCTCGACTGAGGGACCTTACAGATAAATGTGTGAGGTACGGAGATGAGGTAGTCATTCAAAAATCATGTTAAACGCCAATCATCTTAAACACCAACTTATTATGTGACTTGTTAAGCACATTTTTACTGTTGAACTTATTTAGACTTACCATAACAAAGAGGTTGAATGCTTATTGACTCAAGACATTTCAGCTTTTAGTTTTTAATTAATATGTACACATTTAACATTTGACATTATGGGGTATTATGTGTAGATCTGTGAC
The DNA here is from genome assembly GCF_034236695.1 of Oncorhynchus nerka. Lineage (NCBI taxonomy): Eukaryota > Metazoa > Chordata > Actinopteri > Salmoniformes > Salmonidae > Oncorhynchus > Oncorhynchus nerka. The sequence continues at coordinate 50,873,896 of NC_088410.1, read as the reverse complement.
AATAAAATGACAATTTAATCAAGTCATGACTTTAAGAATGATTACGGTGCTGCATTCAAAGATGACCAACCTACAACACTAGACTAAACTTCACTTGCATCTTCCTTGTGGTATTGAGAGATAAACTTGGTAATGCTTTCACTGATTGCACATAAAGGAAGATAGTTTCTACATGATAGTGCTTGCTTTGTTATCCAACTGATCTTGTGTCCATTTCTGTCATCCTGTGAACCCAGTTCATTGCTGCTCGCAGCTATATTTTCTTGCATGGGCATATCTACACAACTTCCAATATTGCGCACACATATTTCAAGTCAAGATTTGCTATTTTAGTAAGTTAAGAAAGTTAGGATAAATTGTGTCTATTTTAGTTAATAACCTCATCACGTAAAAAAAATCTAAATGGAACGTTTTGAATCTAGTGTCCTTTTCAGTTTTTGACTTCTCATCGTCATGGGTGTTTAAGGAAATAGTGAACATTTACATTGCAAGGTAGATTAATATTAACATTGTATCAATGTCCTACTGTCACTCATAATGTCATTTATCAATTACATTGTCAGGGCTGAAACCTATTCATGTCATTCATAACCATTTAGAGAGCCTTGCAATGTGACATGAATTCACACGCCAGCACATTGTCACTCTTATCCTTATTTCCCTATGGCATTTGAGATCATAGAAAAGCAAAGGATTCTTTTAGATAATAAATAGGCTGGTGGAATACTCCATGTGCATCAATGGCTCTCAACAGAATTTATTTAGACTATTGGAGTAATCATTTAGCATTGATTTAACAACATATAATAAGTATCCGTACAGCCACTGAAAAGGAGAAAGAGATACTTTATGTTCAGTTGTTCTCATATTAACCTTGTACTGTATAATAAATTGAATAAATAAATGGGGCACTTGAGTAATCTAAGCTTTGATTAAGGCTTTATGATTCATAGCTGTTGGGTGAATAAATTCCTCTTCTATCTAATGAATGAGGGATTGTTCTTGGTTTGCATGAAGTAAATTACAAGTCTGATGACATGAGATGTTAACTTCTCTTCGGGAATCCAGACATTCCTTAAGATCCTATAGCTTCTCAGTTCAGATAGTACTGTAGGTAACTTATCATATCATAATAATATCACATAATCATATCATAATGCAGGGCCCCACCTGTTTTGAGCCCCACATTTTTAGCAAAAAATAAATAAATAAAAATATTTTTGTTGTTGTTGGGGCTTACCTGTTTTACATGTTATTTTGGCATTAATACGTGTCACATATCAGTTTACAAACAATGTAAAAAATATATATATCATTGAGTTAATAAAGCTACATACAAATATTGTCTCTTTTTTGTTTTCAAAATGCAGGTGTGCAGTGCTTTCTGTGGTGGTGGGACAAGCCAGTAGAAAATACGAAGCATTATGACGTTATTGGCTCAGTGTTCTGTCACTCATGGGGACACTATGTCACCACGAAGTCTAGGGGTAGAGCTCGAAAATGTAAGACCCTTGGGTGCTGCCATGGAGTTACATTAGAAGTGCTGATCCAAGAAGAATCAAGGTCATTGGCCACAGACAAAATTACGTCAAATCACATTATTTCAACAGTAGCTTTGATTGGACATCATACTTTTAAACTCTTAGCTAGCAGTCATCATCATGAATCAAGTCGATAATCTACTGGCAAATCCTTTTTAATCTTTGTCATATGAAGATAAATATTTAAGAGAAATTATATATAAAACGTATCGGTGCTCATCGGCCATTGGACATAAACATTACACAACAAGTTGGAAATCGCAAATTCAACAATGAGTGGTTTGGAAGAAATCAGTGGCGTGGTTGTGTGGTCCCAAGTCTAAGATGAAGGGTCTCTTTCTCTTGTTAAAAATTCTAAACATTCAACATTGGCCATGCTGTCAATGAAGCATGTTTTTTGCCGCGCTTAAAACAATTGTTAATTCGGTACTGCAAAATCTGACTTAGTGAGTTCAAGACAACTGGGAACTCAGGAAAAACGACTTGAAAAATACGTTTTGAACTTTCATCGAACTCGGAATTGTAAATTGGGAACTCGGGCCTCTTTCTAGAGCTACGACCTGAAGAATACTGACGTCATCATGATTACCTTTTTTTCTTCTTCGAGTTCCTAGATGTCTTGAAAGCACCACAAATCCAGAGAATTCCAGACTTTGATGACAACGTTTGATGACAAAATTTGCCCACAAAGGACCACCGCGCCACCTTCCTGTTCATGTGAGCACAGCACAAGGTGAGTCCAAAAATGATGTAATATGCCAGGGAGATATGCATACTGTTGCTAAGAAAGTAGTACTAAGTGAAGTAAGCTGTTAGTAGCTCAAGTGTCTCCCCCTAATAATTTGGTAGATTTTTACCTCTTAATTTTGCCTACTGTTCTGACTTGGTGGTGCACATTTAGCCTATAACCTGTTTTTTGACCAATGTAATCATTGAATATTGTAAGAGCTTTCATTGTCTGCTTATATGCCCTCTTTATTTATCCTACCGTTCTGACTTGGTGTACAGGGAGAACACTGTAAGAACGTCCCATGTTCTGAATTCTGTCGCTGTACATTTCAAACGTGCTGAACAAATAGTTATATGGACTACGTCCGTCCTAGCTCGCTCATGAATGTCTTAATCGAAATTATGGATTGCCTCTTATCCGCTTGTCGTCCCCTTATGCCATAGTTTGTACATCTCAATTGTCAGTAGAAATCACATTTGTTTAAGCAAGTCAGCCATATCAGCTATGTTTTTTTTAAAGGCAGTAAATGAGGCTGAAGGAACTGTTTCGCTGCCAGACAAGGCTCTGCTGATAGCCAGGTGTAGTAGTGGTAAGGTGTTGGGACTGCTGTTGGGACTCTGCTGTTGGGACAGCTTTATGTAGGCCCTAACAGTTTGTGGGCACCGTTTGTCACCGTTATAGTGCACTTAATGTATTGTTTAGAGTTGTGTTGTGTAGTGGCTTTGCTGGCATGCATCCCACTTTTTTTTACCCCACCAAGATTTACATGCTAAAACCGCCAGTGGCTGTATGAACCTCATGTGAGCATACCATTAGCTGTTTCAAAATGTCCCCAATCTTCATTTTTTTCTGGAAGAGGTCACATTTCAAAATGTCCCTTTCATTTGCATGTTTCCCTTTTATGTCCCTTTTATATTTGGCAGTACGACTTCATCAAAGGCTGTCTGTTCTTCGCCAGACAAAACAACTTTTGTTTGTTTTTGTTGTAGTGAACTAACTGAATGCAGGATATAGTGCAAATGACATCACCAATCAGGCATCGCTCTAGTCTTGCTAAGACCATCCTCTCTATGCTTTCTCGTCACGTGGGTCGCAGATCAGGCAGGCTAGCATCTCTCACAGTCTCTGAAGCAAAGTTTTGTCTGTAGCAGAGGCAAGGTCAGACTCAGGTCATACTATCCGTGACTGTCTGTTACAGAAGGTGTCACACCCTTGACCAACCATAACAACAGGGTTAAATGTAAAACAGCTCAATACAAAGCAAAGCATTCAACGGGCCAACTTTTCCCACTTGAACTCCAATCATCCCTCAATCAGCATTGTCAGTGGCTTGTTGTTGTTCTGTGAAATGGTTGAACTGTTTCGTTTTGTCATACCAGTGATGAATATGTCCTGGCAATGACAAATATTTTCTGGGAACTGGACTGAATGGAATGTCTCTGAGGCCTTCAAAAATGGTTTCACTCGCCTTGAAAGGCTGTCAGACTCCGACAAAAACAACACTGTCTAATGGATATAATGAACACCCTCAAATTGAATTCATAATTAAATTCTGGTTCAGCTCGAGTGCCGTCTTTTCAAACCCACGCTGATTATGGATGCTTTCGGAAGAATAACTGCCCTATTTTACGTGGGCAATTTTACTAAGCACTCAAATATTAAGACTAGCGCTGGTTTGGGGAGCTTTTTACTGCACTCCATTTTGTTTAGCCCCGCAGGTGTTCATACAGACTGGTTTCATAGACTACATGTAACATAGTAAACGTAAATCCGGGATGCTCAAATTAGTATATGTTACGTTTGGTGTGGTTACATAAGACAGAAGGTTACTTAAAAGGCAATAGGGTGGTTGGTCAGGGTGGGTGGATGGATGTATAATGTGAATGTCTAGCAACCCAAAGGTTGCATGTTTGAACCTCATCACGGACAACTTTAGCTAATTAGCTAATTAGCAACGTCGCAAATACTTACTACTTTTTTACTTCTTTAAAACTAAACTGAACAAAAATATAAGTGCAACATGTAAAGTGTTGGTCCCATGTCTCATGAGCTGAAATAAAAGATCCCATGAATTTCCAATCCACACAAAAAGCTTATTTCTCTTATAATTTGTCCACAAATGAGTTTACTTCCCTCTTAGTGCGCATTTCCCCTTGGCCAAGATAACCCTTCCACCTGACAGGTGTGGCGTATCAACAAGATGATTAAACAGCATGATCATTACACATTTTCACCTTACACAGGTTCACCTTGGGGCGGCAGCGTAGCCTAGTGGTTAGAGCGCTAGTAACTGAAAGGTTGCAAGTTCATATCCCCGAGCCGACAAGGTACAAATCTGTCGTTCTGCCCCTGAACAGGCAGTTAACCCACTGTTCCTAGGCCGTCATTGTAAATAAGAATTAGTTCTTTAACTGACTTGCCTAGTTAAAATAAAGGTAAATAAAATGCTGGGGAAAATAAAAGGTCACTCTAAAATGTGCAGTTTTGACACACAACACATTGCCACAGATGTCTCAAGATTTGAGGGAGTGTGCAGTTGGCATGCTGACTACAGGAATGTCCACCAGATCTCTGTTGCCAGAGAATTCAATGTTCATTTCTATACCATAAGCTGCATCCAACGTCGTTTTAGAGAATTTGGCAGTATGTCCAACCTCACAAACACAGACCACATGTATGGCGTCGGGTGGGCGAGCGGTTTACTGGTGTCAACGTTGTGAACAGAGTGCCCCATGGTGACGGTGGGGTTATGGTATGGGCAGGCATAAGATACGGACAATTAACACAATTGTATTTTATCATTGGCAATTTCAATGCACAGGCATACCGTGATGAGATCCTGAAGCCCATTGTCTTGGCAATTATCCACCGCCATCATCTCATGTTTTAGCATGATAATGCCATGGCTCCATGTTGCAAAGATCTGTATACAATTCCTCGAAGCGGAAAATGTCCCAGTCCTTCCATGGCCTGCATACTCACCAGACATGTCACCCATTGAGAATGTTTGGGATGCTCTGGATCAACATTTACGATAGTGTGTTCCAGTTCCCGCCAATACCCAGCAACTTCTCACATCTATTGAAGAGGAGTGGGACAACGTTCAACAGACCACAATCAACAGCCTGATCAACTCTATGCGAAGGATATGTGTCGTGCTGCATCAGGCAAATGGTAGTCACACCAGATACTGACTGGTTTTCTAAACCACAACCCTACTTTTCTTTAAAGGTATCTATGACCAACAGATGCATATCTGTTTTCCTAGTCATGTGAAATCCATAGATTAGGGCCTAATTCATTTATTTCAATTGACTGATTTCCTTATATGAACTGTAATTTAGTAAAATATTTGAAATTGTTGCATGTTGCATTTATATTTTTGTTCAGTACACTTAGCATCTTAGTTAACCCCTTCCCCCTAACCCTAACCCTTTTAGCTAACCCTTCCCATAAACTTAACCCTTTAACTAGCTCCTAACCTTAACCCTAACTTTAACCCATAACCCCTAGAGCTAGCTAACATTAGCGTTAGCCAGCTAGCTAACTTTAGCACCAACAAATTGGAATTCATAACATATCATACAGTACGTTTAGTACATTCATAACATACTGTACGAATTGCAATTTGTAACATATTGTGCAAATTGAAATTTGTAACATATCATACGAAATGGATGATGGAGATCCACAAATTAATACCTACCATTTGGAAGGTAATCATACTAAATGGAGTGTTTCAGATTTATGTACAGAATAATATGAAATTCTCTGAGACCTCACTGGTTTATAGGAGGCTAGTGAGAAACATACACAGGCAGAGAGAACTTCACACTTACTGGGGAAAGTTCCAGGTTTAGCAGGAAATTGGAGCTGGTTCCTTTTCCGTTGCCAGGGTTCTCATTGTACACAGTGTGTGAGAGTGTGGTGGATGGTGTGTGTGGGATTTGTGTTGGAGGGGGTTGCGCAGGAAGTTCTGAGGAACTAAAGCTGTCATGGCCAAATCAGATTATGATGATTACCCTCTACCATTAAATGATCAAAATATGCAGGAGATAGAGCTGGCAGTCTGGAATTATTAGTCTCTGTTGTTGTGTTGCCAGGGGACTTTAGGAAAGATCCTAATGTCTCTTCGGAGTATTTCATAGTGTGTCTGTGTGTGTGCTAGAAAGAGAGAATGGGAGAGGGAGAGAGAGAGGGAAGGGAGAGGCAGAGAGAGGAGAGACGAGAGATGGCATGTGTGGCATAAGCATACCACAAAACTGCATTTCGAGACTGTAAATGTTTTTAGCAATTTAGTTTATGGTAGGGTTTTACAGGGATTTCCGTAGACTAGTTTGATAGAGTGCACTTTGAGTGTGGAAAGTGATGACATACTAAGTCTGGCCAATTTTATCAGACTATTTTATCCTCTGCTGCATCCTCAGCTTTCCCTCTTTCCTAATAAAAAAAACAAAGAACCAATGCAATGCAATGACAGCTCAAGAGGCAGTTCACAGTTCATTTACAATCATGCCTCTGGAACAGGTGCCAGTCTTTTGTCTTCAAATAACCAGATCTTGCTCATGCACCCATGACAAAAACATTGTAACAGCATTATGGACAAGCCCAGCCCCAGAATAAATCAAGTATTTATTTGATAAGAGTGTCTCTCTCCACGATATCCACCTACACTTAGCAACACAGAAAGAGGGGATGTGTGTGTGTGAGAGAGAGAGAGAAACACATGCACAGGAGAAGAAAGTGGAGATGGGAGAGGTGAGAGTGAAGAAGAGGAGGATCGACTGGTACTTTTTTCCCTGAAAGTCAGAGTGAAGGAGTCAGGGATGGAGAGGAGGTGTGAGATGAGAGGAGAGGAGGGTGATGTGTTATTATTCTTGCAGGGTGTGCTAGACTGGCTCCGCAGTTTGGCGTCAAAGCCAGACGTTACCTCATGCCTGCAGTGGCATGCAGGCACCCCCACGCTCTCAGTGCTCGTGCACAGAGGCTGGCACTGCTGCCTCTAGTCCTGTCTCTCTATCTATCAGTCATTCTGTCATTCTACTAGCTATCCCCCTTTCCTTCAGTTCTGCCCAACGTCATAACCATTTTGAGAACTATTATGGTTTAATGTGTAGCCGCAGCTTTTGTGGGTATGTCTTTTTAAATATGTTTTATTGTCACATACTGTACACCGGATAGGGGCAGTAAAATGTGTTGTTTTACAGGGTCAGCCATAGTAGTACGTTTCCCTTGTTCCAAATTAGGGTTTCGAACAAGCAACCTTTCGGTTACTGGCCCAAGGGTACCTGCTACCCTTTGTGTGTGTGTGTGTGTGTGTGTGTGTGTGTGTGTGTGTGTGTGTGTGTGAGAGAGAGAGAGAGAGGGACTTGATGATTTTAAATATGGATATTACTGTAAAAGCAGACATATTGGCACCTTGTAATTAGATCCAAAGGGATCCCTGAGATTCAGATTGCTGTGCTTGTTTCTTTATTAACTGAGACAAGTATACAATCTGATTGATTAATTAAAGGAGATAATAAATTGAGGAGAGCAAGGGGAAGAGAAATTGGGTCAAAATAGATGTTCAAAGACAGAGTAAATGTGGTAAAGAATGGCTTACTGTATGTCAGCAGATTTCACCCAATGAGCTTTGAACAGTTCCCTCATGAACCGGTCACAAGACACTTGGGATCTCTCTATTGCTCTTGGTTAAAACACTTTGACGTATGTAAAGTTTGAAAGATGAATAAAATCAATTACCAAGACATTATTGTACGGTATTAAAGCCCAAGGCAAAAATAAAAGTTGACTTTTGGAATTATCTAGTTTGAATGACTCAATAAAAACATTGAATAGGTCGTTCAAATGACATACTAAGTTGTTCAAACGAGACACTAAGTTGTTTGAATTAGTTATCTCATTTGTACGACTTAATTATTTGTCAGACCATGTAATTGTTGCTGCAGCCATTCATTCACTGATTCCATCCATTGATATAATTAATGGATAGACCGTCATTGTAAATAAGAATTTGTTCTTAACTCACTTGCCAAGATAAATAAAATAAAGCAGGGCTGTTTTTGAATTCCAGAGCATGTAAGTGGTCAAGTGTGGAGCGAGGAGCAGTGCGTAACTCGAGCAGATTAGAAAAATGCTGTCTGCCTTCACTCCTGCTCCAAATTTGCTCTGGCAATGCTCTGCCCAGCATTTTTCGTTTCCTTTATCACTATTCTTTCAATTAGGCCTATTCGGTTGTAATAATTTTGCCTACCCCACCCTCAGTGGATATGTAGTCTCTACACTGAAGGACTTCAAATGTATTAATGGATGTTTTATGTAGGCAATAAAATCTATTTGAGTTTTTCTTTGAATAAAAAGTGCATTAAGCGCTTCTGTAACCACAGCAGACCATCTGCATAGGCTACATAACACCCTTTTTGGAGTATGCTGTCCCTGCCTGGTACTCTGGCCTCACTCAAACCCTGACTGCTCAGCTGGAGGGTGTCCAAAAGAGAGCCTGCAGAATAATTCTGGGCGTCGTACACCAGCTACCGGGCACCCCTCGATACCCTCGGAATCATGTCCTTGGAGAGCAGACGGGAGCTGCCTGACATTTGCTAAATCCCTGCTGAACTCCCAGTTTGCAGACTGAGGGGTAACGGGTAATGGTTCTTCACCATGATGTCGTTGAGACCTTTGTAGTAGATGCACTGGCGCAGGGTTTTGTCCTTCTTTTCCACAAAGAAGAGCCCTGAGTCGACAGGAGAGGCATAAGGACGGATGAACCCTGCAGCAAGGGAGTCCTTAATGTACTTCTCCATAGCCTTGGTCTCCAGACCCGACAGAGAATACAGTCATCCCCGGGGCGGAGTGGTGCCTGGGAGAAGGTCAATCCCGTAGTCATATGGTCGGTGCGGTAGAAGCGAAGTGGCCCGGGTCTTACTGAACACCTCCCTCAGTTCCTGATACTCCACGGGTATGGCGGAGATGTCCAGGGCAACTTCCGAGCCCCCAGGAAGACGTCCCGGGGCAGGCTGTGCTGACTTCAGGCAATGAGTATGGCAGAACGGGCTCCAGCCATGATGGCACCAGCAGACAGGTCAATTTACATTTACATTTTTAAGTCATTTAGCAGACGCTCTTATCCAGAGCGACTTACAAATTGGTGCATTCACCTTATGACATCCAGTGGAGCAGCCACTTTACAATAGTGCATCTAAATCTTTTAAGGGGGAGGGGTGAGAAGGATTACTTTATCCTATCCTAGGTATTCCTTAAAGAGGTGGTGTTTCAGGTGTCTCCGGAAGGTGGTGATTGACTCCGCTGTCCTGGCGTCGTGAGGGAGTTTGTTCCACCATTGGGGGGCCAGAGCAGCGAACAGTTTTGACTGGGCTGAGCGGGAACTGTACTTCCTCAGTGGTAGGGAGGCGAGCAGGCCAGAGGTGGATGAACGCAGTGCCCTTGTTTGGGTGTAGGGCCTGATCAGAGCCTGGAGGTACTGAGGTGCCGTTCCCCTCACAGCTCCGTAGGCAAGCACCATGGTCTTGTAGCGGATGCGAGCTTCAACTGGAAGCCAGTGGAGAGAGCGGAGGAGCGGGGTGACGTGAGAGAACTTGGGAAGGTTGAACACCAGACGGGCTGCGGCGTTCTGGATGAGTTGTAGGGGTTTAATGGCACAGGCAGGGAGCCCAGCCAACAGCGAGTTGGCTGAGGGGATTGTGTCGCTGGAGCCAAGAGAATCCAATACCACGGGAACCTAAGGAGACTTAATGAGCAGGAATTGGATCATCTCGCTATGGCTCCCTGACACATGTAGGTTGATGGGGGTGGTATTGTGGGTGACCCAGCCTATAGGGCGCCTGTCCAGTGCTCTAACGTCCATGGGAATGGAGAGGGGCTGAGTGGGGGTGTCCAGCTCTGAAGCCAGGGTAGCGTCCATCAAGCTCTCATCAGCCCCAGAGTCGATGAGCACCCGGAGAGATTTTGACTGGTTCCCCCACAGCAAAATGGCATGAAAAGGGGTGCGAGTATGGGGAGTGGAAAAGTTATCCGAATGGCCCACCAGAGTACTCACTTCTACTGGTGAGTCTGGTCTTTTAGTGGACAGGTGGAGACGAAATAACCAGTAGTCTCACAATACAGGCAACTCTTAGTGTGAAGCCTGTATAGCCATTCAGCTGGAGACAGCCTAGCTCTGCCTAGTTGCATAGGCTCGGGAAGAGGTGAATTGACAGTTTTCGGAGACTCTCGGGGAAACTCGGGTAGCCTCGGGTTCTCTCGGCAATGGAGCCGTCAGGGACTTCTGGGATGCCACAGAGGCGAGGTGGAATCCTTGGATGGGAGAGTGAAATCAAATCTCTTCTCCTTCCCTCATTCCCGTAGTCGCCCATCGATCCGAATGGTCAAGGCGATGAGCGAGTCGAGATCCATCAGTAGTTCCCAAGGCTGCAAGCTCGTCCTTTACTTCCTCCGATACTGCAGGAGCATGTTGAACAGCGCTTACGGGTTCCAGGCACTCTCTCAGCTGCCAACATGCGGAAATCCACCATGTAGTCTGCCACACTGTGGGAATCTTGCCGAAGCTGGAGTAACTTCCAGGCAGCCTCTTTCCAGGACAGTGGAGCATCGAAAACTTTCTTTACCTCCACCACAAACTCTTTCAGACTGAAGCATACGGCCAACTTTTGTTCCCATACTGCCGTAGTCCAGGAGAGAGCCCCCCCAGACATCAGCGTGATGAGGTACGCTATCTTAGAGCGGTTCGAGGGGAAGGAGGAGGGCTGCAGATTGATGATGAGGGAACATTGAGCGAGAAACGCTGACAGGTGCCCGACTCTCCACTCTCCAAGTGTTCCGGGGGAGGTAAGCAGGGTTCCCGGGAAACCGGGGTAACTGGGGAGGCGGTGCTGCTAACAGCCAGGTTACTGAGGGGCTGGGAGTTTACCGTCATGGTAGGCTGCCTAACAGACAACCCGCGGAATTGCTCCAGCAATGTCTTCAACACTTGGTCGTGGCATTTGGCCAAAGTCTGGAATCCTTCCATAAGACCACGAAGCAACTCCTTGTGCCTTCCGATTGTGGCTTCTTGGGAGGAGATGGTATCACGGAGCTGGTCCGAGTCTGCTGGGTCAGTTATGTCCAGTTCGTACTATACACAGAAGAGATTCGGGAGACGGGCGCAGGAATGCGTAATAGGGGTTTTATTCATCCCAAATTACTGTGTGCTGTGTAAAGGCACGGGGACGAAGACCAAACAAACACATAACAAAACACAGGGTAGAAACCCAAAGCAAAAGAGCGAGGAGTACTTTGAATAAATAACACACGCGCACAATGATTAACACACGGGACGAGACCCGTAATCATCTGTTCAATCCACAATGGCACGAAAGCCAAAACACACAGCACAGGTACTCGAATGCACCAACGGAAATAGTAACAATATTCGACTTCCCAATGGAAACCAAAGAGCACACTTATAGAAGTACTAATCAATGGGAACGGGGCAGGTGTGCATAATTAAAGTTCCGTGGGATCCGTGACAGGGTCACTGAGAAATGTCCTTGTTTTTGACAGAAAAGCACATTTTTGTACATTAAAATAACATCAAATTGATCAGAAATACAGTGTAGACATTGTTAATGTAAATGGCAATTGTAGCTGGAAACAGCTGATTTTGAATGGACTATCTAGATAGGTATAGAGGCCCCTTAGCCCCGGTCTGCTAGCTTGCTAGGCCCTGTCTGCTAGCTGTCTGAATCGCCGTGTCTCCAGCCAGCCCAACCACTCACTGGACCCCTATTGACACCTGGCTACGCATACCTCTCCATAATATCAATATGCCTTGTCCATTACTATCCATCCTGGTTAATGATTGTCTTATTTCACTGTAGAGCTTCTAGCCCTGCTCAATATGCCTTAACCTACCATTTAGTTCCACCTCCCACATATGCGGTGACATCACCTGGTATTGTCTCTAGAGACAATATCTCTCTCATCATTACTCAATGCCTAGAATCTATTCTATCGCGCCCAGAAACCTGCTTATTTTACTCTCTGCTCCGAACGCACTAGACGACCAGTCCTGATATCCTAAAGCAGTACCCTCATCCTACTCCTCCTCTGGTCCTCTGGTGATGAGGTTAATCCAGGCCCTGCAGTGCCTAGCTCCACTCCTACTCCCCAGGTGCTCTCATTTGTTGACTTCTGTAACCGTAAAAGCCTTGGTTTCATGCATGTTAACATTAGAAGCCTCCTCCCTAAGTTTGTTTTATTCACTGCCTTAGCACACTCTGCCAACCCAGATGTCCTAGCCATGTCTGAATCCTGCCTTAGGAAGTCCACCAAAAACCATCCCTAACTATAACATTTTCTGACAAGATAGAACTGCCATAGGGGGCGGTGTTGCAATCTACTGCAGAGTACTGTCTTACTATCCAGCTCTGTACCCAAGCAATTTGAACTTCTACTTTTAAAAATCCAACAAGTTTCTCACTGTTGCCACTTGCTATAGCTGCCCCAGCTGTGCCCTGGATTGATTGCCCCCGATATATCTTCAGAGCTTGTGATGCTAGGTGACCTAAACTGTGACATGCTTAGCACCCTGGCCATCCTACAATCTAAGCCTGATGCCCTCAATCTCACACAAATTATCAATGAACCCACCAGGTACAACCCCAAATCCGTAAACACAGGCACCCTCATAGATATCATCCTAACCAACTTGCCCTCCATATACACCTCTGCTGTTTTCAACCAGGATCTCAGCGATCACTGCCTCATTGCCTGCATCCGTAATGGGTCTGCGGTCAAACGACCACACCTCATCACTGTCAAACACTCCCTAAAACACAGCGAGCAGGCCTTTATAATCGACCTGGCCCGGGTATCCTGGAAGGATATTGACCTCATCCTGTCAGTAGAGGATCTTACATTATCTCAAATTAGCATGCCACATTTAAAAAGAATTGAACCAGGAACAGATATAGCCCTTGGTTCTCTCCAGACCTGACTGCCCTTGACCAGCACAAAAACATCCTGTGTCATTCTGCATTAGCATCGAACAGCCCCCGTGATATGCACCTTTTCAGGGAAGTTAGGAACAAATATACACAGGCAGTTAGGAAAGCTAGGCTAGCTTTTTTAAGCAGAAATTTGCATCCTGTAGCACAAACTCAAAAAAAGTTCTGGGACACTGTAAAGTCTATGGAGAATAAGAGCACCTCCTCCCAGCTGCCCACTGCACTGAGGCTATGAAACACTGTTACCACCGATAAATCCACTATAATTGAGAATTTCAATAAGCATTTTCTACGGCTGGCTATGCTTTCCACCTGGCTACCCCTACCCCGGTCAACAGCCCTGCGCTCCCCACAGCAACTCGCCCAAACCTCCCCCACTTTTCCTTCACCCAAATCCAGATAGCTGATGTTCTGAAAGAGCAGCAAAATCTGGACCCCTACAAATCAGCCGGGCTAGACAATCTGTACCCTCTCTTTCTAAAATGATCTTCCGAAATTGTTGCCGAAATACTAGCCTGTTTAACCTCTCTTTCATATCGTCTGAGATTCCCATAGGTTGGAAAGCTGCCGGGTCATCCCCCTCTTCAAAGGGGGAGACACTCTAGACCCATACTGCTACAGACCTATATCGATTCTACCCTGCCTTTCTAAGGTCTTCGAAAGCCAAGTTAACAAACAGATTACCGACCATTTCGAATCCCACCATACTTTCTCCGCTATGCAATCTGGTTTCAGAGCTGATCATGGGTGCACCTCAGCCACGCTCAAGGTCCTAAACGACATCATAACTGCCATCGATAAGAGACATGACTGTGCAGCTGTATTCATCGAACTGGTTAAGGCTTTCGACTCTGTCAATCACAACATTCTTATTGGCAGACTCAACAGCCTTGGTTTCTCAAATGATTGCCACGGCTGGTTCACCAACTACTTCTCTGATAGAGTTCAGTATGTCAAATCGGATAGCCTGTTGTCTGGACCTCTGGCAGTCTCTATGGGGGTTCCACAGGGTTCAATTCTCGGGCCGACTCTCTTCTCTGTATATATCAATGATGTCCCTCTTGCTGCTGGTGATTCTTTGATCCACCTCTACGCAGACGACACAATTCTGTATACCTCTGGCCCTTCTTTGGACACTGTGTTAACTAACCTCTGGATGAGATTCAATGCCATTACAACTCTCCTTCTGTGGCCTCCAACTTCTCTTAAATGCAAGTAAAACTAAATGCATTCAACCGATCGCTGCCCGCACCTGCCCTCCTGTTCAGCATCACTACTCTGGACAGTTCTGACTTAGAATAAGTGGACAACTACAAATACCTAGGTGTCTGGTTAGACTGTAAACTCTCCTTCCAGACTCACATTAAACATCTCAAATCCAAAATTAAATCTAGAATCGGCTTCCTATTTCGCAACAAAGCATCCTTCGCTCATGCTGCCAAACATACCCTTGTAAAACTGACCATCCTACCGATACTCAACTTCTGCGATGTCATTTACAAAATAGCCTCCAACACTCTACTCAACAAATTGGATGCAGTCTACCACAGTGCCATCCGTTTTGTCACCCAAAGCCCCATATACTACCCAACACTGTGACCTGTACGCTCTCGTTGGCTGGCCCTCGCTTCATACTCGTCGTCAAACCCACTGGCCTCAGGTCATCTACATGTCTCTGCTAGGTAAAGCCCTGTCTTATCTCAGCTCACTGGTCACCATAGCAGCACCCACCCGTAGCACTCGCTCCAGCAGTTATATCTCACTGGTCACCCCCAAAGCAAATTCTTCATTCGGCCTCCTCTCCTTCCAGTTCTCTGCTGCTAATGACTGAACTGCAAAAATCACTAAAGCTGGAGACTCTTACCTCCCTCACTAGCTTTAAGCACCAGCTGTCAGAGCAGCTCACAGATCACTGCACTTGTACATAGCTCATCTGTAAATAGCCCATCCAATCTACCTCATCTCCATACTGTATTTATTTATTTACCTTGCTCCTCTGCACCCCAGTATCTCTACTTGCACATTCATCTTCTGCACATTCTGCCATTCCAGTGTTTAATTGCTATTTTGTAATTACTTCGCCACCATGGCCTATTTATTGCATTTCCTCTCTTACCTCATTTGCACATGTTGTATATAGATTTTTCTACCGTATTATTGATTGTATGTCTGTTTATTCCACGTGTAACTCTGTTGTTGTATGTGTCGAACTGCTTTGCTTTATCTTGGCCAGGTCGCAGTTGTAAAGGAGAACTTGTTCTCAACTAGCCTACCTGGTTAAGTAAAGGTGAAATATTTTATTTTTATTTATTTTTTATCAGCAACCATCACTCCAGTGTTCCAATGGCACGTTGTGTTAGCTAAGTTCAAAAGGCTAATTTGTCATTAGAAAACCCTTTTGCAAATATGTTAGCACAGCTGAAAACTGTTGTGCTGATTAAATAAACAATAAAACTGGCCTCTATGGACTAGTTGAGTATCTGGAGCATCATAATTTGTGGGTTCGATTACAGGCTCAAAATGGCCAGAAACAAAGGACCTTCTTCTGAAACTCATCAGTCTATTCTTGTTCTGAGAAATTAAGGCTATTCCATGTCAGAAATTGCAAAGAAACTGAAAATCTCGTACAACGCTGTGACTTCTCCATTCACAGAACAGCGCAAACAGGCTCTAACCAGAAAAGAAAGAGGAGTGGGAGGCCCCGGTGCACAACTGAGCAAGATGTCAAGTACATTAAGAGTGTCTAGTTTGAGAAACAGACACCTCACAAGTCCTCAACTGCCAGCTTCATTAAAATGTACCCGCAAAACATAAGTCTCAACGTCAACAGTGAAGAGATGACTCCGGGATGCTGGCCTTCGAGGCAGTTTCAAAAACCATCAAGCACTATGATCAAACTGGCTCTTATGAGTACAGGAAAGGAAGACCCAGAGTAACCTCTGCTGCAGAGGATAATTTCATTCGAGTTACCAGCCTCAGAAATTGCAGCCCAAATAAATTCTTCACAGAGTTCAAGTAACAGGCACATCTCAACATTAACTGTTCAGAGCAGACTGTGTGAATCAGGCCTTCATGGTCAAATTGCTGCAAGGAAACCACTACTAGAGAACACCAAAAAGAAGAAGAAACATGGTTGTGCCAAGAAACACGAGCAATGGACATGAGACCGGTGGAAATCTGTCCTTTGGTCTGATGAGTCCAAATTTTAGATTTTTGGTTCCAACCGCCGTGTCTTTGTGAGACTTAGAGTAGGTGAACGGATTATCTCCGCATGTGGAGGAGTGTGATGGTGCTTTGCTGGTGACATTGTCTGTGATTTATTTAGAATTTAAGCCACACTTAACCAACATAGCTACCACAGCATTCTGCAGCAAATCACCATCCCATCTAGTTTGCGCTTAGTGGGACTATCATTTGTATTTCAACAGGACGATGACCCAACAGACCTCCAGGCTGTGTAAGGGCTATTTGACCAATATGGAGAGCATGCAAAGCGGTCATTGTAATGGCTGTCATGGGAAGAAGGTGAGGACCAATGCGCAGCGTTGTACGTGTTCATCTTTTTAATAAAGTAAACGTAACACTGAATAACAAAACAACAAAGAAACAACCAAAACAGTTCTGTCTGGTGCAGACACACAAAGACTGAAAACAACCACCCACAAAACACAATAGAAAACAGGCTACCTAAATATGGTTCTCAATCAGGGACAACGATCGACAGCTGCCTCTGATTGTGAACCATACCAGGCCAAACACAGAAATAGAAAATCATAGGAAAATTAACATAGACAAACCACCCAACTCACGCCTTGACCATACTAAAAGAAAAGACAAAACAAAGGAACTAAGGTCATAACGTGACAGTCATCAAGGCAAAGGGTGACTAAATTTGAAGAATCTAAAATATATTTTAATTTGTTTAACACTTTTTTCGTTACTACATGATTCCATATGTGCTATTTCATAGTTTTGACGTCTTCACTATTATTCTACAATGTAGAAAATAGTAAAAAGAAAGAAAAACCCTTGAATGAGTAGGTGTGTCCAAACTTTTGACTGGTACTGTATATATTTACCCCAAAATATATGGGGGATTGGAAATGATGCAGACAATTACATTGATGGAACCACAATCTATCTGCAATATTAAAGCTGATCTAGCCCCCCCAACATAAAAAAAAACAGATTTAATCAGTCCTGAAAAATGTGCTGCGCACGCACATTGCCGACGGTTACTCTCTGGGGACTGCACTCTCCCAGACCCTTCTTCACTACTGCTTTGCTTCTCACCCCACTACGTGAGTCTCCCCCGAGTTCTGAGTCAGAGCCCGTCGACCTTATCAGGACAACAAAATGAGCACGTTCTGGTCCTCTCCAAGTCAGGTCAGTCGTCAACTGGGCCCAGTGACATTTCATCTGGCAGATAAATCTCATTGGCACGCCAGCTGTCTACGCAGGGTTCCTGCTCCTGTGAACACACCAAACTTGCCCACTGCTCCAGTGGTCAGTCAGGAAAAACCTGTTGCCATGCAACCTGCCCAGCCTCCTAAACAACAGCCAGCTCTGTCTGCCCCTGAGCCATGTCAGGGCTCATGCACGCCAGGACTTTGATACTACCAGGGGGGGCTCCTGTGAGTTTGTTGTGGGTCTTTTGACTCACTGTATTATTATCCTGAAGAGCCACTGTACTTTGGCAAATCGGGGTTGTTATGCGAGCTCAGGACAGTGGGCATGTTAGAGTGATAGCGAATAAACTTTGTGTCGTTGATAAAGAACAAAGTCTCGTTCTTCCAACACAATAATATATTGCATTATGTTATGGCTAGTTATGACACCTACTGTCACGCCCTGGCCATAGAGAGGTTTTTATTCTCTATTTTGGTTAGGCCAGGGTGTGACTAGGATGGGCATTCTATGTTCTTTTTTCTATGTTTTTGTATTTCTTTGTTTTTGGCCGGGTATGGTTCTCAATCAGGGACAGCTGTCTATCGTTGTCTCTGATTGAGAACCATACTTAGTAGCTCTTGCCCACAGGGATTTTGTGGGTAGTTGTTTTGTGTTTTTTCACCTTACAGGACTGTTTCGTTCACTCGCTTTGTTGTTTTTTAGTCATTCAGTGTTCAGTTTATTTAATTAAATTTACTATGAACACTTATCACACTGCATGTTGGTCCCATGATTCCTATTCCTCATCATCAGACGAAGAGGAGAAACGTTACACCTACATAAGTGTCAAAACCCACATTTATTTAAAAAAATAAATCCCTGCCAAGAAAGTTCCCTTTCATTTGAAAGCTTGTTACTTGAATCCTTTGTTGTTTTAAATAATTCTTTACCGTCTTCTTTTTTTCATTATATTTTAAATAACTTGTAGAAAATGCACTTCTTGACACTATCATGAAGCATTATGACCATCCTGTACCACATTAGGTTGTGTTTGTAAATTCAATCTGGAGTGCCAGAGTGCGCACAGAGCGCGCTCTGGGTGTTAGTAAATTCAGAGGTTGTCAGATTGTCCATTCCTAAATTCAGAGCATTCACTCTCTGAGTGTTCAGAGCGCACATTGGACGTGCTGGCAGAAGAGTAGAGTTGATCTGAGAGTTCTGACCTCACAACAGCAGTCAATCACCCAAGCTAACTGGCTAGCTTACTAGCTACTTCCAGACACAAATGAGAGAAGCTCACTCTGACCGATTTACTCAACCTAGCAGAGTTGGTTAGGCTGTTTTCATGTTATCCAGAGATTTGGTGACTAACTGTGCTTTTTTGTAAATGTTTACTGACTCCGACCATATTTGCTGAGTGTTTGTTAAATTCATCAGTTATTCTGCACTCTGGCACACTCAGACGAGAGTGCTCTGAAATCAGAATAGATAGCCAGAGTGAATTTACAAACGCACCCTTACTTGGACTGAGAAAATACACTTTATGCCACTGTTAAGAAGCCTTATGACCATCCTGTGTCACTTCACTTGGACTAAGAAAATACACTATGACACTGTCAAGAAGCATTATGACCATCATAACCATATAAGCCAAATAGCTCTATCACGTACATGCCCTTATATGAGTCATCATTCAAAAAGAGGGTGCCTTGCCCTGCTCCTGAAATCTACTCCTGCATTCATCTCAGTCATCATCAACAGAGTATTGGGGTAGGTGCATGTCTGACATCAATGTGTGTGCAAGACAATTATAATTTTATATGGTCAATTTAATATATATATACCATAAACATACTATTGACACATACGCTATGGTGTAATGGAATGTTTTGCCTTGTGTGGAAGGTTTTGTGGGTTTTTATACTCTTATTAAGGTGCCATAACTAGCCATACAATAATGCAATATATGTAACAACAGGTCTAAATATTTGTGTCATGACAGTGTTATTACCATATTACAAAAGGTTATGACAAGTCATGTCAACTGCTATGACATGGTTATGACCATGTTGTAACGCGTTTAACCTGCTGGTTGTCAAGTAAAGTGTTACCAAAATATGATATAAAACACCATTATTTACATAGAGCTACAGTAGCAATATCTATGCCAAATTGCAGTTCTGAGCATACTAGGCATTCCATATATTCTACAACATCACTCTAACTGAAAATGGCTGTTGTGTTGGTTGAATTTTCCAGGCAGGATCCAGAATGTTCTTCAGCTGGTGAACCTCTTCTTGTGTTGGGTAATGGCAGCTGGTTTAGCAAGCTTTGCTCCTGTGGCGATGTTGACAGGGATGTTGGGTTTAGGGGGCTGTGACTCTGGCTCTATGTAGACAACCGTCTGGTCCTTTCTGCACTCCACAGCCAGGTGGACAGCACTTTCTTCAACACCCACTGCTTCGACCTTTTGCAGAAGATTTGTTTGTACTGTAAGTCTCCTGGAAAGACATTTGAAAGGAAACACTCTGAAGTTTGTGTAAATGTGAATTGAATGTAGGAGAATATAACACCATAGATCTGGTAGAAGAAAATACAAGGAAATAAACATACTTTTTCTGTTTTTATTGTTGCTGCATCATCTTTCAACTGAACAAGAACATCCAAACATTCAGATAGGATGATGGGGACAATTTCAGTGAAAAATGTAAGAGGGCAACGGTACTTGTGCAAAGTTTCAGAATGATAACTTCCATAATGAGTGTGCTACATGACATTTATCATGAAGTCACCCAGGTGTCCCACACAAGTAGCCCAAATGTACCCAAGTGGCCAAATTGGTGAAGTTATCAATTTTGAATGGAATAACAATATACAAAATACCAAAATGGTATCCTAACACACCCCTCCCCCCCAAAAAATGGAGAAAAAAACATGAAAAAAAATATATACATTTACAAAATAACACTTGCAATATTTGGAAGACCCTCAGTCCTCTACACAATATTGTGCTGCTGATGCCAGGTGCCATAGCAGTCTCTTTCTGCTGTAAAGCAGAGGGTCACCAAGCATGTGGTGCAGGTGACTTCATTTTGCAAAGAACACAGCGACGCCTCCATTGCTGTGCCCTTTTGGCCCTGAGGCACATCCATGCCTGCAGAAATACATTCGGGCAGATGAACACCACTTGTGGCAGGAGCTGGATGAACCAGCTTCAGTGGGGGATGGACACCTTGGCACTGGGGGCTCCCATTCAGAGTCAGTGTCACTGTGAAAGAAAATGTTCAGTTAGAATAGTTTCACATATGAGCCCTGTATCAACAGGTATAATAAACAGATATATATATATATATATATATTAATATATATATATATAGAGTACAGGGAACATAAGGTTGAATATATTATTATAGACCTGCTAGATCTACTGTCTCATTTATATTATGATATTTCAGCTAGATTTACTGTCTCTATTATATTACGACAGACCAGCTAGATCTACTGTCTCCATTTCACTTTGGCCATTGTTGTGGGCCTGCCCTCCCTTCAACAGCCTTAAATAGGCTATTTCATTTCACAAATAATATTTTATATTATTAATTTCAAACAACGGCATTAGCATGAGAAGAACTTACCAGTCCAAAACGATGTCCTCTCCCTTCAAAAAATATTCCCCCATTTGGGAATCGCTAAATGAAACGTCCTCTATCAATTTGTTCTAAAATTGTGTGTACATCTGTATATCTAGACTTAAGATTTAGCTTTCCCTGACTTAGTCGCCATACTGATTGATATATAAACAGCTGAATATGCTCTTTACCAAAACAATGCTGTGCGCAACATGTGTGGCTCCTTCCGGTATGAATCGTCAATGGCGAATGAACCTCTTTACGCCGGAGTTTACTACATGGGTTGGTCTTCCAACACATAAACATTACATATTGCCGTTTACCTCAGCTCATTGGCTATCTCATTGGGTTAAAATACAGTCAATGAACGAAACAGCGGTCATATCATTGGTGCACAATGATGTCATTACTTGTTGTCTTCAAATCGGTTTCTTTCAGTCAATACTTCCCGCGAAATGACCCATCAGGTTTGGTTGTGTTACAATTTACCCCGAATGTGTCGTCAAAAATGGAATGAGACGGAATTCACGACACAAGTGGTTCACAAAATGTTTCGTGTTAGGCTATAAAAATGGATTTGATCAAACAAAAGACCATTCATTGTGTAACAATGAGCATTGGGATTGCAAACAGAGGAAGATCGTCAAAGGTAAATGATTTATTTTATTGCAGTCTGTGATTTTGTTACGCCTGTGCTGGTTGAAATAGTTTTTTTTATGGGGCTCTATCCTCAGATCATCATATTCAGCATCATATTCTTTCGCAGTAAATCCTTTTTTAAATCTGACAGCGCAGTTGGATTAGCAAGATTCTAGGCTTTCGAAACATGTGAGACACTTGTATTTTCATGAATGTTTAATATGACTATTTATGTAGCGATCACCGTATATTGTAGAATTTCATCCCGCTACCGGGTTCTGTGCGCAGAGAGGTTAAAACCCATTTTTCACTCCACAAATCTCTTGTTACCAAACTATAGTTTTGGCAAGTTGGTTAGGACATCTACTTTGTGCATGACACAAGTAATTTTCCATCAATTGTTTACAGACAGATTATTCCACTTATAATTCACTGTATCACAATTCTGGTGGGTCAGAAGTTTGCATACACTAAGTTGACTGTGCCTTTAAACAGCTTGGAAATTTCAGAAAATTATGTCATGGCTTTAGAAGCGTCTGATAGGCTAATTGACATCATTTGAGTCAATTGGAGGTGTACCTGTAGATGTATTTCAAGGCCTACCTTCAAACTCAGTGCCTCTTTGCTTGACGTCATGGGGAAATCAAAATAAATCAGCCAAGACCTCAGAAAAAAAATGTAGACCTCCACAAGTCTGGTTCATCCTTGGGAGTAATTTCCAAATGCCTGAATGTACCACGTTCATCTGTACAAACAATAGTACGCAAGTATAAACACCATGTGACCACGCAGCCATCGTACCGCTCAGGAAGGAGACGCATTCTGTCTCCTGGAGATGAAAGTACTTTGGTGCAAAAAGTGCAAATCAATCCCAGAACAACAACAAATGACAACGATCGTACTTTTTGGAGAAATGTCCTCTGGTCTGATGAAACAAAAATAGAACTGTTTGGCCATAATGATCTATGTTTGGGGGAAAAAGGGGGAAGCTTGCAATCCAAAGAACACCATCCCAAACGTGAAGCACTGGGGTGGCAGCATCATGTCGTGTGGGTGCTTTGCTGCAGGAGGGACTGGTGCACTTCACAAAATAGATGGCATCATGAGAAGGAAAATGATGTGGATATATTGAAGCAACATCTCAAGACATCAGTCAGGAAGTTAAAGCTTGGTTGCATATGGGTCTTCCAAATGGACAATGACCCCAAGCATACTTACAATGTTGTGGCAAAATGGCTTCAGGACAACAAAGTCAAGGTATTAGAGTGGTCATCACAAAGCCCTGACCTCAATGTCATAGAAAATTTGTGGGCAGAACTGAAAAAGCGTGTGTGAGCAAACATTTGACCCAAGTTAAACTATTTAAAGACAATGCTACCAAATACTAATTGAGTGTATGTAAACTTCTGACCCGCTGGGAATGTGATGAAAGAAATAAAAGCTGAAATAAATCATTCTCTCTACTATTATTCTGACATTTCACATTCTTAAAATAAAGTGGTGATCCTAACTGACCTAAAACAGGGATTTTTTTACTGGGATTAAATGCCAGGAATTGTGAAAAACTGAGTTTAAATGTATTTGGCTAAGGAGTATGTAAATGTCCGACTTCAACTGTACTTAAGGAAACTGAACATGAGTAAATTGAAAGTGGCTTTTTTCTGGAACCAAGTTACAGTACACAAACACCCACACAACAATATAACAAGCCATCCTGTGCACTGCTGTGCCCAGTCAGATCTTTGACACATTCATCCACTCCCACGCTGAAAGTTCAGCCATAAAAATGTTGGTACCATTGTAACAGGTTGTAATCATGCCCTGGTTTCCAGCATAGGAACAGAAAAGGAAAAGCTGATGTGGTAGTCTCAGGTAGGCCTACTCCAAATCATTTTGGCTCTGACACACACAAATGCAAGCTTTGCAGGTCCACCAACCCATCTAAATACCGCTCACACCCTGCAGTTACCTGTGGATCATGAGAAAACCTTCATAAATTAGCAGAATGTTGATAACCTATTTATTGACACTTGATGTATTGTCCAGTAATATTTAGTTTGAAGTGAGACACCTTCGGTCAATCATAACGCGTCCATAAAGACTCTATATCGCATGACGCTGTACTTACTTTAAAGTCAGACCCCTTTGGTAATTTATAACACATACATAAATGCAGGGTCAGCAGGTAGCCAAGGGGTTAAGAGTGCGGTTCAAATCCCCAAGCCAACATCTGTCAATGTGCCTTTGAGCAAGGCACTTAACTCTAATTACTCCTGTAAGTCGCTCTAAAAGACACCTTCGGTCATTCATAACAGATACATAAAGGCTTATGGTAAACACAAATGGGAAAGAGATGGGAAACTCCTTTCGATTCATATTATATTCCCCTTTCATTTACAAATCTCATGACATGACTATGAGACGTGGTTATATCTAGGGGGATTTATTTTAGTTGAGCTAGCTATCTAATGTTAGCTGGCTAGCAATTGCTCTGAAGTCACCGAAAAGATTTGAAATAACGATTGAGGTAGCTATGTAATCTAACTCGATGCTTAACTACTACAAAGTCATTTAAATGACAATAAATAAAGGTAATTTGATTTGCAAATTCCATCACGTGTGTTTACTCCGCTACTGATACACCGCTAACCAAACAGCAGTGCATATGTGAAAAGGTAATTAAAGGATAACATCACTCAAAAAAAGTTTCTTCTATTTTTCCCAGACCTCAAAAATGGTCCTCTGATGCAGTTTAAGCATTGCTGTGAACACAGAGAATCTACTTTTGGGGGAATGGGGAAAAATAGGGGTAATCTGAAACATGGAAAAACAAACAAATAAACAGATTATCTCCATAGATAGATATTGGTAGTAGAATGGCCTTACTGGAGAGCTCAGTGACTTTCAACGTGGCACCGTCACAGTTCGTCAAATTTCTGCCATGCTAGAGCTGCCCCGGTCAACTGTAAGTGCTGTTATTGTGAAGTGGAAACGTCTCGGGGCAACAACGGCTCAGCCATGAAGTGGTAGGCCACACAAGTTGAAGCGCATGTTCTTGGTTGCAACACTTACTACTGAGTTCGAAACTGCCTCTGGAAGCAACGTCAGCACAATAACTGTTTGCCATGTTCCAACATCTTGTGGAAAGCCTTCCCAGAAGAGTGGAGGCTGTTATAGCAGCAAAGGGGGGACCAGCTCCATATTAATGTCCATGATATTGGAATGAGATATTTGACAAGCAGGTGTCCACATACCTTTGGTCATATAGTGTATTATCACTATATAGCTGCAATTGAGGCAGCTTATTCTAATGCTTACCCTATAATGATGTACTAAATCACAGATTTGGCACATCATTGCACACATGTTGTTGCACATCATAAAAAAATATTGAGGCAGAAATGACAGACAGAAGCCTACAATTCGCAAATTACAGGTAACTGCCTAAATAAAGAAAACACCAACATAAGATGTCTTAATTAATAGGGCTTTGGTTTACCACGAGCCAGAACAGCTTCAATACCCCTTGGCATAGATTCTACAAGTGTCTGGAACTCTATTGGAGGGATGTGACACCATTCTTCCATGACAAATTCAATAATTTTGTGTTTTGTCGATGGTGGTGGAAAACGCTGTCTCAGGCGCCGATCCAGAATCTCCCATAAGTGTTCAACTGGGTTGAAATCTGGTGACTGAGATGACCATGACATTGGTCATTGACATTTACATTGTTTTCATGCTCATCAAACCCTTCAGTGACCACTCGTACCCTGTGGATGGGGGTATTGTCACCCTGTGGGAGCATAACCATGGTAGCCAAAAATATCACAACATTTTCATACATGACCCTAAATAAGCATGGTGGGATGTTAATTGCTTAATTAACTCAGGAACCACACCTGTCTGGAAGCAACGGCTTTCAATATACTTTATATCCCTCATTTACTCAAGTATTTCCATTATTTTGGCAGTTACCTATAGAACTCAACTGATTGAAGATTACGTTGACGTTAATATGATTAAAATATATCGGCCTATGTAGCCTATAGCCTACTGTATTTGTCTTTTCATGCTGTCATCTTGGCTTTCATTTGAAGCATATTTTTTATCCTTCGCTTGTTTCTAACAATTGCAAAAACACTGGCAACTTTGTATTTATAGTCAACTTTGTTCTGAAGTTCTGGGTGGTCGCTGAGAAACAGATTAACACCTTGATTCTATATTTAGAGGAAATCTCCTGTGTATAAAGTGATGCTGAAGGGCAAAAAAGCATCTAACGACGCACTTAGCTGTTCTAGTGGTCTGAGGCAGTCGTAAATAACGAGTGTTTTGAAGTGCAACTTAAGTAAAGATGCTTTTGGGAAACAGCTCAGAGATTTAACAATGCTCATACGGTTCTAACAATTAATTTAGCTTTAAGATGCTTTTTGGAAACTGGGCCCTGTACCATACTACCCACTGGGCACAGATGGAATTTCAATGTCTAGTTTTGATGTACATTTGTTTGAGAAATCAACTAACGTGAATTCAATGTCAAATGAACAACAAATGTCAGCACGTCATTGGTTAAAAGTTTAGTGAAAAAAAGGACATTTCCTTACTTTGATTACTTTTTGAAAATCCACATTGATTCAACGTCATCAGATATTTTGGGGGGGGCCGATGACATGGAACAAAGTTGATGCAACCAGGTTTTGCCCAGTGGGTACTAATTCTTCTAAAACCAAACAACATGCTGTCTATGAAGCCAATTAAGAGATAAGATGATGACACTAGGTCTATTGTGTGACTGCAAACCAGGGAGGAAACAAGTTAATTTCCTCTTGTAATGAACCAACATTTTAGGCGACAGTACATAGGAATTGCACAACTGACATTTTGTTAAAATTGAAGACAGATTACAGTTAATCCGTCTACCTTCATGAGGAACATGGTAAATCTCGGCAAATACTCTTTTGAAAATTATATTGTGCCAGTCTTAAGACTGCAAATCGTTATGTGTGTAACAGGGAGACTAGAAGAGAACACACCTTAGATGCCACCAACCGCCATGTTCTGGCTATCTCTCTCTCGGCTCTCTCTACTCCCTCTCTGTCACGCTGAGCACTGCGAACATGATTAAGAATGCATGAGGAGAATGTTTTACTTGTTTAGATTATACCTTAGCTGAGCCATTTAACAGCCTGTTAGTAGCCCTCACCATTACTCCTATAACCATAAATTAAGTGAGAAACAGCAGGAACCACACCGGGGGCTCTATTTATGTCTGGCACTAAGGAGGTGCAATTGTGAAACGCACGCTAGTTTTCAATTTCATCATGTAAAAACTGGTGCACTGGCATTTTCCAGCTCTAACGCAAGGTTCTATTTACCTGTCTAACATCAGCTCGCTGGTGCTGAGGTGGGAGGGGTGGCAATATTTGAGGTTCCTTAAAAACAAGCGCAAAAGTGACAATTTCATGCAGTGCTAGTGGAAAGTTTTAGGACCCACAAATACAGGTCTTAACAATAATGCAGTTGATAATGGCATAAGCAGTCTATCCAGCCATGATGCACAGTGCCCATGGAAAGAGAGATTTGCCTTTTGTCCTGATAAGTCTCATATTTATTGTAGAAACAAACAAAAGCATTGGTTTCCCCCCATTTACAAACCAAGCATAGCCTACCCTCACCTTCATTAAGGCTGGTTTAGCAGCATCACATATAGTAGGTGTGCCATTTTATCTTGGCCACTAGCCAAAAGTACCATATAAATGAAGGGGTTTAAAATAGTCTACTGAGTGTGTGTTGAAATATCTTTGTCGGTTTTTGCCCTCATGCCTTTTCATTATTTGCAATTCACATACCTGCATTTCGCTTTTAGTAGGCTATCTATCCAAAAGTGGCAATATTACTGTTCCTTTTGAGACACTGTGGAAACAACATAGCCAGTATACACTTCCTCAAAATAGTCCAAATTAATCTACGATAACTCAAGAATCACTCATTCATTTTGACGTTTTTGCAGAGGAAGTGTTTTTACATCAAACTAAGATGTTTGGTGCAGTTTATCTCAAGTGAAAACATTTGCATGGAAACTAGTCATCTCGTTCAATGACAACAAACACTTCCTTGAAGAATCCCGTCCCTAGTTCCCGTTCTACTAGGAGTAAGAGTAGATTATGGGGCTGCAATGGATAGCTGCCGTTTTACGGGCTCCTGACCAATTCTGCTCTTTGATGTGTTTTTTCACACTGATCTTAACTTTTTCTGTACATAATATTTCCACCATAATTTCCTATGACCGGAAACAGCTTCTGGACATCAGCGATCACTAACCTCGATTTGGATGAAGATTTCTACTGAAGAGATGGCGCAAGAGAGGAAAATTAATGGGCTCCCTGACGAGAGTAAGTAATCCGCCTCTATCCTTTGGCGAGTAAGTAATCCGCCTCTACCCTCTGTTCTATTGCCGAACGTACAATCTTTAAAGAACAAACTGGATGAGTTCCGGAGTCGTGGCTGAACAAAGATATGGATATTAAACATCTAGCTGTTTTTTTTGTATCGTCAAGACCGAAAGGCAGCTTCAGATAAGGTTAAGAGTAGAGGTGTGTGTCTCTTTGTTAACAATAGCCTGTGGTCGTTGTGGTCCTAGTGGCCGTTGATTATAATGCAGGGAAACTGAAATCTGTCAAACTTAATTTTTACCAGCAGGTCACCTGTGCAACTAGAGGCAAAAAAATTGTAAAACACCTTTAATTCACACACACATACACATAGAAATCTCACCCTCGCCCTCCTAACTCTATCCTCCTGATTCCTACTTACAAGCAAAAACTCAAACAAGAAGTACCAGTGAAGTGGTCTGAGGATGTGGATGCTAAACTACAGGACTGTTTCAGTAGCACAGACTGGAATATGTTCAGATAACATTGAGGCGTTTACCACATGAGTCACCGGCTTCATTAATAACTGCATCGATGACATCATCCCCACAGTGACCATACGTACATATCCAAACCAGAAGCCATGGATTACAGCCAACATCTTCACTGAGCTAAAGGCTAGAGCTGCCACTTTCAAGAAGAGGATACTGATCTCGACACTTGTAATAAAATCTGCTACAACCTCCAACAAGCCATCAAACCGACAAAACGTCAATACAGGACAAAGATCGAAACCTAATACGCCAGCTCTGACGCTCGTCAGATGTGGCAGGGCTTGCAAACTATCACAGATTACAAAGGAAAACTCAGCCATGAGCTGCCAACTGACACAAGCCTACCAGACAAGCTAAATTCCTTCTATGCTCGCTTCGAGGCAAGCAACACTGAACCATGCATGAGAGCACCAGCTGTTCCGTACGAATGTGTGATCTTGCTCTCTGTAGCTGATGTAATTTCTTTAAACAGGTTAACATTCACATACGGATAACCAGACCGCGTACTCAGAGAATGTGCTGACCAGCTGACAAGTGTCTTCACTGACATTTTCAATCTCTCCCTGACCTATTCTATAATGCCTACATGTTTCAAGCAGACCACCATAGTCCCTGTGCCCAAGAACGTCAAGGAAACCTGTCTAAATGACTATCGCCCCGAGGTACTCACATCTGTAGACATGAAATGCTTTGAAAGGCTGGTCATGGATCCACAGATGACAAAATCTCTATTTCACTCCACACTGCCCTCTCCCACCTGGAAAAGAGGAACACCTACGTGAGAATGCTTAGTGCCTTCAGAAATTATTCATACACCTTGACTTCTTTTTTTTATAAATGTGTTACAGCCTAAATTAAAAATGTATTAAATTGATTTAACACACAATACCCATATTGACAAAGTGAAAACATGTTTGCAAATATCTCATTTACTTAAGCAATCACACCCCTGAGTCAATACTTGTTAGCATCACATTTGGCAGTGATTACAGCTGTGAGTCTTTCTGGTCTCTAAGAGCTTTGCACACGAGGATTGTACAATATTTGCACATTATACTTTTTATTTTATTCTTCAAGCTCTTCCATGTTGGTTGTTGATCATTGCTAGACAGCCATTTTCAAGTCTGGCCATAGATTATCATGCCGATTTAAGTCAAAACTGTAACTAGGGCACTCAGGAACATTCAATGTCATTTTAGTAAGCAACTCCAAAGTATATTTGCTCTTCCATGTCGGTTGTTGATCATTGCTAGACAGCCATTTTCAAATCTGGCCATAGATTATCATGCCGATTTAAGTCAAAACTGTAACTAGGGTACTCAGGAACATTCAATGTCATTTTAGTAAGCAACTCCAAAGTACATTTGGCCTTGTGTTTTCGGTTATTGTCCTGCTGAAACCTCAATTTGTGTCCCGGTGTCTGCTGAAAAGCAGACTGAACCAGGTTTTCCTCTAGGATTTTGCCTGTGCTTAACTCTTTTTCCATTTATTTTTATCCTAAAAAAAACACCTTAGCCCTGCGGATGACAAGCATACCCATAAAATGATGCAGCACCCAACATGTGTGGTTTTCAGTGATGTGTTGTGTTGGATTTGCCCCAACCATAATGCTTTGTATTCAGGACATAAAGTTAATTTCGTTGCCACATTTTTTTGCAGTTTTACTTTAGCAAACATGATGCATATTTTGGAATATTGTTTATTAGGCAAGTCAGTTAAGAACAAATTCTTATTTTCAATGACGGCCAAGGAACAGTGGGTTAACTGCCAGTTCAGGGGCAGAATGACAGATTTGTACTTTGTCAGCTCAGGGGTTTGAACTGGCAACCTTCTGGTTACTAGTCCAACGCTCTAACCACTAGGCTACGCTGCCACCCCCTTTTCACTCTGTCATTTAGGTTAGTATTGTGGAGTAACTACAATGTTGTTGATCCATTCTCAGTTTTTTCCCATCACAGCCATTAAACTCTGTAACTGTTTTAAAGTTACCATTGTTCTCATGGTGAAATCCCTGAGTGGTTTCCTTCCTCTCCGGCAACTGAGTTAGGAAGGACACCTGCATCTTTGTAGTGACTGGGTGTATTGATACAACATCTAAAGTGTAATTAATAACTTCACCATGTTAAAAGGGATATTCAATATCTGCTTTTTTTTTACCAAAAGGTAGCCTTCTTTGCGAGTGTCATGGTTCCTCCTGGTACCAGAGGGCAGTAGAGACCGCCCTAGAGACTTTTATTGTACTCAGGTGTGTCTTATTATTTCATGATTGTTTCCCCTTTAAGAGAGGTGTGTTTTCTGCTTCTCTTTGTTAGTTCTTGAATTCAGTTCCCTATATGTCTCCCCCGTGTGAGTTTTGAGTGCTAGAGGATGTTGTTTTTGGTTTTAAGTATCGTTGTGTTCTCCATTATTCAAGTAAAGTGTTTATGTTTTTCCCAGGTTGTTGATTCCTGGTCAGGTTCATTCTCTGCTCATGGGTTCAACTCTACCTTGTCACAGTGAGGAATTGGAAAACCTCCCTGTTTATTGTGGTCGAATCTGTGATTGAAATTCACTGCTCGACTGAGGGACCTTACAGATAATTGTATGTGTGGGGTACAGAGATGAGGTAGTCATTAAAAACCCATGTTAAACACTATTGCAGACAGTGAGTCCATGCAACTTATGTCACTTGTTAAGCAAATGTATACTCCTGAACTTATTTAGGCTTGCCATAAAAGGGGTTGAATATTTATTGACTCAGGACATTTCAGCTTATTTTTTATTACATTTGTAACAACTTTGACATTATGAAGTTGTGTGTAGGCCGGTGACTCAATTTAATCAATTTTAAATTCAGGCTGTAACACAATGTGGAAAAAGTAAAGGGGTGTGAATACTATCCGAATGCGCTGTAGCTCAGAATTCAACACCATAGTGCTCTCCAAGCTCATCACTAAACTCAGCACCTAGGGACTAAACACCTCCCACTGAAACTTCATGATGGGCCGCTCCCACGTGGTGAGGGTTGGCAACACATGCTTGCTTAGTCTCCTCCTGTACTGCATGTTCACCCACGACTGCGTGGCCGTGCACGATTCCAACACCATTAAGCTTGCTGATGACATGACGGTGGTTGGCCTGATCACTGACAATAATGAGACAGCCTATAGCGAAGAGGTCAGTGACTTGGCAGTGTGGTGCCAGGACAACAACCTCTCCCTCAACGTCAGCAAGACAAAGGAGCTGATTCGTGGACTACAGGGAACGGAGGGCAGAACACATCCCCATCCACATTGGCGGGGCTGTAGTGGGTTGAGAGCTTCAAGTTCATCGGTGTCCACACCATTAAGGAATTATCATGGTCCTCACACACCAATGCAGCCATGAAGATGGCCCGACAGGGCCTCTTCCCACTCAAGAGGCTGAATATTTTGTATGGGCCCAGATCCTAAAAAGTTTTACAGCTGCACCATTGAGAGCATCTTGACTGGCTGCATCACCGCTTGGTATGGGAACTGCTTCTGATCGCAAGCTGCTACAGAGTGTAGTGCGTATGGCCCAGTACATCACTGGGGCCGAGCTGCCTGTCATCAAGGACCTCTATACCAGGCAGTGTCAGAGGAAGGCCCTAAAAATTGTCCAAGACTCCAGCCACCCAATTCATAGTCTCTTCTCTCTGCTACCGCACATCAAGTGGTACCAATGAAGCAAGTCTGGAACCAACAGGACCCTGAACAGCTTCTACCCCCAAGCCATAAGATTGCTTAATAGTTAACAAATAGCTACCCTGACGATCTGTCTTTTGACTCATTACATACACTGCTGCTACTGTTAATTATCTATCCTGTTGCCTAGTCACTTTATCCCTACCTATATGTACATGTCTACATCAATTACCCCGTACACCTTCACATTAACTTACATTTCATTGTTATTCTACACCTGTTACAAAGCATGTGACAAATACAATTTGATTTGATTAGTATGGTTGACCAATCACAGAAGTATGGGCGTAGACTTCGGCTACCGAACTTCAACTTGCCTCAATAAAAATGTGTGTATAAACAGCAGAAAAAAAACCTGGCGAAACGAACAAAAACATAATCAAAACATTTTGTCCTCATATATGCACAAACTGTTTTGACTCGGAAGCATGCCACAGACTTAATGTCATATCAACGGCAGATTATTTTTGAGAATCTGTCTCGCACATTGGCAATGATACGTTAGACATGAGCCTAGTATTTTGTATAGAATTGCGAATGTTATGCGTAAAAACATTTAAGCCAACGTGTGCACCACAGGTGGCTGCTGGCACTTTAATTGGGGAGGAGGTGGTCATAGTTGTCACTACTTCTGCTAGTAACCACCGGTAATGGCAACCGACATTACGCACACCTGGCAACAATCATTGCTCACACCTGTACTTCATCATCACCCTGATTAATCTCCCTTTATTTAGCCCTCAGTAGCCTCAGTCTTCAGGCAGTGTTGGTTTTGTTTATGTTCAGTATGCTACCCCTAGTTTGATTATTGTCATGGTTCTTAATCTCACCTTCTGCACCTGCTTCCTGACTCTCTATGTATGTGTTACAATAGTAAGGGGTTGAATGGAATTAATGGTATGGTATCAAACACATGGTTTCCATGTGTTTGATACCATTCCATTTACTCCATTCCAGAGATTATGAGCTGTCCTCCCTCATGTGAGAAGGTACATAGCTCGATTGCAATGCAATTTTGTCTGCTATTTCTGGAAAAGTACAAATATGATCTGTAGGATGGTTCCATTATGTTTATTAAACATTACATTTGCGAGGAGAATAACGGTGAGTGGACATTTCTCCCATTCTCTTTATATTTAATGTTTATCCAGCTCCTATGAAAAGTTTGGATGTGTGTAAAACCCTCCATAGTCTAAGTTGCCTTGTCTATATTATACACCCAGGGGAGAAATGATGGTGCCTGTAACTGTATTTAGACAGCCTATTTAAACAAGTTTTATGTTTTATTAGAATTTGATCCCCAAAAAAGTATACACCTTCTTTTTAGGCCTTATCAGCCTAGTAAATGTAAATTTGCTTATTGACTGTTTGTCATGTCCAGACTGCAATTTACAGTAGGCCAAACCCTTATATCACTGAGATTTCTGTAGGCTATGTTTAACAATGTTTTTCTGAATATGGGGCAGCTTATTTAATGAAATCGGTGATAACCAACTAACATTGGAATTGGAGTTGATAACAACGCAATACATAAAATACCTTAAGTACACAACTTGAAGCAACAACATATTTAGCCATGGAGCACATTCTGATTGTCCAGTGAGAGGCCAAGTATCGACAGACCCACAACTTATTTTTTTATCAAAACCCTGTCCTTTCGTGACACCGCCAGCTACTGGATCAACATTGTAATCCAAGATGGTGTAGCAGTCATGACTTTTGTCTTTGTCGTGTCCCGTGTGTATCCTTTTTCTTCACATATTTTTCTTAACCTCAACTTCAACATACTCTCCTGCAATCCGCCTCACCCAATGTGGAATGGATCTGCTATTTTCTTTACTTTTGAACTGGAACCCCAACAGAAGCTAGCCAGCTAACTAACTAGTACTCAGCTAGCCACTGCTTGCAGTCATCAGCTACTTTTAGCCCGGACAACTCTCGCCAGTCTGCACAGCGCGACTCAAACCAGAGCAAATCTGATTTATCTCTCCAGATTCCTACCGCAAGCTCTGAACCTTTACCCTGGATCATTGCAGCTAGCTAGCTGCTATCCGAGTGGCCACTCCTGGCTAACGTCTCTGTCCTGACGCAATAACTAATTAGCCTGGAGTTAGCCTTTGCTAGGCTCATCTCCCGGGTAGCCGAAGAGGTAAATTAGCCACTCCTTGTGCTACAATACCTATTTTGCCAATTGGCCTGAACCCCCGCCGACCCATCACGACTGGACTACTGACGTAATTTGCCCGAGTTTTTTTTCTCAATCTGGCTCCTCTGTCGCCACGTCCCCTGAATGCCCATCTGCTAGCCTGCTATCCACGGCCTGCTACATGTCTAGAGCATATCGGACTGTTAGCTTATGAGGCCCATCGGACAAATTCTTTGGCCACTATACCTATTTTGCCAATTGGCCTGGACTTTTACCACACAGAGCCCTTCTGATCCACGACAATTGGTCTGCCGACGTAACAGCACGAGGGGGCTACAACAGACTTAATCTGTCTCGACGTCCCTCTAAGGCCCTTCTGATAATTTGCTAGCCCCAGCCTGCTAGCTGCCTGAATCGCCGTGTCTCCGGCCCACCGAGCCACTCACTGGACCCCTATGATCACACGGCTACACATGCCTCTCCCGAATGTCAATATGTCTTGTCCATTGTTATTTTGGTTAGCAATTGCATTCCCCAGGCGCTCTCATTTGTTGACTTCTGTAACCGTAAAAGCCTTGGTTTCATGCATGTTAACATTAGAAGCCTCCACCCTAAGTGTATTATATTCACTACCTTAGCACACTCTGCCAATCCGGATGTCCTAACCATGTCTGAATCCTAGCTTAGGAAGACCACCAAAAACCCTGAAATTTCCATCCCTAACTATAACATTTTCCGACAAGATAGAACTGCCAAAGGGGGCAGCGTTAGCCTGCAGAGTTCTGTCTTACTATCCAGGTATGTACCCAAACAATTCGAGCTTCTACTTTTAAAAATCCACCTTTACAGAAACAGGTCTCTCACCTTTGCTGCTTGCCATAGACCACCTTCTGCCCCCAGCTGTGCCCTGGACACCATATGTGAATTGATTGCCCCCCATCTATCTTCAGGGCTCGGGCTGTTAGGTGACCTAAACTGTGACATGCTTAACACCCCGGCCCTTCTACAATCTAAGCTTGGTGCCCTCAATTTCACACAAATGATCAATGAACCCACCAGGTACAACCACAAGTCTGTAAACACGGGCACCCTCATAGATATCATCCTTTTTATTATTTTTATTTCACCTTTATTTAACCAGGTAGGCTAGTTGAGAACAAGTTCTCATTTACAACTGCAACCTGGCCAAGATAAAGCATAGCAGTGTGAACAGACAATAACACAGATTTACACATGGAGTAAACAATAAACAAGTCAATAACACAGTAGAAAAAAAGTATATTTACATTGTGTGTAAAAGGTATGAGAAGGTAGGCAATAAATAGGCCATAGGAGTGAATAATTACAATTTAGCAGATTAACACTGGAGTGATAAATGATCAGATGGTCATGTGCAGGTAGAGATACTGGTGTGCAAAAGAGCAGAAAAGTAAATAACTAAAAACCAGTATGGGGATGAGGTAGGTAAATTGGGTGGGCTATTTACCGATGGACTATGTACAGCTGCAGCGATCGGTTAGCTGCTCAGATAGCAGATGTTTAAAGTTGGTGAGGGAGATAAACGTCTCCAACTTCAGTGATTTTTGCAATTCGTTCCAGTCACAGGCAGCAGAGAACTGGAAGGAAAGGCGGCCAAATGAGGTGTTGACTTTAGGGATGATCAGTGAGATACACCTGCTGGAGCGCGTGCTACGGGTGGGTGTTGCCATCGTGACCAGTGAACTGAGATAAGGCGGAGCTTTACCTAGCATGGACTTGTAGATGACCTGGAGCCAGTGGGTATGGCAACGAATATGTAGCGAGGGCCAGCCGACTAGAGCATACAGGTCGCAGTGGTGGGTGGTATAAGGTGCTTTAGTAACAAAACGGATGGCACTGTGATAAACTGCATCCAGTTTGCTGAGTAGAGTGTTGGAAGCTATTTTGTAGATGACATCGCCGAAGTCGAGGATCGGTAGGATAGTCAGTTTTACTAGGGTAAGTTTGGCGGCGTGAGTGAAGGAGGCTTTGTTGCGAAATAGAAAGCCGACTCTAGATTTTATTTTAGATTGGAGATGTTTGATATGAGTCTGGAAGGAGAGTTTACAGTCCAGCCAGACACTTAGGAACTTAGATGTCCACATATTCTAGGTCGGAACCATCCAGGGTGGTGATGCTAGTTGGGTGTGCGGGTCCAGGCAGTGAATGGTTGAAAAGCATGCATTTGGTTTTACTAGCGTTTAAGAGCAGTTGGAGGCCACGGAAGGAGTGTTGTATGGCATTGAAGCTCGTTTGGAGGTTAGATAGCACAGTGTCCAAGGATGGACCAGAAGTATACAGAATGGTGTCGTCTGCGTAGAGGTGGATCAGGGAATCGCCCGCAGCAAGAGCAACATCATTGATATATACAGAGAAAAGAGTCGGCCTGAGAATTTAACCCTGTGGCACCCCCATAGACTGCCAGAGGACCGGACAACATGCCCTCCGATTTGACACGCTGAACTCTGTCTGCAAAGTAGTTGGTGAACCAGGCAAGGCAGTCATTAGAAAAACCAAGGCTAATGAGTCTGCCGATAAGAATATGGTGATTGACAGAGTCGAAAGCCTTGGCCAGGTCGATGAAGACGGCTGCACAGTACTGTCTTATCGATGGCGGTTATGATATCGATTAGTACCTTGAGCGTGGCTGAGGTGCACCTGTGACCGGTTCGGAAACCGGATTGCACAGCTGAGAAGGTACGGTGGGATTCAAGATGGTCGGTTATCTGTTTGTTAACTTGGCTTTCGAAGACCTTAGATAGGCAGAGCAGGATGGATATAGGTCTGTAACAGGTTGGGTCCAAGGTGTCTCTGCCATTGAAGAGGGGAATGACCGCGGCAGCTTTCCAATCATTGGGGATCTTAGATGATACGAAAGAGAGGTTGAACAGGCTGGTAATAGGGGTTGCGACAATGGCAGCGGATAGTTTCAGAAATGGAGGGTCCAGATGGTCAAGCCCAGTTGATTTGAATGGGTCCAGGTTTTGCAGCTCTTTCAGAACATCTGCTATCTAGATTTGGGTAAAGGGGAAGCTGGGGAGGCTTGGGCGAGTAGCTGCGGGGGGGAGCCCCATTCAAAAAATAAACTAGAACCAGGAACAGATATAGCACTTGGTTCACTCCAGACCTGACTGCCCTTGACCAGCACAAAAACATCCTGTGGTGTTCTGCATTAGCAATGAATAGCCCCTGCGATATGCAACTTTTCATGGATTTTAGGAACCAATATGCAAAGGCTAGCTTTTTCAAACAGAAATTTGCATCCTGTAGCACAAATTCCAAAAAGTTATGGGATACTAAAGTCCATGGGGAATAAGAGTACCTCCTCCCAGCTCCCCACTGCACTCAGGCTAAGAAACACTCACCACCGATAACTCTACGATAATCGATCATTTCAAAAATAATTTTTCTACGGCTGGCCATGCTTTCCACCTGGCTACACCTACCTCAGTCAACAGCTCTGCACCCCCCACAGCAACTTGCCCAAGCCTCCCTATTTATTCTTCATCCAGATAGCTGATGTTCTGAAAGAGCTTCAAAATCTGGACATGCTACAAATCAGCCGGGCTAGACAATCTGGACCCTCTCTTTCTAAAATGATCTGCCGAAATTGTTGCAACCCCTATTACTAGCCCGTTCAACCTCTCTTTCGTATCGTCTGAGATGTTTAAAGATTGGAAAGCTGCTGCGGTCATCCCCCTCTTCAAAGGGGGTGACACTCTAGACCCAAACTGTTACAGACCTATATCTATCCTACCCTGCCTTTCTAAGGACTTTCAAAGCCTAGTTAACAAACAGATCACCGGCCATTTCGAATTCCACCATACCTTCTCTGCTATGCAATCTGGTTTCCGAGCTGATCATGGGTGCACCTCAGCCACGCTCAAGGTCCTAAACGATATCATAACAACCATCGATAAGAGACAGTACTGTGCAGCTGTATTCATTGACCTGATCAAGGCTTTCGACTCTGTCAATCACCACATTCTTATTGGCAGACTCAACAGCCTTGGTTTCTCAAATGACTGCCTCGCCTGGTTCACCAACTACTTCTCAGAGTTTAGTGTGTCAAATCTGAGGGCCTGTCTGGACCTCTGGCAGTCTCTATGGGGTTGCCCCAGGGTTCAATCCTCTGGCTGATTATTTTCTCTGTCTACATCAATGATGTCACTCTTGCATGCTGGTGATTCTCTGATCCACATCTACGCAGATGACACCATTCTGTAGACTTCTGGCCCGTCTTTGGACACTGTGTTAACTAACCTCCAGACGAACTTCAATTCCATACAACACTCCTGCTCTTAAATGCAAGTAAAACTAAATGTATGATCTTCAACCGATCGCTGCCCACACGTCCAGCATCACTACTCTGGACAGTTATGACTTAGAATATGTGGACAACTACAAATACCTAGGTGTCTGGTTAGACTGTAAACTCTCCTTCCAGACTCACATTATTAAACATCTCCAGTCCAAAATTAAATCTTGAATCGGCTTCCTATTTCGCAACAAAGCATCCTTCGCTCATGCTGCCAAACATACCCTCGTAAAACTGACCATCCTACCGATCCTCGACTTTGGCGACGTCATTTACAAAATTGCCTCCGTCACGAGCCAGACTGCATCCAATTTGCTATCACAGTGCCATCCGTTTTGTCACCAAAGCCCCATATAATACCAACCACTGTATGCTCTCATCGGCTGGCCCTCGCTTCATATTCGTCACCAAACCCACTGGCTCCAGGTCATCTCTAAGTCTTTGCTAGGTAAAGCCCCTCCTTATCTCAGCTCACTGGTCACCATAGCAGAACCCACCCGTAGCACGTTCTCCAGCAGGTATATTTCACTGGTCACCTCCAAAGCCAATTCCTCTTTCTGCCGCCTTTCCGTACAGTACTCGGCTGCCAATGACTAGAACGAACTGGAAAAATCACTAAAGCTGGAGACTTATCTCCCTCACTAGCTTTAGTCACCAGCTGTCAGAGCAGCTCACAGATCACTGCACCTGTATATCAAATCAAATGTATTTATATAGCCCTTCGTACATCAGCTGATATCTCAAAGTGCTGTACAGAAACCCAGCCTAAAACCCCAAACAGCAAGCAATGCAGGTGTAGAAGCACGGTGGCTAGGAAAAACTCCCTAGAAAGGCCAAAACCTAGGAAGAAACCTAGAGAGCAACCAGGCTATGTGGGGTGGCCAGTCCTCTTCTGGCTGTGCCGGGTGGAGATTATAACAGAACACGGCCAAGATGTTCAAATGTTCATAAATGACCAGCACGGTCAAATAATAATAATCACAGGCAGAACAGTTGAAACTGGCGCAGCAGCACGGCCAGGTGGACTGGGGACAGCAAGGAGTCATCATGTCAGGTAATCTTGAGGCATGGTCTTAGGGCTCAGGTCCTCCGAGAGAGAGAAAGAAAGAGAGAATTAGAGAGGGCATACTTAAATTCACACAGGACACCGGATAGGACAGGAGAAGTACTCCAGATATAACAAACTGACCCTAGCCCCACGACACACAAACTACTGCAGCATAAATACTGGAGGCTGAGACAGGAGGGGTCAGGAGACACTGTGGCCCCTTCCGAGGACACCCCCGGACAGGGCCAAACAGGAAGGATATAACCCCACCCACTTTGCCAAAGCACAGCCCCCACACCACTAGAGGGATATCTTCAACCACCAACTTACCATCCTGAGACCAGGCCGAGTATAGCCCACAAAGATCTCCGCCACGGCACAACCCAAGGGGGGGCGCCAACCCAGACAGGAAGATCACATCAGTGACTCAACCCACTCAAGTGACGCACCCCTCCTAGGGACGGTATGAAAGAGCCCTAGTAAGCCAGTGACTCAGCCCCTGTAATAGGGTTAGAGGCAGAGAATCCCAGTGGAAAGAGGGGAACCGGCCAGGCAGAGACAGCAAGGGTGGTTCGTTGCTCCAGAGCCTTTCCGTTCACCTTCCCACTCCTGGGCCAGACTACACTCAATCATATGACCCACTGAAGAGATGAGTCTTCAGTAAAGACTTAAAGGTTGAGACCGAGTTTGCGTCTCTTACATGGGTAGGCAGACCATTCCATAAAAATGGAGCTCTATAGGAGAAAGCCCTGCCTCCAGCTGTTTGCTTAGAAATTCTAATGACAATTAGGAGGCCTGCGTCTTGTGACCGTAGCGTACGTGTAGGTATGTAACGGCAGGACCAAATCAGAGAGATGGGTAGGAGCAAGCCCATGTAATGCTTTGTAGGTTAGCAGTAAAACCTTGAAATCAGCCCTTGCCTTGACAGAAAGCCAGTGTAGGGAGGCTAGCACGGGAGTAATATGATATTTTTTTTTGGTTCTAGTCAGGATTCTAGCAGCCGTATTTAGCACTAACTGAAGCTTATTTAGTGCTTTATCCGGGTAGCCGGAAAGTAGAGCATTGCAGTAGTCTAACCTAGAAGTGACAAAAGCGTGGATTAATTTTTCTGCATCATTTTTGGACAGAAAGTTTCTGATTTTTGCAATGTTATCACCTCATCCCCATACTGTCTATCACCTCATCCCCATACTGTTATTTTATTCCTTTGCACCCCAGTGTCTCTACCTGCATACTCATCTTCTGCACATCTATCACTCCAGTGTTTAATTGTAATTATTTTGCCACTATGGCCTATTTATTGCCTTACCTCCCTTTTCCTACCTCATTTGCACACACTGTATATAGACTTTTTCTATTGTATTATTGACTGTATGTTTGTTTTTTCCATGTGTAACTCTGTTTTTGTTTGTCACACTGCTTTGCTTTCTTGGCCACATCACAGTTGTAAATGAGGACTTGGTTAGACTACCTGGTTAAATAAAAATATATTTTAAATAATGCGCCCATAATTCCGGCTGTGAAAATAGCACAAATATTTCTGACACACCCTTGAACCTATAACACTACTGCTAAGATTTAC
Organism: Oncorhynchus nerka; assembly: GCF_034236695.1. Classification (NCBI taxonomy): domain Eukaryota; kingdom Metazoa; phylum Chordata; class Actinopteri; order Salmoniformes; family Salmonidae; genus Oncorhynchus; species Oncorhynchus nerka. The sequence goes on along the minus strand of NC_088410.1, from coordinate 50,832,224 downwards.
CATTGCATTAGATTTGTTTAAAATAGAGCCCAGAATGTTATACGTCGTCGTAGTCTATGGGCGCATTCTGCTGCCCATTCGGAACTCAGGAAATGCAACTCATCAGCCAATGGCAAATTCTTGTCTGTTAACGCAGTCCACATTTAAACCAAGCTGTCAAAAATAATGATGCCGCAGACTGAAGTGGAGATACTGCCTGCGTCGGCGACATGGCCATGAATTGAGCAGCGCTATATTTCCTCTCCCCCGCCTGGCTCACGCAGCAAAGCTGCTCAAAGAACAAAGGAATGTTTGGCGGAAAAGAGGGGCAGAGCACCGAGCGTTATGATAATCATCACCATCTATACTGGGAGGTGTGAATTGCAGACAATTACCACACGCTCAGATAGAAGCCATTAGCCATAGCCATTAGCCCAAACAAAGCAAACCATGTTTCCAAGTTGATGCATGTGCATCCAGGTATACTTATGTGGGTAAGTCAACTTATTTGAATTACATCCTTTCACATGATTTAGTACGTTATTAACATAGTCTTCTTCATTGGAAGTAAACTTCTATGTGAAATAATTGCAGTCATGGCTGTCTTGGTTGTAGAAAAGCAGGAATCTCTAAAGCTGTCCCAGCAGAGACACACATGCGGGGGACACACACACTATGGCTGCACAATCCACCAATTGAGCAAAGGGACACATCCTTTGGCAGGAAATAGCTGAAAAGGTGTTGAAAACCATTGTAAATTTATGACACATCACAATACATCAAACCAATCAAATGCCCTCCATAGTTGAAAACCGCGAAGTGGAACAACATTGTGAGGATGGCCACAATTTAATCCAGTCGCAGATTAAAACCGTATCAAAATATGTTGATGTATGTCATCTTTTTGTTGTGTTTGCTGACATCACAGGAGGAACTACTATTACCTGGTCAGAAAACAGCGGGGAACATAACCTCGTCTCCAGGCTCAATTGCTATATACATTGCATTCTGAAAGTATTCAGACCGCTTCACTTTTTCCAGATTTTCCACATTACAGCCTTATTCTAAAAAGGATTTCCCCTCACCAATCTACATGCAATACCCCATAATGACAAAGCAAAAACTGTTTTTTAGACATTTTTGGAAATGTACTTTGTTGAAACACCGTTGGCAGCGATTACAGCCTCAAGTCTTCTTGGGTATGACTCTACAAGCTTGGCACACCTGTATTTGGGGAGTTTCTCCCATTCTTCTCTGCAGATCCTCTCAAGCTTTGTCAGGTTGGATGGGGAGCGTCGCTGCACAGCTATTTTCAGGTCTCTCCAGAGATGTTAGACCGGTCTCTGACTGGACCACTCAAGGACATTCAGAGACTGGTCCCGAAGGCACTCCTGCGTTGTCTTGGCTGTGTGCTTAGGGTCGTTGTCCTGTTGGAAGGTGAACCTTAGCCCTAAGTCGGAGGTCCTGAGCGCTCCGGAGCAGGTTTCCATCAAGGATCTCTCTACTTGGCTCCATTCATTCTCCCCTCAATCCTGACTAGTCTCAGACCCTGCTGCTGAAAAACATCCCCACAGCATGATGCTGCCACCACCATTATTCACAGAGTGGATGGTGCCAGGTTTCCTCCAGACATGACGCTTGGCATACAGGCAAAGAGTTCAATATTGGCTTCATCAGGCCAGAGAATCTCTTTTCTCATGGTCTGAGAGTCCTTTAGGTGCCTTTTGGCAAACTCAAAGCGGGCTGGTGTGCCTTTTACTGAGGGAGTTGCTTCCGTCTGGCCACTCTACCATAAAGGCCTGATTAGTCGAGTGCTGCAGAGATGGTTGTCCTTCTGGAAGGTTCTCGTATCGCAACAGAGGAACTCTGGCCAAACCTACAAATTTAACATTGTACTTAATAGCAGGGTTTGGCGGAGGTATTTAAATTGTTAAAAAAATACAGATTAAAAAAAATATAGATTTGATGTCGGTTGAAGCAACGTTGACATCACTTGTGGTCTTGCTGGCCTTAAAGAGAAAAGATAATGGTTGCTTATACTACATGTGCAAATATGTTGCGTGTATAAATAAGGCATTACAGAGATGGTTTGACATCCATTGCATTGCAATACAGATACATCAATTGGGAAGTACTATACAACCAAGACATGGCCGTTCCATTCTGTCAGACCCTGGGCTGGGGTGTATTCATTAGGGCACACAATTGTAAACCGTAGCAAAATGTTTTGCAAAGGAAAACATTTTTTTCTTATTTGACAAATTCAGGTTAGTCTCTCCCCGTTCCTGCCTGTTTTCTTACATTTGGTTCCTAGTGAATATGCCCCAAGTGAATTTTGTCAGCAGTCAAAATGTTACTTATTTCATTTAAATCCATAAAGAATCAAGTGCATCATACTACAATTTTTTTCCCCCTTAGAAAAAAATGGTGTTCAATGCGAACTTGCCTTGTATTTCCATATTTTTGGAGGGCAGCTATTCCTCTAGTCCAGTGGTTCCCAAATGTTTTATAGTCCCGTACCCCTTCAAACATTCAACCTCAAACTGCATACCAACGCTTTAGCACCAGGGTCAGCGCACTCGCAAATGTTTTTTGCCATCATTGTAAGCCTGTCACAAACACACTATATGATACATTTATTAAACATAAGAATGAGTGTGAGTTTTTGTCACAACCCAGCTCGTAGGAAGTGACAGAGCTCATATAGGACCAGGGCACAAATAATAATATATATCAATAATTTTGCTCTTAACCATCTTACATATAACATTAACCACAGGTTAATGAGAAGGGTGTGCTTGAAATGATGCACATAACTCTGCAATGTTGGGTTGTATTGGAGAGAGTCTCAGTCTTAAATCATTTTCCACACAGTCTGTGCCTGTATTTAGTTTTCATGCTAGTGAGGGCCGAGATTCCACTCTCGTATAGGTACGTGATTGCAAAAGGGCATCAGTGTCTTAACAGCGCGATTTGCCAAGGAAGGTTACTCTGAGCGCAGCCCAATCCAGAAATCTGATGTAAATCAAATTTAAGGGATAACAAATCCAGTTGTTTGTCATCCATTTCGGAAAAGTACCTGCATAATTGCGCACCCAATTCACTCAACTGCTTTGTTATAGCACATTTGACATTGTCCGTAAGCTTGAGTTCATTTGCACATAAAAAAACATACAATGATGGAAAGACCTGTGTTGTCCTTGTTAATGCAGACAGAGAAGAGCTCCAACTTCTTAACCATAGCCTCAATTTTGTACCGCACATTGAATATAGTTGCGGAGAGTCCCTGTAATCCTAGATTCAGATCATTCAGGCAAGAAAAAACCTCACCCAGATAGGCCAGTAGTGTGAGAAACTTGTCATCATGCAAGCCGTCAGACAAGTGAATATTATGGTCAGTAAAACCAACTAAGCTCTCAATTAAAAAAAAAAAACATGTCAAAACATGTCCTTGATAACCAGTGCACTTCTGTATGTTGTAAAAGTGTTACATGGTTGCTGCCCATATCATTGCATAGTGTAGAAAATCCAATTATGTCTACTTTTGAAAAGAGTTCAGGGGCCTTGCATTAACAAAGTTAACCATTTTCACTGTAGTGTCCAAAATGTCTTTCAAGCTGTCAGGCATCCCCTTGGCTGCAAGAGCCTCTCGGTGGATGCAGCAGTGTACAATAGTTGCGTCGGGAGCAACTGCTTGCACACGCGTTTACCACTCCACTATGTCTCTCTGTCATCGCTTTTGCGCCATCAGTACAGATACCAATATGAGCAGCAGCTACGTTTGGCTACATAAGGCCTGTTAGTGGAATTCCCGCAAGAGAGTAACGGTTAATGTGATTGGATGTTAATTATTTCACTAGGCTACCTGTATTTGACATTGTGTTGTTATTTCGCTGAACACTAGATGGTTAAATTTGATTTTGACACCGAAACGAGGCTACTCAGGCAAGGAAAAAACCTCACTCAAATGTTTAGCTACGTTGGAAAATGTGAGAAATAAAAATGTGAATCACACAGATCTGCAATGATTGTCTGAAATGTATGTACATTGTAGAAAATCATATAGGCTATTATATATCTTCAGACATAGAATAAGCTATTCTTTCTCTGGGTCACTGAACAGTCATGCGGCTTTCAAGACATTGTTATGTCATCGTTAAAACCATTAATCTATTTGCATTAGAGTAGACGACAAGCAAATGAGGCTGTGGTAAAGTTAGAACAAAATGTACTGCATTGGATAATATTAAATGCAAGAACATTTTAATTATAGCCCAGTAAGCCCACCCATGTGCAGTACAAATGCTTGAAACAGAGCATGTTACTACTCTTTTTGAACACTAAAATTAAAATATATTAAATTGATCAGTGTATGACTGGTGTTTCAGTTTGATTTTCTTCTCCAAAACGAATGAAAATTACTGTCTGAATCTAATATGCAGCTTCCAATGCACATTGGCTACAATAATCTGTGTGGGCATTCAGACTGCGATTCGATTGGCCAGATATCCTGTCACTCTTGCCAGTTCAAGTCTGGTGTTGACGTAATCTTGTCTGCCTCTAAGCCCCGCCCCAAGAGGAGCTCAGCCGACTTGGACTTGAATGAGGTGAGCTCAGAAGCCCGTCAGACAGACGGATACAAAGTAGCACAAGCTGTTCACAAACATCGGGGATACTGGAGTACCGACGGCAGGCTGCGGCCCGGGGAGGGGGAGGACGAAGAAGGCAACTGTGACCCCAGACCCCTGACTTCCACCCGCAAAGAATTTACCAAGAAAGAAAATATCGTTTTTATGTGATTTCAGCACCGTCGCGCGCTAGAGAAGTGAACTGGAGAGAGATCTTCGATACGTTTTTCTCCTACATTTCCAGATTTAAATGTTCAACTTCATGGGTCTAATAAACGGTACAGCGGCCATCCAGACCAATGTATCCTGTACATGTAACTGCAAACGCTCGACTTCATTCCAAAGCATGGAGATCAGTAAGTACTTTTTGTTATGTTCAAGCTGCTACTTTTCTGTACTTTTCTTTCCCACTTCGAATGACCAAGCTTGTCAACCAAGCTAAGCTGTCTGTTAGGTCTCGCAGACTTCCATTGCGTGGCTGGTAGGCTAGCTAGCTTAGCTATCTATCCAAGCTCTTTCTGCTTTCAATTCAGCAAAATGTCTGGCTGACTGCCCGGTTTTTATGTGCAACGTTTCTCAGCCATAACATGTCACAGCTACTTTTTGTCTTGGGGATTTTTGTCAACTAAAAAAGGTCTAGACTGTCTGCCGTGGTTTGACATGATGAAATGAAAGCTTATCTGGTCGTCATAACAAAGTTGACTCTTGTGCAGGCCAGACGTCTGGCTATCTCTGATTTCCAGTAATTGGCTCTAAATAAGGTCAATTATACTTCCATAAAAGGTGGCTCATTGAAGACATTTTATAATACAAGCCGTGTACATGTATTGTGTATGTATATGGACAATGAAAGCAAATTAATTAATTCTGGTTATTGGAGTGATCTTGTAAACCTAAATCTTGATCATACCATGCAGACAGTGGGCCAAATATTTAATGGTGGCATGAGAGGCTTTCTTTATCACAATAACATTTTGCATATTTAAATCAGTAGATTGATTATTCTACCAGGGATTCATAATGAATTAATAAAACACAATAAATCGGTTTACAAATGGAAATATGTTTATTTATATTTTTTAATTAAATAGTTGAATTAGAGTAGAGGGGTGATTATTAGACATTAACAATAATTGTATTAGTATCGTCTCTTCTAAATCCACTCGGAAATGTCATTCAGTTATAATAGAGATTCGATATAGTCACAAACAAATTTAGGAGTAAAGTGGAATTTCTTATAATGACAGTTGTGCTAAGCTCTGCCTGCAAGAACTACATGATGTTTTGTCTAGAGATGGAGGGGATAAAAAAGAGCGAGAGATGGTCCCTGGTTTGATAAGAGAGTTTTCCCAAAGAGACAACCAGTCTGGATATCTTAGGGACTGATCTGGACATATTGAATTCCTCAAAGTAATGGACTGTGAGCTCATGTCTCCTGCATACAGTCTCCTCTTTTCCACACAAAAATATTTTTAGCCAGGAAAGAGACAAAATTCTTTTTTCCACCCCCCGGTGCAATTATGGAATTTTGAACGTGATCTGATCTTGGTTTCCCCATAATAAAAGCGCCTTCTTGTATCCTGTCTGTAGTGCTTTGTTTCTCTGTGGTAGGGCAGTCTTGACTGAAGATGAAGTGTAAAAGGTGCATGTCTGAAAGTATTTCCATTATCAGAAACAAATGCATTAGGAAGCCACTGTGTTTTGTCTAGACAGCCCCCCGAAAGAATGAGACGTGGTGGATGACAAAGCTTCAAAATCAGATAAATGGAAAATCTAAATACCACGGCCAGAATTAGGTTATTCACTTTGTTTGCCTCTGTTACTCAAAAACTCAGCCTATTTGGGAATGCTCTATCTCTCTGAGCATTTAAAATAATATGTTGAAATCAATTTCAACGCTTATCTGACTGTGTGGGTGGTGGTGGGGAGCTCATCTCAAGCTTCGATTTGGTGCTGTCTGGTGTTCTAAAGAGCAGAAAGCCAATGAAAGATATTCGACAACCCACACTTCCTCTCAATCTCAGATGATATTTGTCACAACGTTATACAATGCACTTATTCAGTACACACACACTCCTCTTTTCCCCCTATTTCTTCAGTGAAGCTGTATATTTCTAAGCTTCTAAATACTGCTTAACAATTTCATGGCAGGTAGCCTTTAAACGGTTAAGAGCGTTGGGCCATAACCGAAAGGTCGCTGGTTTGAATCCCAGAGCAGGCCAGACGGCTAGATGAAAAACTGTCGTTGTGCCCTTGAGCAAAGGCATTTAACCATAATTGCTCCTGTGAGTAGCTCTGGATAAGAGCGTCTGCTAAATGACAAAAATGTCAAATGTACCCTATTTATTCGATGCAATGATAATAATCACTGGTGGAAAAGAGTGTTTGATGCATTATACCAAGTTATCTAGCCTAAATAAAGTCATTGATAAAAACGGACCTTCTATGGCTATTTTTCACTGCCCAGACTAGAGGGCTGAATTGTTTCTTGATTTGTGATGAATTCCTGTTGATGATCGTTTGATTCTGTCGAGGCTCTGGTTCCTTCCCGGCAAGTGCTTTGAAGACAGACTCCAAGAGGAATCAGAAAAGACTTCACTCTGCTCGAGATAGCGGGTGTGATACTTTAATTAATCGTAAAACAATACTCTCCCATTATACAAACACTAAAGGCAATGGTTTAGGTTTTCTTTTAATCGGTTTCGGCCTGTCCCCCAAAAAGTTAACTGAAATATGAGTTTGCCTTTAAAGGGCTTATTCTCACTGAATAGAGTTATGGGGGTGAAATGTCTATTTACATAATATGTGCATACAGTTGAAGTCAGTTTACATACACTTAGGTTGGAGTGATGACAACAACTTGTTTTTCAACCACTCCACAAATTTCTTGTTAACAAACTAAGTCATTTTTCCAGCAATTGTTTACAGACAGATTATTTAACTTATAATTCATTGTATCACAATTCCAGTGGGTCAGAAGTTTACAAACACCAAGTTTGACTGTGCCTTTAAACAGCTTGGAAAATTCCATAAAATGATGTCATGGCTTTAGAAACTTCTGATAGGCTAATTTACATAATTTGAGTCAATTAGAGGTGGACCTAAGGATGTATTTCAAGGCCTACCTTCAAACTCAGTGCCTATTGGCTTGACTTCATGGGAAAATCAAAATAAATCATCCAAAACCTCTGGAAACAAATTGTATACCTCCACATGTCTGGTTCATCCTTGGGAGCAATTTCCAAATGCCTGAATGTACCACGTTCATCTATACAAACAGTAGTACGCAAGTATAAACACCATGGGACCACGCAGTCGTCATACAGCTCAGGAAGGAGACACAATCTGTATCCTAGAGATGAATGTACTTTGGTGCAAAAAGTGCAAATCAATCCCAGAACAACAGCAAAGGACCTTGTGAAGATGCTGGAGGAAACAGGTACAAAAGTATCCATATCCACAGTAAAACGAGTCCTATATCGACATAACTTGAAAGGCTGCTCAGCAAGGGAGAAGCCACTGCTCCAAAACCGGCATAAAAAAGCCAGACTACGGTTTGCAGCTGAACATTGGGACAAAGATCTCACTTTTTGGAGAAATGTCCTCTCGTCTGTTGAAATAAAAATAGAACTGTTTGGCCATAATGACCATTGTTATGTTTGGAGGAAAAAGGGGTAGTCTTGCGAGCCGAAGAACAGCATCCCAACCGTGAAGCATGGGGGTGGCAGCATCATGTTGTGGGGAAGCTTAGCTGCAGGAGGGACTGGTGCACTTCATAAAATAGATGGCATCACTTGAAAGGAAAATTATTTGGATATATTGAAGCAACATCTCAAGACATCAGTCAGGAAGTTAAAGCTTGGTCGCAAATGGGTCTTCCAAATGGACAGTGACACCAAGCATACTTCTAAGGTTGTGGCAATTTAGTTTAAGGACAACAAGGTCAAGGTATTGGAGTGGCCATCACAAAGCCCTGATCTCAATCCCATAGAAAAGTTGTGGGCAGAACTGAAAAAGTGCGTGTGAGCAAGGAGGCCTACAAAGCTGCCTTAGTTACACCAGCTCTGTCACGAGGAATGGGCTAAAATTCACCCAACTTATTGTGGGAAGCTTGTGGAAGGCTACCCGCAACGTTTGTCTCAAGTTAAACAATTTAAAGAAAATGCTACCAAATACTAATTGAGTGTGTGTAAACTTCTGACCCACTGGGAATGTGATGAAAGAAATAAAAGCTGAAATAAATCATTCTCTCTACTATTATTCTGACATTTCACGTTCTTAAAATAAGGTGGTGATCCTAACTGACCTAAGATGGGGCATTTTTACTTGGATTAAATGTCAGGAATTGTGAAAAACTGAGTTTAAATGTTTTTGGCTAAGGTGTATGTAAACTTCCGACTTCAACTATACACATTTCTATTTACATTAGCGACGGGAATGTCACGAGCCGAGAGAGGGTTCGGTATACGTTCTTGCGTCGCAGCTCAAAAGTACTGTAAATGTCACAATAGCCACTAGCCAGGAGGCCAAGCAAACTATTCACATAGCTAGCTACTAGCTAAAGTTATGCAAGCAACTCTTTATGCGTCTACCATATTACACTTAATTATTGCAACAAATCTCTCTAATAATGCAATAATTCACAAGCATGTCAATATTTTTTATTCTTTGACTGTAGACATTTTTACTTCAAGACAAAAGCACAGAGTTACTGCTAGCTAAAGCTAACAACATGTCATCAACTAATGTTAGCATATCAAAATGAACAATTACCCCTCTAATACAAGTACAGTAGACCTACCTTTTAACATTACAACCAACCAATCATTTTTATCAATATCATGCAAATCATTAGGCTTTGTGGTAAAATCAAATTGTTACTGAGAACTTGGGTATAATTCACTGGGGATTTCAGCAGTTTTATATGGAAGCCCTTTCCCACCACCCAAAAATAAAATACATATAGATCATCCATATAGGTTATGTTTCTTAATTTGTAGCATTGTATGGCAATTTCCATCTGTCCACGTTGTAGAAATGAGCACATCAGGGCTGCCACAAAAGTGTAATAAACTTGTCAGCTTGTAGTCCTAAAAACGGACATTAGTTAGCATTTTCTACCTCTAGTTCATTGAGCATTCCTATGGGCGAAATTAATGGGGAAAGGAATGGAGCTTTGGGATATATGCCAAAAATAAGGTCTGAGGTTAACACAGGCTTAGGAGATCTTATGTTTCATTTTGTTATGCGATAATATTAGTCAGTTAACATGACATGAATTATGAAGCCTTTACTTGCTCAAAATGTCAGTTGCTAACGAGTCGCTAACTGTCAGAAATGGAACTACAACATTAGTCATACATTTTTTCACGTAACTATGTCGACCACGCAAATTAGTCTACGCTACAGTCCACCAAAAAGCTAGTTAGCTTAGTGAGCTTTCTGCTTCCCAGCTCGAAGGAAAATGCAAGGATGTTATATTGTTTGTTTCAGGCGGCAACCTTTTTACTTGTTTTTATTACATAAATGCATCAAAATTCACAAATAGTAATATTAGCTGATGAGATTCCCATAAAACAAAATGTAAAAGATCTAAGCCTTGGTTTACTGCAGACCTTATTTTTTATGTTCATCCAAAACAAACAATTTCTCCATAGGCTTTGTCCAACAAGCCATGGCGGTGTTAGCTTCTGTAAGTGTCTACAAAAAGACTCCATTACTATTGCTCTCTATTTGCCCTAGCACTTTTCATTTGATTTAATAAAAAAATAAGCGTTGAAAAGAGGGACAAAGTACTGTTATTTTGACTGATTCACCTCATGATTTGTTTAACCGGGTTTTTGTTTTCAGCCTCGCTAAGGAGTTTTTCCAGGAGTTAAAAAAACAACATATGTCCTGATTAGAAAAAAATCTGGTCCCAGATTTGTATGATTTACTATCAATTTTTGTTATAGTATTGACATTTAAAAAAACTGTTGAGAGAAATGAGCTTCCATAGATTTACGTAAGCTCAATGCAGCCGGCAGGCGGCAGCTACTGTGACAATTTCAGAATGTAACAGGCTGTTACTGCAATTTCAGGTAAAAATTCAATAAAACAAGTCTCAAATATAACCAAAATGTCTATACATTTCAGCTGTTTCAAAGACATTGCTCTGCTATTATCATTTACACTGTAGGAGTGTTGAGCTCAACTAAGACAATACACTACCCTGATCGGAAGGGGGGCAACTGTTGGGAGAGTGTCGTGCACAACCTCCGGAGGTAGCTCATGAGACGTTATAATTTTGCAACTTTATACAACAGTATTGGCTCTCGAGAATTGATACCTCTTGACTAGCCTCTCAAATGTCCCTTTGCTATTGTCAATGTGAAAACAATCTAATAGGCATGTCAATGTCCTCTGGGGTATAAGCCACAGTAAACACTGCTCTACAACCAACTAACTAATAGCAGTTTGGTGTATACGTCAAAATAATGCCTTGGAGGTGTGAAACCAACAGAGCAGTCAGTCTCGCCAAAGCTAATGAGGCTTACAAACATTAATTCAACCTTAAATTCTCAGAAGGATTGGAAACAAGGAAGGGCCTTGGGCAAGGGATGGTTGTCTCACTAATTTCCATGGGGAATTCATTTCTCAATCAATTGTAACATTTGATAATGAATAATATGATACGGTGTGGGTTCTGTCCATATTCTTGCTATTCATACAAAAGTTTGAAGAAAGGAGGGATCCAGTGCAGTCAAGATGGGCCTAATCATTTGTCGCTAAAGAATGTAATTTTTAAATAGGCCTAGTATTGTGCCCAATTTAATTTGCAGTTAGGGTTGTATACTGTTTTTAAGAGCAAGGGCTTTTCTTTTGAAAGGGGAATTCACACAGTACACCTACACACACATACACCTGTGAACCAGGCTGGGAGTCTGGCACGCAACTTAATTTTCCTGCATCCTTACTCTGAAGACAGTTGGGAAAACAGGCATCGGGGAACATAACCAACCACAGACTGTGGAATGTTCTGCGTTCGACACCATTTTCTCTCTTCTCTCTCTCTCTCTCTCTCTCTCTCTCTCTCTCTGTCTTAGCAGGTCTTCAGTTGAGCAATCTGCACAGGAGCCCATATTCCCCCAAAGAGGTGTTTGTTCATGCATTCTCTTGTTTCTCTGTTCTCATTTCATTGGTAAGGAGAGAGTCTGTCTGACTAGCTCTCATAGGTCTGAATTTCAAGTGACTGTCATTCTTTAGAGAACAGAGCACATCTGCAGGTTGGCAGATTTGTTGGAATCAGAGCGCGGCAGCTTAGAGGTTGAGGTGATTTTAAATTAAAATCTATTCTGCTCTTTCTTATTGTGAAGTACAGTCTTGATTGTGATCAAATTGGACTTGGGTGAGCAACAAAGACTGTCCTTCATCGCTCTCTGTTTTTGGAAACCACTAGGTCTATTTTGGTGTGTTTCTTGTCATGCTGTGAATCTCTTAAATGCTGGCTAAATACATTTCAGTGTCTCGTGGGGAACGTCACCCCATTGGCTGTGTCGAGATTCTCATACTAAAAGTATTTACCTTGTACTACATATAGCCTACTACTTAGAACATACTGTTAGTATAATGTATGCACTAAGCTCCTACATACTACAGTTACACACTAGGCCAACATGCTACTGTTCATCCATATTAAGGAAATGTTCTATTGCTCCATCATGTTATCGACCACCATTTGTTCACTTTTGCTCTTACAGCCGTCCCGTTTTTTGGTTGCATTGAATTGTTGGTCTAGAAAGGGTGATTCTCTTACTGAAAAGTGTACAGTGAATTCCTACTCCATGAAAAGGCTAAATTAAGTATGACATCCTGTCATTCAAGGCATACCCCAATTATGACACATTTTTGTATACCGCACATCTTTTTAGTCTTGCATAGGGTACACTAAACATGTACTAAATAGGATGTAGTATGATTCATTGGATACAGTCTTGTGAAATAGAATACTGAAGCTATTGCCATCCTAAGCGTTATTTCAACAATCAGGCACCTTCTTTTCAGTGCCGCTAACACAATCCCCACCATTTTATGTTTATTGGAATAGCACTTCCTATTTACTTGTTTTGAAGAACAAATGATTTATGATTTGTAACCGTCTGGCCGGCATAGAACAGGCCCAGGCAGTGACAAGACGGACCACCCAGGAAAGTCTAGCTCACATCGCCCCCCTACCCCAACTCCCCCTCTCCTCATACCCAAGAAAACAAAGAATCAAATCTGCTACTAATTCAAGAGAACATGGAATATTCCATTGGACAGGATACAGGTTTTGTTCAGTAACTCCCTTCACTCTTCTTTCTCTCTTATCACTTGTTCCCACACAGTGCTATTCTCCTTTTTCCATTCTTTTTCAGTCAGGTGCAAACATGACAATGGTTGGTTGATTATGCCATTTAGTGTTTAGATTATTTTAGAATCGGATAAAATGAACTGTTAATCCAACACAATTACTTCAATGAAATGACAGTGGTTCGATTGGAATTTTTTGAGGTGGGCAGTAACCTGTTAATGGTTAGGCTACCATTAGTTCTTATGCCTTCCACACATGTTGTTCTTTTGTAAATGGAGGAATATTTTTTTTCCTCATTAGGAGCATGTCAAAAGTTACCTATTCTGGTTACAGAGGCCTAATAGAGGGTTTAATTATAATTTACCCTAATGTAGCAACATCAGGGTCATGTTCAGTGGTCATGAAATGGACAAAAACACTTTGAAACGGAGATGTGAAATGGGGAGGTACAATACTTTCTGAACTTGGGTCAGGATGAAAGTAAGAGTGTTGCACCATTTCATTCCAGACCTTGTGTGACTGCTCATGTGAAACCATTTTTAATCAAACCCTCATTTCTATATTATATCATAACCGTTACCAGGAGTCAATATCTCTGACTCAGGTTGAAGGAATGTAACTTTGGGAGTCTACTATTTGCTCATACCTTCAAATTTACCTCCCTCCCCTCATACCTCCCTCCCCGGATCCTGCATGTACAGTAATTGCAGGGTATGATTATTTTAGTCACTCTATAACCCTGTGTGTACACCATCCCCACCCACCTAACCCCATCTCCATGGGTTACCGAACTAGGCCGCAGCCAAAACCAATGATCTCATCAGTACCACTCACTGCCCAGTCATTGAAAAAACACAAGCCTCTTCCCTTTGAAGTCCTTGCTCATCTGCTCTGACACACCGGCTGTGCGTGAGCTAGCTAGCCAACCGGCATCCATTTGCATTGGAAATGAGGTGGAAGACACAAGACCTGGCAAAACCTGCCAGCAACACGGGAAAAATCACAAAGTGAGTCCTGACCACAGACCTTACTCACTCACCCTACTTGTCAAGACTATCAGATTCTTGAACTCCCTTCAGTTCTCCCCCTACGGCTCTATCTGTGGGTACCATTGGGCCCCTGTGAGGACTTGCCTGTGTACAGTACAGGGAATAAGGGTCCACAAGCAAGCAGATCGAGCTCTGAGCTGTATAATGCTTTATCTCCCCACCCCCTTCAGTTGTTATCAGTGTAGTCCTGGGCTCTATTCCCATCCAGTCACCCCCCCTGCCTCTACCCCTGCTCCCTCGCCCCCAGCCCTAGGGGGATATGCACTAACATGCATGTCCTTTGTTGTCTGAAGCTGGCCAGAATGCCAGACTGGGGAGACTTTTTTTGGAATTTAGAATTTATTTGGGTTATTCAGATCTGGGAAAAGAGTGACCGAGAGAAAGGGAGGATATTAGTGTGTGCATTAGAGGTCGACCGATTAATCAGAATGGCTGATTAATTAGGGCCGATTTCAAGTTTTCATGACAATCGGAAATCGGTATTTTTGGGCGCCTATTTTTATTTTTATACCTTTATTTAACTAGGCAAGTCAGTTAAGAACACATTCTTATTTTCAATGACTGCCTCGTTCAGGGGCAGAACAACAGATTTTCATCTTGTCAGCTCGGGGATCCAATCTTGCAACATTACAGTTAACTAGTCCAACGCAATAACGACCTGCCTCTCTCTCATTGCACTCCACAAGGAGACTGCCTGTTACGCGAATGCAGTAAGCCAAGGTAAGTTGCTAGCTAGCATTAAATTTATCTTATAAAAAACAATCATAATCCCTAATTAACTACACATGGTTGATGATATTATCTAGCGTGTCCTGCGTTGCATAGAATCTGACTGAGAATACAAGTATCTAAGTATCTGACTGAGCGGTGGTAGGCAGAAGCAGGTGCGTAAACATTCATTCAAACAGCACTTTTGGGTGTTTTGCCAGCAGCTCTTCGTTGTGCGTCAAGCATTGCGCTGCTTATGACTTCAAGCCTATCAACTCCCGAGATGAGGCTGGTGTAACCGAAGTGAAATGGCTAGCTAGTTAGCGCGCGCTAATAGAGTTTTAAACGTCACTCGCTCTGAGCCTTCTAGTAGTTGTTCCCCTTGCTCTGCATGGGTAACGCTGCTTCGATGGTGGCTGTTGTCGTTGTTTTGCTGGTTTCGAGCCCAGGGAGGAGCGAGGAGAGGGACGGAAGTTATACTGTTACACTGGCAATACTAAAGTGCCTATAAGATCATCCAATAGTCAAAGGTTAATGAAATACAAATGGTATAGAGGGAAATAGTCCTATAATTCCTATAATAACTACAACCTAAAACTTCTTACCTGGGAATATTGAAGACTCATGTTAAAAGGAACCACCAGCTTTCATATGTTCTCATGTTCTGAGCAAGGAACTGAAACGTTAGCTTTCTTACATAGCACATATTGCACTTTTACGTTCTTCTCCAACACTTTGTTTTTGCATTATTTAAACCAAATTGAACATGTTTCATTATCTACTTGAGGCTAAATTGATTTTATTGATGTATTATATTAAGTTAAAAATAAGTGCTCATTCAGTATTGTTGTAATTGCCATTATTACAAATAAATAAATAAAAATCGTCCGATTTAATCGGTATCGGTGTTGAAAAATCATAATCACCATAATTTGCAAATAAATTGATAAAAAATCCTACAAGGTGATTTTCTGGAATTTTTTTCTCATTTTGTCTGTCATAGTTGAAGTGCACCTATGATGAAAATTACAGGCCTCATCTTTTTAAGTGGGAGAACTTGATGGCTGACTAAATACTTTTTTGCCCCACTGTACGTGCATACTAGTCGACTAGTTGATTGTTTGGTCGATAGGCTATTGGTCCAACGAGTTTTTTTTTTTATCCAGCAGTAGCAAATATATATATATATTTTTTATGGCACGCTCGGTGAACTAATCCATTGCGGAGGCAAGGGGTATGCCAGGTGTACTCTCTGCCTGAAAGAGATCAATTATGCCAACAAAGGGTATCCGGCTCTGCTGGCACATTGTAGAACAGATGTCCACAGACCGAAAGTGTGCAATGTAATAATGTGAAGTATAGCCCAAAGATATTGTTTTTGTTGTGTTGAACTTGACAGTGACACTGTGTGTGTGTGTGTGAGTGAGAGGGGATTATAAAAATGTTTGTCAGTGATTGTTATTTTTGCACACATGTAGACTTGTGCACTTGATCAATGTCTACTATAGTGGGCACTATAATAGAGCAAAAATAGAATGCCTGTTTGTTTCATTCTATTTCTACTTTAAGATGTTTTTTTCCTATAGTGTTTGTGTCTGGTTACAAGCATTCTATTATAGAGGCTGTCATGCCTAACTGCAATATTAGTGTATTGTTTTTTAAAATCAAGACTTCAGTGTCATTTGCAGTAAAGTCTAGGCAACAAGTAACATTGGATTGCTTTCTTACATTTTTTTTTAGCTGTGTGTTAGGTTCACATTAACCACTTTCTTTTACAGAAAGAGAGAGATCATATTCTTTGTTGTTTACTTAGTTAAAACCTGCATTTCCCCCTAGCAGGGATTTTTTTTTGCATGTTTCAGTGCAACAAAAAAAGTGTAACCTTTTTGGGCCCTCACCAGTTTGCATCCCAGGCATAGAAGTAGGTTTATAGGCTACCTGGCTTGCACGCAAATGTATGCATATAAATGTGCCCACTTGTGGATCTGATGGTGTTTCTGATTGGTTTAATACACCACCACTAATGAGCTGTGGAGATTCTCAAAGTAATGTTTTCTTCACCTCAAACAGCAAACAAACACGTCTGTTTTTACATCCATTGATATTGACAATAGATCCTTAATATATTTGTAAAATCTTTCCAGTTCTTTCCCTTCGATAATCACTCTGCGTAAAAGGGAAGAATGTCATGCTCTGATCCAATGGTAATGTCATAAAATAGGCCTACATGATTACCTCTTATCCCTTGTGCAGATAGCCTACAGCTGTGTCTGTCCCGAGCTCACTGGTGCAGGAAACTCTTACATGCTGACCACACTGGTCTCACTGGCATGCGTGAGTGTTGCAAAATACATTTACATATACATGTTATTCAATAATTGAATTCAAACTGCTTGCGCGTCAGCGATCATCTGCGTAACTAGGTGCTAAAATAGACCTTGGTTCTATTTTAGATGCTTGATGCACTGTAAGTCCCACCTCTTCCATCTCCTCATTGGTTTTTAGGAGCATATACCCATGTGGGTGATTGAAAGTTGAACATTCCAGTCCAGTTGGTTGCAGTAATGCACCGTAAAGTTGGTTGCCAACCGCCATATAAAATCCACAGAAGATGGAGACTGAACAAGGAGAGATTACTAGAAACTATGTTTCCCCTTTTATCTGTGGATGAATTGTCAGAGTAGGGAACACACGATTTTGTGTGACTGAAAATGGCTCAAAATTCTACAAAGATCCAGTAAAAGAAAAAAGGGCCGTGTACATTTCAGGTAAAATAACAACCCAATGTTTTTATCCCAGGACATAATAGCTAGCAACAGCAAGCTAGCTAGCTGAATATCCACGAATACTTCATAATGTTTTTCCTTGTCCCCAAATTAATATTGTTGGTTCAGAGTTCGTTTTGATATTTCAACCTGCTTGTCCTGACCACATCTGGTGTGACTGGACAAAATCCACATGCGCGCGATGGCAAATGACATTTCAATAGCATTTTGGGTCATTCCATGTGATTTCAGCAAGCTATGACACCCACCATCTCAAATTGTTCTGAAATGGTTTATGTAGTTATAAACAGATAAAGATAAGCATACCTGCAACATTTTGTTCAAAGACAATTTGGCCTCTTTGAAATGAATTGAATGCACCCAAATTGGCCATATCATTTATAAGATTCATATAATATTCAGCAAATATAGTACCCAACGTCTGATTTCGACCAATCCTCTTCTTAACAATGATTAAGACGTGAAGAATCAAAATAAATGTTCAAAAGCCAGCCACGGACCTCCAAGACCCCATACCAAGCACACCCAACAGTAAGTATACATTATCTGTTCTCTATGGTTTGACAAGTAGTATGACGCTGCGGCTTGGATAAATATTTATTCAACCTATGTAATGTATTCTCAGCGAATTTGGTGCTGTTTATTTTTCCCTTTTCAGAGAAGTTGTCTATGTCCCATCACACAACCTGAATACCAGGTTCTAACCCCTAGATGGTGCTGATCCTGCTGTTAGGTGAAAAATAAGAATCCCCTCCCCTCAATGTTAACTCAACTTAATATTTAAATGATAATGATTTATACACGTACAATTAAGAGCTACAGTTGGGAGAATGTATTTGTCCAAATAGATCTCAAAGAAAAATCATATGAAAACAAAAAACAGGACTATTTATTATTAATTAAATTCGTTCACTTTCTTTTCTGTCTTCAGTGCATCTCCTGTTGCAGTGATGTCGTTAAAATCCCAAATTATTTTTGTGGCCAAGTTGCAGTGTTTGGTACTCTAATGGTGCAGATGATGCTTGTTTTTGGTAGAAAACGTGTGTCCTCTTTGTTTTGCCAAGAAAGTGACTTTGCTGGATTACTTAGATGCATGCTTTCCTTCAATGTTTTCATCATTCACATCCTCCACAATTCCAATCCAGTACTCATCATCATAGAAGCAAAGTAGAAAATTAGAGGCTCGCACATTCACCATTGTATTCTCAACTATGGGTTTCCTTAGGAACAAACTTAATGCATAATCTGGGCAGTACCCAACTTCAGCTGTGGCCTATTAACTATCTAGTGGTGAGGACAACTTCAATGACAAATTTCTCAAAACAGGGGGAACAAAACCCTCACCAAATTCTTTGAGAATACATTACATAGGATAAAGAAACAATACTCCAAGCCACAGCTCTATACTACTTGCCAGACATAGACAACTGATACTATATACATGTTTTTGGTGTGGGGGGTCCATGGGTGGCAAAAAAAAATATCTGTGGATTCATCATGTCTTACTCGTAAAAAAGAAAAGAGGTTTAGCCCTAATTGAACGTTGGGTACTATATTTATTGAATATATGAATACTAACAATTTAAAATGGCCAATTTGGGTGCAATCAATTAGCCTAATTCCTCAGTAATCAAAATATATTTCAACAAAATAACGCTGCAGGAATGCAAATTTTTAGGAAATACCCGTGGTAAGAACTGTTCAATGTTGGTACAAACAGACCAGCTATGCCCTCCGTAAGGCAATCGAAGGCAAAACGACAGTAGAGGGACAAAGTGGAGTCTAAATTAATTGGCTCAGACACGAGAAGTATGTGGCAGGGACTCATGGACAATCACGGATTATAAAGGGAAAGACAGCCACATCGCGGATACCGACACCTTGCTCCCGGACAACCTAAACAGATTCTTTGCCAACTTTGAGGAAAAAATACCGAGCTGCCGTGGTCCACCGCTGCTCACGGGGACTGTGCGCTCTCGTTCTCTGTGGCTGACGTGAGTAAGACATTTAAGCGTGTTAACCCTCGCAAGGCTGCCGGTCCAGATGGCATCCCGAGCCTTGTTCTCAGAGCATGTGCCTGGGGGGTTTACTAACATATTCAATCTCTCCCAGTCTGTTGTCCCCACTTGCATCAAGATGTCCACCATTGTTCCTGTACCGAAGAAAGCGAAAGTAACTGAACTAAATTACTATCACCCTGTAGCACTCACTTCTATCATCATGAAGTGCTTTGAGAGGCTAGTTAAGGATCAGGACATCTCCACCTCACTTGAAACCCTAGACCCACTACAATTTGCCTCCGCCCCAACAGATCCACGGATGACGCACATTGCCCCATCCCTTCTGGATAAGAGTAATACCTATGTAAGAATGCTGTTCATTGACTATAGCTCAGCCTTCAATACCATAGTGCCCTCCAAGCTCATCACTAAACTAGAGGCACTGGGTCTGAACCCCGCCCTGTGCAACTAGGTCCTGGACTTCCTGACAGGCCTACCCCAAGTGTGTTTGCTCAGCCCCCTTCTGTTCACCCATGACTGCGTGACCACACACGTCTCCAACTCAATCAAGTTTGCTGACGACACAACAGGAGTAGGCCTGATTACCAACAACGATGAGACCTCCTTGAAGGAGGAGGTGAGGGCCCCCGCGGAGTGGTGCCAGGAAAATAACCTCTCCCTCAACAAAACGAAGGAGCTGCTCATGGACATCAGTAGATAGCCGAGAGAACACACACAATCCACATCAACGGGGCCACAGTGGAGAGGGTGAAAAGCTCCAAGTTCCTCGTCGTGCTCATCACTGACAACCTGAAATGATTCATTCACACAGACAGTGTGGTGAAGGCGCCGCAGCGTCTCTTCAACCTCAGGGGCTAAGCTGAATTTCTTCAGCCTCCTAAGACCCTCAGGCACTTTTACAGATGCACCATTGAGAGCATCCTGTTGGGCTGTATCACTGCCTAGTACGGCAACTGCACGGTCCGCAACTGCAGGGCTCTCCAGAGGGTGGGGCAGACAGCCCAACGCTTCACCAGGGGCACACTGCCTGCCGTCCGAGACATCTAACACACCCAGTGTCACGGGAAGGCCAAGAAGATCATCAAGGACTTCAGCCACCCGAGCCACAGCCTGTTCACCTTGCTACCATATACAAGATAGTGACAGTACAGGGGCATCAAAGCTGGGACAGAGACTGAAACAGCTTCTATCTCCAGGCCATCAGACTGTTAAATAGTCACCACTAGCTGGCCTCCGCCCAGTACCCTGCCCTGAACTTTAGTTACTGTTACTAGCCGGTAAACATCCGGTACTCAAACCTGCACCTTAGGGTAGCAGTCTCTATCTATGTACAGTGCCTGATTTTGTGTCACTGATCTACACTCCATTCCCCATAATGTCAAAGTGGAGTTTGTTTGTAGAAATGTTTTGAAATTAATAACAAATAAAGCTGAAATGTCTTGAGTCAGTAAGTATTCAATAAGATGCATGGACCCGTTCTGTGTTCAATAATAATGGTTAACATGATTTTTGAATGACTACCCTATCTCTGTACCCGACACATACAATTATCTGGAAGGTCCCTCAATCGAGAAGTGAATTTCAAGCACAGATTCAACCACAAACCAGGGAGGTTTTTCAATGCCTGGCAAAGAAGTGCACTGATTTGGTATACAGTAGGTAAAAAAAAATGAAGTAAAATAAATAGACATTGAAAGATACAGGCGTCCTTCCTAACGCTATTGCCGGAGAGGAAGGAAACTGCTCTGAGATTTCACCAAGAGGCCAATGGTGATTTTAAACAGTTGCAGAGTTTAATGGCTGTGTAAGGAGAGAACTGAGGATGGATCAACAACATTGAAGTTACTGTACAGAATAAAAATGTTCCAACACATGCATCCTGTTTGTAACAAAGGACTAAAGTAAAACTGCAAAGAAATTTGGCAAAGCAATGAGCTTTTTGTCCTGAATACAAAGCGTGATGTTTGGGGCAAATCCAACACATCGCTGAGTACAACTCTTCATTTTCAAGCATGGTGGTGGCTGCATCATGCTATGGGTATGCTTGTCATTGGCAAGGACCAGGGAGTATTTGGGGGATAAAAATAAACAGAATATAGCTATACGCACAGGCAAAATCCTAGAGGAAGACCTGTTTTCCAACAAACACTTTGAGACAAATTCACAATTCTTGGCCTCAACAGCTCCCACCCAAGCCATAAGACGGACAATTTATATTGACACCCCGCCTCCCTTTTGTACACTGCTGCTACTTGCTGTTTATTATCTGTGCATAGTCACTTCACCCCCACCTACATGTACAAATTACCTCAACTAACCTGTACCCCCGCACACTTACTCGGTACCGGTGCCCCCTGTATATAGCCTCGTTATTGTTATTTTCATTGTTACTTTTTATTATTAGTTTTTATTTTAGTCTACTTAACTCATCTTGAACTGCATTGTTGGTTATTAGCTTGTAAGTAAGCATTTCACGGTAAAGTCAACACTTGTTGTATTTGGCGCATGTGACAGTAGGACAATAACCTAAAACACAAGGCTAGATCTGGAGTTGCTTACCAAGACGACCGTGAATCTTCCTGGGTGGCGTAGTTAGTTTTTTACTTAAATCAGCTGGAAAATCTATGGCAAGATTTGAAAATGTCTGTTTAGCAATTATCAGCAATCAACTTGACAGAGCTTGAAGAATTTTTGAAAGAATAATAGGCAAATATTGTACAATCCAGATGCGCAAAGCTCTTAAAGACGAATCACTTTCAAAGGTGATTCCACAGAGTATTCACAGAGTATTGTTAAATGCTTATAGAAATTTATATTTTTCTGTATTTCATCTTCAATAAATTTGCTAAAATATCAGCAACAAAAAAATTCACCTTGTCCTTGGAGTATTGTGTTTAGATGGGTGGAAAAATATATTTAATACATTTTGAATTCAGGCTGTAAACACAACATTTTGAATACTTTCTGTAATGTACATAGCCATTGAACAGTGGTCACTTTGACAATTTTTACATACTGTTTTACTTACTTCATATGATTCTGTATTCTAGCCAATGCTCATCCTGTATAACTACTGCTGTACACCTTTGCTATTCCTATACTGTTTATACCTACTGTCATATACATACTTTTCGTCATGTAGTGTGTGTAATATACAGTATGTGGAAACCTGCTCTTTTCAAACATCTCATCTTCCAAAATCATGTGCATTAATGTGGAGTTGGTGTCCCCTTTGCTGCTATAAGAGCCTCCACTCTTCTGGGAAGGCTTTCCACTAGATGTTGGAACATTGCTGCGGGGACTTGCTTCCATTCAGCCACGAGCATTAGTGAGGTCGGGCACTGATGTTGGGCAATTAGGCTTTCATCCCAGGTCTGGGCTCTGTGCAGGCCAGTCAAGTTCCACACCGATCTCGACAAACCATTTCTTTATGGACCTCGCTTTGTGCATGAGGGTTTTGTTTTGCTGAAACAGGAAAGGCATTGCGCACAGTGATCTTTGGCTTGTGTGTGGCTGCTCAGCCATGGACACCCATTTCATGAAGCTCCCGACTAACAGTTATTGTGCTGACATTGTATCCAGAGGCAGTTTGGAACTCGGTAGGGAGTGTTGCAACTGATGACAGACAATGTTTACGCGCTACACGCATCAGCACTAAGCGATCCCATTCTGTGACCTTGTGTGGCCTACCACTTGGTGGCTGAGCCATTGTTGCTCCTAAATGTTTCCACTTCACAATAACTGCAGTTACAGTTGACCGGGGCAGCTCTAGCAGGGCAGACATTTGACAAAATGACTTGTTGAAAAGGTGGCATCCTATGATGGTGCCACTTTGAAAGTCACTGAGCTCTTCAGCAGGACCATTCTACTGCCAATGTTTGTCTATGGAGATTGCAAGGCTGTGTGCTCGATTTTTTTTTTTTATACACCTGTCCGCAACAGGTGTGGCTGAAATAGCCGATACCACTAATTTGAAGGTGTGTGTGTGTCACTTTGGAGTCCAGAGCAAGCAAAATCGTATGGCCTACCTGTAGCAAACTAAGTGGATGTTTTAGGAGGGCACCCTGCCAGCAGAGTGCTCGTTGCCAGCCGGGTAGCCCTGTTCTTTGCCAGAATATGTTACATCTTCCTCCCATAATATTGAAGGCAGTGCAATTTTACAGCTGCTTTTCTTTAGTCATATAGCCAGTAGCCACCCTAATTAAGCATATCTGAAAATGATCAATCAAATTGGCTAGTAGTAGATTGCTAAACTATTTTATATGGATGATAAATGTTGCCAGGTAAAACTGGGGGAAATTAACAAGTTCTTTCTGGTCACTAATCTGGTTATGTGAGCGTGCCTTTGCGTGCCAATGCTGATGATTGGTCAATGGTCAACAATCAAGATGTGCAACTTTTTGGTTCTGAAGCATAGATGAGAATTTAACAATGATTGCAGGCAGTGAGTTCAAACCAAAAACAAAAAATGTATACTCCTAAAAAAACATTGGGTGAAAATTATACCACCATCGTAAAGGGCACTTTGAAGACAAGAAGGGCAAAGGGGCTTGTGCTCTGCAAAGGTAGAGCCTTGTCTGTGCAGGTGTTCTGCACAGGTGTTCTGCCGCTCAGCAAATTATTTACATTTACATTTAACAAAAACATCGATTTCTTTCTTTATGACATCCAGTGGAACAGCCACTTTACAATACAACAAAAACACGATTTCCTCTTTCACTAAACCACTCACTCCCTCACCCTCCTCTGTTTTGTGTTTCGCTTATTCCTATCCACTCTGAACATTTTGTAAATTCTTTGGGGGTCTGTGGGATACAGGACTGTACCACTGTAACCGCAACAATGAGAAGCACTCGGCTGTGTGCTTCTCTACTCCACCAGCTGCCCCTCCCTCTTTCCATTTTACATAGCCCACTCAACACCTTAACTATTACATAGA
The DNA here is from genome assembly GCF_034236695.1 of Oncorhynchus nerka. NCBI lineage: Eukaryota > Metazoa > Chordata > Actinopteri > Salmoniformes > Salmonidae > Oncorhynchus > Oncorhynchus nerka. The sequence continues at coordinate 50,807,782 of NC_088410.1, read as the reverse complement.
GAGAAGAGAGCTGTTATCTCCCATCCAAACATCCAAACAAGAGTGAGAGGGAGGATGAAACAGAATGAAAGATATCAACCTGCCTGGAGCCCAACGGAGACGGCACCTTATTGTTCTCCTGTACGAGGGCATCCATTTTACCATGTTCATTTTTGGATTCATATATTTTTATAGAAATATGCGTGCGCAAACCACATCACAGGTTTTTGCAGACTCACCCCAGCGACAGTATCTAGGCCCTCTGCTTGCTGCACACAGCTTCTCTGCTCTGCAACCCTGGCTTTATTTAGCCTGCCTACACACACACGCACACACACACACACACTACGAAGAAGCTCGCCAATCCGTTTGGAAGAGATCAGTAATATTAAGAGACTGTTGCTCCTCTCTTTGTGACCCAGACCCCAGTGAGAGAAGCGGATTAACATGGCGGATCCCCTAAAATAATGTAGGAGAGAAGTCGATGCATGCGTCAAGTGTGACTGGGTCGTCCCTGTTTGACGACTGTGGTGCATGAATGGAGCCTGCAGACAGTGGGAGGCGACTCAGACACTGTCTGGCACTAATAACAGTGGTGCGTGTGTGCTTGTGTAGGAGCATGTGCATGTGAGCAACCTGGGTGAGTAGAGGCTAAATGTCTGCTCGCATTAGTGAATGCAGTTGTCTGTTATTGAATCAACCGCTTGAGTTTTGTTTCTCTCTTTCCCCCCCGAGTCTTCTGTGAAAGTTAGATTGGTCCACCAGCACATCTGGCCAATTTGGAAAATATCAACGTTTAATGGAAGGGTTTCTTCGATCACTCGGTTGCAATTATTCCCAAACAATATTTTTAAAGATGCTTGATGGAAACACTATTTTCAACTGAAAACATAATCACCTGGAGAATTTATCTGCAGGAGAGAATGACTTTTGGCAAACTCAAGGTGTTTACTTTTGTTGGATGACATGAAAATAGATATCTTTGGCTACGCACACCAATGGTTGGTTTGGCATCGAAATGAGAATGCATGAGCAGAAAATAAAATCCTGGGACCCTTGTTAGGGGCAACGGCATCAACTTTCCTCATTACCAGGATATTTTAGGCTAAAAATTGGCTACCAGTGGAGCTTCCAGCAAGACCATAACCCCAACCACACATCAAAATCCTCAAAGAAATGGTTAATTGGCCACAAAATCAAAATTTTGCAATGGCCATTTCACTCTCCAGACTCCAAACCCATTGAAAACCTGTGGTTTCAATTGACATGGGTAGTCCATAAGCCCAGACAAATGACATCAAGGATCTGGAAGGATTATGTATGGTGGAATGGTCGACGATTCCTTCCAATGTGTTTTCCAACTTTTTAAAACATTTAAACTTTCAGTGTCTTTATGCTCGCAAGGTGAGGGGTGTCAATAATTTTGACTCCTACATTTTTTTGATAGAGATTTTGTTTAACAAGTAATACAAATCTTTCTCGGAGCAATTGTATTTATATAAAATAATATAGTTTGCCAATTTTTTTGGAGCATACAATATACACTGCTCAAAAAAATAAAGGGAACACTTAAACAACACAATGTCAAGTCAATCACACTTCTGTGAAATCAAACTGTCCACTTAAGAAGCAACACTGATTGACAATAAATTTCACATGCTGTTGTGCAAATGGAATAGACAACAGGTGGAAATTATAGGCAATTAGCAAGACACCCCCAATAAAGGAGTGCTTCTGCAGGTGGTGACCAGACCACTTCTCAGTTCCTATGCTTCCTGGCTGATGTTTTGGTCACTTTTGAATGCTGGCGGTGCTTTCACTCTAGTGGTAGCATGAGACGGAGTCTACAACCCACACAAGTGGCTCAGGTAGTGCAGCTCATCCAGGATGGCACATCAATGCGAGCTGGGGCAAGAAGGTTTGCTGTGTCTGTCCGCGTAGTGTCCAGAGCATGGAGGCGGTACCAGGAGACAGGCCAGTACATCAGGAGACGTGGAGGAGGCCGTAGGAAAGCAACAACCCAGCAGCAGGACCACTACCTCCGCCTTTGTGCAAGGAGGAGCAGGAGGAGCACTGCCAGAGCCCTTCAAAATGACCTCCAGCAGGCCACAAATGTGCATGTGTCTGCTCAAACGGTCAGAAACAGACTCCATGAGGGTGGTATGAGGTCCCGACGTCCACAGGTGGGGGTTGTGCAACACACAGGACGTTTGGCATTTGCCAGAGAACACCAAGATTGGCAAATTCGCCACTGGCGCCCTGTGCTCTTCACAGATGAAAGCAGGTTCACACTGAGCACTTGTGACAGTCTGGAGACGCCGTGGAGAACGTTCTGCTGCCTGCAACATCCTCCAGCATGACCGGTTTGGCGGTGGGTCAGTCATGGTGTGGGGTGGCATTTCTTTGGGGGGCCGCACAGCCCTCCTTGTGCTCGCCAGAGGTAGCCTGACTGCCATTAGGTACCGAGATGAGATCCTCAGACCCCTTGTGAGGACATATGCTGGTGTTGTTGGCCCTGGGTTCCTCCTAATGCAAGACAATGCTAGTCCTCATGTGGCTGGAGTGTGTCAGCAGTTCCTGCAAGAGGAATGCATTGATGCTATGGACTGGCCCGCCCGTTCCCCAGACCTGAATCCAATTGAGCACATCTGGGACATCATGTCTCGCTCCATCCACCAATGCCACGTTGCACCACAGACTGTCCAGGAGTTGGCGGATGCTTTAGTCCAGGTCTGGGAGGAGATCCCTCAGGAGACCATCCGCCACCTCATCAGGAGCATGCCCAGGCGTTGTAGGGAGGTCATACAGGCACGTGGAGGCCACACACACTACTGAGCCTCATTTTGACTTGTTTTAAGGACATTACATCAAAGTTGGATCAGCCTGTAGTGTGGTTTTCCACTTTAATTTTGGGTGTGACTCCAAATCCAGACCTCCATGGGTTGATACATTTTATTTCCATTGATGATTTTGTTGTCAGCACATTCAACTATGTAAAGAAAAAGTATTTAATAAGAATATTTCATTCATTCAGATCCAGGATGTGTTATTTTAGTGTTCCCTTTATTTTTTTGGAGCAGTGTAGTTCAGTATTTGAAACATTTATTTTATACAGTCATTTTTCCTAGTCTTAATCAAGGGTGTCAGTAATTTCGGACCCCACTGAGTATTCAATCGGGTACCCCTTTGTTAAGCGACTGACCACCCCTTTCTCTTCCCCATTTAAAACCAAAGGATCATTCACTGCCCATCTGGCACAAGTTCTCACACTTGTTAAGCAGAGGTTCTCCCTCTCTATAAATACAAACTCCCTCTGTCACTCCAAGCCCCCTCCCTGCCACCCCTACCTCCTCTACAGCATACACTTGCAGTCACACTAACCTTCTCCCGCCGCCCAGTATAAAAGTCACAGATCACATGGGGGTAGAGGGCTGCATTCCCGTGGGATGCCCACAGGACCTGCGGGTCCTGATAGAGATCATTGCTACACGGTCTGCATTTTTCATGCTGCGGGCGGGAGTGGGCGTTCAGACAGAGCTTAGCGATGAAAATATTTTTGTTGTCCCCCAGATTATTTAGAAATGGCCGTCTTTCTGCTTTGTGTTCGTTAGCCTAAGGCCTCAAACACACCTACAGCGTCATTGCTCAAAATGGTATGCAGCATCATCTGGATATGTGTGCAACAAAAGTTCAACATTCACCTTCTGCTACCCCTTTCTGTCAAGCCGTCTGCACATACAATTTGATGTGTATGTTCAATATATCCAAATTATGCACCACACAGAACGCACTGCAATTGCACAATGCTGCAAGGCAAACTGAGCGTTCCATTGTAAAAGTAACTTAGATCACATGAGGGCCCTCTCTATTTTTATACCCATTTACAGGTGGTGTCTCTTTGTAATTGAATTATTAACTACAGTGGCTGGCTGGCTAGTAGCCCCGGGCTCTTGTCTGACACTGAGCCAGACTGTCTCGGACAAATGGCTACTACTTTAGCAATGAAGGCTAAAGCTGACCCGTAAGAGCTGATATCAAATCAAATCAAATTGTATTTGTCACATATACATGGTTAGCAGATGTTAGTGCGAGTGTAGCGAAATGCTTGTGCTTCTAGTTCCGACAATGCAGTAATAACCAACAAGTAATCTAGCTAACAATTCCAAAACTACTACCTTATAGACACAAGTGTAAGGGGATAAAGAATATGTACATAAACATATATGAATGAGTGATGGTACAGAGCGGCATAGGCAAGATACAGTAGATGGTATTGAGTGCAGTATATACATATGAGATGAGTATGTAAACAAAGTGGGATAGTTAAAGTGGCTAGTGATACATGTATTACATAAGGATGCAGTAGATGATATAGAGTACAGTATATACATATATATATATATGAGATGAATAATGTAGGGTATGTAAACATTATATTAGGTAGCATTGTTTAAAGTGGCTAGTGATATATTTTACATCATTTCCCATCAATTCCCATTATTAAAGTGGCTGGAGTTGAGTCAGTGTGTTGGCAGCAGCCACTCAATGTTAGTGGTGGCTGTTTAACAGTCTGATGGCCTTGAGATAGAAGCTGTTTTTCAGTCTCTCGGTCCCAGCTTTGATGCACCTGTACTGACCTCGCCTTCTGGATGATAGCGGGGTGAACAGGCAGTGGCTCGGGTGGTTGCTGTCCTTGATGATCTTTATGGCCTTCCTGTGACATCGGGTGGTGTAGGTGTCCTGGAGGGCAGGTAGTTTGCCCCCGGTGATGCGTTGTGCAGACCTCACTACCCTCTGGAGAGCCTTACGGTTGTGGGCGGTGCAGTTGCCGTACCAGGTGGTGATACAGCCCGACAGGATGCTCTCGATTGTGCATCTGTAGAAGTTTGTGAGTGCTTTTGGTGACAAGCTGAATTTCTTCAGCCTCCTGAGGTTGAAGAGGCGCTGCTGCGCCTTCTTCACGATGCTGTCTGTGTGGGTGGACCAATTCAGTTTGTCTGTGATGTGTACGCCGAGGAACTTAAAACTTACTACCCTCTCCACTACTGTTCCATCGATGTGGATAGGGGGGTGTTCCCTCTGCTGTTTCCTGAAGTCCACAATCATCTCCTTAGTTTTGTTGACGTTGAGTGTGAGGTTATTTTCCTGACACCACACTCCGAGGGCCCTCACCTCCTCCCTGTAGGCCGTCTCGTCGTTGTTGGTAATCAAGCCTACCACTGTTGTGTCGTCCGCAAACTTGATGATTGAGTTGGAGGTGTGCGTGGCCACGCAGTCGTGGGTGAACAGGGAGTACAGGAGAGGGCTCAGAACGCACCCTTGTGGGGCCCCAGTGTTGAGGATCAGCGGGGTGGAGATGTTGTTGCCTACCCTCACCACCTGGGGGCGGCCCGTCAGGAAGTCCAGTACCCAGTTGCACAGGGCGGGGTCGAGACCCCGTTTAAATGTTTTCCTCACGTCGGCTGCAGTGAAGGAGAAGTCCGCATGTTTTAGTTGCGGGCAGTGTCAGTGGCACTGTATTGTCCTCAAAGCGGGCAAAAAAGTTATTTAGTCTGCCTGGGAGCAAGACATCCTGGTCCGTGACGGTGCTGGTTTTCTTTTTGTAATCCGTGATTGACTGTAGACCCTGCCACATACCTCTTGTGTCTGAGCCGTTGAATTGAGATTCTACTTTGTCTCTATACTGACGCTTAGCTTGTTTGATTGCCTTGCGGAGGGAATAGTTACACTGTTTGTATTCGGTCATGTTTCCAGTCACCTTGCCCTGATTATTAAAAGCAGTGGTTCGCGCTTTCAGTTTCACGCGAATGCTGCCATCAATCCACGGTTTCTGGTTTGGGAATGTTTTTTAATCGTTGCTATGGGAACGACATCTTCAACGCACGTTCTAATGAACTCGCACACCGAATCAGCGTATTCGTCAATGTTGTCGTCTGACGCAATACGGAACATATCCCAGTCCACGTGATGGAAGCAGTCTTGGAGTGTGGAATCAGATTGGTCGGACCAGCGTTGAACAGACCTCAGCGCGGGAGCTTCTTGTTTTAGTTTCTGTCTGTAGGCAGGGATCAACAAAATGGAGTCGTGGTCAGCTTTTCCGAAAGGAGGGCGGGGCAGGGCCTTATATGCGTCACGGAAGTTGGAATAGCAATGATCCAAGGTTTTTCCCGCCCTGGTTGCGCAATCGATATGCTGATAAAATTTAGGGAGTCTTGTTTTCAGATTAGCCTTGTTAAAATCCCCAGCTACAATGAATGCAGCCTCCGGATATATGGATTCCAGTTTGCAAAGAGTCAAATAAAGTTTGTTCAGAGCCATCGATGTGTCTGCTTGGGGGGGAATATATATGGCTGTGATTATAATCGAAGAGAATTCCCTTGGTAGATAATGCGGTCTACATTTGATTGTGAGGAATTCTAAATCAGGTGAACAGAAGGACTTGAGTTCCTGTATGTTGTTTTGGCCACACCACGTCCCGTTAACCATAAAGCATACGCCCCCGCCCCTCTTCTTACCAGAAAGATGTTTGTTTCTGGCGGCGCGATGCGTGGAGAAACCAGCTGGCTGCACCGTCTCTGATAGCGTCTCTCCAGTGAGCCATGTTTCCGTGAAGCAAAGAACGTTAGTCTCTGATGTCCCTCTGGAATGCTACCCTTGCTCGGATTTCATCAACCTTGTTGTCAAGAGACTGGACATTGGCGAGGAGAATGCTAGGGAGTGGTGCACGATGTGCCCGTCTCCGGAGTCTGACCAGAAGACCGCTTCGTTTTCCCCTTTTTCGAAGTCGTTTTTTGGGGTCGTCGGCTGGGATCCATTCCGTTGTCCTGGGTGAAAGGCAGAACACAGGGTCCGCTTCGCGAAAGTCGTATTCTTGGTCGTACTGATGGTGAGTTGACGCTGCTCTTATGTTCAATAGTTAAGATGACCTGGGGTACCAATGTAAGAAATAACACGTAAAAAAACAAAAAACTGCATAGTTTCCTAGGAACGCGAAGCGAGGCGGCCATCTCTGTCAGGTTAGAGTTTTATGGCCTAGTGGTGAGGGTTAGGATTGAATAGATCTAAACTGAGTGTAGGCTACTGTAGATCTGTTGTAAGGGTTCTTTCTACATGTACCGTGCCTTTGGAAAGTATTCAGACCCCTTCACTTTTTCCACATTTTGTTACATTACAGCCTTATACTAAAATGTATTAAATGTTTATCCTCATCAGTCTACAAACAATACCCCATAATGATAAAGCGAAAACAGCTTTTTAGAAATTTTTGCAAATGTACACTACCGGTCAAACGTTTTAGAACACCTACTCATTCACAGGTTTTTTCTTAAATTTGTACTATTTTCTACATTGTATAATAATAGGAGACATCAAAACTATGAAATAACACAGTGTTAAACAAATCAGAATATATTTTATATTTGAGATTCATCTAATGCAGCACTCCCATCACTCTCCTTCTTGGAAAAATAGCCCCTACACAGCCTGGAGGTGTGTTGGGTCATTGTCCTGTTGAAAAACAAATGATAGTCCCACTAATCCCAAACCAGATGGGTTGGCATATCACTGTAGAATGCTGTGGTAGCCATGCGGGTGAAGACTGTTAAACAGCCTTGAATTCTAAATAAATCAGTGTCACCAGCAAAGCACCATAACACCACCTCCTCCATGCTTTACGGTGGGAAATACACATGCAGACATCATCCGTTCACCCCACACCGCGTCTCACAAAGACACGGTGGTTGTTACCAAAAATCTCCAATTTGGACTCCAGACCAAAGGACAAATTTCCACCAGTCTAAAGTCCATTGCTTGTGTTTCTTGGCCCAAGCAAGTCTCGTCTTATTATTGGTGTCCTTTAGTAGAGGTTTCTTTTCAGAAATTTGACCATGAAGGCCAAACTCAAACATTCTCCTCTGAACAGTTGATGTTGAGATGTGTCTAACTCTGTGAAGCTTTTATTTGGGCTGCAATTTCTGAGGCTGGTAACTCTAATGAAGTTCTTGACTGTATTGACTGACCTTCATGTCTTAAAGTAATGATGGACTGTTGTTTCTCTTTGCTTATTTGAGCTGTTCTTGCCATAATATGGACTTGGTCTTTCACCAAATAAGGCTTTCTTCTGTATACCCCCCTACCTTGTCACAACACAACTGATTGGCTCAAACGCATTAAGAAGGATATCAATTCCACAAATTAACTTTTAACAAGGCACACCTGTCATCAAAGCAAACAGTGGCTATTTGAAGAATCTCAAATATAAAATATTCTTGATTTGTTGAACACTTCTTTTTGGTTTACATGATTCCGTATGTGTTATTTCATAGTTTTAATGTCTTCACTCTTTTACAATGAAGAAAATAATCAAAATAAAGAAAAACCTGAATGAGTAGGTGTTCTAAAACGTACCTTATTTATGTAAGTATTCAGACCCTTTGCTATGAGACTCGAAATTGAGCTCATGTGCATCCTGTTTCCATTGATCATCCTTGAGATGTTTCTACAACTTTATTGGGGTCCATCTGTGGTAAATTAATTGGATTGGACATCATTTGGAACGGCACACACCTGTCTATATAAGGTCCCACAGTTGACAGTGCATGTCAGAACAAAACCAAGCCAGGAGGTTGAAGGAATTATCTGTAGAGCGCCGAGACAGGATTGTGTCGGGGCACAGATTTGGGGAAGGGTACCAAAAAAAATGTCTGCAGCATTGAAGGTTCCCAAGAACACAGTGAAGAAGTTTCATACCACCAATACTCTTCCTAGAGCTGGCTGCCCAGCCAAACTGAGCAATCAAGGGAGAAGGGCCTTGGTCAGGGAGGTGACCAAGAACCTGACTCTGACAGAGTGACCATCAGAAGAACCTTCCAGAAGGACAACCATCTCTGCAGCACTCCACCAATCAGGCCTTTATGGTAGAGTGGCCAGACGGAAGCCACTACTCGGTAAAAAGGCACATGACAGCCGGTTTGGAGTTGGCACCTAAAGGCACCTAAAGGACTCTGACAATGAGAAACCGTATTCTCTGGTCTGATGAAACCAAGATTGAACTCTTTGGTCTGAATACCAAGCTTTAAGTCTGGAGGAAACCTGGCACCATCCCAACAGTGAAGCATAGTGGTGGCAGCATCATGCTGTGGGGATGTTTTTCAGTGACAGGGACTGGAAGACTAGTCCGGATTGAGGCAAAATGAACGGAGCAAAGTACAGAGATATCCTTCGAAGAAACCCTGCTCCAGAGCTCTAAGGACCTCAGACTGGGGTAAAAGTCCACCTTCCAACAAGACAACGAACCTAAGCACACAGTCAGGTCAACGCAGGAGTGGCTTCCGGACAAGTCTCTGAATGTCCTTGAGTGGCCCAGCCAGAGCCCGGACTTGAACCCGATCGAACATATCTGGAGAGACCTGAAAATCGCTTTGCAGCAACGCTCCGCATCCAACCTGACAAAGCTTGAGAGGATCTGCAGAGAGAAGAATGGGAGAAACTCCCCAAATACAGGTGTGCCAAGCTTGTAGCATCATATCCAAGAAGACTCAAGGCTGTAATCGCTGCCAACGGTGCTTCAACAAAGTACTGAGTAACAAAAACCAGTGGCAAAAAAGACCCCAACTCCAGCCTCTAAAAACCCACTGGGTTTGCCTTCAAATTGACTGACTGTAAATCCATAGGCAGATGCCAGCAGCCAGCTCAGTGCTGAATAGCTCAGAAACAAAGCTGATCTCATTGGAGCTTTCACACTGGATGCCACGAACCAAAGTCTGAATACTCATGTAAATGTGATATTTTTAAAATACATTTTCAGAAATTTCAGTCAACTATTATAGGGTATAATGTGTAGATTGATGACAGGAAAAAAACAATTGAATCCATTATCTAATAAGGCTGTAATGTAACAAAATGTGGAAAAAGTCAAGGGTTCAGAATACTTTCCAAAGGCACTGTGTGTTCACAAACTATGCCCGTACCTGTAGGTTCCATAGAGCTAGCATGGCTAGGCTAAGTGTAGCTACACTCTCCAGCTTGCCTCTTTTGAATGTTAGCCGGCCACAATGGCTCTCAATCAGTGGTTTGCAGGTCCCAGAGTCAAGCTAGCCTTTCTATAAACAGAACACCATGTGTTGCAAATAGAGCCCAGTGGTGCTATCACCATTGAGCACTCATTCATTACACCACCTCTCTTATTCTCTCTCTTGTTCTCTCTCTGTCAGTGTCCGTCCTGTCCCCTTCTACCCTCCCTGTAGCAGATCCTCCTTGCTGTTCTCCCAGTGACTTTGGTTCTTGGCATCCAGTGTGAAAGCTCCAAGGAGATCAGCTTTGTTTCTGAGCTATTCAGCACTTTGAGCTGGCTGTTGGCATCCGCCTATGGATTTACAGTCAAAGTCAATTTGATGGCAAACCCAGTGTTTTTACAGGCTGGTGTTGGGGGGGGGTCTTTTTTTGGCTATGGTTTAAAAAAGACAAGACAACATATTATTTGATAGAACACTAAACTCAGATGTTCTAATTTTTGTATAGTGTCTTTTGTAAGTTATAACGCTCATCTAAACAGAGCTTGAAGTTTTTTAGCAAGGCTTTTGGTGGAGACGTACATTTTTTGCTGTAGGACATAATCGATCTTGGGCAGTCACTCTATTGATTGAAAACATGATATTAAAGAGTCTCACACCTAAATAAATTATCTTAAACCATAGTAGTTTCTCCTCACAAAGGGGTTATTCACTCTAGTGCCTGAACAGTGGAGTGGGGCATGGGAATAAGTGGAGATGGGAGGAACGTATGTTGGCACAGAAGAGGGCAACTCCCCATCAGAACAAACCAACCCAAAGCCCCTAACAGGCCTTCATTAGTCATTCTGCTAATCACTACCCATGTCTGGTTGCCCCCACTGTGGCAGAAAGGTTGGGGTTGGGCTGTGGGGTGGGGTAGCTATCTGTCCCTCATTCTCTGTCTCCCTCTCTCTCACACTCTGTGTCGTATTAAGCCATATTGGCCCTGAATAGTGCATATGTTCACTTCTGGGAAAGCCCAGAGAACAATGTCCAGCACTCCGGCAGAATATTTCTCTTTCACATGAAATAAGAATATTTCATTCATTCAGATCTAGGATGTGTTATTTTAGTGTTCCCTTTATTTTTATGAGCAGTGTTTTTATATGTACATATTATTTTTCCATCCCTTTAGATTTGTGTGTATTAGGTAGTTGTTGGAGAATTGTTAGATATTACTGCACTGTCGGAACTAGAAGCACAAGCATTTTCCTACACTCACTAACATCTGCTAACCATGTGTATATGATCAATACATTTTTATTTGATTTGAATGTACGGCAGGGCAAGACATTAACGCCTGTCCGGGACAAGTAAAAAATAAAATGTTGGGCAAGCAGAATTTAGGTTTAAGTTGTCCGAATGGGCAAGTAAATACATATCATACAATATAAAACAATTACTCTGATCAGAATTGGATCAATGTCCTCCAGATGCAATGTTTTGCACTGTGTTCTACCATTTCTGAAGATTGCATTGACGGGCATGAGCAGTCTTTTTCAATTACCCTTTGAGATCAAATCACAGAGCTGCGTGTAGCCTCGTGTGCATCGTTGTTTACATTTACATTTAAGTCATTTAGCAGACACTCTTATCCAGAGCGACTTACAAATTGGTGCGTTCACCTTAAGACATCCAGTGGAACAGCCACTTTACAATAGTGCATCTAAATCTTTTAAGGGGGTGAGAAGGATTACTTTATCCTATCCTAGGTATTCCTGAAAGAGGTGGGGTTTCAGGTGTCTCCGGAAGGTGGTGATTGACTCCACTGTCCTGGCGTCGTGAGGGAGTTTGTTCCACCATTGGGGGGCCAGAGCAGCGAACAGTTTTGACTGGGCTGCGCGGGAACTGTACTTCCTCAGTGGTAGGGAGGCGAGCAGGCCAGAGGTGGATGAACGCAGTGCCCTTGTTTGGGTGTAGGGCCTGATCAGAGCCTGGAGGTACTGAGGTGCCGTTCCCCTCACAGCTCCGTAGGCAAGCACCATGGTCTTGTAGCGGATGCGAGCTTCAACTGGAAGCCAGTGGAGAGAGCGGAGGAGCGGGGTGACGTGAGAGAACTTGGGAAGGTTGAACACCAGACGGGCTGCGGCGTTCTGGATGAGTTGTAGGGGTTTAATGGCACAGGCAGGGAGCCCAGCCAACAGCGAGTTGCAGTAATCCAGACGGGAGATGACAAGTGCCTGGATTAGGACCTGCGCTGCTTCCTGTGTGAGGCAGGGTCGTACTCTGCGGATGTTGTAGAGCATGAACCTACAAGAACGGGCCACCGCCATGATGTTAGTTGAGAACGACAGGGTGTTGTCCAGGATCACGCCAAGGTTCTTAGCGCTCTGGGAGGAGGACACAATGGAGTTGTCAACCGTGATGGCGAGATCATGGAACGGGCAGTCCTTCCCGGGAGGAAGAGCAGCTCCGTCTTGCCGAGGTTCAGCTTGAGGTGGTGATCCGTCATCCACACTGATATGTCTGCCAGACATGCAGAGATGCGATTCGCCACCTGGTCATCAGAAGGGGGAAAGGAGAAGATTAATTGTGTGTCGTCTGCATAGCAATGATAGGAGAGACTATGTGAGGTTATGACAGAGCCAAGTGACTTGGTGTATAGCGAGAATAGGAGAGGGCCTAGAACAGAGCCCTGGGGGACGCCAGTGGTGAGAGCGCGTGGTGAGGAGACAGATTCTCGCCACGCCACCTGGTAGGAGCGACCTGTCAGGTAGGACGCAATCCAAGCGTGGGCCGCGCCGGAGATGCCCAACTCGGAGAGGGTGGAGAGGAGGATCTGATGGTTCACAGTATCGAAGGCAGCCGATAGGTCTAGAAGGATGAGAGCAGAGGAGAGAGAGTTAGCTTTAGCAGTGCGGAGGGCCTCCGTGATACAGAGAAGAGCAGTCTCAGTTGAATGACTAGTCTTGAAACCAGACTGATATGGATCAAGAAGGTCATTCTGAGAGAGATAGCGGGAGAGCTGGCCAAGGACGGCACGTTCAAGAGTTTTGGAGAGAAAAGAAAGAAGGGATACTGGTCTGTAGTTGTTGACATCGGAGGGATCGAGTGTAGGTTTTTTCAGAAGGGGTGCAACTCTCAACTGTTGTTGATTTTCGTGGTTAGTTTGATTTATTTGCCCATTTATTTATTTATTTATATATATATATATATATATATATACATAAATAAATAAATGGGCAAATAAATCAAACTAGCCACGAATATCAACAACGGTGCACACGAGGCTACACGCAGCTCTATATTATATATATATATATAATATATAGAGTGCCTTGCGAAAGTATTCGGCCCCTTTGAACTTTGCGACCTTTTGCCACATTTCAGGCTTCAAACATAAAGATATAAAATTGTATTATTTTGTGAAGAATCAACAACAAGTGGGACACAATCATGAAGTGGAACGACATTTATTGGATATTTCAAACTTTTTTAACAAATCAAAAACTGAAAAATTGGGCGTGCAAAATTATTCAGCCCCTTTACTTTCAGTGCAGCAAACTCTCTCCAGAAGTTCAGTGAGGATCTCTGAATGATCCAATGTTGACCTAAATGACTAATGATGATAAATACAATCCACCTGTGTGTAATCAAGTCTCCGTATAAATGCACCTGCACTGTGATAGTCTCAGAGGTCCGTTAAAAGTGCAGAGAGCATCATGAAGAACAAGGAACACACCAGGCAGGTCCGAGATACTGTTGTGAAGAAGTTTAAAGCCGGATTTGGATACAAAAACATTTCCCAAGCTTTAAACATCCCAAGGAGCACTGTGCAAGCGATAATTTTGAAATGGAAGGAGTATCAGACCACTGCAAATCTACCAAGACCTGGCCGTCCCTCTAAACTTTCAGCTCATACAAGGAGAAGACTGATCAGAGATGCAGCCAAGAGGCCCATGATCACTCTGGATGAACTGCAGAGATCTACAGCTGAGGTGGGAGACTCTGTCCATAGGACAACAATCAGTCGTATATTGCACAAATCTGGCCTTTATGGAAGAGTGGCAAGAAGAAAGCCATTTCTTAAAGATATCCATAAAAAGTGTCATTTAAAGTTTGCCACAAGCCACCTGGGAGACACACCAAACATGTGGAAGAAGGTGCTCTGGTCAGATGAAACCAAAATTGAACTTTTTGGCAACAATGCAAAACGTTATGTTTGGCGTAAAAGCAACACAGCGCATCACCCTGAACACACCATCCCCACTGTCAAACATGGTGGTGGCAGCATCATGGTTTGGGCCTGCTTTTCTTCAGCAGGGACAGGGAAGATGGTTAAAATTGATGGGAAGATGGATGGAGCCAAATACAGGACCATTCTGGAAGAAAACCTGATGGAGTCTGCAAAAGACCTGGGACTGAGATTTGTCTTCCAACAAGACAATGATCCAAAACATAAAGCTAAATCTACAATGGAATGGTTCAAAAATGAACATATCCAGGTGTTAGAATGGCCAAGTCAAAGTCCAGACCTGAATTCAATCGAGAATCTGTGGAAAGAACTGAAAACTGCTGTTCACAAATGCTCTCCATCCAACCTCACTGAGCTTGAGCTGTTTTGCAAGGAGGAATGGGGAAAAATGTCAGTCTCTCGATGTGCAAAACTGATAGAGACATACCCCAAGCGACTTACAGCTGTAATCACAGCAAAAGGTGGCACTACAAAGTATTAACTTAAGGGGGCTGAATAATTTTGCACGCCCAATTTTTGATTTGTTAAAAAAGTTTGAAATATCCAATAAATGTCGTTCCACTTCATGGTTGTGTCCCACTTGTTGTTGATTCTTCACAAAAAAAATACAGTTTTATATCTTTATGTTTGAAGCCTGAAATGTGGCAAAAGGTCGCAAAGTTCAAGGGGGCCGAATACTATTGCAAGGCACTGTATATAATATATATATATATAATATATATTATATATATATTTTTTGCATCAGGTGGATCATTTCTACAATGCGGTGCCTTTTCTGTCCCCAGGAAGTATTTGTTCATGATTATTGTATTTAAGATTTTCTGTGTCCCTGGTTTCACTTTCCATCATGTTTTATTCCACTTTAAAAAAAAAAAAAAATCCCCTTAACAGAATGACATCACATTCAGGAAGTGTCATAATGCTGGCCTTCTAGGCAGAGTTCCTCTGTCCAGTGTCTGTTATTTCACCCATCTTAATCTTTTATTTTTATTGGCCAGTTTGAGATGTGGCTTTTTCTTTGCAACTCTGCCTAGAAGGCCAGCATCTTTGCGGGTACAATTTATTGAAGCTGCTAGTTGAGGACATGGGAGGCATCTGTTTCTCAAACTAGACACTAATGTACTTGTCCTCTTGCTCAGTTGTGCACCGGGGCCTCCCACTCCTTTATAATCTGGTTAGAGACAGTTTGCGCTGTTCTGTGACGGGAGTAGTACACAGCGTTGTATGAGATCTTCAGTTTCTTGGCAATTTCTGACATGGAATAGCATTAATTTCTCAGAACAAGAATAGACTGACACGTTTCAGAAGAAAGGTCTTTGTTTCTGGCTATTTTTGAGCTTGTAATCGAACCCACAAATGCTGATGCTCCAGATACTCAACTAGTCTGAAGAAGACCAGTTTTGTTGCTTTAATCAAAATAACAGTTTTCAGCTGTGCTAACTTAATTGCAAAGGGTTTTCTAATTATTCGCCTTTTTAACACAACGTGCCATTGGAACACAGGAATGATGGTTGCTGATAATGGGCCTCTGTATGCCTATGTACAGTGGGGCAAAAAAATATTTAGTCAGCCACCAATTGTGCAAGTTCTCCCACTTAAAAAGATGAGAGAGGCCTGTAATTTTCATCATAGGTACACTTCAACTATGACAGACAAAATTAGGAAAAGAAATCCAGAAAATCACATTGTAGGATTTTTTTGAATTTATTGGCAAATTATGGTGGAAAATAAGTATTTGGTCAATAACAAAAGTTTATCTCAATACTTTGTTATATACCCTTTGTTGGCAATGACATAGGTCAAACGTTTTCTGTAAGTCTTCACAAGGTTTTCACACACTGTTGCTGGTATTTTGGCCCATTCCTCCATGCAGATCTCCTCTAGAGCAGTGATGTTTTGGGGCTGTTGCTGGGCAACACGGATTTTCAACTCCCTCCAAAGATGTTCTATGAGGTTGAGATCTGGAGACTGGCTAGGCCACTCCAGGACCTTGAAATGCTTCTTACGAAGCCACTCCTTCATTGCCCGGGCGATGTGTTTGGGATCATTATCATGCTGAAAGACCCAGCCACGTTTCATCTTCAATGCCCTTGCTGATGGAAGGAGGTTTTCACTCAAAATCTCATGAATCATGGCCCCATTCATTCTTTCCTTTACACGGATCAGTCGTCCTGGTCCCTTTGCAGAAAAACAGCCCCAAAGCATGATGTTTCCACCCCCATGCTTCACAGTAGGTATGTTGTTCTTTGGATGCAACTCAGCATTATTTGTCTTCCAAACACGACGAGTTGAGTTTTTACCAAAAAGTTCTATTTTGGTTTCATCTGACCATATGACATTCTCCCAATCTTCTTCTGGATCATCCAAATGCTCTCTAGCAAACTTCAGACAGGCCTGGACATGTACTGGCTTAAGCAGGGGGACACGTCTGGCACTGCAGGATTTGAGTCCCTGGCGGCGTAGTGTGTTACTGATGGTAGGCTTTGTTACTTTGGTCCCAGCTCTCTGCAGGTCATTCACTAGGTCCCCCCCGTGTGGTTCTGGGATTTTTGCTCACCGTTCTTGTGATCATTTTGACCCCACGGGGTGAGATCGTGCGTGGAGCCCCAGATCGAGGGAGATTATCAGTGGTCTTGTATGTCTTCCATTTCCTAATAATTGCTCCCACAGTTGATTTCTTCAAACCAAGCTGCTTACCTATTGCAGATTCAGTCTTCCCAGCCTGGTGCAGGTCTACAATTTTGTTTCTGGTGTCCTTTGACAGCTCTTTGGTCTTGGCCATAGTGGAGTTTGGAGTGTGACTGTTTGAGGTTGTGGACCGGTGTCTTTTATACTGATAACAAGTTCAAACAGGTTCCATTAATACAGGTAACGAGTGGAGGACAGAGGAGCCTCTTAAAGAAGAAGTTACAGGTCTGTGAGAGCCAGAAATCTTGCTTGTTTGTAAGTGACCAAATAGTTATTTTCCACCATAATTTGCAAATAAATTCATAAAAAATCCTACAATGTGAATTCTGGATTTGTTAAACTCATTTTGTCTGTCATAGTTGAAGTATACCTATGATGAAAATTACAGGCCTCTTTCATCAATTTTAAGTGGGGGAACTTGCACAATTGGTGGCTGACTAAATACTCCCCCCCCCAACTGTAGATAATCCATTACAAATCAGCTGTTTCCAGCTACAATAGTGATCTACAACATTAACACTGTATTTCTGATCAATTTTATGTTATTTTAATGGACAAAAAATGTGCTTTTCTTTTGAAAACATGGACATTTCTAAGTGACCCCAAACTTTTGAACGGTTGTGTATTATAATTAGTGTTTTATTAGTGACTCAAGCTATTAGCACCAGGCAACATGACTAACCTAGGATTACAGTGTATTATTTAGCTTGCGCCATGGCTAGCTCCAAAGTTGATCCTTCACCATTTAGGCCTAGCTTTTTTAGTAGTCTTGAAGCTTTTTGCAGTAGTGAGCTCTATTTATAGTCTATTACAATTTTATGTTGAGCCCTGTGGTAGCTTAATGCTCAGCCAGTGCCATATTTGGCTTTATCACTAACTTAGAGACTAGCAAGCTAGTGCACCTCACTGCAGGTGAACCTGAAACAGATTTTCCGTTATATGAGCTGTTAATGGTGTCCGACCGGTGAGTGAGTCTCCTCCTTCCATAGCTGCTCTCGACTGGCCTTTGTTTAGCAGTCTAGACATGATGCAAAGGGGAATACAGCAGTGCCACGACTCAGACAGACACCGAGACCTCCTAACCCCTTGCCTGTCACTCCCAAAAGTCGTCCGGGTCTAATATATGCATGTATGTGTGTAGGGGGCAGGGACATGGGAAATTGGGCCGTATATGTGATATGCATAATCTGCATTCTAGATGAGGTTACAGAGGGGCTCCAAGCACTGTGGACTGGTGGTGTAGCCAAGTTTTTCCCACAAATTAAGTTCAGCCATTCAGGTTTTGTTTATTGTTACTGCCCGTGTGATATTTTAGCCTTTGCACAATTAAATGGTTAAATTGTTAGTGCAACGACTGAGGTAAAAAGCGTATCTGTGTCATAACTCTCAATATACCTTTACAATGGCTACCCACACAGAACTACAATTCTGTTTTGTGACTAATATAATTTTGTAGGAATGAATAGAAGTTACAGTGCCTTCGGAAAGTATTCAGACCCCTTGACTTTTTACATTTTGTTACGTTACAGCCTTATTCTAAAATGTATTTAAAAAACGTTTTTCTTCAGCAATCTGCACACAATACTCCATAATTTAGGCCCTTTGCTATGAGACTCGAAATTGAGCTCATCCTTGATGTTTCTGCAATTTGAATGGAGGATTGTTTCGGCACAGATCTGGGGAAGGGTATCAAAACATTTCTGCAGCATTGAAGGTCCCCAAGAACACAGTGGCTTCCATCATTCTTAAATGGAATAAGTTTGGAACCACCAAGACCCTTCCTAGAGTTGGCCACCTGGCCGAACAGAGCAATCGGGGTAGAAGGGCCTTGGTCAGGGAGGTGAACAAGAACCCGATGGTCACTCTGACAAGCATTTCGTTACACTTGCAATAACATCTGCTAACCCTGTGTATGTGGCCAATAAAATTAGATTTGATTTGACAGAGCGCTAGAGTTCCTCTGTGGAGATGGGAGAACCTTCCAGAAGGACAACCATCTCTGCAGCACTCCACAAATCAGGCCTTTATGGTAGACTGGCCAGACGGAAGCCACTCCTCAGTAAAAGTCACATAACGTTCCGCTTGGAGTTTTCCAAAGGCATTTGAAGACTCTTAGTCCATGAGAAACAAGATTCTCTGGTCTGATGAAACCAAGATTGAACTCTTTGGCCTGAATGCCAAGCGTCATATCTCTGGATGGTGGTTGCAGCATCATGCTGTGTGGATGATTTTCAGCGGCAGGGACTGGGTACCTAGTCAGGATCAAGGGAAAGATGAACAGAGCAAAGTACAGACAGATCCTTGATGAAAACCTGCTCCAGAGCACTCAGGACCTCAGACTGGGGCAAAGGTTCACCTTCCAACAGGACAACGAACCAAAGCACACAGCCAAGTCAACGCAGGAGTGGCTTCCGGACAAGTCTCTGAATGTCCTTGAGTGGCCCCGCCAGAGCCTGGACTTAAATCCGATCGAACACTTCTGGAGATACCTGAAAATAGCTGTGCAGCAACGCTCCCCATCCAACCTGACAGAGCTTGAGAGGATCTGCAGAGAGGGATGGTAGAAACTCCCCAAATACAAGTGTGCCAAGCTTGTAGCGTCATACCCAAGAAGACTCGAGACTGTAATCGCTGCTAAATATGCTTCAACAAAGTACTGAGTAACAGGTATGAATACTTATGTAGATGTGACATTTCAGTTTTGATTATTTTATGTATTTGCAAACATTTAAAAAAGTTTTTGCTTTGTCATTATGGGGTATTGTGTGTAGATTGAGGGGGAATAAACTATTTGATCAATTCTAGAACAAGGCTGTAATGTTAAAATATGGAAAAATCTAGGGGTCTGAATACTTTCGGAATGCACTGTATACACTAGGACAGGGGTGTGCCTGAACAAGTCACATTCATCTTTCCATGTAACTCAGTGGTAGGAATAACACGTGTAACAAAGATGAGAGTTGTAAGGCCTATCCAGTTTTCCAGTCATATTATATTGTGTAATAGGTTGTATTTTCTGTGAACATTCTTCTCCTATGTGTGGCTGTGAGGGCTGTCACTTAATAAAACCCAACTGGTCACACAGACCAGAGCAAGAGGCCCCAGGTCCCACCTCCAAGTCCCATCCACCTTTCCCTCTATGATGATTGGCTTAGGAATTCTGATGTATGTAAATTATGTTTTGCATATGAAACCAGGCTTGCCGTGCATCAGAGGGGAAATGGGAAGGTCTGGGGGAAATTGAAAAGGGGTGGGGACAGGGTGTCTCCTGGCAACCTGGCTGTGTCTCGGGGGGAAGGTCATTGGTTATTATGGGGTGGCACCGCTGCAATCAAAGCAAAGGGTTCATTGTCAGAATGACTGGGGGTTGGGGGTGAGCAGTGCTTGGTGATGGTAGTTCTGTTGCCCTAAGACCACAGAGCTAGCCTTATCAGCCCTACCACCTTCTCCGTTCTTTAATATTACACTCACAATTGCAGCCATAATTTCAGAAATACTCTAATTTAAAAGTATTTTCCCACATCCCCCACAATCGTTTTAAAACCCACTGCATTTCCTTTCGAATTTTTCCTCCCAGTGGCTGCCAGGAATTCATGACATGACAAATGTTCCTCGATACTAGTCTGCGAGAGATGGTTTCAGTTGCTCAAGTTTTGTCCTGCCCCAACATCTCGCCCAGAACCATCCAGACGGAAGTCATCTGAACTTGAGGCTCAGGCATGAGTAAGCGCTGACAGAGTTGAAAGTAAAGCCCTTTCTCTCCTCCCCTCGAACGGAGCTATAAAAGTTTAAACCCAGGAAGCAGCCCTCTGGGCCCGATGTGCTCTTCCTGAAACTGACTCATGGCTGCTTGATTTGCTTCCGTATGGAGCAGAGGGGCTGCTGGCTGAGGTTTGTGTGTGTGCGTTCATGTGTGTGTGTCCATGTCAGTGTGTGTGGGAGTGTGTATGTCCCAGCTCCTAACCTCCCAGCTGGGGCATTGTGCAGAGTGCAGCTGAACAGACTCACCCAGACCATCCTGCACAGTACAGAACGCTTAGCTGTCTGTGTCCAGTGTGACGGATCAATCTCATTAACCATAGTCATACACATCCGCTTCCTGCATTGTCTGCCCTATGTAACTAACTTGGGTAGCTTACATGGACCATTTGCAGAGATTTTGACTATTTCCAGTGATGCGACAAAACCATAACCCTTTATATTGCAATCAAATTGCCTTGTTTATAATAGCCCAAAACTATGGGAGAATAGCGAAGCAGAGGGATGCGTAAACCTTTATCCCTGCATTATTCATTAAGGGCAACATGGCTGTTCAAACCTAATGAAGTTTAGTTCAACCGCCCAAGGATAATGTCCTCTGAAATCTTAAATGGCAAGTGTAATAATATTTGCACAAACCTGGCTCCCCAAGGTCCTAGCTTGACGACTGGACATGTATTATGCATTGCTTTTTAGCACAGCCGGCTTTGCAATTGTCTAAATTAATTTCCTTTTTAATTACCATTAGGCT
The DNA here is from genome assembly GCF_034236695.1 of Oncorhynchus nerka. Taxonomy (NCBI): domain Eukaryota; kingdom Metazoa; phylum Chordata; class Actinopteri; order Salmoniformes; family Salmonidae; genus Oncorhynchus; species Oncorhynchus nerka. The sequence continues at coordinate 50,786,361 of NC_088410.1, read as the reverse complement.
GTCTGCAGTTAGCATCAGCGGCTAATGTGCGGCCTAAAGAGGTCAGAGTGAGGTAAAGTTCCCCCGTCTGTTTTTCCCCTCAAACTTCAAATTCTTATAGCATTCTACAGTTTATTTAGGAGACAATCTCTCAAATGTATTTTTAACTGGTTGTATGTATTTTGACTTTCATGTTTTAACGAAGGCCTAAAGCTTATTGTATTAAGGACTTTATTTCCCCTCCCTTTTTAAGCCGGTAAGTATGTTGCTTCCAACTAGAATAGGGGCAATTCCACTGTAAGAGAATGATTCTAAGACTCTGATTTTTCACTTTAAAAGTATGCCAAACAAAAACCATTGATTGCAAAGTTAAAGGACTACTTTGAACAATTTTCACAGAACATTTTACAAAAAACATGGCAGATGTAAAGTTTGGTAACAGAATGATTGTAAACTCTACCTTGGTTTGTGACCATGTTTTCAAAAAACTCTTAGATATCTACTCTGAATTAAGATTCAAAGATGTCTGCAGAATGATTGGGGTGTCAGCAATGATATGACACGTTGAGTTTGGAAAATATATTTTGGTTATTGAACTACTGTAAGTGAAGTGGATTAACACCCGGTAACAGAGTGATGGTAACAGAATGACATCATGGGTCCCTGATCTGTACTACACAGAGATGCATAATTCTGAATGTCATTCTCTTCATGGTGATGTATCCTGAAAAGGAACACAAAGGTAGAAAAATTAAATATCCTTATTTTGGGTTTTATTCTACATACTAGCTATTATTTTTATGAGCTCTGCTCCCAGACAAGACCAAATTTAGTTGTTCTAGACCGCACCAAAATCTGTACCAATCATAGACGTGAAATGTTTCACAGGTTTGGACAGCAAATCAAATCAAAGTTTATTTGTCATGTGAGCCGAATACAACAGGTGTAGACCTTACAGTGTAATGATTACTTACAGACTGAAATGGTGTTAGATGAACAATAGGTAAGTAAAGAAATAAAACAACAGTAAAAAGACAGGCTATATATAGTAGCGAAACCTGTAAAAGTAGCGAGGCTACATACAGACACCGGATAGTCAGGCTGATTTGAGGTGGTATGTACATGTAGATATGGTTAAAGTGACTATGCATATATGATCAACAGAGAGTAGCAGTAGCGTAAAAGAGGGGTTGGTGGGTGGCAGGACACAATGCAAATAGTCCGGGTAGCCATTTGATTACCTGTTCAGGAGTCTTATGGCTTGGGGGTAAAAACTGTTGAGACTCCTTTTTGTCCCTGACTTGGCACTCCGGTACCGCTTGCCATGCGGTAGTTGAGAGAACAGTCTATGACTGGGGTGGCTGGGGTCTTTGACCATTTTTAGGGCCTTCCTCTGACACTGCCTGGTGTAGAGGTCCTGGATGACAGGCAGCTTAGCCCCAGTGATGTACTGGGCCGTACACACTACCCTCTGTAGTGCCTTGCGGTTAGAGGCGGAGCAATTGCCGTACCAGGCAATGATGCAACTAGTCAGGATGCTCTCGATGTTGCAGCTGTAGAACCTTTTGAGGATCTCAGGACCCATGCCATATCTTTTTAGTTTCCTGAGGGGGAATAGGCTTTGTCGTGCCCTCTTCACGACTATCTTGGTGTGTTTGGACCATTTTAGTTTGTTGTTGATATGGACACCAAGGAACTTGAAGCTCTCAACCTGCTCCACTACAGCCCCGTCGATGAGAATGGGGGTGTGCTAGGTCCTCCTTTTCCTCCACAATCATCTCCTTAGTCTTGGTTACGTTGAGGGATAGGTTGTTATTCTGGCACCACCAGGCCAGGTCTCTGACCTCCTTATAGGCTGTCTCATCGTTGTCGGTGATCAGGCCTACCACTGTTGTCGTCTGCAAACTTAATGATGGTGTTGGAGTCGTGCCTGGCCATGCAGTCGTGGGTGAACAGGGAGTACAGGAGGGGACTGAGCACGCACCCCTGTGGAGCTCCAGTGTTGATGATCAGCGTGGCACCACCTGGGGGTGACCCGTCAGGAAGTGTTGGATCCATTTGCAGAGGGAGCTGTTTAGTCCTAGGATCCTTAGCTTAGTGATGAGCTTTGAGGGTACTATGGTGTTGAACGCTAAGCTGTAGTCAATGAATAGCATTCTCACATAGGGGTTCCTTTAGTCCAGGTGTGAAAAGGCATTGTGGAGTGCAATAGAGATTGCATCATCTGTGGATCTGTTTGGACGGTATGCAAATTGGAGTGGGTCTACGGTTTCTGGGATAATGTTGTTGATGTGAGCAATTACCAACCTTTCAAAGCACTTCATGGCTACGGACGTGAGTGCTACGGGTCTGTAGTCGTTTAGGCAGGGTGTCTTAGTCTCTGTGCCCAAGAACACAATGGTGGTCTGCTTGAAACATGTTGCTATTACAGACTCAACCAGGGACATGTTGAAAATGTCAGTGAAGACACCTGCCAGTTGGTCAGCACATGCCCGGAGCGCACGTCCTGGTAATCCATCTGGTCCTGCAGCCTTGTGTATGTTGATCTGTTTAAAGGTCTTACTCACGTCGGCTACAGAGAGCATGATCACACACACAGTCGTCCGGAACAGCTGATGCTCTCATGTATGCCTCAGTGTTGCTTGCCTCGAAGCGAGCATAGAAGTGATTTAGCTCTTCTGGTAGGCTCATGTCACTGGACAGCTCGCGGCTGTGCTTCCCTTTGTAATCTGTAATAGTTTGCAAGCCCTGCCACATAAGATGAGCGTCGGAGCCGGTGTAGTACGATTCAATCTTTTGCCTGTTTGATGGTTCGTCGCAGGGCATAGCAGGATTTCTTGTAAGCTTCTGGGTTAGAGTCCCACTCCTTGAAAGCGGCAGCTCTACACTTTAGCTCAGTGCAAATGTTGCCTGTAAATCCATGGCTTCTGGTTGGGGTATGTACGTACAGTCACTGTGTGGGGACGACGTCCTCGATGCACTTATTGATAAAGACAGTGACAGATGTGGTGTAAAGTTCAGTAGGGTAAAACAAACAGTTGAGCATATTTCAGTAAAGTACAGTGCAATACAGTAAATTGTACCTCTAGTGTGCTCTATTGTATTATACTAAACTCTACTGTTTTGTGCTGACCTATACTCTGCTCTTCTTTACTCTACTGTGCTGTCCAAACTTGTGAAACAGACGTCTATGGTAGGTTCAGATTTGGAAGGACCATAACTACTTTTCAAGGTCCATGGACGTCTTGTGATCAGTGAGTGAGAGGGGTGAGAGAGCCAGGAGAGGTAACATTAACGAGAGAGCGAGAGAGAGAATGGTTGACCTGTTTTCACACTCTTGCTTTGACCCCCACGCGACAACGAGAAAGATAGTAGTTATGAGTTGACATAACTAGTATGCCAGTGGAAGGGAGGACCGTAAGC